>NC_059349.1:40523743-41208743 GCF_019703515.2 Myxocyprinus asiaticus
TATTATCAAAACCGAAAGTTCACTCACACGATAAAATCAGGATACAAATTCAGATAGAAAAGTGACTCAAGCCCACAGAGGGAAAAAAAAAGTGAATCCGTATATGATTGTTGGTCGAAAATGTGCGTATGCATGTGTCCTTGGGAATACACATCCAGTAAACGGTAAAATGACTTCTGTTAGTCCATATATTAATGTCACCTGGTGCTCCTGTGCATAGGTACCGCACCTACCGCCTTTGCACCTTCCAGGGCTGTTAGATTTTGAGTTGGAGTCGGCTGTGCCCGACCTACAGCTGCCTACGTGCTCTGCAGGCTTTACATCCAGGGAAGGGGCGAAAATATTATTACTGTGGGCTTTCAAAGGCATCTGAAGGTTAATGTGCTTTATGAAACACCACTTCCTGTCATAGGCGTACACCTGGAGGCGCTGCAGGTCTGCCGAGCATCCGCAGTTCAGCAGTGTGTCACACTTTCCCCTGAACTTCTTCCAAAGCCGTCAATAATTTAATCAAGGAGGAAAATAAAAATAAAAATGAAACAAACAAAAAAAAACGAACTTAAGATTCCACCAGTGAGCCACAATGTAAACATTTTCCTTCTGCGGCCTGATGGTGTCGCTATAGTAGCACCTCAGGCTTCCTTTCCGTGTCTGTGAGTGTCTCTATGTGACGGCCCATGCTCTCACTGGTACTGGAGGTAATTCTTTAGAGACTGAGGCAAAGGCAAGGTCTCGATCTCCTGCAGGCGCTCACGTCCCAGAGCCAGGCGTGCTGCACGACGACACAGGTCCATCAGAGGGAGAGGCTCCGCTGGAGAGAGAGAGAGAGGGAAGAAAAGAAAAGGGAGAAAGAAGATAAGCAACTGTTAGAACTGTATTCAGAAAATACTCTTGCAATATACTTAAACAATATACATAAACATTTGTTTTTCTTGTTTTCCAGTTAAATATCTAAACACATTTACTTGTGGAACAAAACTGCATAATATATTAAACTGATTTGTGTAATGTTTTTTATGTTTAAATACTTGCTCATATCTCAGCTTATTAAGCAGAAACAATTCTAAGTAAACCGTTTGTAGGTTGATTTCCTTGTAAAGTGTAAAAACTGCAGCTCTGTGGCACTTTCAGCATTCGTCTGTTTGTTTTAAGTGACCCATCCAGCCCGGCACAACAACTTTGGTTCAACCAATGGCGTGATTTTGGACGATTTGTCAAACATGGCTGTTTTCATCTTCCCAACTGATGTAGAGTTTAAAGATTGGGCTTCCGCATGTTAAAGTCCACATGAAATTGTTTGACAAGCACAGTTTTCTGTCCTTTTTGAGTCTATTTCCTATTGAAAAAGGACTAAAAAAAAGCCATTATGCTTTAGTTATATCACAGCAATGAACGATGATTTGCTACTTGCTAGTCGGTTGTTGGGGGAGGGACAATCTCATTCTAGTGAGCATTTGATTGGACAAAAATCTGTGTAGCGCAAGATTAGTTCGAAGAAAGGCAGATGAAGGACCCTATTTTAAGAGCACTATTCTTTAAGTGCAGTGTTATGTGATACGTTGTATGAGCAAAGTCAGTGGGCATGGCCATGTAGTTTTGATATTTTCGTGCAAGCATGTGCTAAATCTAGGCGCAAATGGGTTGGGTCAAGTGCAATTTAATTCTGAGCTTCTTCTCCGGTTATTGGTCTGTCTGCACCCTATTATATATTCCATTCCCTGTTTGTTTAAAATTTTGTATGCTCAGTGTGAACAGTTTTGATGCAAATTCTCTGGTGATTTTTGTTGCTTTGTCATATTGCTCTTGGTGTGAATAAGCAATTGTAAGTTAGTCCCCATTAACTTCTTATTACTGTAATGTGTTTTGGCAAGTTTTTTGTAATTCCCATTATTCTCAGTGGTGATCCTCATTAGATTCTCATAACATTCATTTGGTTCTTTACTGTATTAAAATAAAGAAATCACTGTAATTTTGTAAATTTTGTATTATTTAAATCAGCATAATAAAGGCAGTTGACCAAATACTACTATGATGTATAAATACTTGACAATTTAAATACTATCTAATTTTATTCGCATTAGAATAACGAGAATTAGATTTTTTTACATTGAGAGATTGGGAGGAAATATGCTTAACTGTCATGCAAATAATGACACAATGCAAAAATCTTAATGGTCCTAAAAATAGGCTTTATTTTCTTAAAGGAATATTCTGGGTTCAATACAAGTTCAGCTCAGTCGCCAGCATTTGTGCCATAATGTTGATTACCACAAAAAATAATTTTGACTCTTCCTTTGATTATTTAAAAAAAAAGAAGAAGCAAAAATCGCAGTTACAGCAAGCCATATACAATAAAAGTGAATGGGGCCAATCCATAAATGTTAAAATACACACTGTTTCAACTATATAGCCACAAGATGCTAACATGATTTTAATTTGATAAAATCGCTTACTACTCACAACAGGGAAAATTTATCCAATATTTCAAATTTGTCGCCATGAGGACGCAACGCCAGGAAACCCTGCAAGCGATTTTATCACAATTAAATCATGTAGAACAGAGATTTTATCACACTAAACTCATGTTAACATGTATAATGTTTGTTTTTTGACTCTACTTTTAAAACACTTTTAAAAGTGTATTTTAGTGTTTATGGACTGGCTCCATCCACTTCAATTGTAAGTGCCTTACTGGAACTGATTTTTTATTTTTATTTTTGCATCAAAAAGTGACGAGTCAAAATTATTTTCTGTGGTAATCAACATTATGCTACAAATGCCTTCGATTAAGCTTAACTTGTATTGGACCCATAATATTCCTTTATGTAAATCATACAAAAAAATGTATCTCTTGATTTTGGGTTGAAATATGACCCTGACATGTTTCTGACAGGTTTAGTGAGATTCACCCACAAAGAAGAACAATATATGTCTCCAACAATGTTGCCACCAAAAAAAATATGCATTATCCAGAGGCTAAACACAATGAATGATCTTGTCGACAAAAGCCAACTGAAAACATTGCTTCCTGATCCCAGTAAACACTTACTTCCTTCTACATATACAGTATAGCCTATACACTTAGAGGCATATCACCAGTAAGTTCTGATTGTCTCATGTAGTGCCAGATAGCAAGTGTAGATGTGCTGTACCCAGTGGGCGTATGCTGGGGGAAGGGTCATAAGTGACAGATGGATCAAAGTCTGGACATGGTGCTCTGCTGCAGCAAAACTGTATAATTTTTCATTGCCAGCCTACGCATGCACACACATAAGCCAGCAAGCTTCAAGGTTAGCATGAAGACTTCAGTAATCATGTAACACACAACAATATATGGTGAAATACACAACCCACACGCTGACCTGTCATTCGATGCAATCCTCAGGCTGTCCTCTGCCTCTACTCAATCACATTAGGGCACTGCCTACATGTCACATTTGGCAACAAATCAAATTCATGTGATTTATACACAATAAATCCGATTACAAGGCCCTGATATGTCAATGCAATTTCATTGTGCGTGTTATCAGAATCTCTGAATGGACTAATAAAATGGCTGATAAAACAGACTACAGCACTACATGGTGGGAGAGGTCTGATCATTTTTTTCCCACACAGCAGCCTGTGATCTCATGGTAGCTCACACACTTGAACCAGCAGAGTATGTCAGTACAGCAGGTTTCTGCATGAACATATACAACTACAAGTTTAAATTGTAGTGCTAAAAATGTTGGAATTATAGACTAGTTTTTTACATTTTCTCAAGGAAATGTTAGAGCTGCTTGCCCATGCGAAACTCACCACCACAGTGCTAGGGTGTAGGTGATTGCAAGGGCAATGCAATGTGGTTGTTAGGGTGTTCTGGGTGGTTGATAGGACATTGCTTGCATGTTATGGATGGCTGCTAGGCTGCTGGTATATATATAAAAAAAATCTTATTCCCATGTCTCAGTGATATTCTGATCCCTAGATATGGCTTGGGTCCCTCCTTCTATGAATTAAGTCTATGAATTTATTTTATTTTATTTATTTTTTTGCCATAAGTTTGATCGCTTAGAAAAGTAATAGCACAAGCACTACTAAATAGTCTTATTTTGAGTCAGTCCTGATGGCTGAACAGATATATCCAGCTTTCCAAATGCTTGGCTACAGTATATGATCCACAGATCCTGTGGCACGCCTGTGTCCTTCAGTTGAAAACCATGACCGCACACCAGATGGACAAAGACACTTGAGAGAAAACATTGAGAAAAACGTCATTAAAAGTGGTGCAAAGTCACCTAGGGTCAGGAAATCAGACATAAATAAATCATACATCAACTATATGTGGCTCAGCAATATTTCAAAATAATATTACCAGTCAATACCAAAAACATAAGAGAACACATTTTCACAGAAAATGTCTGATGCCGTTTTGCCCTGGACAGTGATTTCATGGTCAGTTTCCCTTAAGTAGTCTATACATATGTATTCAGCATTCAGTCATGACACTCTGCAAATCTAAAACTACCATGAGTGATAGCACTCAATCTCCATTGACTGCGTCCTTTCAAAGCATTCAAAAACATTACATTTCTCTTCTTCCAATAATAAAACACAATGTGTGACAAATCACTAGGTTCACTAGGCTGACACTCTGAACCATCTGGAAAGCTTGTGTCAGGCTACAGAGAGATGCAATCCCTACTGGTCCAAGCTGGTTTATTGCTGGTTTGGTAGAGGTCTAGCTGGTGGGCCATCATAGCCACCAGCAAAATGGTCTTTCTGATAAAGCATGGTCAAAGTCCAGGGGAGGCTTGCTGGTTAAGCTAGTTAAGATGCCTGGTAGGGACACCAGCCACCAGCATCCAAAACACAACATGTGCTGATGACCAGCAAAAAAGCTGGCCTTTCAACATGAATGGCACTGACTGAGAGGAAGCGCTCTTGGAGATCAATGTCAGTGTAATTTGAATAAATCATTGTGAACTGATTAATGTCTACGGCTGATTAATTGAAAACTCTGCGGTGGTCAGGTCAAGGGGCTTGCATTCCGCCCACAGAATGAGAGAGAACACAGACTACCATAACAGCATAATATCCAAACCAAAAAAACAGCGTGTTTACAGCTCTGCCAGGATGGACTCTGTTGTGGCTTTTGTGTTGCGGTTCAAGCATCAACTCAACATAATAATCATCCCACCATGAGTGATCCATAATAACATGAGATCTGTGAAATTTTAGGAAAGTGTACTGATCAAAAAGGTTGCTTTGGTAATTTTGACACTTAACCATAAATTATCCATTTAGATGAGTTAAGCGTAATGCCCAGTAATTAGATGTAGATGTACGAAGAGCTTAGTTCATAATGTACTCCTAACCCATGATACTATGATAGGTTTTTACTTGTATTAAAAGCTGTCATGGCTGCGGTCATTATGAAGGCATGCGATTAAGGGGGTGACTCATAAAACTCACATTCATTAATAATTCAATTATGTAACAGGGGAGATTACAATACTTAGCCAGGTCAAGTTTTTGACTATGCCTAATGCTAGGGTTAATGCAGAACATGAAGTTTATTTAATGAGCAGAACATTTGTCAGAACTGCATGTTTTATAGAATTTACATGTGCCCTTAAGAGGTTTTGTAATACAGAATGTGTTGTACAGTACCTAAGCTGTTCTGAGCTAAAGAGCGAAAGAGAGCAAAAGAGAGAGAGAGAGAGAGAGAGAGAGAGAGAGAGAGAGAGAGAGAGAGAGAGAGAGAGAGAAAAGGGGGTATGGCAAGTAGATGTGTTCAACAAACTGGCACTGAACCATGATATGAGACAGAGCAAGGTAGGGCAATACACCAGGTTTGTTTGGAATGACATAGGCTACTACCAGACTACTCTGACTATAAATGAAATAGGCTCTACAGAGTGTATACAGTGTACAGTATGCAAATACTGTATATCAGAATGACCTTTGACATATCCCAAAATGTGCAGTATACAACCAGAGCACATGCCGTGTGATTAGGGTAGTCTCATGATGAAAAGGTCACCGTAGTGCCCTATCAAAATATCAGTCATGCCGTTCTCACATTAATGTCGGAAAATTCTGTCACAGCCTCTGAAGATCCCCTAACCCAACCCCATTCCTAAACCTAACCACTTATAAACTATTTAAAACATTTAAGAGGCAAGTAAATGTTGTTGCAATTTTATCTGCATTATAAATGTAGCCAGTTGGTAGATGCGCACTAGCGATTGACGTTAGTGGCTGTAGCTTTTAGCCTCCTTGTTAGCATACCTGCCTCCCATGCTGAAGACCCCAGTTCGAATCCCGCTCTGAGCGGGTCGAGCAGGACCGGTTACAGTGGTGCCGTGACCTGGATGGGAGTGAGGTTTGGGGGGGATGAGTGTAACGGTAGCCAGCTGGAAGGTAGCTGTGCAGTTTGTAAACTGTACTCCCCTGGCCTCAAGATGCGCACCATCGACTGACGCAAGTGGCTGTAGCCTTTAGCCTCCTCGTTAGAGCGCCTACTATGCCAGAGACCCTGGTTCGAATCCCGCTCGGAATGGGTCCAGCAGGACTGGTTACAGCATTACACTAATCTAGATATTTTTTTAACACCTAATCCTACCCCTAGGCCTAAACCTAACCAATAAATGAACAGTAATATAATCAACCAACAATATAAGACATAACAAACAGATCAATACAGATACACTCACAATAATCGCAGTTTGCAGTTTAGTGTAGCAAACTGCTTATCCGCAGGTGAGAAAGTTTCGTAAAAGAAAAAAACAGAAACTGAAAAAGTGGGTGGGCACTGTTGCACTCTACATTACAATCAATCTCCTTCTTGATTTATTATTTCAGACTGCCAAAAGACATTTTTACAAAAAACTGGATTAAAAATGCAAAATGACCATATAGTATATTTCTGAGATAATTGGACGCCACTTGCTAAATTAAACATGCAAGATACTGAGGTCCTGTAACAACAATGCAGAGTACTTATGTTTGCAATGATCTGAGAGTGACATTCTCTTAAAGAGCACCTATTATGGTTTTTCAAATATTACCTTTCATGTAGTGTGTTATATAGCTGTTTGTGAATGTAAAAAAGTCTGCAAAGTTTCAAAAATCAAAGTGCACGACAAATGGAGTTATTGACTCCCAAAAGAAAGAACCAATTCTGAACACCTGAAACTAGTCATTAGTAATTCCAGACATACTTCCTGTACTAACCTATGTAATTTGGTAACAAAAAAACCCGCCTCTGGTCTTCATTGGCTGCTTGCGAACAGCTTTGACCCGCCCTCAAACACTACACTAAGCAGTAGACCAATCACAATAGACTGGGACATCTGACCAATCAGAGCAGAGTAGGCTCTCTGAAAGGAGGAGTTTAGAATGAATTCTTTTGAACGGATCATTGAACGAGTCGTTTTTGACACTGGGGAAAAAAAGGTAATGCTGCAATTTAAATTATGAGCAAATTAAAGTGTTTTTTGACCTTGGATGCATGTAAATCCTTTAAAACAAAATTAGGCATATTTAAAACCATAATAGGTGCTCTTTAACTCCAACCTGGAAGCCCATCCTCCATCAAGTTGGACCACTCTGATTACTTCTTTGAAATTATCTGATAACTAAAATTTTGAGAAATGTTTGCCTTCAAACGTTCCAGAAGCTTTACTTTTCCCTTGGTTGTGTGGTTTAAAAGGTCAGCTGTGGTGCAGTGTTCATAAGATGCTGTGGGCTGGTCTTGTAAAGTACTGTCTCGTCCGCTCTATGAGTCTACAGTCTCTCCCCGGAGGCTGTGATCTGTGCACAGATCCACACAGTAAGGTCAGCATGCCTGACCCCTATAGCTTCAAAAGACATGCGCTCCCTCTCAAAAAGAATGAATTCCTCAACCCTAACATGCTGACAGACATGCAAAAAGGGAGCTGGCCAACATTTAATCAGAAGCCACTTGACAATTACGCTATTATGTTTCAATTAGTTAAATAATTGAGTCAATCGACCGATTCACTGCATCATGCGATGGCGCTGTAGGGAATTTATATTAGTTCACTGAAATGAAAACGTTCCAGGCATTTCCTCAGAAAGCTCCAAAGCAGAATCTTCTGGAAGATGAGAATTTTTAACACAGCCAGAAATCATTTGAATTACAGCCGTTTTGAGAGACTAAAATCCCCAAACAATTCATCATAGAGTGCACTTGATGTCTTTTTCTCTTTTTACACTAGCAATATAAACCTCACAGGTACAGGGAATTTCTTGTTAAAATGATTCCTATAAAGAGGGATAGTTCAATCAAAAATGAAAATTCTGGCATCATTTACTCACCCTCATGTTGTTCCAAATCCGTACAACTCTCTTTTCTCTGTGGAACACAAAGAGAGATGTTAAGACACAAAATTAACCTCAGTCAACATTCACTTCCATTATATATTTTTTTTATACAATGAAAGTGAATCGTAATTAAGGCTAACAATCTGCCTAACGTCTCCTTTTGTGTTCCACTCAAGAAAGTCATATGGGTTTGCAATGACATGAGGGTGAGTAAATGATCCTTTGTTTATTTTCCTTGCTGGTATTCGGACATGCCAAGCATTATAAAGCTCTTCCACTATATTAAAATGTCACTGTGAATCCGTTAACATTATTAAGTCATATTTATTACTATTCACATGTTCCATAGAGCGATTAGAATGGCCATCAAGTCCAAGACACACTACCCCGATCGATTTCAGACACTGCAGATTCCCAGCCATGCTTCCCTCTACATGCAGAATGAGCGCCAAGTTCCCACATACTCAGCAAAATGTACTGTAGCTGAATATTGATTGTGGCAGATGCCAGAAACCCATCCCCAACCTTATTCCCTGGATCCCTCCTGTGGAATTCACCGCTAAACACTGGGACAGAGTTTTGGAAGGGATTAAAGTTGGTGATTGGCCGAATGGACGCAGCAGGGTTTTGGGAGGCCAGGTAAACAGCTTTGTCATGATGACAGAGGGCTGCAGAGGGCAGGGCATCGGGGAAGGGAAGCTCTGTAGCAGGAATGGATGGTTTTTGTAATAGACAGATTCATCATACGCTGGACCCGTGTCTAGATCGGGGCTCAGATGGATCGCAGAGCCTCTTCTTTGGGTCCCTGTACAATAACCAGACAGGATGTAATGGAGCAACACTCAGAAAACTGACAGCACATTTTAACAAAAAGACAGCTACTGCACATGTTGTTATTGCATTATGTCCACTTTTCAAGATTTTTCAAGAAGATTTTAGGTAAAAATGTATATGAATGTATTAGGGAAAGTGTATAATTTAGCTTAAATGACCAGTCACCGATTCTTTTTCACTAATTCATTTTAAATGGTCCTACGGTGACGCAATAATTCTTAAAAGCTTAATAATTTTAGTTTTCTGCAGTCCCTTTTAATATCATAATAAACAATTAGCAAAATGCTGTTTAAAAGCTTTAAATGTACAGTAGTATAGCATGGAAAATGTGGTTGGGTATCACCAGCCACTCACGATACGATCACCATACATTTGTTATGATTCAATTCGATTTCGATTTAAAAGCTTTCGATTCCAATTCATTTGGGTTTATTTCTGTTAGAATGTCCATTTTGCTGACATACATTATGAAAAAAGAAAAATCTCCTGATGCTGTTATTAATTATACAGGGGACCTCCTAACTTGGTGAATTACAGAAATATTAATATTTTATTATTATTATTATTAGTATTTCACCATTTTGGTCACATTTGAACTTTTTTTAAATATACAAATTCCATGTATTCCATAAAAAATATTATGCTTGAAATTGCATACTATATATATATATATATATATATATATATATATATATATATATATATTGTTACATATTTATCGTTTACATACATGGCTTGTCTAATTTACAAGTATTTACATTGATAAATAGAACACATGCTAAAAACCAGCACTGTCTCTTTAAGGACAGCAGCAGGGACTTTAACGAGAGATGGAGTCGGATGGCTTCTTTATAGCACTGGTGCTATGTGTAATATGTGTAATGTTTATTTTTTGTTGTTTTTGATCAACAACTCAGTAAAGAACAGAAAGGAAGTTAAAAGAGACATTATTCACTGACAAATGGATTGCGTGGATCTTGTCTTTGGACACACAAGTCAAACCAAACGTTTAATCTCAACATGCAGTGAAAAGATCTCGGTGCTAAACTTCTTCACCACTACATTGCTGAATCACTGGTGAGTGAAATCTGAAAAATTACCAGCCCGTAGCTAAAAACTGACAGTGATTTACTCGCATTGTAGAGGTTGCACACATAGTAAAATAGAAATATCGGGATCGTTTAAATGTAGATCGAATTTAATTGGAAAATTAATATGTTTACCCGGCCCTAGTGCCAAACGCGTGAGAGATGCCCAGCGAGTCCTCGAGAGAAACAGTAAATCCTGCGGGCTCAGTTTCAGTCTCTCTCGCTCCTCACAGAAGTGTCTCTGACTGCACTGAGGAGCGACACTCTGAGGTTGCACTTATTGAAACAACCTGATTCTTCTTTATTTAAATGTTGGACAAGATATGATAGCACAAATAGTGGAATATAACTATCGATTCATGGATCTACAGTACCGATACAGTATTGTGAGAAAAAGTTTCATGATAAATCAGTATTTTATTATATTGACACAGCCCTAAACTGGCACATTTATGCTGCCTTCACGTGTTATCGGAATTATCTTAAAAACTAGTTTCCTACTCAGAAGTTGCACATGAATGCCCCCTGAATTAGTAATTATGACTGGGAAACCCTGAGATCGTTTTGATATCCAAGTTTACGAATTGGGAGCAGACAAAAACGTTTAACATGGCGGAGGAGAGTAAGGTTTCCGTTGTGAACGATAGGTTTCATAAATTTTTCTAAAGGCAGCTCCCTTGTTATCACTTGCCATTTCCATCATATAAATTTACGTATATCAGTCACCATTTGATACATATTGTAATTTGTTTACACAGAGAAAATGGCATGCATTTGACCAAAATTCCGTTATCGTCAGCAAGCTGACAAACATGTGTTATGATGTCAAAATAAGAGTTCCCCAAGAAATATGCATGAAAAAACTTGATGTCCTTTATGTTTTCAATTCTCTATGACAACAAAGCACTTGAACATGATGCACTCGTAATTACCTCAGAAGTAGGATCATTCTGACAGTATGTGATTAGGCTATGTCGACATTAATCTGTTGTCATTTGAAAACACAGTTTCCAGTTTCCTAACAGCATCCTTTTCCAAAGTGTGCAGTACTAGAATGTGTTTTTTAAAAAGTCTCAATTTTCGGTGGAGGAAAACACCATTCCAGTGTGGATGAGAGCCATAAACTTTGCAAATTCAATGAGTTTTCAAACGAAAATGTATTAGTTGACATAACCTTACAGAAATATGTGTTAATGTGCACAGTCCCTGTATATCTAAATGGAATAAAGTAAAGGACATTTTTGGGGTTAGCATTAAAAACTTATGCAGGGCTTGTTCATTTTTTTTTTGCTGCTTAAAACTGCTACTTTAATCAAAGATGTACTGTATAAACATTACAAAACAGCTGATTTATACACAAATGCACACCCACAAACACATGCAAGAACACACAAGCAGCAGCCAGACACATGCCAGCCGCCCAGACTCCCAACAGCTCTCAGACAGAGTTAGAGGCACAAGCTTTTATTTCCCAGTAGCCCTTGAGCAGCAGAGAAACAGAGACACAGTTATGGAGAAACAATTTTATAAAAAGTATCCTGCCATTTCAATAACTTGAAATGTGTTTGTGCTGTGTGCTATGTTTGGTATTCTCCAAATATTTCACTTTTAGTTCAGTCCAGAAAGTTCAATTTATGTCTCATCTGACCATAAATCCTTTTGCCACATAGCATCAGAATCCTCCATGGTCGGATGAGACAAAAATGTAACTTTCTGGACTGAACTCCAAGCGCTATATTTGGAGAGGACCAAACACAGCACATCACCCAGAACATACCATACCTACTGTGAAGCATGGTGGTGGCAACATTATGTTGTGGGGGTGGTACTCTTCAGTGGGCACTGGGCAATTGTTCAGGATTGAAGGGAAAATGGATGCTGCCATGTACAACAAAATTCTTGAGGATCCTTTCAGCACGACAATAACCCTAAACACACTGCCAAAAAACAACACAGTGGCTTAAGGATAGGAAGGTCAAGTCCTTGAGTGACCAAGTCAGAGCTCTGACCTAAATCCAATAGAATTGGATCAAGTATTTTTCTTGAAGAGAGCAGTCCATCACCGATCACCCCTCAATTTGACTAATCTCAAACAATACTGCAAGGAAGAATGTTCCCCAATCTAGGTGCATGGAGATGGTAAAGACATATCCAAACAGACTGATGGTTGTCATTAAAGCAAAAGTTAGCTCTACAAAGTATCACTGTATACTAGTTTTTCATCTTTTATACATTTTTGGAACTGTTACCTTTTTTTCTCGTTACTTTGTAAAGCGATTTTTTAAATTTGTTTTAATTTGTTTTATTTATTTATTTTTTGTTAATGGGTTTTGATTTCAGGCTGTAAGACAAACAAAGTGTCTATTCCAATGGGGTGTGATGATTTTCTATTGGCACTGTATAGGATAATTTAAAGCCAATTTAAGAGCATAACATAACTTCTGGAAACTGTATTAATAAAGGGTAAAATTTAACCGTAATGCATCAGGCAGACCTGATCACAGTACCTGTAGTCCTCAGGCTGCAGGGGGACTGATTAGCATCAAGGATCATATGGCAGCTATAATTCACAAATTCAAGCAAACAGCTAATATACCCCACCAGGCAAACTGTCTTTTAGACATTCCGATAATAGTCAATTTAAGACATAAATGAGTCACTACATGCTAATGTCTACTGCAGGTGATGAATCACGGTTCGCAGCAGGAATAGTGGGTGTACGCACTCAGTGGACTTCTGGTTATAAATGAACATAACCACCAGAAAATTCAAAGCTTCCCACACTTTCATATTCTCCTAAATTAGGAGACACAGACATTTTGATTCAGATATTAATGCTGTACCTCACTTATTAGCATTACAATTTAATTTCTTTCTTCCAAAGAGAAATTAAAATAGCCTTTGTTGCTCTGAGCAACAAAAGTGAAAGACACTTGGTATTAAGATTCGTCTTGTGCAATCCGATTTCAAGTGGACATCACTAAATACAGGTGTCAATGGAGTCCAAAATGTTTTGTGATTATATCATTTAAACAACATTTGGAGGTAGCTGAATAATGATGTGGCCACGTCACATTTAATTGGGATAAATGGTGCGGCAATTATTTTGTGCTTTCGTTTATTTTATGTATGTAGTCACGAAATTCGAGTTCCTTCCCTCAAAATGACCTAAGAAAGACCTGGATCTTAATACCAGGTGTAAACAGGGCCATAGATTCATGTTTGTTTGCTTTGCGATTGCGTGTGAGGGTAAGGATTAAAATGTGGGTCACCATTAGGAGATTTTGACTGCAGTATGTCTCTCAGTCTCACTGCAGTTCAAATGTATCTGGAGCATCTCCAACAAGCAGCATCTATCACCAGCCTTTAACATATTTCAACATCTCCCCAGCTCAGTCCTATACTATTCAAGACTCTATATAAATTCATGAGACTCGACACTCCATCTTACAAAGCACAAGTTTACAACAGACACTGCCATTAAAGGAATAGTTCACCCAAAATTGACTTTTTTTTCACCCTTATAACGTTCCAGACACATATGACCTTTTCTCTTCAGTAGAACAAACAACTCTCTTTTCCATATAATGAAAGTGATTGGGGATTCAGGTTGTCCAAAAGTTCCAAAATGTAAAAAAAAAAAAAAAAAAATCATATAAGTAGTCCATATGACTCGTGCACTTTATTGAAAGTTTCCTGAAGTCAAAAGATAGTATGCCATATTTGATTTGAGAGCTACAGCAGAGGAGGATTTTCAATGAATAATGACATACACTCACTGGCACTTTATTAGGAACTCTATGGTCTTAATAAACTGCCCAACGTGGTCTTCTGCTGTTGCAGCCCACTGCCTCAAGGTTCCATGTGTTGTGCATTCTGAGATGATATTATGCTCACTACAATTGTAAAGAGTGATTACCTCTGTCACCTCGAACCAGTCTAGCCATTCTCTGTTGACCTCTCAAATCAACAAAGTGTTTCCATCCACAGAACTGCCACTCACTGGATGTTTTTTGTTTTTGGAACCATTCTGAGGAAACTCTAGAGACTGTTGTGTGTGAAAATCCCAGGAGATCAGCAGTTACAGAAATACTCCAACCAGCCCGTCTGGCACCAACAATCATGCCACAGATGAAATCACGGAGATAAAGAAAGTCCCTATTCTGATGGTTGATGTGAACATTAACTGAAGCTCCTGGCCCATATCTGCATGATTTTATGAACTGAACTACTGCCACACGATTGGCTGATTAGATGTTCGCATGAATAAGTAGGTGTACAGGTGTTGCTAATAAAGTGCTCAATGAGTGAAAATTTTAGTCTGTTCCTAACAAAATGCTATCATATGGTTTCAGAACATGTGGAACTAATTCATGATATTTTTATGGTGCTTTTTTGTCATTTTGGAGCTTGACAGCCCTAGTCCCAATTCACTTTGATTATTTAGAAAATGAGTGGCCTGTGCATTTTTGAACATTTCTCCTTTTGTGCTCCACAGGAGAAAGAAAGTCATACAGGGTTCGAATGACATGAAGATGAGAAATGGTCATAGAGTTTTCATTTCTGGGTTAATTAGCCCTTTAATAATTGACCACAAATCTTCATTACCTTTTTCTGTTGTTTTTCTGCAGTTCAGCATTTATTTCTGCATTATTAATCTTGGTAAACAGTGTACGTGTAATATCTAGGGAGAAGTTCCTTAAGGCATTCAATCATGATCAATACCTAAATAACTAAATTTCTGATCGGATTCATTCACTTTGTGCTGAACACTTCACTTTCCGAAACACTGCAAGCGTCATTACAAAAAAGCAATGACTTTGGATCATGAACGAGAGAATGGGTAGTGTTTCGTGGAAGCATGCATTATGCAACACTAATGCATGTTTTATGTGACCGGTACACATGAGGGCCCATGTGAGACTCAGCGTGGTAATGGCTCTGGCTAAGATGGACAGTATGGAGAGAGATACGGTCACCCTAGACCACAAATGCCTGATTTACTGCACTCTCACAGATTCACTAATTCAAACAGCAATTACATCTGTCATCTGCACTGTTCCAATACTGTTTTATAAGAATGGCCATTATGAGGCCAGTCACGAAGAGCAGATGCAAACATGAAAAGTCAAAGTTCAAACTGCAAGCATGACTTGACCTCTGTGTAGGTGTACAGAAAGCAAAAACAGTGAGTGCGTAAGTTTAAGCTAATGACACACCTCTAGCAGGTGTGCTATACTAAAGTTATATGCATAACGAGATGGTGAATACTTAATATAACGTATGACTGGCTTGCACGAAAAGGTACGAGGTACGAAAAGGTACCCTTTGAGACCAACCAATTAACAAATTTCAAATCACTACAGTACAAGCATCACATTTTAGCTAGATCTTATTGAACACTAAAAAAGGAAACCTCAGTTAACAAATCTGGTTACTTAGTCCATATTTATTTATGCAATACAAATGACTGATGTTTGCCAATAACCTGTAATACACATTGCTAGTCTTGTTCCATAGCCTGATGTTTTCTTTCTTGCATGGTACACAAAAGTTATTTTCCTACTAAAATCATGGTTTAGGGTTTGGGGAGGGGTTAGACTTTATGGTTAGGTTTAGGTTTGAGGTTTTGTTTAGGGGTTAAACTTAGGAAAAATCGCAAGAACACGTTTAAAACCCAGATGTTTCTCTTTCTTTCCTATTAAACACATGGTTAGGTTTAGGTATTTGAACAAACCCCTTAGCATGAGTATTACATTTCAGCGTGTAACTTGCCCAGCACCATTTGTGCTACAGACATGACTGATACCTAGAATCATGTGGCTTTTTGAGGAAAGTGGAATTACTTTACTAAATGATCAAAGTTACAATTTTACCTGGCTGAAGGGGAAATCCCATAGACATGCATTGAAGGAGGGACCTGAGCCATATCCAGAAACCAGAATATCATAGAGACTTAGGGGTGGGCTGTTTTGATTTGTGCCAGTAAGCAACCACCAGAACACTCTAGCAACTGCATACAATAACAACGTTCTTAAAATCACTCATCTTGTCCTTTCACGCCCCAATCTCTAAACCAGGTACATCATGTAGCAAGGTCCCAGATCATAGCAGTATCTATACAGAGCCCCACTAGTGTGGTCAAAAGCTATGCTGTCCCAAAGATTTAAGGTGTTAGCCATTTGTCACGGTGAATGTCACTAAATGTCAAGGGTGTAAGGGCTTGACAGCTTGTTTTGGTTGTCTATGGGTTTGCTGCTTAATTTATTATGTCTAATATTGCACAGACCATCTCTGCCAATGCCTGTGGGCTGTTGCTGTGTACTGTGTTATTTGGTCTAATGCATCAGTGTACAGTCTCGTACATACTTAATTTGAGAAGCATCTTACTTCTCGGCCATTGATAAAGTGTGTTCTTGTAGTTACGGTATCTAGGTGTATAGTATAAATACATTCCCAGACATACCACATACAGGAACGTGGATATTGTCATTTGACCCATATGTTTTTATGTACTTATAACATACTAAGAAAAAATGCAAAAATAGTTTACTCGGGTAGTGTTAAACAAGTACAATTTAACAACAAGGAACTTCCTTGGTAGCCTATATCATGAACGCTTGAAAAGAGTCTTAATGCCATTTTTATTAATTCATCGTTTTGAACCTGTCAGCTGCTCAGCTCCCATGGCCTTATGGGATAGCAAAGTGTCCAGTGAATATCACACTTCAGAATCTCAGCGGATGTAGTAGTCATCTCGGTATTGTTCACCCAACCTGGTCTCATGGCAATTAGTAATAATTAGTGCGAGACGTCGAAATTGTAATAAACTTTTACTTCTGATTTTACTCCCATAGAGGAAAATGATCAAACCAATGAACAATGTAATAATGATTGTTCCTAAGTATCATCTGTAACCCTAACCTACCCATAAAGTCTAAACCCTTACCTAACCCCTAAACCTAAGTATGAGCAATAGATATAGTGGTGTTTGGCTTAGCATGCAACACTAATAATAATGATGCTCGCAGATGGAGTAGAAGATTTTGTGAGAGTTACAAGATTTGAAAGCAACGAAGGACACAGTTTGCAACAGCTTCCCCATAATATTTCAACTCAAGTGTCTGGAGAAATATCCAGGAAACTGCAGCAGAAACACAGAGGCATGACAAAAAACAGGACATCATGTGAGTGTGTGTGTGAATGTGTGAGTATATGTGTTTAAATGTGTTTATGGGGGAGGTGAGGAACACAAGGATTGTGTGACCGTGAGAGCCATTATTGTTTTTAAAAGGATAAAATGCTGCTTCAATTTTGGTCCCCCCATAGGAATAACACAAAGACATGAAACTGGATACACTCTGCACACACATATACTTAAGTACATAATACATTTGTCAAGACATACTGAGAAATGGAAAACTCCAACAGCCAGATGTATGAAGATTTTATGACAGTGACAGATGGATGTGTCAAGTCTTGACACACACAATACACTCAGGATGGGAACATAAAAAAAGAGAGACTGAGATAAAGACACTAACATTTAAAGCACACATGTTATATTCCAAAACCTAGTGAGCATTTTAAGGCATCACAGGTATGCGAAGGCTGTTCCAAAAGGTTGATATATTCATTATTTTACCCAATACGTATGTGCTATTTCTGCACTATTTATATATTTATTTATTATATTTATAGTTATTACATTTATTTAATATATATATATATATATATATATATATATATATATATATATATATATATATATATATATATATAAAAATGACATAAGAAATATATTTATTTATAATATTTTTATGCTTATTGAAGAATCACACCATTAGCTTAGCAACAGACTAATGTCAAACTATGACTGAACCTTTTAGCCAAAAGATCTAATTGTGATTGTTTAGAAAATATTGCGATTTGAAGTGTAATATGATAATTAACATAATAAATAAATAAATAAATAATAAGTGTTTGCTTTTGACCAAAATTAAGTCATGGGCAAGCATGCTCTGTTACCAATAGTAATACTGTTCAAGAAAGGGTGATCACACTTGAGTGCTCTTAAAAAGAACCAGACTAAATAAATAAAAGAATGCAGTGAGGAAACAGATTCACATCACCTTCACACTGTATCTTTTCTCTGTGTACCTGTTTTTGTCCACTTTGTGATGGGGTCTTAGCCTACTCTTTTTTGGAACTCAATAATAAGTTATTATTAAAGCTGAAGTGTATAACTTTTTCAGCGGTGACATACTTTCTCCTATCCCAACTTAATATGCAGAGACAACTACAGTATAGCAAACCATTCATAGGTAAATTTTCTTGGAAACTGTAAACACTGTGTCTCTGTGGCACTATGAAATTAGTGATTTAAAATGAAATTTAAATAATTTAAAAATAGTTTGATTTAAGCAACCACTCTCATGAGACACAACACTGATTCAACTAATGGCGTGAGTTGGGGGCGGGACTATCTGTTTGTTTGATCAACAGAAGACGGGGAAAATTCAGAAAGCTGTTTTTGAAAGAAAAAAAACAATGTTTATTTTTGAAATTCCATTTGGTGGTGCTTCTGGCGCAGAAATGACACATTTCAGCTTAAAGTTAGGACATTTTTACATAAACTTATTTTTATTGTTGTTGTTGTTACACAACAGTACCATATTTATGTAAAAATTTCTTAACTTGCATGCCACATTGCTATGTGATCTGGTTAAACTGTAAAGCCTTTATATTGCCAGAAGCTTTTATTTTTGCAGACATTTTTGTTTGTGGTTGAGTTGGAAATGGCCTTGTGATGCAAGGAAATTGACTCTTCCGTCCACAGTAAAAAAAAAAAAAAACTAAACAAAACAGTGTTATGAGGTTACTTTAGATTTGGATAGTAAATTTACAAGCATATTTGGAATTACACAAATGTGCAATTAGCAAATCTAGAGCACTGTAAATATAACGCGCAATGCTTGTTGCTTTGAGTATATGTAATACACTACAGAGAACAGAGCTGCGCAGATGCAGTAAGTACAGTGAGCAGAACATGCAGACTATTTATGTATTTATTTGATTAAATTGCAGCCCTTGCACACTATGTTATATCGCAATTAAAACTGTATCTAGATTAATCGTTCAGCCATACGTCAAGTGAGTCTGGGGTGCGCTATTTGTGTGCCGCGTGGAGTTGCTGCCTATGTAGAGCATTCTAAATAGTTAACTTACGAGGTTCCATGACCGTTTGGATTCTGCCTTGGAAGGCAGCTGCCTATGTAGGCAGTAGGCATCAAGGCAGCTCACTTGGTTTTGGAACAGAGCTATACTTTCACATACAGACTCACACGTACACACACAGCTGGAGGGTAAAGCAACATTTTTAAGCGCTGAAGAAAGGCAGCACTTCTTTAAAGTTCATCATATATCCAAACAGAGTGCAGAGTGAGAGCAGCGCACACTGGGAAATCACTGCAATGTGACTTGGCTCAGAGCTACATCCCACAGAGATTCCTTCCTTATTCCTCTCCACTTAGCCCCCCCATCATGGGCAAGTAATTCAAAATGAGATGTCTCCTCTCCTCCGCCAGGCTTCTGTTTCCAGATCGCTACACATCTTGCGCTGTCTTTCACGTGGCGTGCAGATTCTTCTATGGGTGGGGCTAAATAAGTTACCGCAGTACACATCACTGCGAGGCAAGTGACCATAAAGCAACAGGGAAGTGAGCAGGGGAAACAAAACCATCACTAAAACATTTTTTAAGATCAAAACAATGCCATGAGCCACTACAACAGCAGGACTCTAAGCTGATCATTTACCGACAACCTGAGCGTTAAAAAGCCTCTCCAAGAGTTGCCGGAAATATGGTACAATATTAATCTTGATATTGCTGTAAAACAGGCTATAACATAGGTGATTCTGCTTATAGTTGTTGTTATATGGTGACTGTTATTGCTCACAAATGTGGTCGTAAGCCCAACGTTAGGCGTAAGCCTAAGAAATCCAATGATTTCTTTAACGCCCTCATTATAGTAAATCAAGCTTCCAAGACAGTAAATAAAGCAAGATAACCTCAGAATAAGGGAAGAAAAGGGGGGGATAAGGTTTTATAAAACCAGCGAGACATTAGGAGGAAATATAAGTGTATGTTATTGGGTAGTTGATTTGACATGGCATCAGTATGTTTACATATGCAGTTAAAATCGAATATTTAAAGGACATCAGCTGAGAAAGTGCCAGTTATACAAGTTCCGCATTACATTTTTTGACCGTGCGCACAATGTCGAGGTCAATTGTGGTCCGATTAACATGCATACATGATAAACGAACTACCATCGAATCATCTAGGTCTGTTTGTCAGACTTCCCAAAATTAAGACTGGCACGTTTTCAGTCCTAGTAAAGCATTTACTTGACATTTAAAAAAGATGAATTATTGTTTTAGTCCGATTGAACTTAAACATTTAAAGTGCATGTAAATGTACTGAGTGACTGTGTAAATGTGACATGCTATACTTCATCTACAACTATTTTAAACCACATTTGGCTACTTGTACTGTATAATTATTATGGATGCATTTTTTTCTCATAAAGATTGGGAATTTTGTGTTTCTAAAAATATATTTGTCACCTCAGGACAATTGAGGTGCAATGCAATGAAGCTTAATTAAAAAATTAAGAAATGTTTACTAGTCACAGTACCTAAAATACACACTTTCCCTTATTCATATACATTTTAACCTAAAAGCTGAGTTCCTTTTGGAACAAAAGCCTGAAATTATTTACTAAATTTGAATAATCCCATTTCTATACCGTTTTGAGTGCAAATCAGTTTTCAGATAAGGAGTATAAAAGCAAATGGTTAATTTAGTTATCAAGATGAATTAATAATTAATGTTAAAAACTGATGACACAGAGACAGAAACTTCTAGTAGATTATTCCAAAAATCCAGTGAAGAAATGTTTGCAGCACCTTTGTAAGTAGGTTCAGCAAATAATCCTCTTTTTGTTAATATTCTTTTAGTATATATGGTTATCTTGAGGTTCATAAAAGATATAGGTTCTTCAGATCAGCGTATTGGTTTCTAGGTTCTTTAAAACACTGGTACATGGATGGTTTTCTAAACCTCTATATAATAAGACACTCTTTGTGCTAATTTAAGGGTTTATCCTTTGATATCATGCTGTATAATAATTTTATGTTTTTGCTTTTAACTGAAACCTTATTTTTAAGAGTGTACAGTCATTCATCCTCAAATACTTACACCCAAATTTAACATATTGTATTTAATATTGTTGTTTAATTCAATATTGTGGTAAAACACTACAATAAGTTTCCACTCACTAACATTAGTTAATGCATTAGGTATCATGAACTAACAATGAACAATTTATTTTTTACATCATTTATAAATATTTGTTAATGTTAGTTAATAAAAATGCAGTTGTTCATTTTAAGTTCATGTTAGTTCAAAGTAGGGATGGAACGATAATTTTTTTTTCTTCCGATCCGATTCCGTTACCTGAATTATTAGTATCGGCTGAAACCGATCCCGATCCGATACTAGTGTTGTTTTTTTTCTTAATGAGTTTAGAACATCTTTAATTCACTGTGTGGAACTGATTGGGAATACTCTTTGTGTAAAGAAACAAAAACCTCTAACAATACATCATTTCATTATAAAATAGGAAAACAATTACATAAGAGTATGTGCAAAACTTTATTGTTAACTAGTCTGCAGGATGCAGCAGCAAAAATAACAGTAATTCCAGTGAAAGTCTAAGAAGCCAGTTCTCTTTACACATTTTAACTTGTATCTGGACTTGTAAATGGTTTCAGATCTCTCTTTCTCACTTCTCATTCCACATCTGGTAAAATGCTTGTCCGGTGCCGTTCTCAATGCATGTTATAAGCAGAACGAAATATTGGTCATCTACATCTGAGATGGAGTTTGTGTGGAGCGACCAAATATTGCACTGAACAGCACATCACGAGCCTCTGCGTGTTTATGTGTGTCGACAGAGCGGTGCTCGTTCAGTAAAGCGTGGTGCCAGAGACTACTTAGCTGTGCATGCTGACTGTATATTTATTATTAAACACAGCCTTTTGCAATTCACAAAGCTTTTGGATGACTGTAAGTCCCTGAATAAAATGCACTAGTTATATGGACTACTTTAATGGTGATTTGAAGGTTATTTATGTCATTATTTGAGCTTTACAGTAACGTCAATGACCAACATGCGGTATCGGATTTGGATCGGGCTCATCGGACCGATACCCGATCCAGGTAAAAACGTCAGTATCGGACCTGATACCGATCCAGGTATCGGATCAGTGCCATCCCTAGTTCAAAGTGCATTAACTAATGTTAACATATACAACTTTTGATTTTAAAAATGTATTACTATATGTGGAAATTAACATTAACCAAGATTAATAAATGCTGTCAAAGTATTGTTCATTGTTAGTTCAGGTTAACTAATTTTCTTAACTAATGTTAACAAATGGAACCTTATTGTAAAGTATTACCAATATTGTTTAATATGGTTTAATGTCCATGTAGTAAAGATAAAATGGCAGTGGCTGTCCACTTTTACTCACACTGTGTGAATTCACACAGTTTATATTGTTTACTCGAGTAAGTAGTTATTTGGTCACGTTTTTGGCATAGAATCAGACATGTTATTTACTTGTGGCCTTGATAGCAGTCACGTGACTTTAAAATCAAAACAAACACTTTACTTCCAGTCACTTCTGAGGAACAAAAAATTCAACTTTAAAACACAGCATTCACGTTTGCTTTTTATGGCACCATAATCATAGTGGTTAGTACCATTTAGAATCAGACTTTCTTTAGTTGTATAACATTAGCAATAAAAAATATATCTACTATTTATTATATAAAAATATCCTTGTTAGAGCTGACAGCTCAAGCAATAAACTCCATGCCAAACTGACACAGGTGACAGGAACCAAAAGATGCTTATCTTTAATTGTGATGTCTGATCTGGGAGGAGACTTCTGTTCACACCCCTCTCGGAAAGAGAATGATCAGTAACTCACCTGCACATACATTTGGAAAAACCTGTTGGATGGGTTTGGATTGCATTACGGGTGAACTGCAAAATACTGGCATAGTGGATTCATGGACAACAGAAACGTGGCAAATAATGGTAAGACTGCTGTGTTTGAAAAATGTTTATAACAAATTTTTATATTATTAAACTGATATGCAAGCTATAAAAAGAGTAAAAGACAATATAGTTACAAACAAATGGGCTACATTAGGTAGAGGCTGGCTGTGCAGAAGTCTGGGGAATAATCACTGAAAATGAGTTAAATATTTTGTTGGGAAAATTATAGTGTAGATGTAAAGTGACCAAACACAGTTCATTTTGTTTTTACATGCCGTTTAGGGTCAGGTCTATCTGTAATTATTAATACCACAATAACAGATTAGTGTGGAGAAAAAATAGTGGAAATATGTGCAGATTACTGATTGTTTTCTGAGTTTTTTCTGAAGTAAGAAAATGCAGTACTGATTATGGATATCTAGTTTACTTGCTACCACATGCCTCAAACAACACTGTAGAATCCTTGAAAGATTTGATACCACTAACCAGGAAAACTTCGGCAAATCCAAGAATTAGTTTTTCCTCATTGTTTGAATCCAATACCTTGTTGATTCCAAAAAGTTGCGTAAAGCCAGCCAATCAGATTAGAACTTTTATGATTAAGAAAGTGCTTGACTTTTTCTGTGCAATATACATCAGACGGTCAGTTAATGGACTGTAAAATTATTGCTTGTATGGGTGCATAAACATACTGAACTGAGAAAAAAATAGCAAATTAAAAAAGCTTTAATGGCATGGGTTGGTGTAATTCTGTTCAACATTTCTGAATGAAAATTATATATATATCGATTTTTTCCATTCACTCCTGGTTTCAAACAGGCCCTTCTCTGAGGCTGCTAATCCTGGGGCAGAAACGGACAGGAAGAAGTTCTGTGGGCAACACAATACTTGGCAAGAATGTGTTCGATACATGGGGTGGAGCGGACAGCGCCGTAGCACTTGGAGAATCTGAGGGCCGACAGGTGATGGTCGTGGATTGCTGTGGGTGGGGATCAGAAGAAAACATTGTCCCTAAACAGGAGAAATTGGATCTACATAACGCCCTGTCACTCTGTGAGCCTGGACCCCACATTCTGCTTCTGGTCATTCCCTTACTGCACTTCAGCCACTCCGAGAGAGCTGTCCTACAAAAACGTATGGAGCTCCTCACAGAGGGTGTGTGGAGGCACACCATGGTCGTGTTCACACTGGGAGACCGGCTGCAAGACCGCAGCATACAGGCCCACATCGAGGCATCAGGGGAGGATTTACAATGGGTGATGGAGAAGTGCAGGTACAGGTACCGAGTTCTGAACAACAAGACATCCCAGGACAGACAACAGGTCTCTGATCTACTGGATCGTGCAGAAAACATGCTGATGGAGAACGGGGGATGGCACTTCTCCTTGCACATGTACTGCAGGCTGGAGGAGGAATGGGGTCGAAGAGAGAGGGAATTGAAAGAGAGGATGACAGAGAGGGAAGATGAAATAGAGCGAATGATCCAAGCATTAGCAGTAGTTCCCAATCAGACTGGACAAGGTGTTCTGCATGTGAACGATACTCCAGTGAAAGTAGTTTTCCATGGTTAATGACTGCCAAACAAAGTTACACTGCACAAACATTGTTTGTCATGAACTGAAGTGGTCTTTTGAGCTGTGGAAATGCAGAAAATGAACATATGCTGAACATTGGTAGTTGACGCATATCATGTTCATGGACTTCTTTTTTCATCATCAAGATTTTACTTTAAAATGTGCATGAATGTAGAAGGCAAAGCGTATAACTTATGTTCTTTGATTGCTTTTTTTTTTAAGCACCTTTATTTGCAAGTTCATTTTAAATTGCCTTTTTGTGTGAAAATTGAATTTAAACATACAAATATTCAATATAGTCTCTGAATTAATATGAGTTGATAAAAGTTACAAGCATAAAAAGAAAGAAACCCCAATACAGGAGTTCCTTTACAACATCTTACAAAATGTTGGAGTTGAAGAATTGAGGCCATGTGGAGCAATCACTGAGTACAATCGATCAAAACTCTATCTTATCTGACACACATTCCCTTCTATTACTTTTTATGACAATCCTGAATAAATGTAAAAGTCTTAAAGATATCATCTGAAGAGGTTTACTCATTTTGTCAGTTAGATTTCTGCACAAACCCCCCAAAATACCTCCAATTAATTTCATTTAAGGGATAGTTCACTCTTTTTTTTATGCTGTTCCAAACCTGTATGACTTCCTTTCTTCTGTGGAACACAAATGGAGATGTCAGAAAGAATGTTAGCTTCAGTCACCATTCACTTTTATTGCATCTTTCTTCCATTCAACGAAAGTGAATGGTGACTGAGTCTAACATTCTGCCTAACTTATCCCTTTTGTTCCAAGGAAGAGAGAAAGTCACAATGGTTTGGAACAATATGAGGGTGAGTAAAAGACAGCAAATTTTCTGTTTTTGGGTGAACTATGCCTTTAAATAACTCATTCTTTATTTTAATATTAATTCAAGGGCATTTTGCCTTTATTGTATAGCACAGTATAGGTAGAAATGGAGAGAGAGAGTAAAGTGCAGGGAAAAGAAAGGTGGAATGGGATCCCTATCCTACATGTCCCTACATGACGCATGGCTGCATTTGAACCCTTGCCCCTATATGAAAACATGACACGTAATTCATTCATGTGAATAATTCATTTTCCCACCTACTGCTGGTTTCTCTTATCTAATCTCTGTTACGTGCATACACCCATATCTTTCACCTTTACCTCTCTCTGTGATAATTTTATTTCATATCATATCCAAAGTCTCTTCCCGTCCCCACCCCTCTCGTATTAATGCTATTTAAAGTGACTGATGGCCATATCATCACAGCATTCAGCCCAAAGCAGTCACTTTAATTGATATGCAATTTGTATGTCATCTTAATCTGAAGAGGTGAGTTCCTTTAATGTGCTACTCAGAATGAGGAACTTCATTTAACAGATCAAAGCTAGAGAGAGAGAGAGAGAGAGAGAGAGAGAGAGAGAGAGAGAGAGAGAGAGAGATGTTAGAAACCTTACTTTCAAAGTGAAATTCTCTCTCCTCATCACAGGGTGTCAAACATCATCTTGTTACGCTCGGTTAAACAAGCTTGAGTGGAATGATGAGAGAGACATCAGAACAGCATCAAGCTAAATACGCTGCCTGTCCCAGACTGCTTCAAGACAGAAAAACATTATCCACCATCACTGATTCAGCCAGTCACATGCAGTTGCGTGCGCCACAAGAAGCTAATTTGTGTGTGCTAATTTTCCCTTTGCCAAATCCCCTTCCACCTAACCAGGGACGACATGGCAAGATTCAAATGACAAACACATTTTCTGTCCACTGAAAATGGAAACACCATCATAGCCTATCAGAAGAGTGTGAAGAAGATATATCTGCTTGAATTAATATTGTTTTACACTTTACAATAAGGTTAAATTTGTTAACATTAATTAATGCATTAGGTATCATGAACTAACAATAAACAATATTTAAGCATTTATTAATCTTAGTTAAAGATAATTTTTCATTGTTTGTTCAGGTAAGTTCATACTGTATTAACGAATGTTAACAAATAGAACTTTAAATGTTTAAAATGTATAAGTAAATTTTGAAATGAACGTTTACCAAGATTAACAAATGCTGTAAAAGTATTGTTCATTGTTATTCATGTTAACCAATTTTAACAAACGAAACCTTATTGTAAAGTGCTAACTTTGTTTCTTTTCTCGTATCCCCTTAGCAAATAATTTTTCTTGTTTTATGCATAAAGCTCAAGAAAAACAAGAAAACAATTTGCCAATGGGGTAAGAAAAATAACCATAACTCAAGATATATTCTCTGAAAACAAGTCTTAATCCAACATGATCACATAGGAATTGGACATGTTGCTACCTCACTGAAGTCAAGGCCTGATTAGTGTTATATCTTTTGCAGTTTTGCTTCTTAACTGATCTTGTTTTATGGATTTCTAGGTATTTTTACTGGAATAAGAAAGATAATACGGAATAAGAAAATAATTTTTGTAGTGTCATCATACACTCACTGAGCACTTTATAAGGAACACCTGTACATCTACTTATTTATGCGATTATCTAATCAGTCAATCATGTGGCAGCAGTGCAATTCAAAAAATCATGCAGATACGGGTCAGGAGCTTCAGTTAATGTTCACATCATCCACCAGAATGGAGAAAAAATTTGATCTCAGTGATTTCGACTGTGGCATGATTGTTGGTGCCAGATGGGCTGGTTTGAGTATTTCTGTAACTGCTGATCTCCTGGGATTTTCACGCACAACAGTCTCTAGAGTTTACTTAGAATGGTGCAAAAAACAAAAAACAAAAAAAAACATCCAGTGAGCGACAGTTCTGCAGACAGAACCGCCTTGTTGATGAGAGAAGTCAACGGAGAATGGCCAGACTGGTTCGAGCTGACAGAAAGGCTATGGTAACTCAGATCACCACTCTGTACAATTGTAGTACAATTGCACATCGAACGTTGAGGCGGATGGGCTACCACAGCAGAAGACCTCGTCGGGCACTTTATTAGGACCATAGTGTTCCTAATAAAGTGCTCAGTATTAGCCAGTGTCAAACATCTGTTGTTCATGTTTGATGTTTAATATATATGAGGAGTAGGATTATGGAGTTACCTGGTGCGACACAGCAAAAATAGAAACTGAAATATTGTCTGGTTTCTATTTTAAATAGAATAGAAAGATTTCTGATTTAATATGGAAGAGACACCTTTTATCTCTTGTCACAATATCACATTGCGTCTGGTTAGGACAGTGTTACTGTATGGGGACTGAAGATATGGAAATGCCACTTAAGATAAAACCAGGGCTTTAGTGGGATAGAGAGTGTACTGTCAGGGAAGAGTCACTGTTCATTTCAGGGCTCTCTTACAGACACTTTGCCCATTGAACCAGCTGATCTACTGACCCCGTTTCCACCCACACGTCACTGACCTTGAACAACAGAACCGCCAGACCCAGTTACCAAATGTAACAGAGTCAGACTGGATGCAGGGATAGATTGTCACACACAAACATACACACACACAGACTGCCCCGCTGACCTGCTTAAAGACAATTGAATGTTGAGATGGAGCAACTCAAAAAGTTTTATGACCTAAAACTAAGAATAACACCTAAAGATAAGATAAGAGACCCAACAGGTAATACCTTATAAGACCTTTAAAAACACCTCAAATTAACTTGAGGGATTAAAGGGATTCTTTTAAATTCATACACTGTGTAGGAGCCTGTGCCATTCAGGTTTGGAACAACATTAGGGTGAATAAATTACATTTTTGGATGAACTATGTGATTTCAAATATGGCTCGCAACATTTCCTGGTCCTGTTCCATTTCTTGAATTACATACTATGAATAAGGCCAAACAATAAGCACTGTGGTTGCTAAGAAGGTACTGTGAAACTCTACTAAGAGCCCTAAAGATAAATAATAGAACTGCATGGGTAGGTGAGTGTACATTATAAATCCATCATTAGAATAAACCCGCTCTATCAGCATTTGAACCTTTGCCATAGCCCACCATGGCACCAGTTCGGCTCAAGAGCTCTTTCCAGTTGGCAGCATTTGTAATACTGTGGCCCAGCCAACCAACAGGTTCAGTTTAGGGAAGACTATGAAGTTTTCTGTGCTCTAGACAGTGTAGATACTATACATTCACAGTGGTATCTACTGTATATATGCAAATTTTTCATGTAAATAAAATGGAGGAAGAAAGAAGGTTGGAGAAATGGAGGAGCGGCTGGATGTTTTCCATGGATTTTGGATCATATAGTACAAAAGGACTGAGGATGCAGAGTGAGAATCAATAGATCAGAGAGCAGAAAGAAAGATTTTTGAGAGACAGAGAGAGAAAGAGAGATAGAGACAGACTGGCACCAACTGTTAAAGTAACCTGGTGGAATTAGACGATGATTTCTGTGCAATACACTTAATTTCTATTAAAGCTGGTTCCAGACACATTAAACAAAAATGTATATCTTCTTGGTTGTGGAGTTTTTTTCCACTGTGGGACTAAACAAAATCAACCTACATTGTGTGTTTTTTATTTTATTTTTATTGATGTCTATGGATAAGATGCTTCAGTGTGCTGAATAAACTGCTTTTGTGAGGAAACAGCTAATCACTTAACCTCTTACACTCAGCGGACTGCCGGCAGGTCCAAAGGGGGGTGCTATATCATAAAAAAGTTTACGCTTAAAATGTTAAAGTCTCTGTATACATAAGTCAGGCATATGAGGTATCATTGGAAAGCTTAGAATCTAAGAACATTTTTCAGAGATAACCATCACTTCTGCATTTATGTTACTTAAAATAACAAAATAAGGCCTCAAAATATTCTAATTGAAAATTAGCACCCCCCTGAGGTAATGGGGTAGAAATATTTATATAAAAATAAAAGTCCTTCACACAGCACATAAATGGAAAAGTCATATATCAAATGAAGCTGTGAAATGTGACTTTACAGTAAATTGTGCTGCCCTAATACCACAGTTCGAAAGATTTTCAAAAGAATCACAAAGTGAAATAGGATTTCTGTTAAGTCATCAAATATAAACATCTCTTTTAGGCTCCAACAACTGCTGCTGTAAGCCCCAAATACCTAAAAAATTTATATATCTGCTTTTACCTTAGGAAATTCTCTAAAAAATTAGCCATTGTTTACATGTCTGTGAGTTTGCTTGGCTGAATAATCTAATGTTATATCTTAGTTGTCCAGAACAACTAGCATGCTTTTCCAGAAGGAAAAGCATGCTAAACAAATCATCAGAAAATATGTTTTCGACTACTGATGATAAAATGTTTTATATCATCACAAAGAGGGGGATCTCTGCTTTGAATTGACTTCTAGAATGAGCATCTAGTCCACTCAGAGGCTAAGATATTCAATGAAACAACAAGGGTGGTGCTTGAACTGAACATTAGACTGAATGTCTATGGACGAGCACATATTTGAGGGCTAAAATGCATTAGAGTGCCACCTACATTTCAGATCTGTATATTGTGATGGAATGTGCTTTCTACCACCTAGTGGAATAAAATGAGACTTTTCAAAGTGAGATTGAGTGAACAGAACCAGAATTACATGTTTACAAATTTAGGACAACAAAAGAAAAAAGTTGTTGTTTTTTTCAAAAACATATTCTGTTTATCATAATATTATAAAAACATACAATAATATTTATGATAATTGGAGTCTTTCTTTTTATTTGGGCGGTTCTCTGAAAAATGAGACCAATTTTTTTGCAGTTAGTCCACAGTATGTGTGAATGGCAAGCTTTTAAATTTGAGTGTCATTGAGTTTAATGAATTGACTGCCTGTCCATAATCTTCAACATGTTTTACACTAAACAACCCTTTTGGAATGAACTACAGTATGTATGAAGTTTACTATGATAAAATTGCTGTTTTATAAGAGAAGACACGGACAATTTTGTGACATGTAGGTGTCAGTTTACGGCTCCCCCCATTCATTTGTATTGTATCCGCAAACGGTGACACTGCCGTAACACACTAATTGACCATTACGCTCTCTCCTATTGTAAAAGCGCAGAGGTTGTTATCTCTGTGTAGAAGATCTCTGGTCTGGTCTCTATGTGCATTATCATTACTGGTGTACGGTAAGCTGTCAAGGCCAAACATGTTTGGCGTTACGCGAATGGGAAAATCAAGTGAACCCGGAGCACCTTGTGTTCACAATGCACTTTATTAGCGAACCGAACCATAGGCTGCAAGCAAACCGTACTCAGACCACCTCCCAAGATAGTCTCGGTTCAGTTCACTTTAAAGGGGTCTTAGATCGTTTTGAGTGTTCACATAAGGGCCAGAAATCATGAAAACCACGCTCAGACCCCAGAAATGAACCAAGTGTGAAAAAAGTTACTGTGAACATTACTTATACAACACATTATAACTATTCTACACACAGCAATTGCCCAAGCAAAACACTTAACTGTGCTCACAAACAGTCATAGAAGTGCAAACAACTGTATGTGTATTGTTTGGGCGTTAGACTATTTACCTGTCCTCAAAGAATGGCCACGCAATTGATCAGAAACATCTGTTGTGAAAATACATGCATCAGAAAGGTGTATTGCTACTGGATTCAAACAGCTTGTGCATGTAGACAGTTTTCTTTTCTTGAACTGGTGATTCACAACTGGTGGGTTGTGACCCAAAAATGCAAAACAAATGCAAAACAATGTTAAATGCAAATGATACATTTGCAACTAAACATAGAATCGTGCATAGTTAGGATAGCAAAATAAATAGGGTTATAAACTTAAAAGGGTGGAAAAATGCTTCCCATATCTTTTGTTGTTGACGTCAAAGGCTGTGCATCCAGTCAAACTCTATGGTACTATTGTGCAAATTCATGTCACTTGGTAGAAGCTAGCCATAGTAGCCAAATTTGGCAGATTCCAACATGGACAAGTTGTGTCCATTAAATATGTGAATATGTATAAAATTGTATTACATTTCATTACATTTTGTTTACTTTTGTACAATAAACAATTTTGGAAGCTGTGTTGGGTCACTGCTCGATGTCCAATGCAAAATCTGGGTCCTGAAGCAAAACCAATAGAGAACCACAGCTGTAGAACGTGTTAATAAAGGTTGCTACTCACAAACATTTTACTTATCTAAATGAGGACCGACCATAGACTTACATTTATATATTGAATTTATGTATGGATCATTTTTCCCATATGAGGACATTCCAAAATGTCCCGAATGGAAGGTTTTTTCAGATTTAGCTCACTTTTGGGGATAAATTTGTCCCCAAACTATAGCTATGCATGCACACACACACACACACACACACAAAGGAAGACACAGTGAGTGTAATGGAAGGAAAAGCCTGTATCTTAAGCTCTGTGGATAACAACGCTTAACATAATCCAAATGTCTACAGTCTTTCCATCCTCTCATTTGTGTGGTCAGGTTTATTGCTGGATAAGTGTGAGGATGAGAAATAGCAAAATCTGATGAGTTGCAGACAGTAAGGAACCAGCAGGCAGGCTTATAAACAGAACTCACTCTAACTCAATCATGGAACACACAGTGTCTCTTTATTTTGTCTTCCTTCTCTCTCTCTTTTTCTCCTTTTCTCTCTTTGTCTCTTCTAGTGACTGAATGATGTCTGTTTCCACGGAAACTCCTATAGGCAATTAGGTGTGCAAATATCGTGGAGCGCTTTAGAAAGGACATAACATGCTGGGAGATTGGGTGGGGAGGGAACACAAAGAAGAAAATCTACTAAACAAACGTGGATCCGTTCCATGAGCGGGTGGCGTTGCTTGGTTACAACAGCTACACTGGGGTTAACCGTTATGATAAACAGAGGTGGGTAGTAATGCACTACATTTACTCGGTTACATTTACTTGAGTAACTTTTTGGGGAAAAATTACTTTTATGAGTATATTTAAAGGTGGGTACTTTTCATTCTTACTCAAGTAAATTTCTAATGAAAAATTTTACTTTTACTTCGTTACAATGGGCAACCTTCCTGTCGTTACAGTACTGTTTTCATTTAATAAGATTAAATAAATGCATAATTTATTGAAAGGATATTTTATGACAGCGGAACTTTACAGCTGCGCTCTGTCACTGAAGTCGAGTCCACCACTGCAGCAGAAGCAAGCTCGCCAAATAAACACTTTCTTAGCTCCACACCATGAAAATTAGTAGTTTCGACATGCATTGCCTTCATTTTACACCAAGACAAGCAGATATTTAAAGATTAAAATTGCAGCGCGGTAAGTTTTGGTGATGATGATAATGTGGGCTTGTCTGTCATTGTCATTTTCAAGGTGATTCTGTAACTATGGGCTCTTATGACCTTTATAAGTATATATTTTTATATCAGTGTTGCAATATATCAGTTCCTAAATCCATGTAAACATTTGCATTAAGTGTAAATGTCTTATGCTTTGCTGATCGCATGCTTGACTTCTGGAGCATGAGCTGACTATATGTCTGCGCGTGCTCAGTATTTCTGCGTTTGACAGATGCGGCACGTTTTTCTCATGGACAACAGAGCTCTGAACTTAAATAAGCCCAACATGCTTCCAAATACAGAGATAAGTTGCAGTTTACCATTAGTGTACAGAACTAATGATCTAAATTATTTTCAAACTGCAAATACTGTAAACTGATCTAAGAATCCATGCAGGACTTTAAAAAGTGTTTGCGCTTTAAAAAGCGGCAGTAGGCATTAATAAAGCATGATCTTATTTTGTTTTATTTAGCATTACATATAATTAGGCATTGTTCATGTTTTTCACCATTATAATAACTAGAAACTGGTTTCCAAACTTCTCTTCTAATTGACAGATTTGTCCAAATCTGACAAGCATCCTTTAAGTGATAGTTCAACTATAAATTAATGTTCTTTCATCATTTCCCACCCTCATGTTGTTCCAAACCTGTGTGACATTGTATATTTTGTGGAACCCAAAAAAGATATTAGACAGAATGTTAGAGACTGACAGTCTCAGTCACCATTCCCTTTTAAAATATGGAGGAAAAATGTCCAAAAATGTAAATGACAGTAAATGGTGACTAAGGCTAACATTCTGCCTGACATCTCTTTAATTGTGTTGCATTGAAGAAAGCCAAATGGTTTGAAACATAGTTTATAATGACTATTTCCATTAATTATTATTATTATTATTATTATTATTATTATTATTATTATTTTATTATTATTATTATTAGTAGTAGTAGTAGTAGTAGTAGTAGTAGTATAATTTTTATTATTAGTAGTATAATTATTATTATTCTGTAATACATATTAAATGTGTATTATGCAATGGAATATTGGGGCGTAATCGTCCATTATGTTTTATGAAGAAGTAACCAGTTACTCGCTACTTGAGTATTCTTTTAATTGGATACTTTCTTACTCTTGAGTAGTTTTTTACATTACTACTTTTACTTCTACTTGAGTAATAATTTTTTTAAATTAATTGTACTTTTACTTGAGTAAAGATTTTGGGTACTCTACCCACCTCTGATGATAAATCTGATGCCAAAACTCAGTGTTTGTGTAAGCCCATGTTGCTAAAACATCACCTATGGGTGAACAGGAAAGAAACCAATAGCAGCTACCTAAGGCCAGGGTATTTACACAGAGCATGGAGCTATAAAATACCTGGAGAGAGCTACCTGTTAGCATCCCCATTCATCTCTATGACTGTGCTCACCTAGCGCAGGGTTCTCAGAAAGCTAGCGAAATGAAGGCTGCCATCTTTGCTCATGGGTGTTCAGTTCCAGTATTGCCCCCGAGATTTTCCCATTATGTCACCGTTCGCCTCTCAAGTCAGTGGAAAAGATTGACCAGTTAACAATAGGCTCAAGATTGCCCCGGCCGTGAACCAGCTGAGCACAGGCTTTGAAATCACAATTTCGGTGGAAAAGGGCTAACAGTGACCTGATTTTGGTGATAACTCAACTCAACTGACAAAATGTGAAGTGTAGTAAACTTTTTCGCCTTTGCATGCAGTGGTGTGTAATTTAAGAGGTTATTGTGCTTGTTTATTGGTGAAAATAGTCCCCTAACCCATTGTTGTGTTTTATTTCATCGAGAACTGTGGATGAAAGGTGCAAATAAAGCATGAAGTGTTGTGACAGCGCAGCCGTGTTGAACCGCTCAGCTTGGCAGAGGAACTGCCAACAATACACAGAACAAACGGCTTCTGTCTACTCTTTGTTTTTTCACAAAATAAGCCTTCGGGGAGATTACCCAAGATGCTTAGTAAGCCAACGGCGCATTGTGGGGAACACACACACACAAAGGGGTAAATCTGAAAGGTAAGCCTCATTTCAACATATTATGAGCCTGAGGTATCGAACCAACCTTGGGTGCCATATCACGCAGGGCCGGCTGAGTAATGTTATGCTTTAATAACACACTCTCATAGCTGTCATTTCCAAATATTTTCAGTGCAGAAAAAGACATCAAGGCACCAAGACTGCAGAAATGGGCAACTCGCCAGCTTCGTCAGCAAAAAAAAAAAAAAAAAAAAAGAAATGCTCAACAGTTTCCTAACGTCCCCTGTGTTCTCTCATTGCATTATGGAGGCATTCTGTGGATGTGCTTAACCTCCCCTTGACTTCACAGTGTGTGTCTGTGTGTGATTGTTGTAGTTTAAGGATGACTGTAACAGCTGTGGCAGCAGCCTTATGGTGTTAGTTGAAACTTGATCCAGCAAACTAATCCTCTAATGACCAGCTCTCAATTAACACAGAGCCAAGCTGTTTGTCCTGAAAAGAGTACAGACCACTTCTCTCCATTCTTTATCTGTCCTTTATTTACATCTTTATACATCTGTTTGCTTCCTCCATATATATGCCAGGTGCTCTCCATCCATGCCCTGCATATCTCTCTCTTTCTCTCTCTCTCTCTCTCTCTCTCTCTCTCTCTCTCTCTCTCTCTCTCTCTATATATATATATATTGTTTTTCTATTTAGAGATGCAGGGCATGGATGGAGAGCACCTGGCATATATATGGAGGAAGCAAATAGATGTATAAGATATAAAGATATATATATATATATATATATATATTTTTTTTTCCTGGACAAAATATATTTATATACCGTAAATATATGTTGTAAAAAGCACGGTGGGAAGAAATATATTTTCCAATAAAAATATATTGCTTAAATATTCAAAATTCAAAATATTGGAATAAAGCGACCATTTTCTTTTCTTGCTGAAATGCATGTTTTTTATTATTATTATTTACATTTTGGCCAAAATTTATATGATTGATTTTACGCTGGTGGGCGCGCTGAGAAAAAAATATATCACTACAGTCTTGACCACAACAAAATGGGTATTGTTAAGCTTAGAAGCTGTACTTTGCAATGCATGTAGGCATTATAACCTTTGAAATTTGCAGACAAATCAGAAGTGTTCCGTTTTGATAATTTATTAAAAATTTGCACTGTACTATTGTAATTGGTAAAAACATTAAATTGATCAAATAGCCATGTGTCATATGTTGTTGGAAAGTAGAATACAACCAGCCTATTTAATTTACTCACAGACAAAAATATAGTGTGTAATAGCTAAGTACATGTCTTTACTATCTGGCCAAAAACACGTTAGCTCTTCTGGATCAGATGACTTCATCGGAAATGATGAAGTATGTTGTCCAGTATCATGGAACGTTAAACCAATGGAATTAGAATTCAGATCACTGCAACGAGAGGTGTAAGTCATCCAAATAAGGGCAGAGGGGATCGTTCTCTCTAATTACATATGGCCACCAGGAGATGGCGGCAATAACATGACACAATAACTTAATCAGGGCTCAAATGACACAGAATGATACTGAATTAGATCTTGTTACTCATGCCTGCATGCTTTGGAGAGAGAGAGAGAGAGAGAGAGAGCATACTTTATTCATTGTTGTTTTTATAATTAGTTCTTATGTACAATTATTATGTTTTGTTTGTTTGGAGAGACTTTTGGACACTTGGAGACATTTTTGGACATTAGGATATATTATATTTGTAATGCTATAACTTTTGATTGCTTTGTCGTATGAACACAAAATATTACTCAGTAACAGGTGATTGGGATGATTGAAAAAAAAAAAAAAAAGGCAGTTTATCAGAGCTTCCTCATTTGCACCATGACATATGTAGTGTAAAATCAGAAAAAAAGAAAAACAGTCAATTTTAGGCATGTTTTTTTTTGTGATTTTTTTTAGCAGTTTCTTATTGAGAGTCTCATAATTTATTGTAATCTATATCATAATTTTCACACAAATATATGCAATTGAGTGCACAAGTTTGCATCCCGGTTGCAGAATATGCTAGATGTTTATCATTTAAATAAAAAATGAATCATAAAAACTGCATTTTTTTATTATTTTTTTTTTATTATTTGGAACTACACTGATTTGATATAAAAGATATTTACATATATTCCAAAAGACAAAATAAATCATTTTGAAATTATCCTGTTCAAAAGTTTACATCCCCATGGTTCTTCTGGTGTGTTGCTTCCTCGATGATCAATGACTGTTTGTGCCTTTTGTGATAGTTGTGAATGAGTTCCCGCTTTGTCCTGAGCAGTGAAGCAGTGTACTGTTCTTGAGAAAAATCCTCCAGGTACTGCATGTTCTATGGTTTTCCAGCATCTTCTGCACATTTGAGTTCTTCCCAAAAGTGGCTATTTGATGTTGGACTATTACAAAATGTGCAAACATTCATTGATGCTGAAGGCAACACACTATATTAAGATCCAAGGGGATGTAAACTTCTAAAGAGGATGATGTGTGTAAATTGCTCTTATTTTGTCTTGTGGGATATATGTAAACAAAGGGCAGTGCTAAATAAAAAAATATGATCTTTTATATCTTATATTTGTGTAAATTCTGAAAGGGGTGTGTAAACTTATGAGACAAAATGGGGATGCAAACTTATGTACTCAACTGTATAAAAATATATGTTTTTGCCACAGGGGTCAGATGCAATTCATAGTCCTTGAAACAGAATGTAGATAGGTGCAAAGCTGCATCTGATATTTGATATCTTCATATGTTCCTGCCCCGCCCGCTGACTGACAGATCCTGATGGGCCAGTTAAAACACATGACAGCATTGCTCTAACTCCTTTCCTCAAGTGATAATTTCCCAAAAGCCTCTAAAAAATTAACACACAAAATTTGAGCCAGCTGCTGTCATCAACCAATTAGAGACAGATGAGGAGAATATACACACAAACTGGAAAAAAACATAAAACTGCTGTCTGGATGTGATTACATAAGGGTTATGTCCCAATGCATGTACTATCTGTTCTAAATAATATGAAAGATTAGTGTATTTCAAATCATAGCACACTGAAAACATGGTGCCAAAGATGTTTGAATGGCGTATTTTTTACGTGGCTATTTGAAGTGTGCATCTATAAAATGTTTTTTAGACTAATATTACCAACTACCCCTTCTTGCACAGACAAGTTTGTAATGGTTTGACATTTTCATTTGATGAAAAATTACAACAAACGTGAGTCTGACGGTGCCTCAGCAGTTTTTCAATAATTTAAAACTGCTGATATGATTCTAAAAGTTAAGTAATAATGATTTTTCAGGAAATTAATTTAGCTGCTTACATGCAAATGCAAACAGTACGCAACAATGGGGTGACAATACATGATAGTGTGTCCAAATACTGGTGCACTACATACTCAAAAATATGTACTATCTGTCACAATTGTAGTATTTACCATTAATAAGGATTATGGTTTTACATGGATAAGGATGCAGCCCAGCTAATGCTAAACCATAGTAACTTCTTAAAAATACATTTCTGACTGCAAATCAGTTGAAATAAGGTGAACAGCAAACGCCAACAGAATGAACAAACCCTGTTATACCTCTCTCTGTAGAAACGTTTAGTTTTGGTGTCTTAAGAGATTCGCTAACATCAAAGGGAAGAATGTAACACAGCTTAGCAAACATAGCTTAGGTCTTAAGGAGCAGATGTGGCCCAAACGGCACCACTGCGTCAAATTTGCCCCACACACACTCAAACCCAAGACAGCCTGAGAGTATGCTAATCGCTCAGATAAGATGCAGACAACCCTGCAGACTTAATAGGCAAATTTGCTTTGGGCCGGCAGCACCACACGATGCTAACCCACTGACCCAAATAACAGCCTTCTTTACTTAGCCAACCAATCTTACACAAACATTGAGACATCACTCTGTTGCATAGACACATTACCTGTCAAATACATGCACACAAAATTAGAGTGCCTAAAACGGACTTTGTCACACATTAAAAATAGAAGAACCACAATATTTTACCTCACAATACTGTATTGAAATAACTAACATGAAGAATCAATATTTTTAGTTACATTTTTCACATTAATATTTTTGGGAAAAAAAAGAGATCAACATTTAGAGCAAGTTTGTGAGAAGAAAGCTTAGAATTAAGTCAAGAACTTGTTTCATTTGTAAGGATGTACATTCAGATCCTCTGTAAAGAAAGAAAAGGGTTTATGTAATGATAATGCTGAAACCAATGTATGATATTCCCTCACGTCATTTTTTTTCACTGTAAATGAGCGTGCTTACATGCACGATCTTACAACGATTATGCTTTAAAGGAATAGTTCACCCAAAAATGAAAATTCTCTTATCATTTACTAACCCTCATGCCATCCTAGATGTGTATGAATTTCTTTCTTTTGCTGAACACAAAGAGTTTTAGAAGTACATTTAAGCTCCGTAGGTCTTCACAATGCAAGTGAATGGGTCCACATTCTCTGTACACCTGCCCTCTTTTCGTCCTCACCTCTTCCTCTCTGGGTGCCGAGAGAGCACGCTAGTGTAGCGGCAATGTGGATCAGACACTATTGTGTGATGAATCATAGCTTGAGCTAATTGGCGTTTTAATCCCTGACAAAACAGGGCACAGTGACAGCAGCCTTTTTCCAGTCAGAAAGCGAGAGAGAGAGAGAAAGCAGACAGATAGAATGCCATCTCTCAATTATATCTACTCTGTGGTGCACATTCACATTGGGGCGGCACGTCAATTTCCCGCTTGTTGCTTTGTTAGACGCTAGTAATTTGTGCCAGTATACACGCAGTCAAACTGTTCTCAGTTCATCTTCCTCATTACGGATGGCATAAAGGCGCTGTATGCAGACAGAATGGCTGACCTCGCAATCTCAAGGGATTCTGGGTCACAGATTTGTCATGGAATGCTAACTATCTGACTCGACTCCACCCCGTCTGCACTGCGCGACCTTTCCAGGCCATAACTAGTGCATCTCGGGTGAAATTCCAGCTTTCGCACGTCACAAAATTTCCAGGCCTTGCATTTGCATTTTGAGTGAGTACGATAAATCTGTAGTTATCTGTCACATCATAAACAGATTTGAACTTGTGCCTAGATTACACTTGATTATTAAATAACGTTGTCAGTTGTGATAATTCGATTTTACGGTGTTATGAAAGTCGTCATCTTTGATATTTACTTTATATTTACAATCCCTAACTCTGATGGTGTGAATGTAGCCTGTATGTGTGTGCTGTCATGACGCTTGTTCAAAGCCTGCCTGCTGCTTTTCATTTGCAGTGCGATGAATCATACCGGCAGTGATAAACACTCTGTTCCACTGCCGTACAGATAACTTCTCAGAATTCTGTCACTCATATACAGTACAGAACAGAGCAGAGAGACGTGAGCTCCACAGAGGCAGAGAAATATCTTCTTGCAGATTTCTCACTCTCTTTCACACTTAAGCGTGCAGATGCCTACAAATTTTGTACGCACACTCACATATACAGACACACAATAACATCTCTTTCACACACTGTCTTGGGTTCCTGTTCTCGCACAATCAGTATTTTAGGCTTTCCTCACAGATTTTCATCTGAGCTTTCTCATGAGTCATGAGTTCCTCTCACTCATATACTGTATGGACAGTGTCTCTAATCCTGATGAGCTGCCTACCGAGACAGTATTTATAAGTAGTATAAGTGCATTCCTAAATGAGCCTATTATGCCCCAAAAAATACTAAGAAGGTACAGTAGCATACTAGGTTTCAAGAATTTGTGCCTATAATGCCCAAAAATGCTAAGTACTAAAGGTAGCTCACCAGGCTTTGAGACACTGTGCCTATGTCCAAGAATGCTGTCTAAGTAGACAGCTTGCTAGGTTTTGATCAAATGTGCCTACTATGTCTAAAAATGCTGTCTAAGTAGGCAGCTCACTAGGTTTGGAGACACCACGTTTATGATGCCCCCTCAAAAAGTAGGCAGCTCACTTGGTTTTAAGACCCTGTGCCTGTGATGTCTAAAACTGCTGTCTAAAGCCCCGTTCACACCGCAAACATCATTGTCACTTGGTGTAGCTAGACTCTGATTGGAAATTCTGGTTACAGATTATACTGCCCGTAAAACGAATCGTCATTCTATTTTGTCAAGGAATCAGTTCTATTGCCTCTAAAAATGAACATTTTGCAGGGGAGAGTAAACCAATGATTACATTACAATGTAATCTCTACATAAATCTCTAGTAAATTCTACATTTGTATTCCATTCAAAAATGTAAAGGTTAATGCAGATAAATTAAATATTATTTATGATTGTTATATTTACAATGTTTCATTGTGTATCAATTCATAATTAAATACATTTCACAGGTAAAAGAATACAACTAAATTTTATTTTTACTTTTTGGAGCTAGGATTCCCAGTATGCTTGAATAATTAATGAGCTTGCATGGTTTTACTGTTTGCAAGTTGATTTAGGCTACACCATTTTTATTGTTGATTTTGTTGTTACATTTGTTAACCTCGTTTTGTGAAGTCTGAAGTTCATTTTCTTCTCAAAATGACCCACTCATGATTAAAAAAATGATCTGTTGATTGTTACCGTCATCGTGTTTTGTGCACCAAGTGTTGAGGTCTGCGTGTAAAGCTTGATATCTTGTTTCTATCACCAGTAATCCAAGGAGATGTTTCTAGTACACTACATAGCATGCATGAAGCTTCCCTGTGGAAGGCTTTAGTATATCATGTGGTACATGATTATAAAGAAAGTTCAAAATGTGAAATATTTTAATAAAATAATCATTTAAAGTTTACTAAGTTTTTTAAAGTACCATGAACATCAGATTTGTAAGTAAAAGTTGCTGTATTAAATGAAATGTTAAAGTTAATTTTATTCACTTTAATCAATATTATGTTATGAAGTTAATTTACTTTGAAAAACTGTGTACAAAAACATAATAAAAATGCAAATTAATAAAAACTCAATATTACTAGTCATTTTTTTCCCCAGTGTATTGTGCCAAAAAAGCTGTCTAAGTAGGTACTGTAGCTCACTATGTTTTCAGACACCACATGTATGAAGCCCAAGTATCCTAAGTAGGCAGTTCGTTTGGTTTTGAGAATGCATGTGTATGATGCCCAAAAATGCTATGTAGGCTGCAGTAGGTTTGAGTCACTGCACATTTGAAATTGGCATTCACACTAACAGCAATTTGCTGTCTGTGAAACGCATATGATTCCCAAAAATGCTGCCGAAATATAGGCAGATCAAAAGGTTTTGAAACACAGCCATAGTTTCTCTCTCTCACAGCCTCCTACCTTGAAAACATCAAACTCATAGCAATTCTAAGAGTTATATACCATCGAGGTTGCTGCTTAATTCAGACAGATGTGAGCGTGTGTAATAAAACTAGTTTGCTTTCGTCCTCTGAGATGTGTAATATGCCAGTGTAGGGAACAAGCTTGCATATATATTAAAATTAAGCCTGAGGTTTAAATTGTGCTGCACATATCTAAAAATGTCACAGCTTACATTTTCCCAACCTCATCTTCCTTATTGCATTCATTACCCATGATTTTCTCTTTCTCTCTCTCTCTCCCTCTAACTTTCACTCTCAGTCTCTTGCACTCAAAAAGGAAAGGATCTTAAAAGCCCTGCACATGACTAAAAATGTGCAAAACACCTACAACGTGCACACACGTGTATAAACCCCTAATTTAAGTCTGCATCACAATCTTAATACTACTTTGGAAAACGTGAGCTTCCAAGAACAGTGCTGCGATCTGGTCCAAAAATGGCTTTGCCAAGCACCTCTCGACATTCACAGAATTCTCTCTCTTTTGAACATTACACGGTGCTTCCCTCATTTCATAAAATTTTCCAGCAAATAGAGACGTTCTTAGGAGAAGCTTTGAAAAGGTTTCAAATGGACTTGCCACTTACTGAGTTCCTCTATTACAATTTCTTCAACTAAACTCTTTCCATCTGAAAAGGAGAAAGAGGGATCTTTCAACTACAGATGAGGGGGCTTTTGAGAGTGTCCCACTCTGCTCTCTGTCCCCTGATATGGAAACACACCAGGGAGCAGTAGACTCTGTTCAGAGACACCAAGGCCAAAGCAGCCTAATCCACATAAACAGGGCTGAAATGACACTGATAGAATTCTGCTTATGGGCTTTACTGCTGCTTATTAAATTAACACTTTGAAGTCTTTTACAATTATGGATTTTATAAAGGGATATCATGCTTTTTTCGCATTTATATTCATTCTAATGTACATAGAGAGAGAGGAGTGCTTCTTTAAGTGATTTATATATACAGTATATACACTGGAAGCCAAATGTTTGGAATAATATACAGATTTTGCTCTTATGGAAAGAAATTGGTACTTTTATTCACCAAAGTGGCATTCAACTGATCCCAATGTATAGTTAAGACATTAATAACGTGAAAATTTACTATTACAATTTGAAAAAAATGTTCAGAACACTATACTTCAAAGAGTTCTCATCAAAAAAATCATCCACGTGCAGCTATGACAGCTTTGCAGATCCTTGGCATTCTAGCTGTCAGTTTGTCCAGATACTCAGGTGACATTTCACCCCACGCTTCCTGTAGCACTTGCCATAGATATGGCTGTCTTGTCGGGAATTTCTCACGCACTTTACAGTCTAGCTGATCCTACAAAAACTCAGTGGGGTTAAGATCCATAACACTCTTTTCCAATTATTTGTTGTCCAATGTCTGTGTTTGTTTGACCACTCTAACATTTTCTTTTTGTTTTTCTGTTTCAAAAGTGGCTTTTTCTTTACAATTCTTCCCATAAGGCCTGCACCCCTGAGTCTTCTCTTTTCTGTTGTACATGAAACTGGCGTTGAGCGGGTAGAATTCAATGAAGCTGTCAGCTGAGGACATGTGAGGCATCTATTTCTCAAACTAGAGACTCTGATGTACTTATCCTCTTGTTTAGTTGTACATCTGGCCTTCCACATCTCTTTCTGTCCTTGTTAGAGCCAGTTGTCCTTTGTCTTAGAAGACTGTAGTGTACACCTTTGTATGAAATCTTCTGTTTTCAAGCATTGTATAGCCTTCATTCCTCAAAACAATGATTGACTGACGTGTTTCTAGAGAAAGCTGTTTCTTTTTTGCCATTTTTGATCTAATATTGACCTTAAGACATGCCAGTCTATTGCATACTGTGGCAACTCAAAAACAAACACAAAGACAATATTAAGCTTCCTGTAATGAACCAAATAGCTTTCAACTGTGTTTGATATAATGGTAAGTGATTTTCTAGTACCAAATTAGCAATTTACCATGATTACTCAAGCATAAGGTGTTGGAGTGATGGCTGCAGGAAATGGGGCCTGTCTAGATTTGATCAAAAATTACTTTTTTTTTCAAATAGTGATGGTGCTGTTTTTTACATCAGTAATGTCCTGACTATACTTTGTAATCAGTTGAATGCCACTTTGGTGAATTAAAGTACCAATTTCCTTCCGAAACAGCAAAATCTGTACATTATTCCAAACTTTTGGCCGCCAGTGTGTGTGTGTGTGTGTGTGTGTGTATATATATATATATATATATATATATATATATATATATATATATATATATACACACACACAGTATATATTATAAAATGGATAGTTCTTAATCTAAAATATGACTGGATGAGCCACATTCAAATCCACTGTAAAATAGCCGATATACACACACACACACCAATGACCGTATATCAGTTGAATACTATATTAATGTGGCAAGTAGCTCCACAGCTAATAACAGTTATGAAATGAACTATTACTTGCTGGAATAATTGTTGATTATTATAATTATTAAATGTAATTATTTACTGAACATCTGTGTCTTATAATATTGCTGTTGCAGGCATTTTATAATAGCAATAAGCTACTCAAAGCTGTGTTTTACAGTGATTTTATCACAGTTAAGAGGTGTTGTTAAAGGAAAAGTTCACCAAAAACCAAAAATTCTGTCAGCATGACATTTGATCACAAGATGCACAAGAACCAATGAGTTTTGATGTTACTAATGTTGCCGTTATATTGGATTGAGTGCCGTTTACATAATTTATTAATGATTTGACGTTAAAAAACAACTTAACCAATGGTCTGTTCATCATACAAAGTGATCATATGCCTTCAGAAGACTTGAAATATGATGCATGGACTACTTTTATGAATCTTTTGGGTGCTTGATACAGTGTTAAAGTGAGTCACTGCCTACTGCCATTGAACTGAATTCAGCCAACAGGACTGAATTAAATTCTCATTAAAATATCTCCTTTTGTAAGTAAGTCATATGGTTTTGCTATAACATGAAAGTGAATAAATGAAGACTGAATTTTAAGCACAATGTGGAGTGTAACGCATAGCATCTATTAGCTTACTGCTTTGTTTTATGTCTAAGTAAAAAATGTATAATTATACACAGGTATAGACATGTGAACTAGGAGATTTGTTCATGACAGAACATAGCTAAATCAGACCTGTGACTTTCTGAATTTTTGTTCAGATGTGAGGAGAAAATCACTTTGAGGTTGCACTATTGAATAAAGCGCAGAGGGTTACAAAAACATGCCTCTGACTTTAAAACGCCGTTTTACACAAACCCTCTCTCATACACACTCAAAAGTATCTGCTTAGCTGGAGCAAGTGTTTCCAAAACACATGCTGAAGTTGGGTGAAGGAGAGTTTCAAGCCTTTACAAATACAGAGGCTTAGTGTTTAGCCTTGGAATAGCTTAACAGCTCCAAGTGCTTGAAACTAATACATAATCACTTGCACAAACATGCTAACACTCACAGAATGCAGCCCTACATATACATTGACAAACTAGAACGTCATCTGCCAATAAACAACTCATATAATATTTCCTGTAAACATCAAAATGTAGAAAAAGAACCTCTCTTTACATTAGCCTTGATGCGGCAACTGTTAATTTTTTTTAAACTCCCTACCTCCACTTCCATTGCATGTTACATTGTTCCTCACATTAATAATGAATATGTGCTGGGAGCAATGGCCAAGCCCCCTGAGGCAGTGCGAGCATGAGAGAAGAACCAGGCTCCATCTCTTCCACATTGTGGTCTTGAACTGACAGAAGACAAGGTGTTGTTCTCAGGCTACCTTACTGTTAAACTAAATTTCTATGCAGAAATGGTGTAAAAGCAAGAAGAAAACAATCTAGAATATTTATTTACTGACACATAACCAGCTTTTTCAGGGACAATTCCACAGGAGCAACATGGGGTTAATGCTTTGCTCAAGGGCACAATGAAGACAGCTCATTGCAGGGATTGAAACAGCAACCTTTTGGTTACTAGCACTGAGTATTAAAGGGACAGTTCGGCCAAAAATGAAAATTCTGTCATAATTTCTCATCCTCATGTTGTTCCAACCTTCATGTTGTTCCAAGCCCAAAAATGAAAATACTTTCACACACTTGAATATGATTTGGTACGGTACAATAACAAACCAATACTTGCCTGAAATTCTCTACACAGTTAGCTAACCATACTCAGGAAAGGAGAACCGTGCTGTTGGAATGGCTTTAGTTACATGGCGACCCACGACTGGTCACTTGCCCAGTCATTCCATTTTAGTCCTGATTTTGTAGCACTAAAATGGCAAAAAAAAAAAAAAAAAAAAAACATTACTGTGCCAGTGAGCCCGGATTGGTATTATACAAAACAGCTCTATGGTGGAACCATTCTGCCCGATGTTAGAAAGGGTTTGGAACATCATGAGGGTGAGCAATTGACAGAATTTTCATTTTAGTAGAACTATCCCTTTAACCATGACACCAGCATACTTGAGGGTATGAAGAATCAGCTCTTATGAAAGCGGAAAAGAAGCATTCGACTTACGATCAAGGCCATTGATGTAGCGCATGGTGATCTCACAGTGGCCCCATACTGCACTGACGATCGGGTACAGCTTTTTGCCCTTAAGGCCTCTGAAGGCCACTCCGAGGTACTGTCCATCCACCATGAAGCTCAGTGTTCCCTCATCCATGTCCAGCACCACCATCAGGGCATCCGGCAGCACAAAGGCCTCCTCTGGTTCCAGGAAGCTCGGATAGGTGGAGGTGGAAGAGGCCGGACGGTTCTTACTGTTGTGGTAGAGCTTGTTACGTCCCAGGTCCCAGCCCCAGGATTCACTATCACTGCCGACTAATGAGGTGTAGCCAACTGAGTGCAGCGGGGCATCTACTGTGGCCACGCCCACCACCGCGTGTGTGCCCCGTTGCCTGGTCGGCCAGTGGATCCTCCAAACGTGAAGTCCTCGCGTGTATCCCACCCGTCCACGGATGCCGTCGGTACTCTGGGCGACCGGGTGCCGATGTAAGGTAAGCTTATCGTCATCCTTGATGAAGATGTTAAGGGAGCGGTCGTCTGGGTTCCAGGCATGTCGGAGCTGCTGTTCATATAAAGCAGGGGGCATGTCCAGGAGTAGGTCCAGTCTGGCTGGCTTGAAAAAGTCAGGCCCTCTCAGTTCCCTCCTCAGGGGCCTAAAGGACGGCTCCCCACGCACGTCTACAGATTTTATACTCCCCGAGATCTTCTGTCCCATGGCTTGGCTGGGTCGAGAGGGGGAGGGAGGAGGGGAGAGGGAGGGGGTGGCAAGACGCAGGGGCTGGACTTCCGGGAACCGCTGTTACCTCATCAAAGCGCCAAGACGTCAGCCTGAGGCCCTGAGGCCCAAACTCACATCAGCGTCTGGCAGGGGCGACAGTGCCAGCCTTACTGAAGCCCTAGGAGGAAGCACACACACACACACAACACACAATGTCGTTAAAACAGTGATAACAAAGAGACCAATGAGTCAGTAAGGGGGTATTTATGCTTGTCACATAATGCATTTCTTTACTGATCACATAGCTATCATACATACAGTAAGTGTTAATGCCTTCCAAGATGCTTTCGAGACAGATAACAATTCAATCACTCCTCAGGAGGTGGTTTGAAACGCATACGAGATGTGACTCAAGCAAGTGTAAATGCATCTGGTTGATTGGGCCACATATGTATACTTTGATCCTTCCAAACAGAGCTACATCAGATTACGTAAATTTAGGAGCCCAAAGACGTCAAAGAAAATGAGGTGCATAACAGCTGTTGTGTTTTGTACCACAATCGTTGTAGCAATTTTAGCCACCTCCTGTTTTTAGTTTTTACGAGTCACATCAAGTGCAGCAAAATTTCGCTGCCCAACATTACCATCATCATGGAGGTAAACTGTTATAGCAGGAATAGCAGATCAGATTTATATCTGTGTTGCAAAGACACATTTATATGCCAGAGTGTAAATAGAATATGCATACCCAATCAAATAGCAATCCAATTGATCAAGATGCATGGAGTGACAAAATGTAAATAGGCCTAAAAGATGGTCACATGAGTGCAAGCAAGAGAAAAAGGTAATATCAGATGTGAGGATAAGACCAGAGAGGATACATGAAGGCAAATGATAGTCAACAGACTCAAGATGGACTGAAAGAGAGGACCAGGGCTTTGCTGCTGCCAATGGAAGCCTGACAGCGTGTGAGAGAGTGCCGTGAGGAACGATGCAATAATGAGGGCAGCAGGTGAGAAAGATGACATACAGGAACACTTAACACACAAACACTCACATATACACACACACAAACATATTCACAAATGCCACCTTAAACTTAAAATAAAAACTTTGTATATGTCACAACACAAACAAATACAGACCCACACATATTCCATTGTCAGTCATTTGAAACAGCTACAGTCTCTTAAAACACACAGTTGCTGTTTGCAGTTGAAGAGAGCATTCCTACTCTAAAAAGAGGCCTAGACAATTAAATAAATAAACTAAATGTTTATATTTCCTAAAGAAAATGTGAATAAGTGCTTGCCTGTACAAAACCTGTTGCCAGGATGCTATGATGTTGCAGGAGATTGTATGAGCGAGCACAACTAATTAACAACAACAAAGGAAACAAAAATATACCATTATTCATTTCCAGGTTTCTGAGAGATAGAAATAAAGGAAAGTGAGAAAAAAAGAGCTTTGGTTTGTATGAGCCTCAATGTCACAGAAATACCTCCACATTAAAAGCCCATTTGAGAGTGAAGAGGGGGAGATGTGCTGGAGATGAGATATGGTAGGCTAAATATGCTGGGCTTTGAAACACTAGCAGGCACTTCCTGCTACAGTAAGTGACGTATAGTCTTTTCCAGGAATAAGAGAGGTTTCATCCCAGGAAGAAGCACTACAAAAAAAAAAAAAAAAAAACATTTACACTCACAGATACACACATACACTGTGACCATGCTCCATGAGTGAGAGAGAGAGATAAGATTTCCGGAAAACATATTCACACTCTGTCAGACAACAGTCATCAGACGACCCAACCACTTAGGTCACAAACACAAAGGAAAAAAAGGTCCCAAAAGGAAAAAGGCAGACACACAGACACAAACATGCACATACTGTACACATGAACACACAAACTTTAGACAGTCTCAAATTTAAAGTGATAGTTCACCCAAAATCTAAATTCTCTCATCATTTACTCATCCTCATGCCATTCCATATGTATGGCTTTCTTTCTTCTGCTGAACACAAATGAAGATTTTTAGAAGAATATCTCAGCTTTGTAGGTCCATACAATACAAGTGAATGGTGGCCAGAACTTTGAATATCCAAAAAGCAGATAAAAGCAGCATCCATACGACTCAAGTGGTTAAATCCATATCTTCAGAAGCAACCTACTGGGCAGGGAGGAGAATTTATTGTAAAAAAAAAAAAAGGAATATATTAAATATTGATCTGTTTCTCACTCACACATATCATATAGCTTCTGAAGATATGAATTTAACCACTGAAGTCTTATGGATTACTTTTATGCTGCCTTTATATGCTTTCTGGACCTTCAAAGTTCTGGCAACCATTTACTTGCATTGTATGGACCTACAGAGCTGAAATTAGGGCAGTGGTAGCTCAGCGGTTAAGGCTCTGGGTTACTGATCAGAAGGTCGGGGGTTCAAGCCCCAGCACTGCCAAGATGCCACTGTTGGGCCCTTGAGCAAGGCCCTTAACCCTATCTGCTCCAGGGGCGCCGTATCATGGCTGACCCTGCACTCTGACCCCAGCCTAGCTGGGATATGTGAAAAAGAAGAATTTCACCGTATATGTGCAAATGTGTGATAAATAAAGAAAATAATTAAATAATAATTAATTAAATATTCATCTAAAAATCTTTGTTTGTGTTAAGCAGAAGAAAAAGAGTCATACACATCTGGGATGGCATGAGGGTGATTAAATGATGAGAGAATTTTCATTTTTGGCTGAACTAACCCTCATGATCTGTTTGGGGGCTGAGTGAGCCCAAACAGTTAATTTTAATAGCTTAAAAGACATACTTAACAATGAAGTACCTGGTTGATACTTCATGACTTTTCCTAATCTTATGAGAACTTGTTATAAACAAAATTTGATAATTTGATAATTTGTTAACAAGATTCAACCATCCTTCATAAAAAAATTTATGTTATGTTCTGGGTTTTATGAATAAATCCAATAAAATGTTACATGCTTCTTCAACTGGTGTACTCAAACCGACAACATGAGGATGAGGAAATTATGACAGAAATGAAACTTTAATTTCATAACTACTATTTCAATACTATTTTTACACATACATCAAACATAAAACAGTAAAGTCAATATCAATAGAACATGAGGGTTAAGGTCACAGAGAGAGAGAGAGAGGCAGGAAAAGAGAGGGCTGAATTCAGACGACAGGAAGGAGAGTGGCCAGACAACCAGACAGTCAGAGCCTGGAATCCTGGGTAAGTGCTACTGATATTAAAGGGAAAATAAATGAGGTCATGAAAGAAGTGGGATAGAATGTGAGTGTGTGTGCGAGAGTGAAAGAAAATGAATGATAAATAGAGAGAGCCTGCTGCCCTAACATGCCACTCACAGCTATCATAAAGTGTGCTAGAAGTCTAGGCGTTAGGTTTGCTGTATCAGATTTCAGAGTTGGAGGGGCTCCCGCAGCAGGATACAAAGAGTTTTACAGACTTGTCGGCGTGCAGAGACACAGTAATGTTTCATTCAGGTTGTGTTTACACACGTCAATTTAACTAACATTCCCTCACTCAAATTGCTGTAGTCACTAATAACTGTAATAAACACCAACGCAAACATAATTACACTGTTAGTCTGGGAGTTGTAGACAGACTTTTAAACACTGTTCTCACATTAGATAATTGCATAAAGGCTTGTAAAACAAGGCCTGAGAATCTGGATTAAAAAAAGAAACCGCTAAACAAACTGGTGAGATGACAAAGGCCTTTTGCTGATCAATTCGTTCCATTAAGAGCCAGATCCAAAGTGCATGAATGGATCCAGAAATGTATAAAACTGAAACTACATTACAATGCTTCTAAAAATGTATTGCATGCCTTCTATTATGATATTTTCTATATATTTATTTTACATCAAACAGAATATTATATCTCTTGTATTGATCGCAGGATTTATAACTCTCGTTGTGCTCTCAGTTTGGATGGATGGATGGATCAGGGAGGGATGGATGGATGGATGGATCAGGGATGGATGGATAGATGGATGGATGGATGGATAGATAGAACACTCATGCATGATAACATGCAAACATAAACACACACACAGCATGCACGGACAGTGTCCAGTCTGTTTCAGAGTCACTATGAGATTGGATGACTGCATAGCATGACTGTACCATGCCTTCGGGCGCTACACTACAGATAAAAATGCCGAGCCGAAATAACATGCACGGCATCAATTACACTCACTCTCCTCGTGGGTAATGATCCACAACCATCTAAGACACAACTAATGTAACTATAACAACCTCATTTTAATGGACCGCTGATGTGCTGTCTCCATCTGCTTAGCCACGCAAAACAAGGCTACATATAAAAGCGTTCTACCAAGGCCATACATCTCTGCATGGGAAAATGCCCATTTGTGCTGACTTGCCTATTAGAAACACAAAAGCCCTCCATTGGTGTGCGTGTCACTGTGCATGTCACTGGGAACGAGCTATTATGGCTAGAAGTCAAAGAAATGTGAAGTAAAAGTCAAAACAGCCCTGGCATAATTGTTCCCTGTGGCCCTGCTATGCCATTCTGTGGCATTTGCTTTTGAATCAAGACAGATGTGTCTTTTTCTGTGCTTAGTGACTGTTTTGCAGAGTTAAAATAAAGGAGATCAAAATTGGCACATTCCATTGCTCCTTTTTGACAGGGTATTCATCTGCAAAATGTATGGGTTGTAAACATTTTCTTTAATCTGCCAATTGACATTCAGGACTATTTGTTTTGCATGTTCTATCATAAAGATAGAGCTCTTAGTTTTCAAGCCTGCATAATTACATTTTCCATGGCTGCATGGCGTGTTTGGCGAATGCTCCAGGATTCAAGGGCTTGTTGCTGTTCTTCATGACTACAACGATGATAATATATCAGACCCCACAACAGGCCCAGGGTGTCCACTTAAAATGGCTTGGTCACTGTTTTATACAACAGTAAGGTCAGGCCACACCATCTGATTGGCTAAAAGGCATTTAAACCAATTTTCAGTCTGTTTTTTTTTTTTTTTTTTTAGCAGTAACTCCATCGTTCCACTGATTACCTGGACCACTGGTAGTCAGATAACTAGTAGTTGACCAATGTGGATTTTTCAACAGCTATAGCTGATATTCATACCTTTAAAGCAGGATGGCAGATGACTGATTAATATACTGCATTTATGTGATATACAATTTTATTATAGAAATGTACACATTTATATGCTGACATGAAATTAAGATTTTTTTTTTAAATTACCAATATTTACTGGAAATAAAAAAAATGTAGTATTTGAAAACAGTGTGATCTCATCAGAATCCGTATATATTCTTATGTAAAATTTGGTTCTAGCAAATGTACATTCTCTTACGTTTGCATAGATAATAAAACGTATAATACTGACATACTGACAGCATCTAAGCATTATAATTTGACATATTAAAACCTATAGAAACGTACAAATGTTTACGTGTACTATTTGAATTGGTTAAAATTGAATAATTCAAAGATTTGATCAGTTAATTACATTTAATTTATAATCAGTGAGATTAGTTAAATGCCATCACATTTATTTAATGCAGTTGACATTATAATATGACATTTTAATGGTTTAATTCAGTTTTGTGTGATTAATGCTGCCCTATACAATGGATTATATCACTTTAACCAAGACTAAACTTGAAAATGTTTAAATGAATAAAAACTGTGTAATCGTTTAATTACTTGTTAAGCATTTAATTTTATTATTGTTTGCCATGGAACACAAAAGGAGTTTTCAGAATATGCCAAAAAAACTAAATAAACCACAAAAAACACAATAAAACAATAATAAAATTAATCCATACATTTGTTAATTATAATCCAAATCTTCAGACTGCTTTCTGTGAAGAATAGACCCAAATTCAAGCCTTTTATTCAACGATCTCCATCTCTATCTGCTGTTGCGCCGTTGCGCCCTCTGTAACCATCAACCCGCGTTGGTTGGTTTCATTTTCAGAATTAAAAAATTGCCGCCTCAAGCATAACGACCAGCGGTTTTAAGGCATAGATTTCGAATGCTCATTGTCTCTCAAGTGTCTCGTGACCGTTTGCGACATGCCTTATTCTCTGATGTATATGTTTGAATGAGATATGACAGCGCCGTTATGGAGTGCATCAGGAGAAGATTTACAGCGATGAATAATTTAAATTCTACTCTCCTCCTCACACAATTCTATTGTATGCCATCAGGGAGCACATCTGATGCAGCGCATCACCCTTTGGACTACTTTTGTACTGAATTTTGCCATTTTTCTGAATAAACTATTGTATCTGCCTTTTATGTGTTTTATATGCTAATAAATGGTTATGGTTAGGTTTAGGAGTAGGTGTGGGATTAGTGGCTGTAAAATATATATAAATTAATATATTGTAACAAAAATGATTGCTACTATACATTAATCTACTTGTTACATGTTTTTATATTGTTGAAATGTAGTCATGTTTAGAGGTTGGGGTAGGGTTAAGGGATCTAAAATATCTATAAAACAGTGAAAAAGTACAAATATATTTATAATCGATTTGTGTACTCACATATACGTATTTGTAACAATTCGTCAATATTTTAAGTTTCTAAAGCTGTAAATATGTAACAAAAATTACGTTTTAGATGCTTTCAAATGTCCATATCGTATGTTTTAATGTTACAAATATTAACGTTCAAATAGCTACAAATATTCATGAGATTAGGCTGGAAACAAAATGTTTATTATCCATTGACTAAGCTATTAGTAGATTTTGGAACAGACACAAAGGAGAGCTTATGCTTATGTTAACTGGCCATGTTATAGACGGGCACAGTTATAGGCCAATAAGCTCGAAATGGCAGAACATTGGCAGATTTATTGGCATGAAGGATTCCATGATTGCCATTACAGGCAACAGCGATGTTATATAGATGATAATTTTGTATGTTATATTTGACGTTTCAATGGTTCTTTGACTATGCAAACTTTTTTACTTGGCAAAACAGATGAACAAATGCAACAGCGCTTGCAGCAATGATGTAATTTGCAAAAACACACTCCCTCGTGTCCCTACTGGTTAAGTAGCAAACTGAATCTGTGGAGCAACACTACGTGATGGTTTCTGTATGTTCTCAGCACTGTTGCCCTTTACTGTGTACATCCTCATCTAAATTTGTTTATGCTTCAGCACCTGTCAAACCCTCAGCAGGGCATCTGCATGCTCTGTGGGACACGGGTGCCTGCATTTGCCTTCAGGAAAGTGGTGGGTGGTCTGTGATAAAGTCTGTACCTGGTGTCTGGCCCCTCATCTGCATTACCACAGTCACCAGAGATGTGATGGACATGCACACTTCCAGCCACTGGTGACTTTGATGAGTAGGAACACACATTCACCATCTGTTGTTTACCTTTGCATCCTCCCTTTATTGCATTTGGAACATCTCTTTGAATTAGTCATTCATTAGCTCATTCGCTCACACGTTCTGTTTCTCTTTCCTAATATTCACTTCCCTACTGGAAAATCTAGCTATAACTAACTTAAGATGGTAGCTGGTTTTACATGGTTTCAAACTGAGCCAATTTTATATGTATGGTCATTAGCTGTGACTAATCTAGACCAGGGTTTCTCAAACGTTTTTTAAACAAGGACTTCTTTCAACCACAAATTGTTCAACTGTTCACACATAAAGCAATGCAAAATACACTGAGCACTTTATAAGGAAAACCTCCACACCTACTTATTTATGTGATTATCTAATCAGTCAATTGTGTTGCAGCAATGCAATGCATAAAATCATGCAGATACGTGACTGGAGTTTCAGTTAATGTTCACATCAACCATCAGAATGGGGAAAAATGTGATCTCAGTGGTTTTGACCATGGCATGATTGTTGCCGCCAGATGGGCTGGTTTGAGTAATTGCTGATCTCCTGGGATTTTCATGTACAACAGTCTCTGACTGTAAGTCAGTGAGATGCTATTCTGCTCACTATAATTGAACAGAGTGGTTATCTGAGTTACCGTAGCCTTTCTGTCAGCTCGAACCAGTCTGGCCATTTTCTGTTGATCTCTCACATCAACATGGCATTTCCGTCTGCAGAAATGACGCTCACTGGATGTTTTTGATTTTTGGCACCAAACTGAGTAAACTTTAATACCGTATACATGCAGCTCGGTCAGTAAGCAGCATTCTCCACAGCAATGTAATTTACCCATGATGCTTGTGTAAATAACAAACTTGGTATCCGAGAAAGACTTACGGTAACTATTTTTATTCCCCATTGCTTTGCTTTATTTCCAGATATTCCAGAGTCGTTGCTGTGTTTGTTTTCTTAACTTTCTATCGCGACCTGCAGCAGAATTGCACTGCAATAATAGGGTTTCCCTCTTATATAAAACTCCATGATTCCCCCAGTGTATGACCGTATGTATACGCGAACGTGAGGGACCATCGTTGTTTTACATTGGTGTGTATAAATGGGTATAGTTTATAGTGTGCTGTATGTGCTTTTCACACTGTACTCCCAAAAATGTTTAATTCTTTCCACTTTGTTGACGTGTTGATGGGCTCCATCCTATATTAGCCGGTCTGTTCACACACATGCACACGCTTCAAAAACCTGTTACAACACCGCTTATGCATTTTCATAACCACGTAAGCCGCGTTCTCTGGGAGAAAACTGGATTTGTTAAACCGCTTTCTCTTAATCCCTTAAACGCTGAAAGGAAATCAGCGTTCTTGTTTACATGACGTTTCAGAAGGCTGCTTAATGCAAAAACCCTGGAATAAACCATTTTCTTAAGTGCATGTAAATGTTGTCACATTCTCTATCTCTTTCCATTCTTGTCTTCCCCCTCTCACTATAAATCTCACTCTCCTTCTCTTTGTCACCTGCCCAGTGCCTGATGGCAGATCAGTAAAGTGTGTGATCATGTAGGCAGTACAGAGGGTACAAGACAGACGGCCGTATGGCCACATGTCCACTCCCTCCTCCCTCTGTCCACCTACACAGTCCTAATTAAACAGACCTAGCCTATGGAGACACACTTCCACCACACACACACACCAATACACACACAGCAAGCAAGAAATGCAAGAGCCAGACAACAGGCATCTGCTGAAGCAGACTGCACAGTTTTTTTTCTGATCAGAACATTCTAGAATGAAGAGAAGCCAACGGCCAAATTGACGACTGGTTCAGTTTGTGTGTGCGTGAGAGTGATTAATAAAATTATGAGATGTTTTGGCACACTGGGAATTATGTATGTGAGTGAGTATGTGTGTGTTCTTTGTCCGACATGTCCTGACGGGTGAGATGGATTTTGAATTGACACACAAGCAGATAAACCCAGCGATCGCCCTTGGAGGCTGTCACATCAAAGTGAAACTAGACATTGTGAATATAGCCGAGACAGGATAAATGCAAACATTACGCCAACATTGCTTTCAATTAGAAATTACAGATCTGTTTACAATGTATACGTGGCTACTCATGACAACAAAACCCCCTCATATATGCAGTCTTCTCAGGGGGAACGTGTCACAGTACTTTTCTAAGTACAATTTAACCCTGGATAAGACCAAATCTGTGTCATTATAGAGTGTTTCCCAACCTTTTTTGTCTTACTGTAGGTACACCCACAGCACCATCAGTAGGGCTCATACCTGAAAGGTATTCCTTTTAACTAATATTAGAGTGGATTTTCTGAGAAAAGAAACTAAGTGTTCATTAAAAAAAATATCATGCAATTAAATACGATTAATTACTTCAACCTTTTGCTAGCCTTAATACTTGTAACTTCTGTTTTATATGGTGTGAGGGACACAAATACTGTATCTCACACACTTTCTTTACCAGAATAAAACAAGCCAATGCGATAAACTACCACAAAGCAACCTCATCTGAAAAACTACACAACCCAAAGCAATAACTAGCTTTGAGTATCTATTTGTCACCAGAAAAGCTATGAAACATACCAAACCTTTGTGACAGGGCCACACTCAATCTGATTTTTATAAAAAGTGAAATTTTTTCCAGTACTTCCTGTTAAGCTGTTCCAAATATCTCCCCACATAATTTCCCATTTAATTTCCCCATGCCTAGGAGCTCTGGAGTCTTCAAGCTTCACAGCGAGAACATCATATAGCTAGAGAATAAATACAACACAAAGCAATCGAAAGCCAGGCTTTCTGACAGCCCAAACACCATTCTTCACTGTGACTAAAGTGTCCACCCCCATCTCAAAACCAGTAATCACACACACACTGCCTTCTGGCAGATGTGCGATCCCACCTCCTGTCCTTTCAAGCCCTTAAGCAGCACGGACACACACACACACACACACACACACACACACACACACACACACATACACAAATGCTTCTGGCTCTAATCCAGTGGCCCTCTCCAAAGGAGGGACATTGAATGGTTTAGGCAAATGGTTGTGTAGCTCTTTACACGGTTAACAGCTGAGCTCTAAACTCTCCCAGCAGAGCAGCTCCAGTCAGCTCTTTCCAGCCCACTGCTCTCAGACAACACACTCAGTGATTAAAGCAGTCCCACTGCCCTCCTCATCCCACACACACACACACACACACACACACACACTCAGTGTCCTCATCCCATACCGCTCGCAACACATAAATAAAAATGCACACAGACACATGGGCAGAGACCACTTAAAAAAATACCATAGTATTGCCATAGTTTTTGGACATGGTGCAAAGGTAATACCATAGTGTATGAATATGTTAATCTTTCAGTACTACATATATGTCAAAATACCATGGTATTACCATGATTTTGGACATTTACCATGGTAATATCATGGCTTTTAGGACATGTACCATGGTAACACCATGTAAATATCATCGTATATCAATATGGTAATCTTTCAGTGCTTTCAAAGTTGCATGCCACGGTATTATCATGCCTTTTTTTGGACATGTACCATAGCCATACCATGTTTTTGGACATGTACCATGGTAATACCATGGTATATAAATATGGTAATCTTTCTGTACTACAGTATATCAAAGTAGCATGGTATTTCCATGGCTTTTTGGATATGTAACATGGTATATGAATGTAAATACCATGTTATATGAATATGGCAAAGTTTCATTGCTTTCAGCGTAGCATGCCAATGTATTTTGGATTTTTGGACATGTACCATGGTAATACCAGGTAAATACCATGATATATATAAATATGGGAATCTTTTAGCACTATGGTATATATCAAAGTAGCATGGTTTCATCATTGTACATTTCTAAAAAGTTAAGATAATGATACAGGAATATGATAATCATACAATACCATGGTACAGTATATTGGAAAGTAACATGGTATTACTACTTGATACCACTGTAACAGCACTTCAGTACTGTATACATCAAAGTAGCATGGTCTTACCATGTTTTTGGACATGCACAGTAACATGGTAATTCCATGGCTTTTTGGAAATCTACCATCATAATACCATGTAAATACCATTTTATATGAATATGGTAATGTTTCAGTGTTTCCAAAGTTGCATGCCATTGTATTATTGCTTTTTGGATATGTACCATAGTAATACCTTTTGGCTTTTTGGACATGTACCATGGTAATACCATGGCTTTTTGAACATGTACAGTACCATGGTAATACCATAGCTTTTTGGATATGTACCATGGTAATACCTTGGCTTTTTGGACATGTATCATAGTAATACTATGTAAATATCATGTTTTATGAATATGGTAATGTTTCGGTGCTTCAAAGTTGCATGCCATGGTATTATGGCTTTTTGGACATGTACCATGGTAAAACCTTGGCTTTTTGGACATCTTCCATTGTAATACAATTTAAATGCCATTGTATGAATATGGTAATATTTCAGTGCTTTCAATGTAGCATGCCAATGTATTTTTGGCTTTTTGGATATGTATCATGGTAATACCAGGTAATTACCATGGTATATAAATATGAGAATCTTTCAGCACTATGGTATATATCAAAGTAGCATGGTATTATCATGGTACATTTCGAAAAACTATTATAATGAAATAGGAATATGATAATCATTGGTACAATACCATGGTACAGTATATTGGAAAGTAATGTGGTATTACTACTTGATACCACTGTAACAGTACTTCTTTATAAGGGATGCCCCTCTGCCCTCTTAAACAAAAAAGAAACAAACACACACACCGAGTGACTGCTCCATAAACATTCCATCACTGGAAACACAGCCACATGCGCGCAAATAGACATGTAAATCCATAAGCCCCACATGCACACAAACATGAGAAACAAAATGAAAAGCATTCAAATCTGCTCCCTGCGCTGAGAGTCAGCTTGCGCTGTAGGAGCATTTCCTCTCAACATCAAACAAGAGGAAAGAGAAAGAGAGGAAAGACAAATGATAGCAGTGACGTTCGACGCGGGGAGGAGAGAGTCCAACCGTTCCCTCTCTCCTCTAATTACTTTATCTGATCACACATGGCAGCTGAGAAAACATGAGCCGTAGGTTAAGGTGGAAATACTTCTCTTTCCAACCTGCAAACGCACACTCTCTGCAAGAACAGAACAGGCCACTGGGTTCCTATGACCCCACCACAGCCTACGGCACGCATCTCAGAAAGTATTGAATGCATGGAAATCCCAGGTTTGAAAACATCACAGGAGTCAACATGCTTCAGCATGGGTGGCAGTAACATCCAAAACAAAGAAGAAGAAAAAATATCTATGCGTATCCTAGCCAGGGTGGATCAAACCTCTATTAGAGGAACTAAAGACAACAGAAAAAGACTGAGGATGACAGAGAAAGAGAGATAGAAAGAAAGAGTGCATGTAAGGTAACCCAAGAGAAAGAAGCCACGGAATAAAAGAACACAGGGTAGTTTCTTTGCAGAAAGAAAATGTAATCCAACTCACAGACACATGTAAACACAAAATGAGACTTGAGCATGCTACATCAAGTTCTCCAATGCACTCAAAACACACACAAAAAGGCGCACACCGCTTACACGAACACTTGTGATGGTCTATCCTGCCGAACTCAGTCTGATGTCACTCCTGAAAGGATGAAATTAGGAAAACCCAGAGGAATAAAGGACAAAAGCAGCTCCTCTCTTTGTGAGGAGCAGCACACACTAGTTCTTTCTCTCTTCTCAGGTCTCTCCCTGCTGAAGAGAGAGAAAAGGAGCTTCTCCCCAGAGATGTAACCCCCCACCCCCTCCCTAAGGTTAATCCCTGCCGTGGTAGCTTCCGTCCCACTCCGCACTCCTTACTCCGTCCTGATTATCACGCTCCGAACTCCTCACGCGCTCCCGGCTCTGTGGCCCATGGACGGCGGAAGGAAGAGAGAGAAAGGGAATGAGATACATGGAAAGAGGGAGGACGAGAAGAGAGAGATGAGAGATGGCAATGCGGGCAGCAGTGTGAGAGCTGCCTCATGATGAAAGGTGATCCACTGATCTCATCAAGCAGGGACACCAGGCAAACAGAGGGAGAGAGAAAGAAGGAGAACACGCCCCTTTCCCCACCCCCTGATGCATTCTCCTCCCTACAGTCTTTCACACTTCCTGCTGAGCCAATAAGAGGAGAGCTACTCTAAAACACACACACGCTATGAGTCTCCAGCCTGTTACTTCCAGCTCTCTGATATCTGCTTTGAAAGATAACCTGACTCCAGCGTGAGTGTCAACAACATTATGAGGAATATGAAGCAGCTCGCTATTGGTATGCCTAACTTATTCAATCTGAACATAGCACAGGAAGCTGGCACGAAAACAAGAGGGGTTTTTTTTTTTCATGATTTTTAAGAATTAAAAGGATGTTTTGAAGAAAATTTCAGTTGTAATTTGGTCTTTTTATTGTGACATTCGCTTTCTACATCGAAACTACAACCGACAGTATGTGTTCCCAAAATAACATCACAAGCAAGTGGGTAGTCATTAAGCAGAAGCTTTTATACAAAGTGATTTACAGTGCAATTACTTCAAGGACAATCCTCATGAAACAACCTGGTGTTAAATATCATGCTTAAAGGGACAGTTCACCCAAAAATTAAAATTGTCTTATCATTTACTCACCCTCATGCCATCCCAGATGTGTATAACTTTCTTTTTTTTGCTGAACACAAACAAAGATTTTTAGAAAAATATCTCAGCTCTGTAGGTCCATACAATGCAAGTGAATGGAAATTTGAAGGTCCAAAAAACACATAAAAGCAGCAGAAAAGTAATCCATATCACTCCAGTGGTTAAATCCATATTTTGAGAAGTGATATGATAGGCTTGGGTGAGAAACAGATCAATATTTAAGTCTTTTTTTTTTTTACTATAAATCTCCACTTTCAATTTCGCATTCTTCTTCTTTTGTTTTTGGCATTTCACATTCTTTGTGCATTTCATCACCTACTGAACAGGGAAAAGGACTTAACAAAAAAAGGACTTAAATATTTAACTGTTTCTCACACAAACCTATCATATCGCTTATGAAGACATGAGGTGCATCCCAAACTTCTACACTATGTCATTTTGTAGTTTAAGTAGTGCGAGTAGCATGTTTACACTGAAAATGCAGAAAAAGAAGTGTATTTTAAGTACCCGGATGATGCACTTGTTCAACCATCAAAACAGAGAGTGGAATGTTGGACACTTCATGCACTCAGCGTATGTGGCTTGCTGTACATAGCGGAAGGGACGGAGTTACCTGGCTGCGATGCTGGACTTACAAATAGTAAATAATGAAGAATGTAGCAGCTAGTGAAACTACAGTGGATACAGCACCTTACAAATGTGAGTTAAATGCTTTACCATCACCCCAAGCTGTGTGAATATGTATGTTGTTTAAGATACAAGTTTTGAACTGAGGTTGGCTAACACGTTAAAGATAGCGGCAACACATTATGTGCACTTGAAACGACACATCCATCAGCTGTTAAATGGTGAATGCTTCGGTGTAGTACAAATCTGTTAAGTGCTTCATTTGGGACGATAATACATTTAGAAAATTCATACACTACATGGCTGAGTGCACAGTATATTTTGCAAATGCATAGTGTATAGTGTGTCGTTTGGGACACAGCTATGGATTTAACCATGGCAGTGTCCCAAACTATGGAGTCGTGTGGATTACTTTTATGTAGCCTTTATGTGCTTTTTGGAGCTTCAACATTCTGGCCACCATTCACTTGCATTGTATGGATCTACAGAGCTGAGATATTCTTCTAAAAATCTTTGTTTGTGTTCAGAAGAAGAAAATCATACACATCTGGGATGGGATGAGGGTAAGAAAATGATGAGAAACTTTAAATTTTTGGGTGAACTATCCCTTTAAGGGCATGATTGATAGTTCATAGAGAGCCCATTGCGTGATTCCTTTCGGTCATGGATGTAACCAAATTTTCAAGATCAAAGGTATCAAGATCAAAGGGCATCAAAGGAAAGTATCTAAAGCTGAAGCGAGTCATTTTTTATGTTCAGATATTTTCTCAAATCCCAGCTTAATAAGTAGAAACAGCTATAAGTAAACCATTTGTTTTAACAAGTGAAAACACTGTGGTGCTATCAAAACATTGTTCTGTTTGAGCATCCCAACCAAGCTAACACAGCAACACTGGTTCAACCAATGGCACTAGTTTGGGGCAGGACAATATGTTTAGAGTATACAGTAAACATGCTTAAAAACTTACTATTTTTGCAATTCCGTTTGGTGATGGTGCAGAACTTATTAAAATATATTAAAAATACCATATCGGTAAATCACTAATACGAATATTTGCATAGGGATTTCATAAAGTACTCCATATAAGAATTCTAATCCATGAACTAAACCAACCAGCTTCGAGGAGAATCACTACATTACAAACTTTTATTTGTGAAAAAAAAAATACAATTTGAAAATAGAACAAAAGTTAAAAGACTGTGCTTAACATCTTTAATGAAGTAATGAATTACAATCCCATGAAGCACTGCAAACGACTGTTGTTGATTATAAGTATAGAATCGATATATTGAAAACATATTTCAAAATATTCAGATGATTACTAACATACAAGCAGTTTGAGGACATAGGAATACAGGTTTAATTGTGACATTCGCACAGCGTCATGGAAGTGGGCGGTCTTTTAGGGCAGTTTTTTTGCCGCAATTCTCTGATTAGTGTATTGTCCCCTTCAGGATTAATCATGGATAGTGTCTTCACCAGGAATTCCATTATTAAACTTTTTTTTTTTTTATTAAGTTGAAATAATGCAGACTGATGGCTTCAGCAGATGCATATACCATTGATTAACAGCCTCACGGTAGGTCTGTCTTTAAAGGTTATGTTATTGTTAATAATCAATTCCACAATTGAGAAAATGTATGAGATATTCTGGAACCAGACTGTTGCGCTCTATAATGGATACAGCCCTGCTTTCAGTTACAGGTTGTTTTAGAATGTCTAGAAAAGTTATTCTAGTTTTCCGGATATCTTTTTTATTAATTTGTTTTGGCTTGTTATTTAAGCAACATAAAAAACACAATTTACTAGAACTACTCTATTAGACAACCGTTTGGTAACCTGAACCAGAACTTTACCCACTGCACCACACTACCCCCAACACTTTTAATAGGCACACTTCTCAGTCAAGCTCCAGGTCTAGAATAAACACCATCGCCCTCCATCTTGCAAGCCCTGTCAAACCCAAAATGCACTCAAACCCCTCTGAGACACCCTGAATGTACTCAGTCTTTCAGGGTGACGTGAATTTCCAGACCATTTCCTCCAAGGCCACACACACAACACGAAAGGTCTGCAGCAGTAAAGAGAGAGAGAGGGTGAGTGTGTGTGTGAGAGAGAGAGGGTGGGAGAGTTACCTAGTGGTCATGTGCTCCCCCTCTCTCCCTTGAGCTAAAAACTCAATCAGTCTTTTCAGATGTGCTGACCCCCTCTCTGAGGAAGCCCAGTCTGAAGGAAGCAAGACTTGCCATGAAAACATACACAATCGCGCAGGATCAACTACACCAGACATACTTTAGGGCCATTCACCTTTACTCTAAATATACAAGCCACATCTTTTGCGGAAAAAAAAAACCCTTTGCCAACTGTGAAGAGGCAACTGTGACTGAACACCCTCAAAGGACTGCAGTGCGTGAAAATTTAAATGCGAATGAAAACGTAAAAATAAAAAAAAAATCACAGAGCTGCCAAATTCGACTACAGTGCTAGACCCAGTCAAAAAATATGATGCCTGGTGATGGATTTTGAAAGAAGTTACAGTTAGATTGATGACAACTACAAGAACAACTAGATTTTTACATATTCTGAAGCAAATGTGAAGGGTGATGTGGATGGTTGCCAGTAGTGCTGGGTACATATTTCTCAATCCGATTCAATTCCGATTCACAAACTCTTGATTCAATTAGATTCCGATTTTTATTAGATTTGATTTTGATTCTGAATAATTTGGGTAGATTTCAGATATAATATTCGATATATATGACAATTCTCCTTTTTTTGATCTCACATCAAAATCCTAACTAATTTGAGTTTTCAAATAATGAATCCAGAGAAATAAAAAGTCAGTAATAAAGCAAGTACAAAGAGGTGATGTGCCTAACAATGCACTTCAGCCGTGACCATATTCACAATATAGCACAGCCTCTCATGCCTTATTGCTTAAATAGAAAAGAGAAGCAATAGAACAAATAAAAACAATATGTGCTTGAAGTTCAATATGAAGTTTTCAAGTAAACATTGAAAAAAGTAATGAAATGTAACAAAAAACTACTTCAATTACAGCTCTTTACTGTATAATTATAACACCATGTCTGCACCAGATGCGAGTGTCACGGCGCACCTACAGTAAATGGCCATTTTGCACTGCACGCGTTGACGCTACTCTTGCCAACAAGACAAATAAACTGTTTATAATGTTCGTTTCGACGCGTCCAGTGTAGGCAGCCTCAAGCTGTTGCGATGCGACGTTGGTCGCTTAATCTTTAGACAGGGTGTAATACATAATTACTAATAGTCAAAAGAAGTGAGTGCATTTCTCGTTTTCTTATGTTGTTTGATTAATAATGACATTCTATGCATACGTGCACATAATGCACACAACCATAAGCCTATCAGTCAGTCAAACAGCACATGGGTACCAAAATAAGGAGATCAAAAGTTAAGATTCTCTATACTCTCTTTTCCTTTCGGCCTGTTGTCGTACAATTGACTGGTCGATCGCGATCAACGTAATGAGCACCACTGGCGTAGAGTACAAGATCAATCTTGTGTTTTTAAGAGTTGATATTGGGATTGTTTAAATGAAGATGTCAATTAATCTAAAAATATAACTTTTTTTAAACCTAGACCTAGTTTCCTGGACATTGCTATGCAGTTGCTTAGACTTGATATGGCTCGAGTTCCTTCTTTAATGTAAGTCTATGGAATGTTTTAGCCTGTTTTATTGTCTGCCAGACAAAAGTCTGATTGATTTAAAACCTAATATCACACCTCTCTTCAAGAAGCAGGATTTAAGCTATCATTCGTGTCTGTTAGGGGTGGGGGAAAAAATAGATTCTGTTACAAATCGCGATTCTTGAGTCAAACGATTTTTAAAATTGTCTCCCTGATGAAAATTAGCTTATTAATTTCATTAAAAAAATGACATTGTCAGCTTAATATGCTAATATAATTATAGATAAATTAAGGGAGCTATATCTATGCCGTTTTCTACATAAACAGTTTTTTTCTCTGAAAAGTTTTGTCTCTTTAATTCTTTATGTTTAATCCTTTAATCCACCACTGCTACAGCCATTAAAGTGCTGCTTGTTCACTGTTGGACATCAAATCCTCTGCTGTGGATAATGTTTCTGTTATTATGCATAATCCAGGTTTATTTGTAAGGTGTTGTGGAGAGTATTTTTTTAGGAGTCATTCTGCAGATTCTGGTTGACACAGTCCTAATAGATAGTTTGGCAGTAAAGAATATCAGTAAAAAGGCTCATTAAACTGTTGGATGCCATGTACAACATGTTGTGCACCGGCAATATTTATAAACTAACAGCAATGCGCTTTTGAATGCGTAGCAAGGATCACACTGTTACTCCAAGTGCTCCGGTTACGTTGAAGCGCGTCATTCTGTGTCCGGGATGCACATACACTGTTTTGTACTGCGCTGCATTGGAGCTTTTCTTGTTTATTTGTTGAATATCCGTTAATTACTATGTTAAAAGGCTGAGCTTAGCGTCTATACAGTATATCCCTATGAAATACATCTGATTGGGTTCAAGTGGACATAATGCATCCTTACTATACATGTGTGCCTTAATTAGTTCAGACAGCACACTAGTCGACTATGAAAATTGGTAGATTTGTACATCCCTACCTTTTACCTGCAAATTCTGCATTACAGAGTAAAACAATTCTTACGTCAGACACAATTGTTCTTCAATAAACATTTCTTTCTAAGAAAAAAAAGGAGCTAACACAGCTAACTATTTGTAACACATTCAATGGAAAGGAGGCGGTGAGAACCGGCTTGACAATATAAATAATAGTTTAATAATAAACTTAAACCAAAAGACACAAACACACACAGGTGTCGGACAGCTGTCCATAATGCTCTCTCTCTCTCGCACTGCCATCTCCAGTCGGCCTTATCCCTCTCAGGCTTAATTAGGGACCGGGTGTGCGAAATCACGACCCGGCCCCGCCCTCCACCCTGCCACACTATTGTATATCATTACATCAAAACGCAATACTTACAGAATCGCAATACTTTAAAAATCACAACTCAAATCAGCAACTAAATATTGCTGTAATATCAAACTTAGTGGTCTTTGGCAATTTCCAGCACTAATGTCAGTAGCATAAATGGTGCTGGACCAGTGATAGCTGAATTTTAACACTTAGGATTAAGGGGTTTTAAAAAAACAAACAAAAAAAAAACAATAGTAGAATAGTAGTAGTGATTGCCTTATTAAAACTGCAGAACTTATCAGTGATGTCCACAAAAAAAAAAAAAAAAAAAAGAATATTATAAATGCCATTGGTGGAACTCAACAAATTGGCATTTATCAACCCACTAAAGCAATAGGTCTTGCAAAAGAGCCTGTGGCACTAGTGTGTTTTATTTGTGAAATTAAGGATCCCTTCAAACTGTAGTCTCCAACCAAACTCTGGCCCACTACTCAGCCTTTATCTTTTAAATTGTCTCTCTCCTCTTTCCTGTGACCCAGCTGTGTAAATTGCTTTCTTGTTTTCTGCTTCAGGACATTTTAACACTTTTGGGCCAGCATGTGGTGGGGAAACAGTAGAGATGGGAGGGGATTGTGTTAATCTATAGGACAATGGAGGGAGACCCCCTTCCACGAAGAGATAATGACCCTTTGGACCTGAGGGGGATTCGACTGAGTGGCCCTCATATAATAGAGGGACTTTGGAGTGGGAGAGGGGGGCAGGCACACCTCCTGGTAACACACGTGTCACAAACAAAGCCCTTCAATGGCGTGCACCATTGCTGGAGGACAGAGAGGTGGAGGGGCAGCAAAGAGGAGAGTAGAGGGGAGTTTAAGAGGATGTTCATCTGGCAGTTACCAAACTGCCCCTGCACAGATGGCAAACACACAATGGCAGAGAAAGAGAGAAAGAGAGTAAGTGAGAAAGAAAGAGAGAGTGATGGACACATACATGGTGACAGATTTATTAATATTCTGTTTTTGTTATATGGATGGCACATGACACATATTCACAAAGCTGACATTAACTAAGACACAAAGAAACAAGTCTAAGATTACACTTATAGGTCACACGGACGCCCCTCAAGCACACAGATCTATTAACAGCACGTCCGTGCCACACACACGCATACAGATGGATGTATCCAGGAGGAAGCAACTATTTTGCCCTCAATGGCTGCTTAAATCATTGTGTGGTGGCACATGGAAAACTCTGCCACCCCTCTCCAGCAGGGTACCGGGTGCAAACAGACCAGCTGGATCCACACTGATACCATTCACCACACCCAACATGCACAAAAACCTTTGTACATACAAATTTTACCCAGAACATATAAATACAAACACACAATCTGGCATGTTAAATGTCTGAGATCAGTGATGATCATAAATGATGGTCAAAGGCAAAATATCAAATGCAATGGAACAATATTTACGAAGTAATCACTTACTTTCCTTTTATATCTTCATTTTTAATGCCCTACAGTATAGGGTTAGATCCCAGTGATATGGGGCTCTCAGTGGCATTTAATATTTTGGATTTGATCATCATTATATAATTATTTTATCAGAAACAAATTTTGACCTGGGGACCTCTTGATGAGTTGACACAAAATAACACAAAAGGAGATGTTAGGCAGAATGTACATGATACGACAGTGAATGGTGACTGGGACTGAACATTCTGCCCAACATCACCTTTTGTGTTCCATGGAAGAAATTATGCAATATGGGTTGGAAAATTACAGAATTTATTTTTGGGTGAACTATCCCTTAAAACATGAGTTATATCAGTTACAGTTTGATTTTATACTTGCTAAACTAGCTTGAGTCAGGGGGAGATTACCCCTCCTTCTGCCCTTTCATGCCCTATGTCACACTATATTCTGTCATTCAAAACCATGCGTTTGTGGGAGCCATGTGGGGATCGGACGTGTGAATGGCGAGCTCTGCGCACTTTGCTAGTTTTTAATTATTTTTATGTCATAAAATGATGAGATTCGATAGACCCTGCTAGATAACTGTTCTATGAAGTCAACATGTCAAAGAATTCAAAATCCTTGGGCTCTGGAGATATTAAAAGACACATACGTGCTCAAGCTGATACCCCAAACAGGGCCGCAAACCAGGGATTCAATTTGGATGGTGCGGCGGGAGAGATTCAATGTCAGCTGTTCAGCAAGTCTGAAATGCTGGCGAAGGCCGTGGCAGATTTAAAGGATCTTGCTGTAATACGTCGATCGATTACTGCGATGGAGACGAAATTCACTGCATTGGTTACAAGAAACGGGGACGTCGAGAAACGGATCGATTATCTGGAGTCATCAGAGAGGGAATTAGCTGCTAACCCGCTAGAGACCAAGGCAGATTTGCAGTGCGTTTGGGAAAGTTAGAAGACCTTGAGAATCGTAATCGGTGAAACAACGTCCGAATTGTTGGAATTCCTGAGCATGAGGAAGGCAGAGATATGGTGAAATTCCTAGAAGAGCTCTTCCCGAGTCTGCTTGACATAACAGGCCATAAGCTGGAAATCGAGCGAGCTCATAGAGTTCTGGCTCAGAGATCGGCTGAGGGAGACAGGCCCCGATCAATTCTGGTCAAAGTTTTGAGATCTTCAGGTAAAGATCTTGTGTTATGTGAGGCGAGGAGTAAAGGAAAGCTCTCTTGGAAGAACCACAACATTTTCTTGTTCCCAGACTTTGCGAATTCGACAAGAGAGAAACGTGATCGATTCAAGGGTTGCAAGAAACTCTTACATCAACTGAAGGTCACATTTGCACTGATGTTTCCAGCCAAATTGAGAATAGATACTAAGGATGGCTGCAAAATATTTACATGCCCACAGCAAGCATTGTCTTTCACAGAGACAATAGGGTGAGTAAGCCATTTGGTGTTTCTCACGTTGCCCCCAAGTGAGCTTGACTTGTTGAACACACACTTGACTGTCTGAGGAAGCTGGTCGCCTTTTTGTTTCTTTTTGTGTTAGTTCCGCCTATCGGCTGGAGTTTGTTTTGTGTAGTAACACTCCTTCAAAAACTCTTGCATCGATGGAGGATTGCTTTTGCACTGATGTTTCTGGCCAAATTGAGAATAGATACTAAGGATGGCCGCAAAATATTTACATGCCCACAGCAAGCATTGTCTTTCATAGAGACAATGAGGTGAGTAAGCCATTTGGTGATTTTCATGTTGCACCCAAGTGAGCTTGACTCACTCAACATTCACTTGACCGTCCAAGGAAGCTAGGCACCTTTTTTGTTTCTTTTTGTTCTGGATCCTCCTATTGGCTGGAGTTTGTTTTATGGAGTATTTTTTGGAAGGATTATGTCATCTGCTGCATTTATGAAACAGCTATTGGAAGGATTAGGTAATCTGCTGCACTTATGAAACAGCCGGCTCACTGAACATTCATTTGATTGTCCGAGGAAACTGAATGGCTTTTTTTTTGTGTGTGTGTGTGTGTGTGTGCTTGTTCCGCTAGAGGCTGGAGTTTGTTTTGTGAAGGATCCAATCTTCGAGACAGTTTTGTGAATGAATCTACACGTTCTTTGTGTTTCTTCTGCCTATTGGCTGGAGTTTGTTTTATAGATTATTTTCTGTTATGTAATTCTGTCTCACAAAATCTGTAGAGAAGCACCGGACTCGAGCTATCCGATAGCAAAGTTGTTGTGGGGGCTCTCGTAGGCATACATGGACTGTTTGAGTTTAGAGGGATGGACGCCGGTTGGTGCTGTCGTGCGCGGGTTTTATGTGCAAGTTTTTATTTTTTCTGTTTGTTTGGGGGGAAGTTCAGGGTTTGACTGTTGCACAAATGTTGGAATGTGGTCTGTATATGTCACATATTCCCTGTTTTTTTGTATTGACTTATGTTGAAATTCTGGTTTAGTTCCCTGTTCCTGTTTCCTGTTAGTTTTGTAGTCCTTTGTAGTTTCTTTTCATGATTGGTTTTCCCCTGATTGTTCCCCCAGGTGTTCCCGTTCCCTTGTTTTCCCTTGTGTATTTAAGCCCTTGTTTTCCTCTATGAAGAGACAGGAGAGGAATGAGGATCTAAATGCAGCCTTTTTAATAAAATAAAGGTAAACCAGGTAACTCAGAACATAATGAAACAAAACACAGGGAACAAAGCACAGCGTAATACAGATGAAGATTGACAAAAAAACCAGAGGAAAACAAGGGCTTAAATACACAAGGGAAAACAAGGGAATTATTGTTAATTACAAAAAAATAAAAAATAAAAAATAAAAATAAAATAAAAAATAATATAAAAAAAATAAAAAAAATAAAAACATGCGTTTGTGAAATACTTGCATCATCAATAAAGATACTACACGCAGCTGGTTTCCCCGTCCCAAGGCATGGGAAACTGTAAAAACAAAGAAATCAATGCTTGCTTTTCTTTTTGGTTATGATTTTGTTTGCTTGTATTTTTTTACTTTAATGTGACAATTAATCAATAATTCCAAGGGAAACACCTGGGGAAACAATCAGGATAAAACCAATCATGAAAAGAAACTACAAAGGACTACAAAACTAACAAGAAACAGGAACAGGGAACTAAACCAGAATTTCAACATAAAAGTCAATACAAAAAACAGGGAATATGTGACATTGTAATTTAATTTTTGACACACAATCTATTTTTTTCAAATGTTAGAATGAGTGGATTGTCTCTCTCTACGTGGAATGTGAATGGGTTGGGGCACCCCATAAAAAGAAGGAACGTAAGAAATATGATATAGTGTTTCTTCAAGAAACGCATCTTTCCCCGCAGGAAGCTGAAAAATTTGGGAAGATATGGGGTGGACATGTTTTCTTTAGTGCTGGCTCGAGTAAGAGCAGGGAGTCATTACATTGATAAGTAAACATCTACAATTCAAATGTCTCAAACAGATTAAAGATAAATTAGGAAAAGTCATTATTGTTTTAGCAGAAATTCAGGGGCAAAGACTGATTTTGGCTAATATTTACGCAACTAACTTTGATGATCAGGGCATTTTTATAGATCTTGAAGGGATGTTGCAAGCCGTTGGCACCCCTCATTATATAATATTGGGAAGAGACTTTAATCTATTGATGGATTCAGTCCTTGATCATAGTGAAGCAAAAGTGTGTAAGCAACATTGACGCTTCACAGGATGTGTAAAAATCTTGGTCTTACAGATATTTGGAGACTTTTAAACCCATCTGGGAGGGACAATACATTTTTTTTATCAGTCCATAAGATTTATTCTAGAATAGATTTTTTTTTTTAAATATATAAATCCCTCATTTCATCAGTTGTTGATTATTCAATTGGAAACATCTTAGTCTCAGATCATGCCCTGGTGAGTTTAGAGGTGTTGCCACATATGGAGAAAAAGAAATCATATAGTTGGCACTTTAATGTATCCCTTTTGCAAAATCCTGATTTCCAACAAAAGTTAAAGGCTGAAATCAATGTCTATATGGAGACCAGCTGGTCCTCAGTATCCTCTGTGGGTGTGGCTTGGGAGGATTTTTGGCTATTCAGGGCAAGGCAGTCATAGTGTTCGGGGGACAAAGCAGGAAAACTTTTGGCTAGATATATAAAGCAGAAAGAGTCTTTTTCTACCATTCCCTCAGTGAAATCTGCTGGTGGTGAAATTTTTACCTCGGCCATTGATATTAATAATGCTTTTAAAGAAATCTTGATCTCTATAGTTCCATGTCTTTGTCTACTGATGAGGATATTAGAAATTTTGTGGAACCATTAGAATTCCCTAAACTGACGACTGAGCAAAAAAATTATCTTGATTCTGAGATAAACTTTGAGGAGCTTGGCGAGGTAATTAAGACCTTGCCTTAAGGCAAGTCTCCGGGGCCAGATGGCTTTGCCACTAAGTTTTTCAGATCTTATGCTACAGAACTGGCTCCACTTTTGTTAGAAGTTTATACAAAATCATTAAAGAATGGAAAGCTTCCACCAACAATGACACAAGTCTGGATCAGTCTGATTCTTAAAAAGGACAAAGACCCAAGCGAGTGTAAGAGTTATTGTCCAATTTCCCTGATCCAGCTAGACATTAAAATATTGTCAAAAATTTTAGCTAACCGATTAAGTAAAGTTATGACATCTCTTATATATATATATATAGATCAGGTGGGGTTTATTCGGGGCCGCAGCTCTTCTAACAACATTAGGTGTTTCATCAATATTATGTGGTCAGTGGTGAATGATCAGACACCGGTCGTGGCCATCTCACTTGACTCTGAAAAGGCGTTTGATAGGGTAGAATGGGATTAACTTTTTAAGATTTTGGAAATATACTGTACATGTTCGGAAATACTTTTATTGGATGGATTAAGTTACTTTATAGACACCTGGTAGTGGCGGTACAAACAAATGGATTAATTTCAGATTATTTTACTCTGGATAGGGGCACCTGGCAGGGTTGCCCTCTTTCCCCATTATTGTTCTGTCTTGCCCTGGAACCATTAGCAGCCACGATAAGAAGGGAAGATGATTTTCCAGGGGTGGTGGCGGGAGGTGTGGCGCATAAGCTTTTGCTTTACGCAGATGATATTTTATTTTTTGTCTCCGACTCCACTAGATCTATGCCTTGCCTCCACAGAATTATTAATTCCTTTTCTAAGTTCTCAGGATACAGAGTTAATTGGTCTAAATCCAAAGCTTTGGCTCTGACAGCATACTGCCCAGTAACGGCTTTTCAGCTGGGCACCTTCCAGTGGGCCAAACAGGCCATTAAGTATTTTGGTATTTTATTCACAGAAAATTTGTCTGATTTAGATAGAGTGAATTTTGATCTCTTAATAAAAAGGTTTTCGAGCGATGTGGGCAGATGGGCTTCATTACATTTATCAATGATTGGGAAGGTTAATGTTATAACAATGAATTATATTTCAAAATTTAACTACCTGCTACAATCTCTCCCTGTAGATGACCCCCTCTCTTATTTCAAGCAGTTTGAAAGCATAGCGAAGTCCTTCATTTGGAATGGTAAGCGTCCCAGATTACATTTCAATAAGTTACATAGGCCGATTGACAAAGGTGGGCTAGGCCTACCAAAGATTTTGTTTTATTATTATGCATTCAGTCTCAGACATTTGCCTCACTGGTCACATCCACCTGAGAGAGCCCCTCCCTGGCTTGGTATTGAACAGGAAGTTCTTGCCCCTATTTCGCCATTGCAAAGCCTTTCTATCAAAATATTTGGAGTAGTTCAGTCACACCCCATTATCTCGCATTTGCACGTGGTATGGACAAAAGTCTCCAGAGTGTTTAACTCTGACATTTATTTAAATGTTGCCTCAAGCATATGTCAGAACCCAAAATGATGTATTAATAAGTCCCCTTTCTGCTGGTCAGAGTGGACTGTGAGGGAGGTTAATACGCTCCGTGACCTATATGAGAGTGGAGTGTCGAGATATTTTGAAAATTTGGTTCAACATTTTGGGATTCCCAGATCTCAGTTTTATAGGTATTTACAACTGCGCCACCTGCTCTGTACTATTTTTGGGAGTAGCATACACCCCCCTAAAGCGGCAGATACTCTGGGAATGGTGATTACTGCTTTTGGAAAAGGTCATGAGGCATCAGTTTATTACTCACTGCTAATTCAGAGTCTGGGGGACAGAGCTTTAACTTCTATCAAGAGATTATGGGAGAAAGATTTCAGCTTGGTATTGGAGGAGTGAGTGTGGGCTAGGATTCTAAAAAAACATCAAGTCTGCATCTAGAGATGCAAGGGTGCGCCTTATACAATTAAAGATTTTACATAGATTTGATTGGACCCCTCTAGATTGTATAGGGTTGGTCTTAAAGACACACCCACCTGCTGACGATGCCAGTTGGAGGATGGAGACACGGCCCATGTTTTTTGGTGGTGTATTGAGATCCAGGAATTCTGATTCAAGGTTCAGAGTTTTGTGTGTGACATGGTGGGCACTCAGGTTTCATTTTGCCCCAGACTCTGTGTTTTGGGCGATGGGGTGGTCATCGATGTGGAGAATGGTCACATAGAGAATTGGGTTCTGACATGTGTGATGATCGCCAGGCAGATTATTTTGAGGGGTTGGAGGTCAGCTGGTGTGCCCCCATTTCAGAAGTTATGCACAGAGGGTGGCAGCTTTTGAAGAGGTGTCATTTGGAAGATGGGGTAACTTAGATTTGTTTTTAGAGTTATTTAGAGTTTCTGGAGAGCTCTCGGTGTGGGGTGAGGAGAGAGTAGTATAGTTTTAACAGAGTATGATTATTATATATATATATATATTTGTTAGTGTGTTTGTTTGCTTTTTTTCTGTATATTTACTCATGTGTGACCACGGGGATGTTTGTTGGGGGGCGGGGTTGGGGAGGTTGTGGGGTTTAAATGTTGATTGTGTGTGTGTGTGTGTGTATATATATATATATATATATATATATATATATATATATATATATATATATATATATATGTTTTAGCTTTTCTTTATTATTGTAAGAATTAATGAAAAATGTTAATTACAAAAAAAAAACAACAAAAAAAACATACGTTTGTGAAATACTTGCATCATCAATAAAGATACTACACGCAGCTGTTTTCCCCATCCCAAGGCATGGGAAATTGTAAAAACAAAGAAAACAATGCTTGCTTTTCTTTTTGATTATGATTTTGTTTGCTTGTATTTTTTTACTTTACTGTGACAATTAATCAATAATTCCAGTAAATTCCTTGTTGCTGACTAAAAAATGAAAAATGGATTCACTCCATCTGTGCCTTTCTGTATTCGTCATCAAAATTCCTACTGAACATTAGGACTGGGTACAAATATTGATTTTCCAATCATGATCAATGTTGTTTGTAATTCAGTTACAAAGTAATTAGTTACTGTAATTTAATTACTTTTAAGTCAAAAAGAAGTGTAAGACATTACATTTTAAATTCTTATAATCAGATTACAGTTACTGACTTTCAAATCATTTGTAATAATTTTAAGTACATTATATTTTTATGTTTATTTATTTTTTGGGGGATTTTCTCCTCTTTTTTTCCCCAATTTGGAATGCCCAATTCCCAATGTGCTCTAAGTCCTTGTGGTGGCATAGTGATTTGCCTCAATCTGGGTGGCAGAGGACAAATCTCAGTTGCCTCCACATCTGAGACTCTCAACCTGTGCATCTCATCATGTGGCTTGTTGAGTGCATTACTGTGTGTGGAGGCTTCACACCATCCACCACAGCATCCATGCATAACTCACCACACGCCCCACGAGAGTGAACCACATTATAGCAATCATGAGGAGGTTACCCCATGTGACTCTACCCTCCCTAGCAACCGGGCCAATTTGGTTGCTTGGGAGACCCAGCTGGAGTCACTCAGCACACCCTGGGATTTGAACTAGTGAACTCCAGGGGTGGTAGCTAACATCTTTACCATTGAGCTACCCAGGTCCCCTTTTATGCTTATTTCTAATATATTATTGATGTAGATTACATGAATTATGTCCCTGTAACAAGTCATTGTGAAGGAGAAATGTGAGGTGCTGAGTGTATGACTTGTGTGTAACAATAAATTAGGAAGAAATATATACATTATTTTAAATTTGTTGAGCAGAAAAGTGTTTTATAAGTAACTTAAAAGTAATTACAAATGTGATTACTTTTTCAATGAAGTAATTAGTGTCTCTTTTAATATCCTTTCTGCTCTTTAGAGTCAATTGTCGATCATGAATAGCACAATGATGTAAAGAAGCCATTCGAGTCCTCTCTTGTTCATATGCGCTCATTACAGAACTGAAGGTTTTCTTAAACAGACAGTACCGATTTTTAGCAAGTGTTCTACAAATCAATGTAAATACATGTAAATAGTATACATTATGCATTAAACAATAAACATGTAACAAAATACAGCTGCAAGCAACCATTACAGGGCTAAGCACCAGCATGTCAACCACTGAACAATAATAAACACAACCTAAAAATAACAGAACAAGCTCAGATCATGCTGCTCAAGGATGGATTTGAACCCATGACTCCCTATTTTGGAGTCTAGTGTGCTAGCCACTACACCACACATCCAAAGAGCTGTTAGTTAATCCGAGCACAGCTGTTACCATCAACTTTATATTCATGTAACTTTTCAACAAAGAGGGGAAAAAAACATTTGCTTAGGGAAAAGCTCAGCAACCATTCAGTAAACAGAATTCAAAAATCTCCAATATGGCAAGTATTACACCATAATAAGCAACACATTGTATGAATATGGCATACAAACCACCCCCCACACTACTTCACAAGTCACCTAAAAAGTGAAAAAGTTTCACAGGTGCTAAAGAGACATACCAAGTGGAGAGTCCGCAGGTTTTGAATAAAACATTTATTTGCAATGGTGGTGTGCTTATATGGCTGATATCAAACACAACAGAAAGAAAGAACAAACTGGTCATGATGCATTTTGCAATTACCTAAAGTTTTTCCAGCTGCCCCAAGCTGGTCTCAAACCAGCAACCTTTCAACCTCTACAGTACATGGGTACAGTGCACCATACTGCTGGACCACATTGCCACAGGTGCTGAAGAAATATACCAAGCTGAGAGTCAGCATGTTTTGAATTTAAAAAAGTATTCAAAATGGCAGTGAGCAGATAAGGCTGATATCAAACACAGCCATAATGTATTTAGCAAATACTCAACATTTTTCAAGTTGCCCCAAGCTGGTCTCAAACTCCAGAGCACAAAGGAATGCCGCACTGCGCCACATTGGCACAGGTTTTACAGATGCTGAAGAGATATACCAAAAGCAGAGTAAGTATGTTTTCAATTTAAAAAGTATTCAAAAGGGTGGAGTGTTGATATGGCTGATATCAAACACAGCAGAAAAAAGAACAAACAGGTCATGAGGCAATTTGCAATTACTCAAAATTTTTCCAGCACAGCACACAGGTATGGTACACCATACAGCTGGACCACATTGCCACAGGTTTTACAGTTGCTGAAGGGACATACTAAGCTGAGAGTAAGCAAGTATTGAATATAAGAGCCGTCATGGCTGATATCAAACACAGCAGAAAGAAAGAACAGACTGGTCATGATGTATTTAACTGATTAGCATGCTAGCTGATTAGCATGTTAAACTAATGTTGCTTACGGATAGCATTGTGATCAAATAGTCTTACAACTGTGTTGGTAAGCATGCTAACTGATTAGCATGCTAACCGATTATCATGCTAAGCTAATGTTGCCCTACGAATAGCATTGTGATCATTTAGCCTTATAAGACAGAAAACCCAACAGTTAGCATGCTAACCGATTAGCATGCTAAGTTATCATAGCATGTAGCATGATAACCATGCTAAACAGACCATGTTCTTTTGAACTACATGTGATGCTGTCTCCAAACTTCTCAATAATTTCAAAAGATATCACATTCAGTAAACAATACAAATATCTCCAGTACAATATAACATCTACTTTAACGTTGGACCACCTGGGAATCAAACCCACAAACTTTTGAACTAAAAAGCAATGCTTTAACACATGGAGCCACTCAGTTGACATGGCCATTAAGTGGTAAAGAGACTTCCTGAGGTTAGAGTCAGCACTCAAGTGTACATTATCTTTTGAACTATAGGTGGTGCTGTCTCCAAACTGCTCAAGTATGTCATCAAGGCAATGATGTCAATGATGCATACCAATTCTCTTTAAAACCCGACAATGAATTTAATGTATTGAAATTGATTATAAATTGAAATTGATTACAAAATGATATCATTTTGTAATCAATTTCAAATTGTAATAAATTTCAATTTGGTTGATAGTATAGTTGATATAAAAAATTGGTATTGCACAAATCTTCATGGCCCACAGAATCCATAGACACCAACCTCATGATTTTAGGACACACAGTTCAAAAGGTACGGGCAAAAGTAGCAATTTTTTACATCTTTTGACCCATTGGTGATGCTGTCACAAAACTCTGCTTGTGCCCTCTGGTCCTCATGAAGCATACTAAGCTTCATTTCGATAGGACATAGTGTTCCCGAGATACAGCCTCAAATCTGTTTTCATGGCCACCTCGTTAAATATCATTTTGCGTAACTTTTCAACAAAGGCAAAAATAAAAATGTGTATTTATTCAATCTGTGCAACTCAGTCTGGAGATTATTTTGAGACCTTGCTTGGCAGAACTGGGTAATGTTTGAAGGAACAGTAGTGAAAAGATGATTAATGACATAATCCAAGATGGCGGCCACTGTAATGGGCAGACTTTTAATGTAAGTGATCCAAGTGAATCATCAAGAGGAGTGTAAACAGTCAAAAAAAGAATTGTGTCTCTAGGCCAAATGGTTAAAAAAATACACGCAAAAGAAAAGTGAATTTTTGACATGGTGGTGGCGTTAAAGAGTATGTTCTATGGGCTGCCATAAACTGACATATATATACAGTATATACTATCTATCTATCTCTCTCTCTCTCTCTCTCTCTCTCTCTCTCTCTATCTCTCTATATATATATATATATATATATATATATATATATATATATATATATATCGATTTCGGTCGATTTAACGTGTTAATTCAGTGCGATTAATTTTATTAAATAAATTTAAAAAAATTAACGCAATTAATCGCAATGTCCCCAGATCATAATAAGGAAGATTCCTGAGAAATGCAAGCTTGTAGTACCACCTGTTTACTCCAGTGGGCAGTAAGCGAAACAGCTGTATGGGCAACGCGCAGTTTATACAGAGAACAAAACAACCCTTCAGCAGAAGCACAACACGAACATGCGTTATGTTCTTGCGTTCAAAACACTTGATGGAGCGCAAATCCGACCTAAAGGATCTCAAGATGTGTTCTAAGTATTAAACTATATTTAACTTGACACAGCGACCTAAAAACAGTATATTTATGATACACAAGCATCTGTCTGATGCAGGTGTACATTGATGGGTCCTTAAACAAGCCCTCATAATAAATCTCAAACTGACTGCAAAGTGACAAATTCACTTGCAAAATGGATTGCTGTGAACTGTATGCCAATGATTGGCGCATGTTCAATAATATGGTAATAAACAATACATTGTATTCTAAAGCCACTTTTTGTATTGTCTTATCAATGCTTAACTCTTCTGCCACAAGAATGTAATGCATTTTAATTATCTGAATATTTATTAATTTATATATATATATATATATATATATATATATATATATATATATATATATCCCATATGTATACCTTCAGTGCTTGGCCCCTAACTAATGGATACAATAGGGGCTACACACCTTCGGTGCTTGGCCCCTAACTAACGAATACAATAGGGGCTACGCACCTTCGGTGCTTGGCCCCTAACTAACGAATACAATAAGGGCTAAGCACCTTCAGTGCTCGGCCCCTGATAAGAAAACCAATGAAAACAATAGGTAAATATAATACATGTAATATAATATTCTTTTTATTGATGGAATACATAGATTAGTACATTTAAAAAAAGCTAAAATGTGACCTAAACGATGAAACACAAATCAAATATTTTTGTAATGCACCTAGTTAGACGGTCCTCTGTAAGTCTGGGAGAGAATTTCTTTCATATGTAAGCAAAATGGACATCATTACTGAAATATACCCATATGAATCTATATCAAATCAAAAGTGTACTGCAGTTGAAAAATAGCTAACCATATCCTCTTCTGTGCACACTTAAGAACTGTTCCTATATTATCTTAGTTTGGAAAGTTTGCTTTCATATCAAAGCAAACTATAGTTAAAGGGATAGTTCACCCAGAAATGAAAATTATGTCATCATTTACATCATTTACATTTTTCCAAACCTTTATGGCTTTCTTTCTTCTGTGGAACAGGAAAGGTGTTTGGCAGAATGTTAGCCTCGGTCACCATTCAATGTTACTGTATGGAAAAAAGTGAAAATGAATGGTAGCTGAGGCTGTCACTCCCTATCATTCTGTCAACCATTTCTTATTTGTGTTCATATAGGTTTAGAACAACATGAGGGTGTGTAAATGATGACAGAATTTTCTTTTTTTTTTTTTTACCAGATATAGTGCCCATATAAAGCTTTTAAATCAAATTGGGCACTTGGCCATGTGTGGCTGCTGCCAGGTGCATTTTCTGGTTTCTTGTAAAATCCCATTGACAGACATATTCACACATCTGTTCACAAATAGAGTAGTGTGAGAAGGAGAAAAAGCAGAAAAATCCAAAAGAATACACAAACACACCGCTTAGAGGGAGGACAGACAAACCACCACAACATGCACCCAAAAACAGACTTCAAAAACACAGCCCAGACAACAAACAGGACATTCTAAATAAAAACCTCTCAGAACACAATCACAGAAAGCAACACTACGGATGCACTTAAACCACAGACACTACTCAAACACATGACATCACCTTCCAGTTCCAAACAGTGGCTAACAGAAAATTGTATTGTACAAATTTTGGCCTGAGAGATTTGGTTTGATCTCTCTTTCAGCTTCGATCTCAGCTTGATGATTGTGCAGCTTCAATATGACGTCTGATCGTGGAGTATAGCATCGGTCTATAAATTGTGAAAGGGCATACAATCAATGCCATTAAGTGGTGCAGAAGAGCTGCAGAGCTTAAATGGAAGGATGGGGGATAAAATAGATGATAGCTGACCTGGCACAGACAGTCTTTCCTTCCCTGACAGAAATTTCCTTCCTTTTACCCCCTCCCTCCATATTTCAGTCTCGCTTTAATCTTCCATTTCACATACCACTTTCCTTCCCTGTATATTCCTATAGGAGGGTGTTTAATTTCAAATCTCCCATCTTTGCAGGTGCTGCCTTCAAGTCAAGTTGGAATGATCATATTTACGAGACAACATGATCACACAGGAAATCAACATGTTGCTACCGAAAGTTCATGTACCCTGAAATCAACCCCATACTGCCTAATTACTGACAAGCAGCATAACCCTTCAGACATTTTGGCATCATTTTAACCTAGGTCACCTTTCCCTCTAGTGCTAATGTTACACAGGTTCTGTTCCCATGGGAACCAGGTAGTAATCATATTTAGATAAACAACTGTAAACATGATTTGGAGGTTGCATTTCTGCTCTAAAATGTAATATTTACTCCACTGACGATTAGGTTTAGGGTTGGGGTTTGGGTTAGGGCATATCGTTAATAAAATATGCATGCCTGTTCACTGTACTAACTTATTTACAACTAAAAATACAACTTGCTGACGGCAACACTCTGTGGACATTTCACCTGGAAACTGAATCTAAGGCCTTGTTCAGACTGCCACTAAAAATCAGATTTTTTGCATATCCAGATTGTATCCAGATGAGTTTTTGATAGTCTGGACAGCAAAAAACCACATGAAATCTGATTTTTCCGAATCTGATTCAAACCACATCGGGAAGTGGTTTCAAATGCGATTGAAATCTGATTTTTTCAGATGCGTCTCAATCCGGAAGCTCTGGCTGCTCAAATCGGATTTCAGATGGTCTTTTGCATCACTCTTAACGCAACACACAACGATGATGTCAAAAATCGGTGACTGCAGCACGGAACATCACAATATTTACCAGTCTCCTCCGTCGCTGAGTTTTTCTTGTGCGATAGAGGAGTTCTGCACCGCGACTGGACAGGGCGCTTATTTGGAGAGCGAAATGATGCACCTCCATTTTTCCCGCATCTGTTTTGAAAGCATCATCACGTGGGTATGCCTATGTCATTACCAAAGCAACCCATGCAGATAGGTTGGTTATGTCTGAATGTGCAAATCTGATTTGATCACTTGCAAATATTAGTGTGGACAAAAGATCTGATTTGAGAAAAAATCCGATTTGCCTGCAGTCTGAACATAGCCTAACACATGCCCATATGTTCAACAACACTCCCAGCTTCAGCCACTTGGGGGCAGTGTTTAAAATTTCAGTTAACAGATTTCAGTAGCAGAACTTGTGACTTACATGAGTCTACTTGAATGCCACCACAATGTCGTATTTACCATCCCTTACGAAAATCGAGAGTTCATAGCAAATTTGCCGCAAACTTGCTGGAAATTCGCCACTGATAATTTTCACATGCAAATGAGCTTTGCGGGCAAACTTGTGGCAAATTTTCCATTGTTGCCAAAGGTTTGCTGGAGGTTTACCAATACCGGCAAAGAGCTACAAACTTCTGGCAAATAGTTGCGGTGAATCAAAAGCTAATTTACATGTGAAAATAACAAGTGGCTAGTTTGCGGCTAGATTAGATTTTTTGTAAAGGGTTCATTGAGTGTGTTTACATGCACTTTTAAAGTTGATATCAGTAAAGCAATAATTCGTCTTATTAAAGGGGTCATGAAGTGCTTTTTTTATATAATTTTATTATCTTCCCTAAGGTCCAATGATAATGTTATAAAGAAATTTTGCATCAAAACAGTCACAGTTTAGTAATATATGATACTTTTCCACCCTGTTTTTGGCCCTCTGTCTGAAACACTCTGTTTTGGCCTAAGCACCTTCTTAAAACTTAAACGTAAATGCCTACTGTTATGATTGGTTAACATCATGCAGCCCCTCAAATTCAGCAAACTCAATCAGAAGAGAATTAACCTCAACATTATAAAACAAAATTGCAGGGTTTACACATAAAACACATCCAACACATTGCATCTGAATATATTAAACTGTTCATCTCAAGCACAACTGTTAACACTCAGCACCATAAACTATTGGTCATGACATTTGAAATATTCATGAATGAAATGGTTAACTTACATTTTTGAAGTGTTTTTAACTACCCCATCCTTCAATAACAGTTCCTTTGCAAAACTTGAATCGTATTTTGACTGTTCACAAGCAATCCATGCTGACATGAGCCGAAAAGAAAGAACACATACATAGTCCAAAGCACGGTGAAATTACGCACACACACATACTGAAGGCGCACGGAGATGCACATCACCAGAAACAAACCAAAACAGTCAAAGGCATCCATCGTCAAAGACGTCCTATGTTTACATACACCAACAATTAAAAATAGCTCAGATGGGCGAAAGACGCATCCATGACAGAGGCAGCAGCTGAATGAGAGAACTGCTTCTCCCTTTCAGAGCTGTAACTTGACACCGCGTCCTTTAAAAGCGGCGAGGTACATGGCAGTGGTCAAAGAGTCTGTGTAGTTCATGTTTATATACAAAATAATTTTAAAAAGTCCAGATGGGTCCCTTTGGTGTTATATTAGGAATAGTTAGCCACACAAGGCCTGCCATCTTGACTTGAACTGCGCGCCAGTGGGCGGGGCCAAGGGTGCGATGACGCAAGTTGTGGGATGTGTAAATACAAATGATCAATCTTCTGTGATTTCACAAACAGACGTTTCAGCAGGGTGGCAACTATAAATGTTAATTTTATACTGGGTAGGAAGTTTTGAGTTCTGACATTTACAGTATGTTTTTATTAGTTAAGTAAATATCAAGGAAAATTTTATTCTCCATTTATGACCACTTTAAAATGTCATGTAAATGCGTTTATCCAGTTTTTGTGAAATCGAACTAACAGACCTAGATAATGTGATTGTAGATCAGTTCCGTCCAGCATGCAAACATGTTAATCGGAACGCAATAGGCCTCAGCATTATACACATGCTCCGAAAAACAGAGGTTCCACACAATGTGTATTTTTACCCTGAAGACGAATGCAACTCAAAGCAGAGAAGAAGAGCAACAGCAGCAACAACAACAACATGTGTGTTGTTGTGTGTTTTTCATTCAGAAGTGATCATCCCTATGCCCTATTCCCTTCAAAGACTTTACCTTCCACTGTGAGAGCTTTGGAGAGCTTAAAGGTGTGGGGCTCTAAAATAATGTTTATTGGTAACTCATTTTTATTGGAAATTGTATTTGAAGTGATCAGCATGAAGTGATCAGAATGATGTGACTATTATGATTGTTCTCCATTCTCCATCCCTTCCCATTTGCAGTAGCATCAAATGTCGTTCTTTTTAAAAAATAAATAAATAAATAAATAAATAAACTATAATAAATGTTTTCCATTATCTTACATGGACTATTTTCACAAATTCTGTCATAAAATACAATAAAAGAAGATAAAAGATGCATACTATGGCCAAGATGCTAGTGCACATTATCTATGGCACATATCTCACTTTCAATTATCATTGACGGGTAATAACAGCTTCTTTTAATGATCTCATGTGGATTCCATTCATAGAATGAGGCAGAAAGCATTATTTTTGCAGTCTGAAGCAAATGACAAGTACAGATACAGAACAGTTTCAACTATTCAGACTGCATACCTATTAAATATTAGTGATCACTAGGAAAATATTGACAAACCATATATTTTCTTGATCGTCTATTTACTCACAACATCTCTCCTCAGTCTAAATATTATTATTACGCTTTACACTGAGTTTATAAGGATGAATGTGAACGTGAAGCAAAGCAGAGCTCATTTTCTTAGAACAATTCAGAAGCAAACAGTCTCATCTTCTGCCTTCGGACATCACAATAAGAACAATGGATAACGTACATCTGATTTGCACTAAAATCAACACATAAAGAATTATGCCTGTTGTGTGCATCTCGCTGTTTAAAAGCTAGTTAGCTGACTTCTTCAACTCACTACTATAAATCAAAAGGTCAACTGGAAAATGTCTACGTCACTTCCTCAGCTGATATCCTTTCTTCACCTATTCAAAACCTGTGGTAGTTCAGTTATAACTGCCTATGTATACATACTCATTTGTGAGTATTGTGAGACCAGATTTTCAGAGTTGTGGGCATGTCAATTCAAGAATAATGGTGGAAGCAAATAGGTGTTGGCTTCCACGGTGAAGCACCGTGAAATTACGCACACACACATACTGAAGGCGCACGGAGGTGCACATCACCAGAAACAAACCAAAACAGTCATAGGCATCCATCGTCAAAGACGTCCTATGTTTACATACACCAACAATTAAAAATAGCTCAGATGGGCGAAAGACGCATCCATGACAGAGGCAGCAGCTGAATGAGAGAACTGCTTCTCCCTTTCAGAGCTGTAACTTGACACCGCGTCCTTTAAAAGCGGCGAGGTACATGGCAGCGGTCAAAGAGTCTGTGTAGTTCATGTTTATATAGACCTATTCAAAACCTGCGGTAGTTCGGTTATAACTGCCTATGTATACATACTCATTTGTGAGTATTGTGAGACCAGATTTTCAGAGTTGTGGGCATGTCAATTCAAGAATAATGGTGGAAGCAAATAGGTGTTGGTTATGATTAAGTTTTCATTGTGAATGTTGACTGTACAATTTAGGGGGCCTACAAACAAGAGTTTATGCTGCATTAGAGAACACTGCATATCCACTGATTTTGATCCATCAGGGAAGTGTGTCACATTATGTAGATAATGGAAAAAACACAATGCTCCAACCATGTACTCTAACGTAAGCATCCCGAACAAGGAGAATGTCAGATAGACAGATCCAGTTTTAGAAATCCATCTCGTTGAATTTCTGCTTGATTTCATACTGACCTGACCCTTTCAAGACCCTCAAAACAAATCTTACGCATTCCTATCAGTCAAATTCTCTGTCATGAAGAATAGCTATAAAGCTTACCAGAAAAATAATACATATTTAAACAATTTATGGTATCTCCTAATGCTGATCCTTTATTATGTTGTACTTTTTCCAGAAAATATCAAATTGCACAATGCGTCCATTTTATTCCCACCAAAATCAGTAAAACTCACATACCACAATTACAGCATGACTTCAGAATGCAAACTTACCAGGAGGAATCAAACATAGCACTAGTCCTGTACAGTGTTACCTTTAGGTCTTTAACCTTTCACTTCCTGACACTAACTTGGCAGATTTGTGTTGTTCTGTGCACATACTACAAAGGGATCTTACAGCATTTTCACCATGCCCTTTCATTTGAGAACATGTCCTCTCTAATCCAAGTGTCTTTGTGTGCCATAATGTCCTTGTTTTCTTACTGAGGTTCCGGCCATTTGCACAACAGCAGTGGCCCACAGAGGTGGTGTATTTGTGACTTATAGTGAGGTCAGGGGAGGGGTAAGGGGTCAGGGTTAAATCAGCTTAATGGCTCCTCGTTCATCTTTTCCCCCCATGACCCCAACCCCTGACCGCCGTGACCTCCATGACAGCTGTTGATCTGTGTGTGACCCCAAAACCACCCACAATAAAATGATCCACCCTGTCATAGCACCACCTCCATTGGCCCTAATGCCTTAATCAGCATACAATGCATGTGTGTTTAATGGCATTGTAAGAATAATACTTATAAAGCTCCATGAGCAATCATGTGAAATAAGATGAGATTATAGTACAGTAACAGTATGGCGACCTTTTGCACTTGTTGGCCCTTTCGAGACCAAAGGGGGGAAAGTAGAATTTTGAACGTACCTTTTTTTTATTGTACATAGGGACCATGGGCTCTCAAAAAGCACCAGTAAAGTATTCCATTTGACATGTGCTCTATTTTACAAGTTATTCAATAGCTTTGTGTGATGAACAGACTAAAATGTCATTATCATTCAAAAGCAATAATTCATACTACTAAACTTGGAATTTTGTATGGACTACTTTTATGGTGCTTTTTATAATTCTTTTTAGTCCTTTTTGGAGCTTTACAGACTATGTTCACTATAAATAGTCATTGTATGGTGAAGATTCTTCAAAATTTTACTTCCTGTTCCAGCCAGCATTTTTAAGAGCTTATCAGGCCTCCAAACAGAACCTGGCTAATTGGCTGTGTGTGTATGTTTTTCCACTCTCCTTTCTTTTAGTGTTATCAGCACAAAGGCTCTGTTCTATTAAAGCCAAAAAGCTGCCATGTGTTCTGGGTGCCGGCTCCTGGTAATTCAACCCTGGGCCCCGACATACAGAGAGCAGTGGATGGGGTGTCTGATTTGCTCATTCTTTCTGCCACTGCCTCCCTCTTGTTCTCTTTCTCTGAAATATTCAGAGACACATTGGCTCCTGTTACCTACCTGGCCACTGGACGAGGGCCTGTAGATCCACTTTCCAACCACAGCATCACCAAGGGCAACAAGTACGGGGTGTGTTTGTGTGTAAGAGAGAGCTCACATTTGTTTGCAATGGTCTACGCATATGCAGAAGGTGAAGTTTCCTTTCCTCTCGCTTACAAATATATGTGCATGGTCACTGCCGGACATTTTCTGAGCCTTTTGCATTATTAATCGTGCTGCTCTAGGTCTGTATAATTAAAAGATGGCCGCTCCATTCAGCTAACATTACACAAAGCCATTTTGAAACACACAACCTCAGCTAGATTTGTCTTGTCTTGTATAAAGACCCTCCAAGACCCATCAGAGGGGTAAAGGAGACAGACTTTAGGGCCTCCCCACCGACAAGTCTTTCTTCACTGAGAGCCTTAAGCCCTGTCCCAAATGGCACAGTTGATGTGGACTTGCGGTCTCACGGCCTTCATTTGTGCATTCCCGTGAAGTCCACGAGATCATAGGTTATCCCTTTAGACATTTTTGCACCCCGAGGGGTGCACGCGAGCGCCCCCTTTGCACCCTCAATGCGCCCTTTGGCTGAGCCCGCATCAGTGTGGGCCCCAAAGCGGACTACTTCCCAACAGTCACCGCAGCTGATCCTCTCGACCAATCACAGCAGACTGAAATTTCCGAGCTGAAAGTAAAAACATGGCGGACGAAGCGATATCAATCGCGGATTAAAAATGTATTTTAATAATCATTTTTTACTGATTGTCAATGGCGGATCACCTGCTTATCATGTGTATATAGTATCACTTTTAAGTCTGATGAATAGAACTGGTTCAAAAATTTGTTTTATTTAATTTTCCAGAGATTTCTAATTTCTCCTATTCAGTTTATCAAATAGTTTTTCTTGGGTAAGTTTTATGTTCATAAAATTAAATAATCTAACCTTAAACCTTTGCTATTGTTGTTTCAGAGAGGATTTTAGAATTATTGTGACTCTCTAAAATATCAAGACAGGAGAGAATCATTTAAGGCACATGGCTGTAACTTATAAGATTTCTTATATTTATTGATAAAGCAACATTCAGTGTAACAGTGAAATTTTATACCTGCAGAAGTGTGGCTGTGTGTATTTTATAACTATTTTTGCGATATGCTGTGGTATGTTCTTTCCAGACATGTTCACAAGTCTCTGAGGTCCAAGTCAAGTCTCAAGTCTTTGAGGTGGAGTCCAAGTCAAGTCTTTAAAGGCCAAGTCTGAGACAAGTCTCAAGTCTTTGGTCACAAGTCTAAGTCCAAGTCAAGTCTTAGTGTTTTTTTTTATTTTTTTATTATTTATTATTTATTATTATTATTTTTTTTTTTAGCAATAGTTCTTTATCTGCAGCTGGTTAGTATAATAAACCCTGAATAAGGCTAATTTAATTTTGAAATATTAAAACTGCCTACTTTAAGGGATTGCCTCATTTATTTATTTAAACTTGTTTAATAAAGTACATAAGGTTTTACTTTAATCATGTATTTTATTTTTATTCAGGAAACAATCAATAAACTTTTTGCATTAAGAAGAGAACAGATTTTACACAGAAGGAAAACTAGCTTTGTCCATAACTCTTTAGGGCTTTAAAGCCCTTTATTCTATTTTGCATTTGCCCTTATGAAAATGTAACATAGTTTTCATAGTTTAAACAGTGGTATTTATTTGTAACAAGACCATGGTAACCTCAGGAAAAATCAAGCATGGATCGTCACTACCATGGTAAAATGTAACAATTTCTATAAAACAAACTTTGGCATTGTTGTAAAGAAAAACAGTATCTTAAACACATTTAAAACTATAAATAAAAAAATAAAAAATAAAAACATTTATGAACTGCCATAGTTGTAACACAAATTAATGGTATTCCCTCACTTCCCTAATGTAGCCTATTATAAATTTAATAGCACTGGTCCTTGCAGCGCTGTAATGTGAGCTGTGAGGTTGAGAGCTTGAGACTGGTCCACAAGACAAGCGCAGCTACTCTGCGCTCAGGCTGCTTTGTCCATTGATCCGGGCAGCGAATAGCACTATTTCATTCCACTTTTGATACATATGCCATTTGATATTGCTTAACAGAAAATGGCAGCGCATAGAGGAGAGAGAGATGGAGAGTTGGCCAAACATGTCTTTTTAACTGTGGATTTCCTTGAACTTGAAATGTAAACTGCACTGGGTAGGGGAGGAGGATATTGTCATAAGATAATTATTTTATGTTACGAATGGTAGACAAATAAAGGAAAGCCTCTATCGCCATCATTTACAGCAGGGGTGATCACACTTCTGTAGAGTGAGATCTACTTTTTCATCATGTTATTGCAGCAAGATCTACCATGTACAATAAAGGCTATACATTATCACAATACCAAAATTACAGTAGTCGGTAGTGAAATTTGACAATTCTCAAAACCACAACAAATAATAACACTGACTAATTTGTTAATTATGGAAGAATGGTTTCATGTTCTTAAGTAATTATTCAAGACTAGTAAACAGTCAGTAATAAAATAATAATAAAAAACAGCAATGAATAGAAATAGATTAAAAATAATAGAACAAAAAAAATACAAATTAAGAAAAGTCAGTGCCTTTTTAACAGCTTTAAAAGTTTTTAACAGCAGTATCAAGCATTCAAGTAAACATTCAGAATGAAATGCAACATAAAACTACTACTGGTCTTCACTGTATGATTATAATACATTAATAATTTTTAAAGCTACTAAAGTTACCCAGTCAAGAGCAGTGTTTTCTCGTTTTCTTGTTCTGGTTGTTTGATTATTAAAATGACACACTACACTAGACAGCACTAGGTCTATTAGCTTACCTTTATACTTACAAATCTGACATTTTAATACAAATCAGTTTTTTTCTCCACTGTTTATGTTAACTTTAGACATCACTCTCTGTGTTTACATGAATAACTCAAAAAGATGTTTGAAATGTATTTGACCGTTCAGGCATGCATTAGCATGAGCATTTTCGGAACACGCGCATGTTCAGCACACACACATACGCCGCCTGTCAATCAAACAGGGTGCAGCTGTTACTAGATTGCTAGTGAATTATAAAATTACGTGCTCTGGATTACTTTCAACAGCAGAATAAGAATATGAACTTTATATTAAGTGACACAGGCCTAGTCTATTACAAATATAGCCGGTTATTTTTTCGTTATTGACGTTTTAATCAGTCTGCTTGTCTGGTCGGTCAAGTAAAATTACCTTCAAAAATCCACATGTCCAAGACAAGCGTTAATGTCTTTTTAATTAAATTAATAAAACATTGCATTCAACATTCTCAGATAAAAATGTTTTCTTCTGCAGTATAGCTCCTAAAGTAAATGTATGTTGTTTTAAAGGAGTTTTAGATATTATTTTGGAAAACAAGCCAAAAAAGACTAATCAAAAATGTATTTTGTTCCAGTGTATAATGGGCTAAGACTACACTCTCTCACCTTTATGGTCACGTTGATCCATCTTTAACTCACAAAAAACAAATGTTCTCTTCTTAATATAGCTGTGTATCACCGATTTTCTTTTATGATAAGATACACACAGTGAACATGACACATATATTATGATTCACTACACTGCGAGCCATCACATTATAATCTAGCTGCAGCAAACGTTCCAGAATGTGCATCAGCCGGGAGAAGATTCAATCTCTTCCCCGGTCACTTCACGCAACTCATAGACGTGGCACTGACTGCACAGAGAAATGCCTGTTTCGGAGTTTATTTTCATAAACCGCTTTCTTATTATTTAAACTTTAATAAAGGATGCTTTAAAAATATAACACCGGAGTGTTTCAATGTGAAACGAAATGCGGCACAATAATCCTTTTAACAATTGTTTTTGTATTTATCTGAAAATTATATTTTATCTGTAAACCCTCAGGGGTCGACGGATGCGCCGACATGTCCTGCTGGATTTTTTTCCTCATATCAGCGGAAACAACTTAAAATACTCCGTCATTTTTGGGCATACAGATAAGTGTAAGACATTATTAGAGACTATAAAGGGTCTACTTTTATTTGTGTACACTCACTATAACAACAATACCTTGTGCTTTTGTAAAATAAAGAAAATAAACAGGGTGCGCTTTCAGCCGTCTCTGTCTCCACGAGCAACTTTCTGAAACATTTCACAAAGATGAACTGGAACTCCGTGAATACTTATCAGACAAATATGAAACATATGTCTAAAGAAAGCTTAAAATGTCTACTTTTAAATAAAACAATTCAAATTTAAAACAAATATTCTCCTGCGATGTACAGTTTCTCCTGGCTCATCTAATTATCGCTAATGTGATCACACCCACCAGCAGAGCACGCTATTCATACGGTAATGTGCTGAGACAATCAATGCAAATGGTAAACGCCCCCAACAATGCCTTAAAAAACATCAAGTTCATCATCAGATTCATTCACTTTCCTGCGCGTTTGGAAGATGACATGCTACACAGGTGAGGACATTTTCCTCAGAAGAAGAGTGGGACTCCGATGAATGTTTGCATTTTGAAGAGCAACTTGATCCAGACGAGGATACAATTTCGGATAAATAAGTCTTTACTTACATTAGTTGACATGCTATTTTATATTAACATGTACATATTTTACTAGTTGTACTATTTCCAGATTTGCCAGCCAGTATTCAAAGTATTGAAATTTGAAATATGTCCTAATAGGCAAGTTTTAGTTACATTTAAATGTTGTTTTGGCTAAAGCAGGTATTTAAATTGTATGCTGTATGATATAAATATGATATGTAATATGATATAAAAATAATATGAATGTTTAGATTATATTTTAACTAGTGTTTATGCTGCCTCATTATCATCAACGAAGCTTGTGCTTGCAAATATCTGTTCGGGTGTAAATGTGTAAAATGTGCTGTAAATATGCCCATATTAGAAAATCAGCATATTAGAATGATTTCTGAAGGATCATGTGACACTGAAGACTGCAGTAATGATGCTGAAAATTCAGCTTTGATCACAGGAATAAATTGCATTTTACAATATATTCAAATAGAAAACAGTTATTTTAAATTGTAAAAATATTTCACAATATCACTGTTTTTGCTGTATTTTGGATCAAATAAATGCAGCCTTGGTGAGCAGAAGAGACTTCTTTTAAAAACATTAAAAAATACCGATCTAAAACGTTTAAATGGTAGTGTAGGTCTAAAGTTTTTAAGTGAAGTCTTTATGTAAAGAAAATTTTAAAAGTTTACTTCTTTTAACTTAAACTTGATTTTGTGAATAAGCTACAAACAATACATTCAATCATTAAGTCTCTTCACATTCATTCTCTCTCAGGGGAGGGGTCTTTGTCTCCTCAGGTGTAAATCACATCAATATTCATGATCATCCACACCTCCTTGCATATGGCCTTTCTAACACTAAAAGTGTCTTACAAAATTAAATGACTATATTGTTTTGTATGAATGAGTGATCAGGATGGTTTTCACATCATTTTGTAGCAAAAACTCTAGGCTACAAGATCCAGTTCTTATGTGTTATTTCAGTGACTTAAAATTTTAGTTTTTTCAAAAACCATGCATAAATGTTATTTTCTCAAAAATATTGTATATTGTGCTTAATACAGTGTTATCAGACTTTAGCCATTAATGTGTTTTTAAGCAACTGAAAAAAGCACAAATGTCAAGGCATGTCAAAATTTCTCCAGGGCCCAAAACACCCTCAGACCCCAGAGGGTTAACCAGTCAGGCTTTAGGAAAAAACACAGTACCACAACAGCTGCTATGAAGGTCGTGAATGACATCATCGAGGCCCTTGATAAAGGACATCATTGTGCATCACTTTTTATCGATTTATCTAAAGCCGATACTTTCGATCATAAAATATTGAAATTTAGACTTAAAAATATAGGACTATCCGATAACACTATATCTTGGATTACAAACTATTTAAATGACAGAACACAATGCGTGCGAATGGAAGGTCACTCATCTGCGCCTTCACAGATCACCCAGGGTGTTCCTCAGTGGTCTGTTCTGGGGCCACTACTTTTTACTATTTATATTAATTGCCTTGATATTATAAATTGTAGTTTTCATTTCTATGCCAACGGCACTGTTATTTATTGTTGTGCTCTCACTATACATCAAGCTGTGTGTCAGCTACAGTCTGCATTTGATGTTGTGCAACAAAGGCTTTATAGCTTAAAACTTGTTTTAAATGCTGATAAAACTAAAGCCATGTCTTTCTTAAACTCAAAGAAATCAACAACAAATCTAGCATCTCTTCACACTTTGCAGGGTACCTGTTGTAGAGTCTGTATCTGAATATAAATATCTTGGTTTTATACTTGATGAATCATTATCTTTTAAGTCTCATGTAAATCAGTTAGGGACAAAACTCAAGGTAAAGCTAGTTTTTTTCTTCAGAAATAAGTCTTGTTTTTCATTTGATGCAAAAAAAAAAAAAAAAAGAAAAACTAGTCTCAGCTACTTTTCTGCCTGTGCTTGATTATGGAGATGTTTTGTATAAATCTGCACCATCCTCTCTTTTACGTTCAATAGAAACTATTTATCATGGTGCACTTAGATTTATAACAAACAGTACCTTTGTAACTTTACTACTCATCATTGTGAGTTGTACAATAGGGTCACTTGGCACTCATTGTCCACACGTAGACTAAAGCATTGGTATTTGTTCATTTATAAATCAATTTTGGGCTTATTGCCATCATATCTCTGTTCTCTTACCCAACAGAAAATTGCTGTTAAGTTTTCCTTACGTTCTCAGAATTTCTATACCAATTCGGTTCCATTTGTTCAAACAGAATTAGGGAAACAAGCTTTTCGGTAGCTGCCCCCTGTGATTGGAACACTCTACAAAAAGATTTAAAGATAAAAAGGATGGTGTCAATGTGTACTTTTAAATATCTTATTCGAGAATTTGAGAAAGACATGTCAATTTGCAAATGTTTTAACATATTTTTTTCTCTTTTAACTTCTTTGAGAATGTATTTTTTATTTGTATTTGTATTGTTATGTTATTTAAGACTGTAAACATCTGCGGCTGCCTGTCTTGGCCAGGACACTTCTGTAAAAGAGATTCTTAATCTCAGTGAGTTTTATTTCCTGGTTAAATAAAGGACACATATATAAATAAATAAATCTCGATTATCTTATTTTAATAAAATAAAATTTGATTAATCGCCTAGCCCTAGACTGAGGCTATCAGTCCCCAACATTATGACTAATATCTCAATTTGTGCTCCATAGAAGAAAGTTTCATACAGTCATACAGTTTTAGAACAACATGAACATGAGTAAATGATAACAGACTTTTCATTTTTGGGTGCACTATCCATTTAATGGTCCACATATAATCACTTTACCTCTAAATGTCGATCTTTCCGAAGTCTTCGACTCTTTTTGATGAGAAGAAAAGGATATAAATGGTTGAATGCAGAACATCATCTTGGAAATGTGGGCAGCCGTCTCTGATCAGAGTTCAAATGCTATTAAAAAATATTCTGATTGGGGGAAAAGGCCAAAAATGTGTTGATAACTAAACTAATCATAGGCAAACATAAATGACCCTGAACATTAAACATTTAACTCTGTTTATTAGACACAATGAAGCATAAAAGGTCTGATATAGACTTAGCTCACCACTGTTAACCTTTACTTTCAGCAGTCAATGTCTCTTTCACATCTTCATGCTTATTTTTGTGAATGCACATCCATCTGTGAATGAATGAGAGAGAGGGAGACAGAAAGAGGTGATTGTCATGCATAAGCAGCATGACTGGATTTTCTGCAGAGTATGAGCCAGACATGTTTTCCATCATGACTGAAGTAATGCACATGTAATCAAATAAACATGGGTCAGGGATCACAGAGGTCACATGCGTTTGTGACACTGCCACATTAGGGCTATTTACTTACATGCACACACACGTGTTTGCTACAATCAGTGAGAGAAAAATGTAAATACATGTTAAAGTTGTTGCTGTATGTAAGTTAAAACTGTTAATTTATGTCCTAATCTGTGTTCACAAACAAATTTTTTTTTTTATTGGAAAACATTTTAGTTGGACTTCAATTAAATAATTTACTTCCAAGTTTGAGTTTATTGTGGGACTTTTATTCAAACTGTTTTTGCTTCCTGTTAAGAACAGGAAGGACTCTTATTTTGAAACAGCCTCATGGCTTATCAGGACATGGGGCAGCCATTTTGAGGGGAGAGTCAAAAGAAACTGGATGATTACCTGTGCTGGGACCTGTTGCCAGTAAAACAACTTTTCTCTTGTTTGGAATTCACTTGTGGATTAAGCTTTGTGGGTTACTTGAAGCAGACCCTATTTCCAAGAGAAGTTTTTCCCATTTTTCTGTTTGTGTTGTTGGCCAACATGTTTGCATTTGGACCTTGTTGAAACTGTTTTTTGCGATTTGAGAAGAACTGTACGTATGAGGAGATTTTTGTGAAAATACAATTAGTGCATTGTTTAATTTCACATTACAAATTGCTAAAACGGATTCCCCGTAAATTATGGATAATGTTGCCTCTGATAATGTTAGGGATCAGGCTGAATCAACCCCTGATACTCTTCATGATATGGTGGGTGGTCAGAGTCCCTTCCCTTCATTCCTTCTCCTGGAGATACTTACAGAAATCCAGTTCCAGTGATTGAAATCAGTTCACTGTTGAGTGATATGTACAGTTGTGCTCAAAAGTTTGCATACCCTGGCAGAAATTGTGAAATTTTGGCATTGATTTTGAAAATATGACTGATCATGCCAAAAAAAAAAAAAAAATATTTTATTTAAGGATAGTGATCATATGAAGCCATTTATTATCACATAGTTGTTTGGCTCCTTTTTAAATCATAATGGTAACAGAAATCACCCAAATGGCCCTGATCAAAAGTTTACATACCCTTGAATGTTTGGCCTTGTTACAGACACACAAGGTGACACACTAAGGTTTAAATGGCAATTAAAATGTTAATTTCTTCTTGTTTAATGGCGATCTACTCTTTAGGAGCATTATCGCCACCTACTGTACTGGATGGCAAATTAAACTTGCATGGGTGATATGTCTGAAGTTTAAAATCTGTATGGATGTTTCATACTCCTTCCCAATCCGTGGACCAATCAGAGCGCATGCTCATGCTAGCGCTGCATGTTCAGCTCCTCTAACATTCACAATTAGCTCTTCATGCTCCAGATTCGGTAGAGTATTTCCATCCACACACATTATATTCTAGACCCTAGACCTGAGTCATATATAAATTTAATTAGTGCTCTGTATACCTGTCTGTCCATTAAATCTTTTCCTAAAATATCCTCATAATTCATTCAGTCCTCCCCATTCTTAAAGTAAGCAAATAATATATCACAATATATATTATATTTACTACACATAAAAAGCACATGACATACATTTTCAGATATACCACACACATCGCATAATCCATTTTCATGCAAACCCATAAGTGCCAGTGTTGATTTCAACCCTGTGTGTCCCAGTCTTAATCTAGACAGCAATACTTCTTTTCTATTTCCTCCCTGGCAATTTATCCTCCCTACTGTCTGTGTAATACTATAACACCATCTCCTTGTGTTACTACTGTCCCATCTAATTTGCCATTTATTCATTAACTTTTTCTTTAGAATCGATTTTGCTTCCTTTTTCCCCATAGGTACTTTAACATCCACCTCCCTCTTGTCTAGTGCTTTTTTTTTTTTTTTTTTTTTTGCTAGTTTATCAGCAACTTCATTACCAGATACCCCAACATGTGCTGGTACCCAACAAAAATACACCACTATTCCAACCTCTTTCAGTCTGTATAATGATAAATATACTTCCATTAATAAATCTTCTCTGTCTGATCTTGCATGTATTATACTAATTAAAGCTGAAGAAGAATCTGAGCATATTACTACTTTGTTTGGTCTGACTTGTTCAACCCACTGTAGTCCTATTACCAGTTAACTCTGCAGTGTACACAGATAACTCATCGGACAATTTCAAACTAATCTGTATTTACAATTTCGGAATATATATACCTATTCCAACCTTTTGACTGACAGGTTCCTTAGAACCATCTGCAAATATTTGTAAAACTGAATTAAATTTGTTATTTAAAATAGCATTAACCTTGTTTCCAATGTATTCTTCTTTGGACTTGTCTAGTAAGCTCAAATCTACAAGCGGTTCAGGGACTCTCCATGGTGGAGCATCTGTAAGCGGCACATTGGGGCAGAAGATCTTATTGTCCATGCCACATTCCTTAGCCCACATTCTACTCTTCCATCCAAAACTATGTCCTCCATCATATGAATATTCCCAGAACTCCTCCAATAGTTTGCGAGTAAGAAGATTATTCGTTGATTGAAGATTCACCCAGTATGTCACTGCCAGTTTTTCCTTTCTAAGATCTAGAGGCATCTCTCTAATTTCTACCCCAATTGCATCTACAGGGGATGTTTTAACTGCTCCACAACATATTCTTAATGCTCTGGATTGAATAACATCTAGTTTTTTCAGTAAAGACTTTGTTGCCGACCCGTACACAATGCATCCATAAAGCAAGAACGAATCAATGCTTGATACATGCACAACAACGCACTACGACTAGCTACCCAATTGTGACTAGCAACCGTACGCATGCAATTTATGATCTTTTTACACTTTGATTCAATTTTACTTGTATAAAAGGTTAATTTCCCACACCTGTGGCTTTTTAAATTGCAATTATTGTCGGTGTATAAATAGTCAATGAGTTTGTTAGCTCTCACATGGATGCACTGAGCAGGCTAGATACTGAGCCATGGGGAGGACAAAAGACCTGCATAATAAGGTAATGGAACTTTATAAAAATGGAAAAGGATATAAAAAGATATCCAAAGCCTTGAAAATTCCAGTCAGTACTTATTAAGAAGTGGAAAATTCGGGGATCTCTTGATACCAAGCCAAGGTCAGGAAGACCAAGAAAGATTTCAGCCACAACTGCCAGAAGAATTGTTCGTGATACAAAGAAAAACCCATGAGGGATTATGCGTTCCTGGTGTAACTCGGGCAGTTGATGTTGCCATCCTGTACCTGTCCTGCAGGTGTGATATTCGGATGTACCGATCCTGTGCAGGTGTTCTTACACGTGGTCTGCCACTGCGAGGACAATCAGCTGTCCTTCCTGTCTCCCTGTAGCGTTGTCTTTAGCGTTGCCCTGGCCACATCTACAGTCCTCATTCCTCCATGTATCATGCATAAGGCATGTTCACACAGATAAACAGGGACCCTGGGCATCTTTCTTTTGGTGTTTTTCAGAGTCAGTAGAAAGGTCTCTTTAGTGTCCTAAGTTTTTATAACTGTGACCTTAATTGTCTAGTGTCTTAACAACCGTTCCACAGGTGCATGTTCATTAATTGTTTATGGTTCATTGAACAAGCATGGAAAACATTGTTTAAACCCTTTATACTAAAGATCTGTAAAGTTATTTGGATTTTTACAAAATTATCTTTAAAATACAGTGTCCTGAAAAAGGGACTTCTTTTTTGTTGAGTTTATATGGAATGCATTATAATATATGCCCAAATAATAAAATATCTTCATGTATATTTTGGTTTGTGTGGTATTTTTCTTTTTTTTTTTTTTTTTACATTGAAATATAAACAAATTGTGTGTTTTTGAACCACTTTGATAATTGGTTTACCGAGTTACTACAAGTGGTCTATTGGCACCTCCAAATGGGTTTTTTTGGAAGTATACTTACATAAATCATTATGGAACAAAGAGTTTTGATCATATCGACTTCAAAATTGTGTCAGGCCTTCATCATGTGACTTTGTATCAGATGTTTTTGGGGCACTGCGCATAGTCTTGCATATATATATATAAAAAAAGTATTTATAAATAATATTTGCGGTCACTATTCAAAATATATGAATAGCTCTATTTTTTTTTTATACTACAATGATACATTTTTACTCTTGAATAACAAATGTCTAAGTGTCTACTTTCAAACGAGCCCAAGTATGTGTTTGTAGAACAAAGGTTCTTTCTTTTCGGAGTCAATAACTCCATTTGTCATGCACTTTGATTTTTGAAATTTTGCAGACTTTTTTTACATTCACAAACGGCTATATAACACTACATGAAAGGTAATATTTGAAAAACCATAATAGGTGCTCTTTAAGAGGTTAAAACTGTTTATGTTTATGAAAATTTTTTAGTTGTACTTCATTTTAAATAATTTACTTACAAGTTTGAGTTTATTTGTGGGACTTTTATGTTTGCTTCCTGTGTTCCTGAAGGACTCTTATTCTGAAACAGCCTCATGGCTTATCAGGACAGGGAGAGTCAAAAGAAATTGGAGGATTACCTGTGTTTGGGGCCTTTTGCCAATAAAAACAACTTTTCTCTTTCTTGGAATTGACTTGTGAATTAAGCTTTGTGAATTACTTGAAGCAGACCCTATTTCCAAGAGAAGACAATTTTTTTGTGAGACTGAGTTTTTTCCATTTTTCTGTTTTTGTTGTTGGTCATCACGTTTGCATTTGGACCTTGCTGAACTCTGGGATTTAATCATTTATTACTCAATTTGATACTATGGAATATTTATAAATATATACATTTGTTTTGGTTTATGGTGCTGTGTGTTTGTAGTTTTGTTGTAGCATCATAATACATGTTTGTTCATTCTTATGTGCCACCTCATGTGTTGTGTTTACTAAGTTTGAACAATTTGGGACTGTTTGCACTACACCAGATTCTCCAAAACTTTGAGGTAACTTGAGTTTATTGATAAGGGTAAGGCCAATTTGTTACACGTTCTTCATCCAGATCGTGTCTAAAATTTGAGGAAAAAAAAGTAAAAAAATCATTTTTAGATGAACAAAAGCACTGGTACACACTAAGACAGCACAGCGCTTCTGAAAGCATCAAGAGTATATTTTTTTTAAAGATAAAATTGTCAAAATGGCTGTCTTCACAAAATACAGGTGTATCTACAACGGCTGTTATAGAAATTAAGCATCAGCATGATACCAAGAGACTTTCTTCAAAAGAATAGCTGTCATTATGGAAAGAGAGGACGGAAAAATGGTAATTTGGTCTTTGCTCATGTTTATCATGACATTGCGGCTCGGTACTGAACTCACAAGGCACATGAGAGAACATAAGCGAAAATTACTGCACATTTTTATGACACGCAACCCAGATGACCAAAAAAAAAAAAAATGACAAATTCAATCTGACCGAAATTAACTCTTTAGACTACCAAAAGCATTTCCTGCTGACAATTTTTTATGTATTTATTGGTTTTTTTTTGCATTATAAGTGGATTTGACACATGAGACAAATAAACAATACTGTTATCATGTTTAAAAGTGAACTGCTTTTAGGGCTGGGAAGCAAAACATCTATTCTTCGATTTGGGGACATTGGGAATAAAAAATTTACTCAAACTTGGAATCGACTCTATATAATCTTTATAATCGAATATAAACCTTTCTAAACAAGAACAACTAATGAGTGGTAACAGGCCATTTTTAACATTATTTGTATGTTAATAAGCCTTCCCTATTGCTCACTGGGATGTGCATATAAAGTTGAAGTCAGAAGTTTACATACGCTTAGGTTGAAGTAATTAAACTCATTTTTAACCATTCCACAGATTTAATATTAGCAAACTATAGTTTTGGCAAGTTGTTTGGGACATCTACTTTTGTGCATGACAAGTAATTTTTTCAACAATTGTTTAGACGGATTGTTTCACTTTTAATTGACTGTAACCCAATTCCAGTGGGTCAGAAGTTTGCATACACTAACTGCCCCTTTTAAGCAGCTTGGAAAATTCCAAAAAATATGTTGAGACTTTAGACAATTAGCCAATTAGCTTCTGATAGGAGGTGTACTAAATTGAAGGTGTACCTGTGTATGTATTTTAAGGCCTACCTTCAAACTTAGTGCCTCTTTGTTTGATATCATAGGAAAATAAAAAGAAATCAGCCAAGACCTCCAGGAAAAAAAATTGTGGACCTCCCACAAGCCTGGTTCATCCTTGGTAGCAATTTCCAAATGCCTGAAGGTACCATGTTTGTCTGTACAAACAATAGTACGTAAGTATGAACACCATGGGACCACGCAGCCATCATACCACTCAGGAAGGAGATGCATTCTGTCTCCTAGAGATGAACATAGTTTTGTGCGAAAAGTGCAAATCAGTCCCAGAACAACAGCAAAGGACCTTGTGAAGATGCTGGAAAAAATGGTAGAAGAGTATCTAGATCCACAGTAAAACAAGTCCTATATCAATGTGATCTGAAAGGCTGCTCCGCAAGGAAGAAGCCACAAAAAAGCCAGACTGCAGTTTGCAAGTGTACATGGGGACAAAGATCTTACTTTTTGGAGAAATGTCCTCTGGTCTAATGAAACAAAAATTGAACTGTTTGGCCATAATAACATCCTTATATTTGGAATAAAAAGTGTGAGGCCTGCAAGTACAAAATTTGTGGGCAGAACTGCAAAAGCGTGTGCGAGCAAAGAGGCCTACAAACCTGACTTGGTTACACCAGTTCTGTCTGGAGGAATGGGACAAAATTCCAGCAATTTATTGTGAGAAGCTTGTGGAAGGCTACCCAAAACGTTTGACCCAAGTGAAACAATTTAAAGGCAATGCTACCAAATACTAACAAAGTGTATGTAAACTTCTGACCCACTGGGAATGTGATGAAAGAAATAAAAGCTGAAATAAATAATTCTCTCTACTAATATTCTGACATTTCTCATTCTTAAAATAAAATAGTGATCCTAACTGACCTAAGCCAGGGAATGTTTTCGAAGATTAAATGTCAGGAATTGTGAAAAACTGAGTTTAAATGTATTTGGCTAAGGTGTATGTAAACTTCTGACTTCAACTGTAGGCACATTTATTTTTAGAATAGACCTTTTAATAGAAATTGTCAAGATCTTTTCATTCATTCTATCATAAATAGTGAAAATAACGCTTTATATTGTGCTGTTTATTATGAGATTTAATTGTAATTTTTTTTTGTATTTTTTTTTTAAGTAATCTAAAAAGAAAATGAGTTTATCGGAATCAGAGTCCATTCCATAATTTCTGGAATTGAACAGCCCTTACTGCTTTTTTAAAGAATTTTATAATTTTATTGTTAATTAAATATTTAATTGCCTGATAGTCAAATTAGAATTATTATATATATTATTAGAATTAAAATTATTCAGTTATTACAACAAAACTAAATGTATATTTTAAAATACATGTTGTCATATGAGCAACCACCAAGAGTCTCATGAGCCTTAAGTACAGTTCACATGACACAGTAAACTCTTCTGCCCTTTTGGATTTCTTTTTTTTTTTTTTTTTTTTGTGTAAAAAGGACCTCTAGCGGTTAAGTTAGGTATTGCAGCTTTTCATCCAGGAAGTAAATTTATGTTTGAGAGTAGGTAGCACACTAGAGAAGTCACTTCAGCTGTGCTAAAATCTTTTGTCTTCGCTTGATTTGCCCCTTTACGAGCATGACCTGTGATTTATTTCAGTACATGTTGTAGTCTTGTTATTATAATATTTGTGTCGAATTCATGTCGATTTGAAGCTGTTAATACTATTAAGCATTTATTGCGAACTATTTGAGTACAAGGATGATATTTTTCATTGTAATTTGAGTTTATTTAGCTTAGATCTCATGCTTGTGTATCGATGTGTTTATTTTCCGGTTTTCACTCCTTGTTCATGTCTACATGCTCTACAAGTGTCTATTAAAAATGGAGCTAGAAAGCTATTTCCGTACTCGTGTTAATCATGACTCGAGTTTGGCTGGCTGTCTAATCTTGGTTAAGAACACCAATTGGAGGACAGTAAAGTGAAAAAGGCAGATCAGAATCAGAATTCCTTTTTATTGGCCAAGTAAGTTATGCTTACAATGAATTTGTTTTGGAGATTTTGCTCCAAGGACAAGTGAAACATTACACATACACACAATACACAATATACAAGCGAGTACAGATGGACTATACAAGAACAGTGTACGTAATAAATATACAACACAGTATAATACCATACTCTATAATAAAGTGCAGTGCACATGCTGGTGTGCATTAGTGTGGATATATGGTGCAATGTAGAAATCAGAAATAGAGTCAAGCAGCAATAAATTAAAGTGGTATCAGTGATGTAGCAGTGAGGACTGCAAAGCAGTCCAATTATTGTGCAGGTCAGTTATAAGTTAAAGAGTTACAAAGTTATAGAGAAGAGCCACTGCTTGGGGAAAGAAGCTGTTTTAGATTGGTTGGAGCAACATCAACCACAACACTGATTAAGCACAAAGTGTGGATGAGCATCATGGACAAACACAAGGAAAGCGACAACTTCTCAGTCGAGCTCAAGCAGCAACCAGACATCAGCATCATCAGCCAGTGCAGTGGCTAGAGCCTGTGCAAGGGCAGAGGCAGCATGAGTTTGTGCATCCTTTGCTGAAAAAGAGGCTAAATTAAAAATAGAGCAAGCCGAGAGGAAGGCAAAGGTACTTCTTGAGAAAGCAAGACTCACTGCTGAATTGGGCACTTTAACTCTTCAGAAGGAGGCAGCTGCAGCCATAGTGCAAGCAGAGATATTGAAGGCAGCTGAGGAACAGAAAAATATCGGACAACAAAAGCACTTAATCATCGTTAAAGGAAGAGAGCGCACAACATACAAGTGATTGTTATGCAGCAAGCAGAGTTACAAAACATTTCACACTGTGATGGCCGTGTACCTGTTAAGCAAGAGGAAAGCCTAATCACATGGGGCACATTACTTGAATCATCACCACCTTCATCCTCAAGAAAAGGTTAAACTGCCTGAACATTGCCTTGTCTGAAGACCACCTTGTCTGATTCCTATTTTTCGCCTTTCTAAGTAAGTACTAACACCCCTGAGATTTATAATGAACATTGGTCACACACACAAACAGGCGCTCATACCATGAATCAACCCTATACTCCATCAATACACTGCTGGCGTTGATCCAAATAAAAGCCCTCCTAAAATTCTTAGCACGCCGTGAACTGGTGACTACAGGGCTCAGTCAATTCGACGACAGACCGGAAAGTTTCAGAGCATTGTAGTCTTCATTCCTAAATGCCATCAGAGGTCTTTATCTCAGCTAGTGAGGAGTTGGATCACTTAACCAAGTGGCTAGGCAAGGAATCATGCAATTACGTTAACAGAATATGCCTGATGCATGTTAACAACCCTTGAGTAGCCCTCAAAGCATGGGAAAGGCTGATTGAGTGTTATGCTTCAACTGAGGTTATCGAGGATACTCTCTTCAAGAAGTTGGACATGTTCACCAAAATTTCCAATAATGACTCCATAAGAATTAGTAAACTGGAAGATCTCCTCATGGAAATTTTATCTGCAAACGAAGATGGATACTTGCCTGGGTTGGCCTTTCTGGACACTGCTCTTTGTATCAGTCCTATCATAGCAAAGCTTTCATACACTCTTCAAGAGAAATGGGTAAACCAGGGCTCCAGGTTCAAAGCAGAACACAAAGGCCTCTTTCCCCCTTTCTCATTCTTTGTAGAGTTTATTTGCTATGAGACACGAATCTGAATTTACCCTAGTTTCTTGATTTTCTAGCTGCAGCGATGCTCCTTCTAAAGAAAGACCAATTCCAGGAATGGCGAGAATTCCATTGTTAGTTCGCAAAACCGATGTTTCCAGTGACACTGACCACAACACAAACTTCTCCCAAAAGACAGTAGGACATCCAAAAGAACTGTCCAATACACAATAGACCTCACTCTTTAAAGAAATGCCATGTCTTCAGAGCTAAATCTATCAAAGAGAGAAAAGCCTTCCTCTGCGAGAATGGAATATGCTATAAGTGTTGCATATCTACTACACATTTAGCCAAGGACTGTAAAGTAGCCGTCACCTGCAGCGAATGTGAGAGCAATCGGCATGCTACTGCCATGCATCCTAGCCCACCTCCCCAAATGCCCCAAACTACCGCTATTCAAGTGGACTGCAGAGAAGGTGATGACAATGCTTTGCCAACATCCACAGTGATGTCGCAGCACAGAGATCTGTGGTAAAGGGCAGCCAGCGAAATAATGCACTAAGATATGTTTAGTGCGCATGTTCCCTCGGGTTGACATGGTTGTCAAAATGTATGCTGTGCTCTGATCAGAACAATCACTCATTGGCAAAGTCTGATTTCTTTAAACTATTTGAGGTAGAGTGATTCTACCCCTTATTCACTTCAAACATGTGATGGAGTTGTCAACATGTCTGTCAGGAAGGCTGAAGGCTTCCTGATCCAACCAGCTGTGGGAGGGGTTTCCTTTGCTCTACCACCACTCATCAAGTGCAATCAAATACTTGCCAACAGATGTGAAATACCTACTCCAAACTTATCTCTGAATCACACTAACCTGAAATCACCCCCAAGCTACATTCCCAAGCTCAACCCCAATGTCCAGATCCTTCTCTTACTAGGGAGAGACATTATTAGAGTGCATAAAGTCAGACAAAAAATTAATGGCCCGCCTGATGCTCCCTTCAGTTAAAAGTTAGACTTGGGCTGGGTTGTAGTCGGAGAGGTGTGCTTGGGGAACGCCCATATACCGAGTGTCAGCACCTTCAAGACCACTGTACTAGAAAATGGTTGCACCACTTTCCTTTCGCCCTGCACCAGCTTCATAGACCTGAAAGAGAAAGCTCTTCACAGCGGGGAGCCTCAATTGCACGCATGGAGCATGTAAAAACAGCATGTATAAGAGCTCAGAATGCAATCTTGGTTGCAATGTGTTCCAGAGAACTGAGACTGACAACGATCTTGTTCCATTAATTGAAGATTATGGATTCTGATGTCTACAAGGATGAGGAAAACAGGTGGGTTGCACTGTTCCTTTTCAGAGTGCCAAAACAACTACTTCCGAACAACCAGGAGCAAGCTCTTAATCTGTTTCATTCTCTGCAACGCACTCTTAATAAGAAACCAGAGATGAAAAAACAGTTTGTCTCTTTCATGGAAACGATCCTGGAAAATGACCATGCAGAACCCACACCACCACCATTGATGGATGGAGTGGATTGTTGGATCCTGCCAATCTTTGGAGTCTCCCACCCAAAACAGCCTGATCAAATCAGTGTTTTTTAACTTCAGTGCACAACAGCATGGCATTTCACTCAATGTCTTAATGGGCCCAGATCTGAATAAAAGCTTGTTGGGAGTTCTCCTCTGTTTCTGTAAGGAATTAGTAGCTATCACAGCTGACACTGAACAAATGTTTTATTGTTTCAAAGTAAGAGAGGACCATCGCAACTTTCCTAGATTCTTCTGGTTCAGAGACAATGACCCGACAAAGGATGTCATTGAGTACCGAATTAAAGTACACGTGTTTGGCAGTAGCCCTTCACCTGCTGTTGCCATCTATGGGCTAAGGAGAGCTGCTAAAGAGGGTAAAAAGGAGCATGGCTCCGAAGCTCTGTAATTTGTGGAAAGGCACTTTTACGTGGACGATTGGCTTGTGTCCTTGCCTACTGACAATCAGGCCATCAGTCTCCAGAGGACACGAGCATCTTTAGCTGAGTCAAATCTTTGCTTGCACAAGATTGCTTCAAATAGCCCAGCTGTTATCCAAGCCTTTCCTCCAGAGGAACATGCTAAAGGCATAAAGAATCTGGATCTTAATGGGGAAATCCCACCTGTGCAGTGCAGTCTTGGGTTGTGTTGTGAGATAGCAGATGACACCTTTACCTACGACATGCCATCTGTCAACAAGCTATTTGCAAAACATGGGGTGTTGTCCACTAGGGATGTACCCGAAGCCAAATACCTTATTCGGAAAGGCATGAATAATGATTTAAACGAATAACAGATTCATTCCGAACAATATGAAATGTCTATATTAATGTATCACACGATTCATGCGTGATTCTCATGTATTTATTTATAGTCTAAACCTGAGCACGATGTTAAATTCCTGACCTAAAGTGATTTTAACGTCGGAGCTTGTCTAGCCATCTGTTAAAATTGACCACATTTATATCCACATCAGCGATTTAAGGTAATTAACTGGTTAAGACTTTATTCCAAAAAAAAAAATTTAAAATGCTCCATAAAGGTTTAAATGCTCCAAATAGTATTCATCTATTAGGAATATTCCTCCTTATGTAAAATGAAGAAACTAAAACCTGCTCCATATTTTTCTAAATTTGCTAAATTTGAGAATGTTAAGTGTTCTTGAGCTCTGAAAAGGCGCTGAATAAATTTAACATTTATTATTATTATTTAACTAAATAATGATGTCCTATCATAAAAAGTCCCGTAAATCTATCAGAAATTTCACCTGTTTGCAGGCAATATTGATTTTAGTTTGAATTTGTATTCATTATTCACTGCAAAATTTGTGCTTGTCATTTCACATTTTTCTTGATACCTCTTGCCTCCAGAATAATGTTATATAGGCACAGACAAACGAAAATTCTGTTTCATGCAGATATTAATATCGAAATACTAGGAGAAACCACAACATATTCCAATGTTAATGTAGCCTAAAAATCCAGCTTCATCTGGTAAGAAAAAAAAATAATAAAATATATATTTTTAAAATAATAATTGTATAATAATAATTTATTATTTATTATTATTATTATTGTTATTATTATTATTATTATTAATAATAATAATATTTTAGGCTATTATTATGAAAAGGCATATACAAGGCATATTTTATTAATAGAAACTATAAATGTAAGAGTAACATTTAAAAATGGGCGTTTAATTTAGTTTTGACGCACTTCCGGTTTAAGCCCATACCCAGTTCTGTCCGAATACAGAGACTGATACAGAATTTTAATCAGATACAGATACAAATACAGAGAATGGCTTCGCTTCACACCACTACTATACACTGTGAACAGCCTTTTCAACCCACTCTGAATGCTCTCTCCGGTCACCATACAGGATAGGGCTCTACTACGAGAGCTCTCCAGTTACACCTTCCACTGGGATACTCCACTTCCTGAGGAAAAATGAGTAGAGTTGGAAGTCTGGCGAGATTCCCTCCAGGACTTAAAGCAGCTGCACATTCCTCGAACCTATACCTCAGTGTCCCTCTCTAAAGCCAAGCTTTTAGAACTATGCATTTTCTCGGATGCCTCCACTAAGTCGATCAGTGCTGTGGCTTACCTCAGAGCCATTGATGATGATGGAAACGGTAATGTTGGATTTGTCTTGGGTAAAGCCAAATTAGCTCCACAACACAAGCCTTCTGGGTCCTGTACTTGACAAAGGGCTTATCAGAATTGGAGGAGGACTCAAAAATGATCCATTAAACTTGATTGAAAAGAATCCCTTGGTTCTACCCAAACACAACCAAATCTCCACATTGTAAGTGTGTCACTACCACAAGCAAGTGAAACATCAAGGCTGTCATTTCACAGAGGGAGCCCTGAGGAGTGCTGGCCTCTGGATCATCGGGGGGGGGGGAGACTGATCAACTCTGTCTTACACAACTGTGTCACCCTGCCATAAGCTCCGTGGGAAAATGGAGAAAATTTTTTTGATGGACCTGCCTCCTGAATGCTCCTTAAAGTGTAAATCCCCCATTCACTAATGTGGGGTTAAATGTCTTTGGGCCTTGGACAGTCACAGCAAGACACACTAGAGGTGGGCATGCTGAGAGCAAGCATTGGGCTATCTTGTTTACTTGTATGAGCACGAGAGCGGTGCATATCAAGGTCATCAAATTGATGGATGCTTCCAGCTGCATCAATGCTCTGAGGCAATTTTTCACCATAAGAGGACCCGCAAAGCAACTAAGGTCTGATTGTGGCACAAACATTGTGGGGGCAAGCAAAGAGCTTGAACTGAACAAGCTACAACGGGAAGACAGGATTCTCGGTTACTTAAGTGAGCAGGGCTGTTCCTGGGAGTTTAACACCTCATTCTTCACACATGGGATGTTCCTGGGAACAAATGATTGGAGTGGCTTACAGAATCCTTATATGATTATGGTAGACATTTCTGCCATCATTAACAGCTCCACCTACACCAGGGGAGTTTGGAAACATGGATCTTCTCAGTCAGTGGAGACAGGTACAGGCCCTTGCCACCAAGTTCTGGCTCTGATGGAAAAAAGTAGGTTGGAGTACCTACCAACACTATAGTCGCAAAAAATGGAACGAGAAACGCCGCAGCTTACAAGAAGGTGATGTTGTTCTATTGAAGGACAGTCAAGCTTCCTGCAATGCACGGCCTATGGCAGTGGTCACTTCTGTCATTCCTAGTCAGGATTGGACTGTACGTAAAGTTACCATAAGAACCACAGTTCAAGGTACCCCAAAGACATTCACAAGACCTGTTACAGAGGTTGTTGTTCTTTTACCTCAAAAGAACTGAAGGGTCATGCTAAGTTATAAAAAAAATGGGTAGTGGTGTCATTAACACCAAGTGGGGAGTGTGCTGCCCTTTGGACATTTATTCTTTAGTGCAAAAAAAACATCTAGCGTTTAAGTTAGGTATTGCAGCTTTTCATCCAGGAAATAGATTTATGTTTGAGAGTAGAAGCACACTAGAGAAGGCAATTCAGCTGTGCTAAAATCTTCTGTCTTCACCTTGATTTGTCCCTTTGCAAGCATTGCCGTTAAGTGATTTTATTTCAGTCATGTGATTATAATATTTGTATCGAATTCATGTCAATTTGAAGCTGATAATACTCATTTATTTATTTTATTTATTTATCCCCTTTTCTCCCAATTTGGAATGCCCAATTCCCACTACTTAGTAGGTCCTTGTGGTGGTGCAGATTCTCCCCTCAATCTGGGTGGTGGATGACAAGTCTCAATTGCCTCCGTTTCTGAGACGTCAATCTGCACATCTTATCATGTGACTCGTTGTGCATGACACCGGAGACTCCGCAAGTGGTGGCTCATGCTACTCTCCGGTGTCATGCACAACTTACCACGCACCCTATTGAGAGCGAAAACCACTAATCGCGACCACGAGGAGGTTACCCCATGTGACTCTGCCCTCCCTAGCAACCGGGCTAATTTGGTTGCTTGGGAGACCTGGCTGGAGTCACTCAGCAGAAGCTGTTAATACTCTAAGCTTCTATTGTGAACTATTTGAGTACAGCGACGATATTTTTCATTGTAATTTGAGTTTACTTGTATTCAAGTCAATTCAGTCAGATTTATCCAGTCATCTCTGATGATTCATTAGTCTTTTTACTAAAAAGAGCAGACTAGTCTCAGACTAGAGTCATTCATTCAGGGATTAGACACAACTAATAGCACTGTAGTTGTTGCTTCACTAAAAAGAACCAGCTAAAAAGTGTCCTTTATTTGGGAATCAGACTACAATGGTCGCTCTTTTTTTCTCACAGTGTAGATTCAAAAGAAACAGCTCAGAGTCATTTGTTGCCTGTCAGTGCCTGCCCACCTTTTCAGCCATCTGGGCTCAATGTATTTTTCTCATTATTTTTTCCATAAGCTTTTCACAGAATCTTTCATAAGAGTTCTAAGCAATGAACCATCCAACCAGCTCTGAGGTGAATCACAATATTACATACAGTGATTTGAAGCAAAAAAGTATTTGAAAATTGGACAAAAAAATAAAGGTACAAGACTGTGTACTTACCGTCTTTCATGGGGGTACAAACTACAGTCCCATGAAGCACTGCGAATGACAGAGTAAAAAACAATGGAAATATATAAAACTATTGATTTTAAGTTGTTGATTATAAGTAGACGCAATATATTGCAAGTTTACTGCAAAATATTCAGATATATACAATTACAAATGTAGTTTGAAAGTGTAGGGAGACTGACTCGATTGCATCATTCACAGTGTGATATGGAAGTGGAAGCTTGCTGCTGGACTTGTTTGGTGGGCTTTGTTGGCCATGATTCTCTGATTGGTGGATCTTTCTCTGCTAGACCATGGGTAGTTTATTTGTTCACCAGGAAATCCACTATTAAACATGATTTTTAAAGAATGACGTTGAAATGACATGGAATGATGGCTTCAACAAAGGCATATACCATCGATGTACAACCTCAGAGTTTATGGTAGGTCTAAATGTTTATAAATCAAAGTTATCATTGAAATTCAATTCGTCTATATAAAAAATGTATGTGATTTTTACTTCCGAAACCAGGCTGTTGTGCTCTATTGGACTACACCGGTCGTGCTTTGTGTCTCCTGCTATAGATTCAGCAGCATTGCTGATGGTAGTGCAGGAAACACTGACTGGGTCTTTTAGTCTTGGTTTTGGTCCACATGTTCCAGAACTGTTAACGGAAACTAAACGGAAAATCTTTCAGTTCCGGTATTATAATGGCATCACTAGAGAATTTGAGTTTGTGGTGGTGGGTAATTCCGGATGGCATGAACATTCCTGAACATGGTCTTCATATTCAGGGCTCGACATTAAGTAGCCTGATTAAAATCTTAATAATGAATGTAGCTCAATAGCACGGGATTGCGGGGATTGAGCACAATTTTAAACTTTCCTGCATGTTTCACTTTCAAAATGCAGGGAATTCCCTCTATCGTGTCGCCCTCTCTCCCGCTCGCCTTCATTCGTGGTGCAGTGTTCAGCAGCTTGTGAGTGTGAGCAGTGGGGAAGTGCATATTTACTGAACTTTAGGTATAAACCTGTTTATTGGACATGCGAATGGTGTTGTACCCTGTCTCTTTATAAGTGAGCGATGCGATAAAACAATTGCTCCTGTTTATAATCAACAAAGCTGTCTTCATCGCAAGCGCACAACGTTGGAGAGATCTTATTGTCTCGTCACATCGTGGCGCTCCCTCATAGTACAGCAAGAAAGGCAGAAATTGAAAAAATGCTTTGTGTAATTATACCACCTGTAGAGTGAAGAAAAACGCTTTAACAGACTTATGCACCCGTAACATCTCTCATCTTTCCAGAGCTCCAGCTAATGTATGTATTCTCTGCCATGTGAATCAGTCAGTTTTAATAAGTATATAACAATATACATAATAATAATATTTATAGTATAACATAATAAATTACACACAATGAAAACTTATTTAATATGCATATCTGTTTTGAATATGCAACATAACTGATTTAGCAGCTAGGTTCTCTCAGGAATTTATCTATTAACATTTTCAATGCATTTTGTTAAAATTAAACAGCCATTTTTAATGCAACTGGTGAGAATTAATTTTTACTCTCAAAAAGATGAGTTACCTAAAAATGAAAAATTGGTAACACTTTACACAAAGGTTCCATTTGTTAACGTTAACTACATCAGTTAACATGAACTAACAATAAACACCACATTTATATAAATTTATTAATCTTGGTTAATGTTAATTCCAACATACAGTATACATTAAAATAAAAAGTTGTATATGTTAACATTAGTTCATGCACTATGAACTAACAATGAACAATTGCTTGTTTGTTTAGTTACTAACATTAAGATTGATAAATGCTGTAAAATATTGTTCATTGTTAGTTCATGATAGCTAATGCATTATCTAATGTTAATGAATGGAACCTTATTGTAAAGTGTTACCAAAAATTCTGTCATCATTACTCACCTTTATGTTGTTCCAAACCTGTCTGACTTTGTCTTCCATGGAACTCAAAAGGAGATGTTAGGGAGAATTTTAGTTTCAGTCTCAATTCATTTTTATTTTAAGGGGAAAAAAAGATGCAGTGTCAGTAAATAGTGATTGTGACAAACATTCTGCTAAAAATCTAATTTTGTGTTCCCCAGAAGAGAGAAATTCTTGAGGCTTGAGGGTGAGTAATGATTTACCGTCTTTCTGCACCGTGTTCTTAATCCCTATTAGGTGTAAATTATGATGATGTAGGCTTTTTTTTTTTTTTTTTTTTTTTGTCCTTTCTTTTGATTTAGTCTCCGGACAAGTAACTTTTTTTACTCGGACAAGTGAATGACCAATTTACTTGTCCGAAGGACAAGCACATGACAATGCTTAATGTCAAGCCCTGATATTGCTTCTAGATTTAAAGATAACAGAGTATATTGATGAGCAGTGGGAAACCAGTTCAGGGCCATTTTGTTTAAACACCTGTGACCTTGACTGTTGACCTACAGAGCCCCCCTATGGACAAACTGGAAAGTTTCACTTTCATAAGCTCACACAGACATTGATAGAAAGAAACAAGCACCCGCCACTCTCACTGTGAAATTCAGCAGCCAAATAGAAATGTTACCCTTATTTGTAGCTTGGCGGTTATTAATTTCAGACCCTGATTTAAAGCATAAAAAAAAAAAAACTTTGATTGGATTTCAAACCACACGTGGATGTGATTTGAATCAGGTTGGGGGAATCGGGGGGTTGTTCAGACTACAAAAAGCTTAATGGATTTGACACCAAAAAATATCAGATTTTTGCTGTTCATCTGAACATAGCCTATGAAATGGCCCCGCAGAATGTTATGGCTTAATTTGAATATATTTGACCTTGATATCAAACAAAATACAAGAATACTGTGTTTTTGTAAATGGGAAGGGAATGTGGAAGCAGGAAATAAGCAAAAGACAAACAATTCATACACATGCAAGGGTTAATCAAAACAAACCCTCATTCAAAATATCACACCAAAAATTAAGACAGGAAAAATGGATCTTGTTTCCATCATGACCCTAAAACCTTAGTGCAAATATATATATTTTATGTTTCCATGACAACTATGAAGTGATGGCATGGAAAGATAGTATCACCAAGCATGCCGGGAATGGCTTCCATGATGTGGAAATAGAGGTGAGCGAGAGAGACAGAGAGAAAAGTATGGGGAAGAAAAGTAGGACAAATAAGAGCTAGGTATAATAAGTGCTCTACCAACATCTCATGTCGACCCACAATGGCAGCAGGCCTGTCAGTTCACTGCTAAATTTCCCAGGGGGCTTTGAAACAGCGCTCGGCACTTCCAGGCCCCTGGTGTCTGGAGCATGATGTTATGTGTCGTCTGCTCTACCTGAATTTACCAATGACAAGTACTGTGTAAACTAGGGCACAGGGTACGGTCAGTAGCAAAGGGTGAGCTGATGACTCCCCTGTTAGTAAGAGTGCAATAAAAATACAGATTTTGTGACCGTTTGATAGCTGTGTTTCTAACCTCTTGTCTCCTCATTCTTAGTGTTTCCTATTTTGTTGTGCATGTTGTATTTCAGAGGTGTCAAACTGAAATTTAATTTTCCCAACAGTGAGGGCTAGTTAACTTTGCATATGCACATCGGTAGTTGTAAAAAAAAAAAAAAAAAACACCAAATCTATAGGGTTCATTACACTGGGCAAGTAAAGTTTTGAATGCCGTAAAATATCATTCAGAAAATGTGCACAGAATACAGGAATGTCTCCTGAAATTGACTTGTGATGACAATAGCAACATTTTGGCATCTCGCAACTGTAAACAAGAAACATGGGTGCTAGGGCTGCACAATTAATCGATAAAGCAATCTAAATTACAATTACAGCTGCTGCGATTAACTACGTGTGAAAACTGACGATTCCAGTATTCTATTTCAGCCTACTCCTGTTGCATCAAAGGTTTCTATTTACAATGTGTTTTTGCAGCAGAGTATTCTAACCAATCCCAGATATGTCCGTTGAGCAATGAACGGCAATAGTAAATCGGAGATGCTTAAATCAGCATCTATTCTTATCAATAATGACAATTGATCATAATGTGCAAGATTTAAACAGTCTGATGCTCATATACTTGCTCTTTAAGCTTCATTTCTGTTCGTGGTTTTTTGTTAAAAAACATGACTCAACACAGCTTCTTTTATAATGCAATTGCAAGCATTCGTGAGAGTGCAGAACTCTGTGCTGAGTGTCAATGCTTGAGCTGAACTGCAGGGCTCAAACAGTGTAAACTTGCAGTAAATGAAAGCTTCAGTAATTGTATTGGGAGTTAATTATGTTTATTAGTTTTGTTTTGCTACTAAGTGGGCCAATGTGAAGTTGATTTACTGATGAAGGTTATAAAACAGCAGAAAAGTAATTCAGCTCAAAAGTTCTCCACTTATTTTGGATGTGTAGCCAACATAAAGAATGTGGCATGAACGGGGCCTGGGTAGCTCAGCGAGTATTGACGCTGACTACCACCCCTGGAGTCAAATCCAGGGCGTGCTGAGTGACGCCAGCCAGTTCTCCTAAGCAACCAAATTGGCCCGGTTGCTAGGGAGTGTAGAGTCACATGGGGTAACCTCCTTGGGTTAGGGGTTCTCACTCTCAATGGGGCGTGTGGTAATTTGTGCGTGGATCTCAGAGAGTAGCATGAGCCTCCCGTGCTGTGAGTCTCCGGTGTCATGCAAAGCGAGCCACGTGATAAGATGCGTGGATTGACTGTCTCAGAAGTGGAGGGAACTGAGACTTGTCCTCCGCCACCCGGATTGACGTAACCGCGCCACCGAGGACCTACTAAGTATTGGGAATTGGGCATTCCAAATTGGGAGAAAAGGGGGATAAAAAAAGAAAAAGAATATGGCATGGCGTTGAACAAAAATAAAATGTAAATTCTCGATGTAATTAATCAACAATAATTGACCCTTTGCTAAATCCCGTTTTAAAAGCATTTCTGACCAATCCTGTCTTGGCAACTGTTGCCGGGTCACCATCATTCTGACACGTGTTTGCTATTTTCCAACGAGAGACTACAGGAGTAATGTATGTTTGAGTAGTTTAAGTTGGATTTAATCAAAATGATCTAAAAAATTTAAATACACAATGTGGCCATGCCATTTTTAATAGTGACACAAGGTACCTAGAAAAACACTGCGTGTATCATCTCTATCTTTAAAATTTGTTTTTAAAATTTAAATGTCAAGCAGAGCATACTATAATTAAACTGTGTCAGCCCTCATTCCCAAATGAGCATGCTCCAAGGTCAATTAAAGCTAATAACTTTTAATTAATTTATGTATTGTTTCAGGTCTTAGTAAAGGGAATGGTAAATAAAGAGTTGACGGCATCATAGTGTGTTTTGAGACATTATGAGCAGTTCTGTTCACTTACAGTTAATGTTATCAGGTGTGTAATCACTATCAAATGACGCTTTTCTCTTTTCAAATGACTGTGATTAATAGTTTTTCTTTTTTCTGATTCTCTGCAGTTTTCAATCAAATTACTGTGTAATTTAACCATTTCTTTTACAAAAAACATCAGATAAATATGCCTTTCAATGTCACTCTTCATGCCTGCCCACTAAAGAATATTATCCATTCCGTTTATTAGAATATTTTGCCAATTATTGCAATTACAACATCTATGGAAAAAAAAATTACAATCACGATTTTGTCAATTGTGCAGAACTACTGGATGCTAGCTAGCACTTAAACCCATCTGGTGTTATCTGTATTTTATGTTTATTTTTTATTTTTTATTTATTTTTATTTTTTTTAAGCGTGTTCTCTCTTGGCTATAATATATGGGTTAGCACTACATCAGAGGGCTGGTGGGAGAAACTACAGTGAAGAAATTATGCAGTGAAAGTGAATAGTGACTAAGGCTGTCAGTCCCTAGCATTCCACCATATGTATTCCATAGGAGAAAGTAAGTCACACGGGTTTGAAACAACATAAAGGAGAGTAAATAATGAAAATTTTATTTTTGGATGAACTATCCATTTAAGCACTCCAAAGAGTAGGAGACAACCGTATTTAGCTGCATTGTGTACGTGGCCATATTGGAATGTCTCATATAACGCCTTCTGTAATGGAAATTTTATTTATTGCCATAGAGCTCCGAATACCTGACCATAATAGCCAAGATCACAAATGACATATGAACTAGCAGGGTGGCTAGCAGAGAACCATTAAAAGCTTTTGAAGACCATTTTCCAGGTCAGGTTGTTTTACCACATCTTCTGCAGGTGAAAAGTACTTGATGAGGGTGATACAGCAATGGATAGCTTTATAAAAGCCTTACAATCTTCCCTTGAGATGGTGGATAATACTGGATCTGAGGCTTGTACTTGCCTACTACTAGCATACCATAGCATAACCTTGATTTGAACTACAGTGAAAACTATTGTAAGAAAAAAATGTCTCTTTTTTTTTTTTTAATGAGCACCTGAGTTACTCATAGGGATATAAATTCTTAACATAGCATACATTAATTCAGTGACTGAAAGTGACAGGAAATGTTTCTATGTGAGGGAAAAGACATGAAATCCTTCTCTCTCATTTCAATGGCTTTCATACTCTCTTCTTGATATCTCTCTTTCTCTCTACCTCCTCTCATTCTCTTTTACTTTCTTGATCTTCACACAAACTGACTGCTATCTTCTCTCTTCTCTCTCTTCCCTGAAGCACAGTAGCATGTTGTTAAAGGTGACCCATCCTGAAATCAATAGGTGCAGCCTGAATTAGTCAGAGACCTATGAGGTGGAATGTAAGCCGAGTTTCAGCAAAGCTATCAGTGCAAAAGAAAGCCGTTCTCTTATCTTCTTTTGAGTATGGGAAACCACTGGATGATGTCATTAAAAAAAAGTTTATGGCTTGGAGTTTAAATTAATACACATTTTTGATATGCAACAGTCAATGTGTATCAAGTTTGAATTGAGCGCAACTGTCTGGTTCTGTAGGTAAAAGTCCCATTCATTTCTTCCATAGACTAATAGATTTCCAACGCTAAATTATAAACCTTTAAAGACAGACTTACCATGAGATCCGAGGTTGTTCATCAATGGTATATGCTTCTGTTGAAGCCTTTTGCTGTGTTATTTCAACTTCATTGTTTAAAAACAGTTTTTAATAGCGGATATACCGTTGAACAACTACATCAGGGGTCGGCAACCTATGGCACGTGGAGGGGTAATCATTGGCATGCCAGCCACGGCGAGAGAGGAGTAGACTCTTTTATTTATATAAATTCTGCACCGGCATTCCAATCTACATCTTAATGTAATATTTTCTCATGATCATGCAGCGTGTTTTCATGAGCTGAATGGAAGGCTAAACAAAATGTTAAAATGTGACGAGACTGCAATATACCCAACAGACTCATGCGGCACGTGCAAGCCATTTGCACATCACAAGCCGGCAGCGCTTCACTTTCCGTTATTTGCGTGAGTAAACGTGCCCGCTTTGGTCAGGCTGCGTGGATGACAGCCTAAATTCCATGTTTCATTTGTTTCTTTTTGCTTTCAGAACAACATATCATGTAATAAGGAAAACACCATTAATAATCCTTGAGATTTTGCATACAGGTACAGCCTCCTTAAACCATAGTCACACACCCAAAATGACATTAAACAATTAAAAGAGAAAACATAAACCCACATCATGGGGTTCAAAATTTTTTTTTTTTTTTTGTCTTTTCAAAATATAAATTGAACCTGTAAATAAAGTTTTAGGATTTTGCAGGTGCGATTAACCAAAAAGGGCTAAATAGTTGATTGGCTTGTGATGCGCGAATGGCTTGCACACGCAGCGCGAGTCTCCTCACACTTTAATAGTGTTTAGCCTCCCATTCAGCTGATGAAAATACGCTGCCGATCATGAGGAAGGATTACATCAAGATGTAGATTGGAATGCAGGTATGAAAAACTTCATATAAGTAAAATAGACTGCTCCTCTCTTGCTGTTGCTTATAACATGCTAGTAATTATCCCTCTGCGTGATTTTGAAAAATGTATGACATAATATAAGAAATATTTAAGATTCCACACAATTTCGTGATCAGTAATCAAATAAGCAAATTTGTGACATTAACTGTGTTAACTCATTTTGTACAAAAGAACAGGTTTTCTTTCATTAAATCCTTTCACATGCAGGATCATGATTATATCATAATCATTGGGTTTTGCACAAATTTTTCACTCAAACCATTATGCTGATAATATCATTTGTAATGAAAAATAAACAAATTATGCAAAATAGAAATATTTGTGAACTCAAAATGTGGAAAATCACATCCATGTGCTTGTGTGTTTTTTTTTTTGTTTGTTTGTTTTTTTGTTGTTGTTTTTTTGGAGGGGGGGGTGGGTGGGTGAGTGTTGGCACAGCCATTGACCAGGAACATAAAAAATGGCACATCATGTCAAAAAGGTTGCCGACTCCTGAACTACATTATCCATGGCCCAGAAGAGAAAGCTTCACCAATCAGAGAACTGTGGCCAACAAAGCCCACGAAATAACACCGGAAGTGACCGCCCTCTTCCATGAGGCACTCTGAATGAAGTAAACGAGTCGATCTCCCTGCACTCTCAAAATACTTATTATTTGTGTATACTGGAATATTTAGCATTAAACGTAAACCACATTGTTTCTATACTTGCAGTATAATCAACAACTTAAAATCAATAGTTTTACATATTCCCAAAGTTTTATATTCGATTACATAATTCACAGTACTTTATGGGATTGTAGTCTGTGCCCCCATGAAAGACAGTAAGTACTAAGACTTGTACCTTTGTCTTTTTGTTGGACTTTCAAATACTTTTTTGCTTTAAAACAAAGTCTGTACTGTTGCGATTCACCTTTAAGATGGGTGGTTTGGTTCATGCTTTACAACAAGGATTTTATGAAAAGTCTATGGAATAAATGAATGGGAAAAATACTTCCGGGACCAAAGACGGCTGAAAAAGTGGGCGTGCACTGTTGCGCTCTATAACAAATTTACCAAAGAGACCACAAAATATAAAACGGCATTAACCATAAAAATCACATAGATGGAGAAATGGATAGATAGAAAGCAAAACAGACAGACCGATAGATCTTTGATATTATTAAATAAAATACAGCTAGCTAGCTACATAGATCTTTCATTTTATTAGAGTGAGCCAGACAGACTTTGATGTGTGTCTATTGAGCGTGTTACCGTAGACTTTGTCAGTTCGAACCAGTCTGGCCATTCTCTGACCTCTCTCATCAACAATGCATTTCCATCTGCAGAACTGCCCCTCACTGTATGTTGTGTTTTTTTTTTTTGGGCACTAGCCCATCTGGCACCAACAATCATGCCACAGTCCAAATCACTGTTCACATTTTTTCCCATTCTGATGGTTGATGTGAACATTAACTGAGGCTCCTGAACCGTATCTGCACTGCACTGCTGCCACACGATTGGCTGATTAGATAATCACATGGATGATTGTTGGTGCCAGACAGGCTGGTTTGAGTATTTCTGTAACTGCTGATCTCTGGGATTTTCACACACAACAGTCTTTAGAATTTACTCCAAATGGTGCCAAAAACAAAAAAACATCCAGTGAGCGTCAATTCTGAGGAAGGAAATGCATTGTTGATGAGAGAGGTAAACAGAGAATGACCAGGCTGGTTCGAACTAACAAGTCTACAGTAACTCCGATAACTGCTCTGTATAATTGTGGTGAAAAGAATGGGTTGGCGCTGTTTTGGCAACACGAGGGAGACCTACACAATATTAGGCAGGTGGTTTTAATGTTGTGGCTGATCGGTGTATGTTCCAGAGATGAGAAGCGGACGTTTGTACATTGTTCTGAAGAACATGGTTCATTTAATTTCAAGCGATAGTAAATGCCCATATTCTCTTTGTTGCACTCGCTCAATTTCTCACCGTTTTCTCTAAATGAGTAGACACTGTAATCCTATTTGGCCTCACAGAAACAAAAGTGAAACACTGAGGAGTCAGATTTACCCCAGCCATGTATAAGTGTGTACCCAAATTTACCCTCAGTACCAAATATCTAAGCAAGACCCAGTTTACTGGGACAAAGAAGAAGATTCGGCTGAAATCCAGTCGAAAGTGATCATCGCTAACAGTCTTGTGAAAGGGCCCTTCATGAAAAAAAGTATTTTCTTACTTTTGTTTGGAATGACCCTTCGAGCGGTGTCCCTTTCCAGCAATGCCCTTCAAGGGCACAACAATGCCGTTTGGAATTCACCCGAAACCTTCAGATATCTACATCCATGCAGCGCACAGCCAGTCTGGCGTAGGCATGCAGGGCTTTTACCTAGTTTTGTTCTCCCGAACGTGAAGAGAAATGAATGAATAAATAAACGAATTGAAGGGGGTTGTGCTCTGTTAGGTGAACTCTGCTCAGAGCATTGTTAATGATTAATGCTCCTCTTAAGGGATGCTGTTTCCTGTGTGTGTTATCACTTCAATGCTGTATACATGTGACCCAAATGCAATTACACAGCAAAACAAACTCAAATGCACACAAAACACGCATTTACCGAAATAAAAACAAAACCCACTTACAAATAAATAAATTAGAGTGATCAATAAGCAGCAGCCAAGTACACATACACAAAAGCACAAAGACATCTGGGTGAGCCATCTGTAAGGCAAGCATTAACTCGTGACCTTGCAGAAAATGAAAGCTTTGACAGAACACAGACACATAGCAATTGCTTAGATATAAAAGAATGATATATGTCTGCACACACAAACATGCATGCGCTGCACGTACACACCTCATTTAAGAGCTATCATGAAAACACATCTTAAATTATCCTCTCTTTTGCCAAGAGGCCATTTTACAACACCCAATCAATCAACCTAAACAAAAATTTGTCTGGACAACGACAGTAAAATCTTCATCCCTTGTCATCTAAATGTAAATAAGCCTACATCTGCTAGCATCACAAAGAGTAGTCTATCAGAGGAGATAGCGGAGATTAATAAAAAACAACGTTCAAGTGGACATATAATTTTTTTCTTGATCTTTTGAGATGTGTTTGATGTACTATGTTAATATACTCTTAAATTTCCAAATTCAAAACTTCCTTCCCAGTCCAAAATACAGTATACAGTAGAGCTGCATGATTAATCGTTAAAAGATCTCGATTCTAAATAGAGCCCAACCGATATGGGATTTTAGAGGGGGAAAATTCACCGATTACCGATATGGTGGCCGATATAGCACATTTTTGAGCTGGAATGAAAATAGACTTTTTCTATGTGGATTGTGCACCGATTTTTGCACCGATATGACTATGCAAAGGTACTCAGAAGGCTGCTTTCTTAAACAGATATTTTTAGCAAAGAATATTTGACATTATTATTATACATTGTCAACAAATTCTAGAAATGAACTCTGAGAAAATAAAGAATAAATAAAAATACAATACATAGCTTAAACATCAGTACTGTATGTTTAGTATCAGTCAGTTGCTGACCATTTAAATAAAGAATAAATTCAAATAAAATAAATAGCTAAATAAACATCAGTACTGTATGTTTAGTATCAGTCAGTGGCTGACCATTAAAATAAAGAATAAATTCAAATAAAATAAATAGCTAAATAAACATCAGTATTACTGTTTAGTATCAGTCAAATGCTGACCATTTAAATAAAGAATAAATAAAAATAAAATAAATAGTTAAATAAACATCAGGGGCCGGGTGCACCAGCTATACGTAGGTTACAACTTAGCCTAGTTGTGGCGTAAATGGGCACTAAGTCAAAATTTATGCACTACTAAATATTTGAACGTTGCACCATTACATTTATTTAGGATGTAACCCTACATATAAACTAAATATCAGTTGCTCCTGATATTAATCAGGAGCAACTGATGGAATAAAAAAGCAGACTCGCTTAATGACATCAGTGAGCTCATGTTTTGGTTGACAGGCATCAGTCCTTTCGACATATATGATGGTGTTGGTATTTACACTTGTTTACATTTATGAGAGAGAAAAAAAAAACTTTTAAGTGGCTCTTCAGCATGAAACCGATCTAACGGTGCAGTTTTTAGGGTGCGTCGCCCGGTGTCAAGTTTCAACACATTCAAAATATATATAATATATTAAAATGAATAAATGTCTATTTTTCCAGCCTGTTGTATTAGTATTTATTTATCACCCATTATTTTAGATACAGTTCCTATATATTATTATTTACACAGGGCAAATATACTATTTATTAAATCTACTTTTAATACATATCCTATTTTAATGTCTGGAAAACCAGACTTTTAAATTTGACATTTTGTAAATGCAATGACTGGAATTGTTCGGTTGAAGGGGGTACCAAACTCTGAATCCTGAACAAAACAGTTTGGTGAATACATGTTTTCTCATTAACTTTCACTCAGCTGACAAGCAATGAAAGTAGCTACATGGTTAGCTAGTTAGCTATAAGCTCGTTGTCACGGAGAGTAAAAGATGGACTTTATTTACTTTCCAGCATTGTGTCTCACCAACTAGGTAACAACATAGTGTGAAATCAACATTCACCAGACACAATCCACCACCGCACCATAGTCTGCTGAGCTGCAAAAAGATGCTCTGATGTTAATCTTTCAGTCTGCTACATTACTTACTGCACTGACAAACTATAGCTGGCTAACAGCAAACAGACATGAGTGACATGGTTGTCAGGGACAGGGTTAATGTTATATTAGTTATATAAAATGATGGGGTCATTGTTTAATAACTTTCCAGTATGTATTTCATAAACTATTTAGCAATTTACCAAGAACACACAGCTGAACTCCACCCTGTCTGCAGAGCCACCGTCAGTTCAGAGTCAGCTCTGTAAACAGTGGAGTCGGAGCGTGCTCTGTTGGACAAACTATGTAATGACACCAAATCTAAAGCATTGTTTTCTGCATTATATGTTCTGAAAAAAAGTTTTCATATCTGTGCATATTGGTAAACATATACGCTGATACCGATATATCGGTGAAAGTCTAATATCGGCCGACCGATATAACATTCGGGCACTTTCTAAATGACAACGATTCTGCAGTATACGTTCCAGTGGTATGCCTTTGTAAGGCTGTTAAATTTAAAAATTGAAATTCACTTCAAGACGTGTTTTTAAATGTTAATCTTTTAAACTTTTAATGGCATCTACAAAACACAGCGCTCCTGCACGAGACGCTGAATAAACTAAGACACAGCCGCCAAAGACGTTTGTCCAGCATAGTGGTTTACAAACTGAAGTGTGCAGCCATGATTAGCCAGGAGTGTGACGGAATTTCTGCTCAGTTCAATATTTAAATAGCCACCGACCGATGCTAAAACTATACCGGCGTTTCACAGATCTGACTAAATTCACTACCCATGTGCTGTTTGATTACAGCCGGTTGTTTTCAAATGCTCACATGTGTCTGCCCAAGCACTTGTCTTGTGATGAATGCAGCCATCCTGCATGAGATTATGCGCTGTTTTTTATCAAAATACACCTCTTTAGCCGATATGAATGTAAACACGGCTGTTAATGAATTACGAGAGTGTAAACAGACAGGATTAAATCTGCGCTGTCTTGACGAGATATAAAATCAAACACAGCCGTTAATGTATAAGAAGATGGGACAAATTCTTCAAAATGTTAAATCTGTACGATGTCTAATGGTACTTTAGCTGAATGCTGTCTGTTATAGGCATTTATAAATTCTTACTGCATATCATTAATAATGTATTTCTAATAATAACACAGTAAATATGTAAAATATTTAAATAGTTTAATTTGCATTAAATTACTTTTTAATGTTTTTATATTATGTTTTAAATGTTTAATTACTGTTGCTGAAAAACTTAAAGCAGTGTTTACTCTGTTCTTTTGTTTAATTACTGGCTCTTGAATAATTCCTTTAAAAACTTGAAGCAATTTTTACAAGAGAAACACTGAAGGCCTCATTATTTTAATTTAAATCATTAATATTTTATTTATGAAAGAAAGAAAAAAAAAAAGAAAAAAACTTTTGTAAAATAGCAGTGTTTTATTGCATATTTGCTTACCAGTGCAACACAAACTGTAATTAAACTTGTTCCAGCTCGTTCTGCTTTTTACTTAGCTAAATCATTTTATTGATTTTTATGCACTTTTTAACAGGATTTTAATAATAACAAGGTGCTGTTTGGTTTGTAATGTATTCGTTGTGCCCTCTTGTGGACTTAGGATGTTTTTAATTTATATATTTTATATTATATATATATATATATATATATATATATATATATATATATATACAACTTTATTGCATTTTTGCATAGATTGAAGCAGAGAACATTTTGACAGAACCTCTAGTACATTACATGTTACTTTGTTTAGTACCATTATGTCCAGGTTTTGTAAATCATTGAAATAAGCATTTTTTCTTCAGAATCGTAAGAGAATCATGATCTTTATTCTAAGCAAAAAAATCTTGATTCTCAATTTATACAGAATCGTGCAGCTCTAGTATGCAGTATTATGTATTACTCTATATGGGTGTTTCTTTAACTTTAGCCAATTTCATGTCCCCTGGGCTGATGTCAGTTAAAACAAACAGCTTTTTAGTCTTTTCATTATATAAAGTTAACATTTAAAATGACCTGGGAACTTTTTACCAGTTTTTTTTAAATACTCATAAAATACTCATGGTTTCAAAAGTATAGCCATAAGACATAAACAATATGTATGTTAACATGATTTAAGTGTGATAAATCACTTACTAATCTTTTCTGTGTAAAGGATAGCCAATTTTACAACTTTGTTGCCATGATGATGTAATGTCAACAAACCATAAAACCCTAAAATTACTGTAAAAATTATGATTTAAACCATTTTAAAGATCAAATAATACATGAATTTTAACAGAAGAATAAATGTAAGTGCTTTTATAAAATTAAAAGCTTCACATTTCTGCTTTTAAATTGGCCCCATTCACTTCCATTGTAAGTGCCTCACTGTAACCTTGAGTTTTGCTTTTTTTAAAGGAGGGATGAGTTGAAATTATTATTTATGGTAATCCATCATTATGCCACAAATGCTGTCGACTGAGCTTAATGGTGCGTTCACATATAACATGAAGAAAATTTTTGCCTCGCATTGCTCACGCGAGTTTGACCGCTGGATTATACATTTGTGTTTAAACTCGTGTTCGCACGAGTAACGCGAACCCGCGAGTATTCCCCCTTCTCTTACAGAAAAGGACAGGAGGAGTGGCTTCTACGACAACTTATCTTTCCGCCACCAACCATGGCCGATATCACAACGATTACTGCTCTGTATCTGTTGTGGAATTCCCAGATACGTTGGAAAACCAAACACCGTCGTGTTTGGGTGCATGATATCATCCAGAGGCGCATACAGCTCGGTGAATTTCACCGCCTTCTTCAGGAACTGCATCTGGATGACTGCCGCTTCCAGCGCTACCTGAGGCTGACCAGTGCCCAGTTTGATGAACTGTTAGCTAGGATCGGTGCCAGGATTTCATGGATGGACACCAACTTCAGGCGTTCCATCTTAGCTGCGAAGCACCTGTCAATCTGTCTCCAGTGAGTGGTAGTTTCATAATTTGTGTATCAAAAAGTCTGAATTCATGCTGTGTGCTGCAACTTTTAAAATGTTTGTTTTTCTGAATGAAGTTCAGATCGATCAGGGCTAGGCTATGCTAACTTTGTAGTTGCTCGATCAACACTCAAAATAACCTCATCTAAATTTGACACATAGATATCTAACTTACAAATTATATAAACTCACCGGCAATTGATGTTTATGACAGCTGTGCAGCCATATCAATAATACTACTAAAACTGATTTTATGTAGACTACCACCTACAGTATGTTCACTACATCTCAATTAAATTAAATGTTTTATATGCTGCAGATACTTTGCCACTGGTGACTCATTCAGGACCATCGCGAACAGCTTCCGCTTTGGGGTCTCCACTGTTTCCATGATTGTCCCTGATGTCGCCACTGCTATTTGGGACTGCCTTGTGGAGGAGTTCATGGCTGTGCTCACCACAGAGGAGTGGAGGTCAATAGCAGAGAGTTTTGAGGAGCGGTGGAATTTTCCTCTCTGCTGTGGAGCGCTGGATGGCAAGCATGTTGTTCTCAAAGCCCCTTCTAACTCAGGATCCCAGTTCTTTAACTACAAGGGAACATTCTCATTAGTTCTCCTTGCAGTTGTGGATGCCCACTATTGTTTCCGGGTGATTGATGTCAGTGGCTATGGAAGAACGAGCAATGGTGGGATTCTGGCCAACTCATCGTTTGGTCAAGTGCTTCAATCTGACACCCTCCAACTGCCTGCTGACCTGCCACTACCAGGAGCTGACCACCGAGGACCCCAGGCACACGTCTTTGTTGCTGATGAGGCCTTTCCACTCCAGAAAAACCTCATGAGGACATTCCCTGGGCCATCCTTCCAAGAGAACATAGGAATTTTAACTACCATCTGTCCCGATCTCAGCTGGTTGTGGAGAATGCCTTTGGGATCTTTTCTTCTCAGTGGAGGATGTACAGGCATGCCATTGAGAGCCATCCAGAAGTTGCAGAGAAGTGTGTGAAGGCTACTTGTGTTCCCCATAACTTCTTGCGGAGGACAACCCAGATAGCTACAGTGAGTGCGAGCATCCCTTTTGGTGAGGTGGAGCCACTACCAGGTCTGGGAAGACTTGCTGCCAACAACTCAGCAAGAGAGGCCATCAGGGTTAGGGAGGCCTTCACATCCTACTTCTCTGCAGAGGGAACTGTCCCATGGCAAGATACCAAGTAGTGCACAAGCAAACCCAAAAAGGCTCTTTTAAGAGCCACCCACACATTACTAATTAGCAAACTTCCTGCGATATTACTATATTGTATATCAGTCTTTAAAAATAGGTCATCAATTTAGATTCATGACAGAGAATATTGTCTGTTTTTATTTTTATCTATGATTTATTATTGTGAGGTATTACAGCTTTAATGTGGTATATCTACACTGCAATAATTCTTTGTGTGTCAAATGTATTTTTGTAAATAAAGAATATGAAGTAAATCACATTTTAGTCTCCATGGAAATAAAGTTATTTTATTTTAGAAACATTTACATAAAAAATACTCATACTTTTTACAAAACATATTTTCAATAAAATAAATTAACAAAAAACATTCCCTGCAAAGATTATTGGCCTATTCCAAGGGTTTCAAATTGAGCACCACAGTGCTGGCTTCATAAATCAGCTTACGAATTAGAAATTCCACATACTCCTCCTGCTGGGGCGGCAATCTCACCAGAGAAGGAACCAGGCTTTGCAAGAAAAGCTCTTCCTCTGAGAGAGGAGGTGGGACAGGTGCAGCATGCCTCTTCAGGGCTTGGAGAAAAAGACTCTCAATCTCTGTCTCCTTCCCCCTGGTCCTGTTTCAGGTCCTCCTTCTCACTATATGAAATGAGAACACCATATTTTGTGAAAGTACTGCATTCCCTCAATTTATCAGTTGAAGCCAGACAAAAAACATGAATCAAACATGAAAAGGTATTGAACACATAAAAACAACTGATGTACATACCTGTTGGTGCGGTCTCAGGTTTTGCAGATGAAGCAGCAGCACTTTGAGACTCTGCCTCACTGCCTTCCGGTGACTGATCTGGCTGGTCTGTAGTGACAATATAACAAAAGATGCCATTGGTTGCTTGTTTGGTAGATGTATGAATTGTCTAATAGAACTGGTCATTCTAGCATTCAGTGTTATTTACAGCATCAGTGTCAATTACAGCAAATCAAGCACAAATGCAAATTTACAAATGCAACCATTTTAATACATCATACATTTTCAGCCATGATAATAGCTAGCCTTTGATTTTCCCACAAACTTTTAATGCAGTGAGCCCAAGTGTTTTTGAAGAAATTATCCCAGACTTGCTTAAACCTCCCTAATTTGTATTTTTCCATTCTAGCTATTGACTAAAGTCAGCACTTCCAGTCATAAATGTAACCTATTCAGTGAGTTCTGGTGTTTTTATGTTCTTCTAGTTTTGCAGTATTCCTGCAATAATGAAACCTGTCTTTGACACCCTATGGTTCAAGTGTTTTATCACCAAGACACAACTGAGGGATGTTTTATCCATCCTTTTTGGAATAACAGGTTTGGTACATGTGAAAATAAAAAATTTGTTTTCCATCTATAAAAACATTTCCGTACGAGTTTCCCGTGCTGTGTGTGTGTGTGTGTCTTCACTTGTGAACCAACCTCCTATGTCAATCTCTCCAAGCCCTGCTGCTGCCTCTGAACCCTGGTGCTCATCTGATGCATTTTCGCAGTACTCTGCGGTCCTGTCTTCCTCGGCCCCCCGCACCATGTTACTGGTCATTTGTCTCGGGGTAACAAATGGGTCGAGGAAAGACAGGACCGCAGAGTACTTCTACCTTTTTACTGGCCCTTCCGCTGAACCACTTCTCTTCTCTGTCTCCTTCCTCACCTTAAGATATGTGTCTCGCAGGCCCCTCCACTTCCTCCTGCAAATATCCTCAGACAAGAAACACACGTTAAACATGAAATGCTGTTCACTTTTTGAACACCGGGCAAGCCCGCGGTTTTGGTAACTTGGGTTAATGCTAGTGCTAACTTGGTTCATAGTAAAGTACAACCAATAACTGGAATCAAGTAGACGCGCATATTTTTAGAACTTACCAGGTAGACCAATTTCCTCATTCACTTTCCTCCAAGCGATTGTCTTTTTTTCGTCTGGTCTCTGTACATGTATGACATTGTGTCATACAATTCTAGGTGCCAACACACCGCTACAAAAAAAATTTCATCCATTTTTCCAGATTTCTTTTGGTGCTGTAAGCAATTTTAGCCATTCTAGAATTTCCACAAGCTGAGCCGTTGGATTAGCCATGCCCCCTCTTTCCAAAACCTTGCACACAAAGATAACAAATTAGCTTTATTGAGACCGATATCGATCAGAAGCGATTGTCAAAAACAATAGCAGCAAAATGGCACCCTCAACTGACAACTGTTATGAGCAAGTGGCATAAAAATGGCATTAAGCCTCAATATTAGCTGCAACTACAATACTATGAGAACGCGCAAAATGATTGACAGGCAGGAAGCGTCAGAGACCCACCCATCCAGAGACAGGTGAGATCTCTCACGACACTTATTTCATTAACATCTTTCAGGGAGTAGGAAAACATTTTGCATACCTTTCCATGAAAAAAATAAATAAATAAAAATTGCTTACAGCATCTTTAACTTGTATTGAACCTGGAATATTCCTTTAAAGGTGTGGTAGCAATAAGGGTCAGAAAGTAGATGGAAATGGTTGCATAAAAACTCAATTAGTAACATGGAAAAAATAGTATGACACTTTTAAATTAAGAAGACTATAAAATGGTATTAAATGGTGGCCACACTGACTCACAGACAGGATGTAAATCAAATGTACCACTTTATTGACTTTTAAGATAAACAGCCACACGGCAATCAAGGATGAATGTCACAAACAACAAATTAGATCTATTTCTGGGGGTGACTATTTGTCTTTAGTGCATATGACACACTGATTTAAATATAGTTCAGGTGAGTCAGAGGTCATGGTGGATGTGGACAGGTTTTGTCAGACATGGTCTGTTATGTGCCTGGCACTTTTAAAGCATCAGAACCACAATGTATGTCAGCATTTGGCTCCCAGGGGGTGAGCTTGCAGAATGCAGAATGTCGTTGTTTGCGAGACTGGATGGGTGGGATTGGAGTATAAATGTGAATGTGTGTGTGCTGAGGGGTGTGTGGTGTTATGGACTCTTGCTGAGCTTGCGACTCCCTCCCCCCCAACTGTGCCTGAGCAATAGCTCAAACTCTGCAGAGAGCTGAAAAAACACAGACTGCCTGGAAGTAGAGAAACAGGGAAGCAAGTCAAAAATATCCAACCTTTTGGCTGGAAAGATTATGTACATTTTGTGGTTCCTGCAGCTATTCTGGTTAAGTAATTCCAGGGGCATGTGTTCGATTCCCAGAAAATATATACACACTGATAAAATATTACCATTAATGCACTGTATGGGGCCATTTAGACCAAACGTGTTTTTGCGTTTTTAAAACATTAGACGCAACAAACAGAACAGAGCACATGTGTCCCTGGATGCATTTTTTAAATTGACACTCTTTTAACTTGATGCGGCATCCTTAAGGAATTCTTTACCCAAAAATTATAATTCTGGCATAATTTTCTCAAATTTATGCCATCTTAAAGTTGTATGACTTTCTTCTGTGGAACACCAACAAAGATATTTCAAGCAGATGTGATGTTTATATCGATACAGTGCAAGTCAAATGGTGCCAATACTTTTGATCTCCAAAAGGGACATAAAGGCAGCATACAGGTAGGCTAATCCATATGACTCGAGTGGTTTAATCCGTGTCTTCTGAAAAGATACGACCGGTTTTGGGTGAGAAACAGCCCAAAATGTAACTCCTTTTTCACTATAGATCTTCACATCTGCAGTCTCCTAGGCATGAGCATGAGAGAAGTTTAATTACAATCCTTGGAATAAACTTTTCTTTTTGGAGCTTGAAATTTTGGACCCCATTGACTTACAGTGTATGGAGATAAACACATCATATCTCATTTGTGTTCCACAGAAAAAAAAAAAGTAATATAAGTAAGAGATGGCAGGGCGAGGAAATGATGAGAGGATAATCATTTTTGAGTGAATTATTTATTTTAAAAACGCAGTGCTTCTGTGCGAGATACTGGAAAAACAGCGAGGAGCGGCCCAATGGTCAAAGAAGTCCACCTAATGCATGTTTACAAAGAATAACAGTTCCAAAACAGCGCAGATGGATACAAAAATGCTTAAATGCAGTCGCTTTGGATGAAAGCATCTGACATATGCATAAATGTTCTCAAAGACACTACTACATTATCAGGCAAAACATGAGCACCCATGTACAACACAAATGTACGACAAGCTCACGACATACAATATGAGATGCGGTGAACAGGGAGACGAGCGCTTTGTTTTCATCACAAAGACCAGCCCTGCTCTCACCCATCCTGTTCTGCCGTTACACCTAAGACATATTTAGAACCGCCGGAAGGAAAGAAGAGCCGGCAGTATCATTTTCCAACCAGTGTGTAATTCAGAGCCCCTTTTATGCCTTCTGCTTTGCTTTACTCTGCCTGAGAGACATGGAGAGAGAGAGTCAGAGACTTTATATTGAGAGCCCATCTGTCAGTCTCTCTTCTGAATATGTCCATGTAATTTTATTTTATTATTCCCAAAGGGAAAGAGGATGAAAGAGAAGAGAGAGCGAGCATGAAGGAAAACGGATTGAAAGGAAACCAGCACAAGTGTGAAACCTTAGTAAGAAATGAAAGAATGAGATAAAGGAATTTTCATTATTAAGTACTTGGATAACTGACAAAGTATGTTAAAGGGGATGAAAGGGAGAAAGAGATTGAGAAAGAAAAAAGGAATGTAAAGAATCATAGAGATTTAAATAAGGAAGAGGTGTGTATATTGTTCAGCAGAATAGACAGAAGAGCCATGCCAGCTTCAATGGCTTTTATTATGGCAAAATAATAAAAGTAAAACTAAATAAGATCCGACATATGTATAAGCCAATTTAAGTTGGTATGCATTTTTAGTACTGTTAATAAAGAATAATGATAAAGCTTGACAGAAAATAAGACTCATTTAGCTGGTTTATGCAGCCACAAGCATTTGCAACAAAACTACATTTCCCATCATTAGGTGCATGTGTATGACAAGTATGATAAAATAGATAAAGCATCAATTACACACCTAATACGTGGCTTTGCACTTCATTTTGTTGCATTGGTGTTAAAAAAGCTTCCTGCCTTTGCTAGTAAGTGAAAAAGAGAGAAAGAAAAATGGACAAAGGGTCCGTTCTTTCCAACTAAAATAACTTGAGCGCACATTTCATCTTATTTATTTCTGATTTCCGACCTTGTAATTACAATCTTCCCAGGAGGTCTTGAACACACCATAATATCTTGTTTTGTGATCCACAGAAGAACATAGGCTAAGTCACACAGCCAGGGGCGTTAATTCCAGGGGAGATGGGGAGGGGGGGGGGGGGGGTCAATAATAAAAACAAGCTAGTACAACCCCCGCAATATTTATACCATGATCAATGGAAACATGTAAATTCTAAACACCGTAACGCCCCCCCCCCCCCCCAAATGTTCAAACCAAATCTACGCCCTTGCATACAGCTTAGAAACAACATGAGTGTGAGTAAACGATTACATAATTTTCCTCCCTGTCCTCTCTTCAGTGTCTCTTTAAATAAACGTGATAAAAAAAGGTCAAGAAAACAATTGTAAAAGATCAAATGAAAGATATATAAAGAGACACATTGTAGTGCCAACATCTATTCGAAGATGGTAGGACTTTGGTACTGCCCGGTCAGTCTGTTCAAGCAGACAGAAAAATGGACGCTGTCACAGTGGTGCAGCTTCCCTCCACCCCTTATGACAGGCCATCCTTCAGCTTCATACAGAACCACATAAAATTATCCAAATTAAAACAGGCTTAATTTGGCACCTGGCCCCATCCCTAAGGACCCCAAAAATCTGAGCTCAGATCAGGCCTTCAAAAAGACAGCACGGCCCCCTGCAGTAAGGCAAAGACCACACCACACTGTATTATTGTACATGTTGGCCTACATTGATAAATGAGGTTTCAAGTCAAAAGTCTTTTCTGTGCTGTTTAAAGTCTAACAGTGCAAATTCAAATATTTAGGACGTGAATTTTGATACAGATATTTTGTGATAGATAGACAGACAGACAGTATTCATTTGCAGAAACGGAGAATTAAAAGGCCTCTTACCTCCAACCAAGCTAGCTGCCCCGTCCATGATTGTGCCTTTAATTAAAAAAAATACTCTGTATAAGGAAGAGAAAGACGTAAGGAATCTCCCATCTAGTCTTTAAACCCTGAAGCTCGGTGAAATCCCACCAGCGGCCTAATTTTCCTGAAGGGAAATACATTTTTAATTTACAAATGAACTCGATAGTCATCCACAAGAGAGCATCGAGACCCAATGATGAAGCGTTAATCTGTAAATGGAGAGGGAACTGAAAAGCGAAACATGACGGAAGAAATGTATCTTTCTCATTTAAGAGAGGGAATGAGCGAGTTTCAGTGTAAAAATAACAATATTGGGTAAAAAAAAGAGAGAAATTATATGATACATCGTCAATAATGAAGACCCATTTTTGTCTTAAACACCATATTAAAAAATGAGGGAAGATTTGCCATTTCTCTCAAACGCGAGAGAAACTTCATGCATGCGCAAACATGGTATCAAACGCTATGAAAACCTCACGCGAGCAATTAGGTTAAACAGCAATATATTTGAAAAATCATAATGTATCATATTACAGTTAATACAAAATTATAATGGTTTGAAATGAACTGAAATAAGTGTCTACTGATTAATAAACGCTGCCATTATAATGCCATTGTCTCAACTCCCACAATGGTTGAGTAATTATATATATTTATTTATATAAATCTCTCTCTCTCTCTCTCTCTCTCTCTCTCTCTCTCTATCTCTCTCTCTATAGCAGTTTGTATCAAGAGCTGTCAGTACATACACTCTTTTGGTGATCTCTTTTTGGTTGTGCAATCCAGGGGTGGGGAACATGTCTCCTTGCGGCTGTTCTGCAGCTTGACCTTACTAATTTGCTTAAAATAGACATTTATGTAGTGAAAAGTAAGTATAAATTAATGTGTTTGTTGTTATGAAAAACTGAATGGATGATATATTTAGTGTACAGATCAATATAATTACTGGAGGTTGTCTATGATTGAAGAGCTGTCATACTGAATATTTCAAGCGTATGTGTTAGTGGTTTAAGAAAAAATGAGTATTCTCCCTCATGCCACCCCAGATGTGTATGACTTTCATATCTTCTGCAGAACACAATGATTTTTAGAAAAATATCTCAGCTGTGTAGGTGCATTCAATGCAAGTGGTTGGTGATAAAAATTTGTTTTGAAGGTCCAAAAAGCATATAAAGGCAGCATAAAAGTAATCCATATTACTCCAGTGGTTTAATCCATGTCTGCTGAAGCTATATGATAGGTGTGGTGAGAAACAGATCAATATTTAAGTCATTTTCTTACTATAAACCTCTACTTTCACATTCATCATCTTTTGTTTTTGCTATTTGCATACTTCGTGTATATCGGCACCTACTGGGCAGGGAGAAGAATTTATGATAAAGAAGAACTTAAATATTGTAAAAAAAAATAATAATAATAATAATAAAAAAAAGACACATTTCCTGTAGCTTACATGAAAAAAGACCCTAATACATGTAGCCAAATGGTCTGAAGTAGCAACTAATTCCATTCCCCCCTGTACATGCACTTTCTCTCTCTCAGTCGAAACAGACTGACAGATACACGTTCAAACACACACATGCACAGAAGGATTTATGTCAAGGTGTTCTGCAATCATGTTTGCACAGCTGTTTTCCAGTCTGTTGTGGCAATTCAAGGTTGTTGTTTGCAATGTTTGAGTTTTGTGTTCAATGTCCATTTAATTTCTATGGACGGAAAAGTTCAACAGGGGCAAGTATTGCAACAACATGGTGCACTAATTTGTAGCAGTCTGAAAACTTAACAGCTTTGTAAATATACTTATTTTGTGTCTATTATTTGGAACCATATATTTGGCAGTTTGAAAAAAACAAAAATTTAAATAAATAAATAAATAAATAAATAAAAGCTTTGCGGTTATATTTTAACGATTTTGTCTACATTTTATTTTATATTTAGGCTCTGTTGCCCTCTTCTGGTAGCACTGACAAATAACACCATATACAAAGGATCCCCTTTGTTTATACATATTTTTTTGTAAATTATATACATTAAATACATAAAACTGTTTACCACAATTCAAACGTGTGATTTTACTATGCATGCCTTTGATGCTGTAAATGCAATGCCATTGACAAAACTAAATGGTCAGTTACAGAGAAGCCCTGAATTGACATACTTCGGAACGAAAAGAGAATTTTATAATATATATACACACACACTACCGGTCAAAAGTTTTGAAACACTTACTCATTCTTTATTATAATTTTTCTTCACATTTTAGAATAATAATAAACTCATCAAAACTATGGAATAACATAAATGGAACTATGGGAAAAACTGTGATATATTTTAGCATCTTGAAAGTAGTCACCCTTTGCCTAGAATTTGCAGACATGTACTCTTGACATTTTCTCAACCAGCTTCTTGAGGTATCACCCTGGGATGATTTTTAAACAGTATTGAAGGAGTTCCCATCTATGTTGGGCACTTATTGGCTGCTTTTCTTTATTATTTGGTCCAAGTCATCAATAATAATAATAATAAAAAATAATAATTACATTTTAGTTTTATAATGAAATAAAAATATAATTGTGCCACCACATTAATTTATCTACAAAACTAATTTCAAACATTTAAGCATACACCTCCAGATCAAAAGATTTTTAAGATCATGAGAAACATTTCAGTCAAGTGTTTCAAAATTTTGACTGGTAGTGTGTGTGTGTGTGTGTGTGTATATATATATATATATATATATATATATATATTACAGTAAAGAGCTGTGATCTGACCCCCCCCCCCAATTATCCGATATTCTTAAATGGAATTGAATTCAAAAAAATTGTGTCTATTTTTTTTTTTTTTTTACGATGCCAGTGTAAAGCACTCTGAATTTCTACTGAGTATAAAGTGTGTTAGATCAATAAACTTGTCTGGGAGACATCATGGGTTTTACACTGGTTTTTATTGACAGTTTGTACAAAAAGAGGTATGATATCACATAACCAGCAAATAGGCCAATTTTACCATAAAAACAGATGTAAAAAAAAAAAAAAAAAAAAAAAGGCAAAAGACAGACAATTGAAATGAAACAAGGGTTGACATACAATTTTTTAGGGTTGGTCATGTTAGACTGTGCAATACAGACACCACACATGGAAAAACTACTGAATATGTCATTAACAGTGTTAATGCATTTTCAATATTTGTCAAATTATAAGGCTCATTTGAGAGAATGTTCCATTCTTCTTTCAAGCCTTATGTCCATTCAGTCTCTCATGCCTAATGACAACTGACAATTCCATCAACGCACTTTGAAAATGCAATTCAGAGTACCTTGGTAATGCCATTAAAGTCTCTCCGCTGTGAGACTGTGAAGTGCATTTGTTGAAGGCTAACTTAATGCATCATGCTTGTTTGTTTCTAACACATGGCCAAGAAATCTTTAAATATAGCTCAACTATTTATCAGCTATTATTAGTAATCCATAAACGATTATTCTCTTTTATGATATTTTACAAAGTATATCAATTACATTGAAAATTTGCTTTTTGGCTTTCAAAAACAAATATGCTTCTAGTTGGTCAAATTGAGAGAAAAAAATAATAATAATAATAAAAATTAAAAAAAATTCAGCAAATCATGTTTAGTTGTGAAAATATTCCAGCACTTGTGTATATAATTAGCAATGAAAACCAATGTGTGGTGAAGATCAATACAGTACTCCAGATCTTCATTAGCAGTGGAGAGGAAGGCATTACACATATTGATGATAAAATTGACTTGAAATGGACAGTAAGGTGAAGAGCACACTGAAATGTATGAAACTATCTGATAACACACACCACTTCAGTATATGGATGATTAATGCTACCATGACCATTGCTAGGAAAATACTGTTACTATTACTACTAAGAGATGCTTACAGTACCCTGGAGGCTATGTATGGGATCTACCAGCATGAGGCTTAATATAATTACCTTAAATTATAATTTGAAGCCCACATATTGGTAATAAACTGTCTGGAAAGATTACATGGATTAAGTCTTGACATGGACAGTTTGAGCTCCTTTATATCATGAAAGTACAGACAACAGTATGTAAGCAAACAATTGAGATGAAAAGACTGAAATCATTTTCACGACTCCATTTCGAGTAAGAAATGAGGTCCGGGGCCAGAATAAGGAGTGATAAAAACTAAATTACAAACGTAAAAACATTCGACAAAATGAGTTTCAACACATCCTTCTGCAACAGATCTATCAAACAAATGCAGCCATTCAAGTAACACTTTTGTAACTGCAAACTACTGCATAATCAGAGGACTTAAGTTATGAACACTAGATAATTGATATGCATACGTACAGTATATACACATACAAGAATATCCTTCACTAAAAGTTTAGTACACTGAACTGTACAATAGCTTCCAAAGGGAACTGTTCAGCAAAACACTGTCTTGCTTACATAGTAACACTATGTTTTACAATGTAAATTAAAATAGTCCCAAACAGGAAACAGGAAAAAAAAAAAAAAAAAAAAAAATAATAATTTGCGCAAGCCTAGACAGGCCACAAAGTGCATATACTGTCAGTCAAAAGCCAATGTTACAGGGAATCCAGAGGATGGGACATTAATTTTTCAGCTTGATTTCCCACAGGAATGGGAAAGGGGAAGAGTCAACCGACTTTGAATGACTCTATTGCCTTACTACACATTATTTTGCAATGTGGCATGTTGTTAATAAGTGGTTAGCCACTCCAAATCGAACACAGAAACAAAGCTCATTGGAAAATTCGACACCCGGAATTCAAGTAGAGGCTTTTGCAGCAGAGAACTGTTGAGCACGCTCCTTTTTAGTAAAAACGCCCAGTGATGCAAGCAGGACAATATCTCCCAATTAAAAATACCACCCAGAATATACTATATACTGATATTAAGACAACAGTACGACACACACACACACACACACACACACAAAATAAGTATGGTTAAACTTAAAATAAACCTAACAAAAAACAAACACTTCAGTTTGAAGCACATGAGGGGCCACAGATCATGTGACCATGAATTAATGACAGCACACGGACATTTGTGCGTGGACAACCATCTGCATGGCTAGGTAAGAAAGGAAAGTAACCTCTAGAGGGTAATGCTTGAACTTCTGAAAAGGCAAAATGTCTTTATGAAACTTGGTGAGGAACTGAACTGGAAAGAAAACAGAAAAATGCAAACATTTTAAATACTTGAAAACACAATTATTGTGCTACTTTTTTCCTTCAAAGACCTTTAGCCACTTCAGATCTTCAGAACAAGCTGTTTTTCTTTTCTTAAAGAGGGGGGAAATCAGAGTTTCATTTAACACTGGCTCAGATTAAAAAGATTTTTGAAATGAAATGACAGTGAAAGGATAAATTAAATGAAACAATAACCAAGAATGTAAATCCATTATTTTTTTGACTGACTGTAAAAGGAATTCTGCCAATTCCTTTTTTTTTTTCAAGCATTCCCCTCTTTTATTGTCCTTTCAAAACTGACTTCTCTTAAAACATTTCAAGAGAAACAAATGGACAGACTGCTTTAGCATGTCTGTTCACCATCAGTCTTTCTTTAAGAAACACACTCCAGTCTGACAGGCTTGAATCCCTCCCATTCTCTTTCTCTATGAGACTACAGCACCCTCTGGAGGTCTGGGTAAACAATGCGTTTCTAGATTTTTTTTCTACTTCCTTTGATCTAAGCCTGGGACAATGTCACTATATCTGTCTCCATCTAGCTTTCACTTTCTCACCCTGTTTGTCTTGCTTTCTCTCTCTCACTCTCTCCCTCTCTTTCCCTGTCTCTCTCGCTCTAGCAGTTAACCATTGAGCAGGTAGACCACCAGCTCATAGGTGCACATCATGATAGCGGTGTTGGGGATCTGTCGGACCAGGTGAGTGGTGAGGCCTCGATACAGAGCTCTGTAACCCTCCTCCCGAAACACCATGTTTAGAGTTTGGAAGAACGATCGGTACTTGCTGCCCTCCTCACGTAGTCTTGTACGTATAACCTCTGTTAAAGGGAAAAAGAGAGAGACAGAGAGAAGTTACTAAATGACAAGCTAGATGGCATATGTTTTCTTCCAGTTTCTAACAGTGAGCCCGTTTACATGCACACCAATATGCTGACAACTCCCAAAAAGGGATCCGATTATTTAAAAAACGTGACAAAGCAAGAAAACCGTGTTTACATGAGATTTGAAATAATGGAGTTATTCTGTGTTTTTGATGTCAAAGCGTAAAGAGGCATGCGCTCAACACTTGCGTACATTGGATAAGCCGGTAAGAAAACCGGCATGCAATACATGCAATGCAAAATCAAGGTAATGAGCAAAAATCTATCTGTGTTGATCAGTTTATTCTTAAACTGTTTATGACCTTTCACTGATAAAGAAAAGCCGTTTAATGCTTTTACATGCCCACACGTTGTCAGCTTATTAAACAAAGTCGGTGTAAGAAAGTACATTTAAACATGCTCAATGACAGTATCAAATGCTCTTACAACAGGGTTCTCAACGGGGAGCGTTCAAAGGATGCCAGGGGGCGCTGAGAGCAAATTAGTAGAGAGGAGGGCGTTTATCAGTTATAATAATCAAATCTATTGTCAAGTTCCTCTTTGCATTAAAAGGTGTATCTAGACTATATCAGTTGGTTCTCAATTATACGGGTTGGTACGTGGCTAGGGTAAGGGAATGAAGTGGGGGGCGCTCATCCAAAAAAAAAAAAAAAAAAAAAGTCTTACAAGTACAGCTTCTAGCTCAAATGTTGACATTTTGCCATGTCTTTTAATTCAGGGTTTCCACCTCTTTTTAACCATTAATTTCCATTAATTTTCCAATTGTTTGTGATTACTGGACAAGATAATTTCTAGCCAGTGAAATATTTTAGAACTGAACATAACTAAAAGAAAATGTATTATTCTATATAAATATTCTCTAAATATAGTCAATATTGGAAATCTGTGACTGTTTTTTATTTTTTTATTTTAATAAGGGCTGGGTATTGATACAGATTTCCTAATTCGATCTGATTCCAAAGCTCCTGATTCAATACAAATCCAATTCAGATTTGAATCAATTCAGATTTATTAGGTTATTTTTCAGTTTTAATGTCAATTTTCTTACATTTGAAATAGACTGTCTCTCAGCTTATTCTGTTAATTATACAGTGGGACTTCTAACTTAGAAACTTATATATATATACACACACACACACACAGAGTTGTGCTCAAAAGTTTGCATACCCTTGGAGAATTGGTAATATATGTACCATTTTTAAAGAAAACATGAGTGAGCAGGCAAAACACATTTCTTTTATTTCTTATGGGATTCATATTCAACTGTAGGTTATAAGAGAATGGCACAATCATAAAATAAAACATGGCAACAAAGAAACAAATGAAATGACCCCTGTTCAAAAGTCTGCATACCCTTAGTTCTTAATACTGTGTATTGCCCCCTTTAGCATCAATGACAGCGTGCAGTGTTTTGTAATACAGGTGCATCTCAATAAATTATAATGTCATGGAAAAGTTCATTTATTTCAGTAATTCAACTCAAATTGTGAAACTCGTGTATTAAATAAATTCAATGCACACAGACTGAAGTAGTTTAAGTCTTTGGTTCTTTTAATTGTGATGATTTTGGCTCACATTTAACAAAAACCCACCAATTCACAATCTCAACAAATTAGAATACATCATAAGACCAATAAAAAAAGAAACTGCCTCAATTCGGCGTGGCATGGAGGTGATCAGTTTGTGGCACTGCTGAGGTGGTATGGAAGCCCAGGTTTCTTTGACAGTGACCTTCAGCTCATCTGCATTTTTTGGTCTCTTGTTTCTCATTTTCCTCTTGACAACACCCCATAGATTCTCTATGGGGTTCAGGTCTGGTGAGTTTGCTGGCCAGTCAAGCACACCAACACCATGGTCATTTAACCAACTTTTGGTGCTTTTGGCAGTGTGGGCAGGTGCCTAATCCTGCTGGAAAATGAAATCAGCATCTTTAAAAAGCTGGTCAGCAGAAGGAAGCATGAAGTGCTCCAAAATTTCTTGGTAAACGGGTGCAGTGACTTTGGTTTTCAAAAAACACAATGGACCAACACCAGCAGATGACATTGCACCCCCAAATCATCACAGACTGTGGAAACTTAACACTGGACTTCAAGCAACTTGGGCTATGAGCTTCTCCACCCTTCCTCCAGACTCTAGGACCTTGGTTTCCAAATGAAATACAAAACTTGCTCTCATCTGAAAAGAGGACTTTGGACCACTGGGCAACAGTCCAGTTCTTCTTCTCCTTAGCCCAGGTAAGATGCCTCTGACATTGTCTGTGGTTCAGGAGTGGCTTAACAAGAGGAATACGACAACTGTAGCCAAATTCCTTGACACGTCTGTGTGTGGTGGCTCTTGATGCCTTGACCCCAGCCTCAGTCCATTCCTCACCCAAATTCTTGAATCGATTTTGCTTGACAATCCTCATAAGGCTGCGGTTCTCTCGGTTGGTTGTGCATCTTTTTCTTCCACTTTTTCCTTCCACTCAACTTTCTGTTAACATGCTTGGATACAGCACTCTGTGAACAGCCAGCTTCTTTGGCAATGAATGTTTGTGGCTTACCCTCCTTGTGAAGGGTGTCAATGATTGTCTTCTGGACAACTGTCAGATCAGCAGTCTTCCCCATGATTGTGTAGCCTAGTGAACCAAACTGAGAGACCATTTTGAAGGCTCAGGAAACCTTTGCAGGTGTTTTGAGTTGATTAGCTGATTGGCATGTCACCATATTCTAATTTGTTGAGATAGTGAATTGGTGGGTTTTTGTTAAATGTGAGCCAAAATCATCACAATTAAAAGAACCAAAGACTTAAACTACTTCAGTCTGTGTGCATTGAATTTAATACACGAGTTTCACAATTTGAGTTGAATTACTGAAATAAATGAACTTTTCCACGACATTCTAATTTATTGAGATGCACCTGTAGTTGTCTACGAGGCCCCAAATTCTTGCAGGTGGTTTAGCTGCCCATTCGTCTTGGCAAAATGCCTCCAGGTCATGCAAAGTCTTTCGTCATCTTGCATGAACTGCACGTTTGAGATCTCCCCAGAGTGGTTCGATGATATTAAGGTCAGGAGACTGTGATGGCCAGTCCAGAACCTTCACCTTTTTCTGCTGTAACCACTGGAGGGTCAACTTGGCCTTGTGCTTAGGGTCATTGTCATGCTGGAAAGTCCAAGAGCATCCCATGCGCAGCTTTCATGCAGAAGAATGCAAATTGTCTGCCAGTATTTTCTGATAACATGCTGCATTCATCTTGCCATCAATTTTCATAAGATTCCCCATGCCTTTTCGAGCTCACACACCCCCAAAACATCAGTGAGCCACCACCATGCTTCACAGTGGGGATGGTATTCTTTTCACTATAGGCCTTGTTGACCCCTCTCCAAACATAGCGCTTATGGTTGTGACCATAAAGCTCTATTTTGGTCTCGTCACTCCAAATTACAGTGTGCCAGAAGCTGTGAGGCATGTCAAGGTGTTAACGGGCATATTGTGACCGGGCTTTTTTTGTGGCATTGGCACAGTAAAGGCTTCTTTCTGGCAACTCGACCATGCAGCTCATTTTTGTTCAAGTATCGTCATATTGTGCTCCTTGAAACAACCACACCATCTTTTTCCAGAGCAGCCTGTATTTCTCCTGAGGTTACCTGTGGGTTTTTCTTTGTATCCAGAACAATTCTTCTGGCAGTTGTGGCTGAAATCTTTCTTGGTCTACCTGACCTTGGCTTGGTATCAAGAGATTCCTGAATTTTCCACTTTTTAATAAGTGATTGAACAGTACTGACTAGAATTTTCAAGACTTTGGATATCTTTTTATATCTTTTTCCATCTTTATAAAGTTCCATTACCTTGTTACGCAGGTCTTTTGACAGTTCTTTTCTGTTCCCCATGGCTCAGTATCTAGCCTGCTCAGTGCATCCACGTGAGAGCTAACAAACTCATTGACTATTTATACACAGACACTAACTGCAATTTAAAAAGCCAGGTATGGAAAATTAACCTTTAATTGCCATTTAAACCTGTGTGTGTCACCTTGTGTGTCTGTAACAAGGCCAAACATTCAAGGGAATGTAAACTTTTGATCAGGGCCATTTGGGTAATTTCTGTTATCATTATGATTTAAAAAGGAGCCAAATAACTATGTGATCATAAATGGTTTCATATGATCACTATCCTTAAATAAGAGTTTTTTTGCATGATCAGTTATATTTTCAATTTCTGCCAGGGAATGCAAACTTTTGAGAACAACTGTGTGTGTGTGTGTATATATATATATATATATATATATATATATATATATATATATATATATATATATATATATATATTGCTACGTTTATTGTTTACATGCTTAATTTATACTATTTGCATGTATTGCATGTGTGTTTTGGTTGAACGCACATTAACGAGAGTCACATAAGTGATTAGAATTAAATGGATTAAATTGATTGCTTGAATCTCATCTTTGAACACACATTACACGGAATGAGTCTAAATTTTTACTGTCAACACACAGTAAAGAATCTCGGTGCTAAACTTCTCTGCCATTACATTACTCAATCACTGGTGAGTGAAATCTGACAATTTACCAGACAGACATTTGTCGCATAGCGCAAAATTAATTGCATATGCGAGTGATTTCCTCGCATCGATCTTGGGATTTAAAAATGTTATGGTTCAAATGAAGATCGCAATACATCAGAAAAATCTGTATTATTACCCATCCCTAGTTTCTCTGTTTAATTTTATTTTGTTTTTATTCCCTTTTCTCCCAATTTGGAATGTCCAATTCCCACTACTTAGTAGGTCCTAGTGGTGGCATGGTTACTCACCTCAATCCAGGTGGCGGAGGACAAGTCTCAGTTGCTTTCGCTTCTGAGACCGTCAATCCACGCATCTTATCACGTGGCTCGTCATGCATGACACCGCGGAGACTCTGCATGTGGAGGCTCATGCTACTCTCCGCGATCCACGCACAACTTACCACGCGCCCCATTGAGAGCGAGAACCACTAATCGCGACCACGAGGTGGTTACCCCATGTGATTCTACCCTCACTAGCAACCGGACCAATTTGGTTGCTTAGGAGACCTGGCTGGAGTCACTCAGCACACCCTGGATTTGAACTCGCGACTCCAGGGGCGGTAGTCAGCGTCAATACTCGCTGAGCTTCCCAGGTCCCCTAATTTCTCTATTTTAAATTTCTTTGATATTTTCAGGTTTTCCATGACCATGGGAACTCTGTTAATAGTTTTTTTTTTTTTTTTTTATTGCAGGTACCTATTGAAACTAGGATGTGCACGATAAACAACTATTCGAGTACTTGTTCTGCACCAGCTAGTCAACTATTAAAAATGCTACTCGAATATTGCACATTTATTTTCCATTGCACTTTGCCTGCCATGGGAAGGGGAGGATTAAAGTACTTCTGGGCCAATAGGTAGTCCGACTGTACGATTCTATGAATATGCGCTACCATGGACGACTTTCACTTGCGCATTGTCTCCAGGTTTATAACAGCATCTCTCACTGAACACGTTTAGATGCTTTCTTTCCTGTCGTGAATGGGGCCCCACTGGGAGTTGTGGCCATTAATGCGCCCCTGGCCCTGGGCAACGCCGAATTATCCTCTACTTTCCCTCTGGATCTCTCATCAAATCTCGCAGTTACAACTGAGTCCACAGGGGGGCACTGTGGATGTGTATCGTCGAGGTGTTGGATGAGAGAAGTCATGATGGCGTCTTTTTGTGCTTTCAATTTTTCAATTTTCAATTGCTCTCTATTGGTATTTGGTTCTTGTTGGTATCACACATACCAACGGATAAGGATCTGTTTTTAGATGGAAAAGAAATGCGATGCGGTACGACAAACTGGGAAGCTTATCAGACCGGTATGTGCGTTAAATATCTGAACACAGGCAGAGTGCATTTTATAAAAAGCCAACTTTCACCACTTGTTTTTCTGAATAATAAAGTGAAATGGTAAAAATATGATAGCGTTTAAGTAGACTCAGAGTTACATATATACATATGCATTTCCGAAAGGCATCAATATTGCTTTCTATGTACAGTAAGCTCCAGGTGAGTGCAAGTTGAACATTATAGACAAGCTTAAGCTTATACATTTCATGTATGTGTCATACTCGCTATTTTTAACTTCCATTTTAATTTATGAATAATTGATTATTAGACTTTTGTGGGTTAGAGTTCTCGACAACAAAATTACTCAAAAATGCCCAATCCCTAATTGAAACTGTACATGAAATGGCAATGAAAGGGACAAATAGAATGATCCAGGGAAGAGAAATGGACAGATGGAGATTGAAGGTAGGCTTAACTTTGAAAATAGGTCACAAGTCAGGATTTCAAGGATTGTACTGGATGTAGGGCACAAAAGTCAACATGATTGATCTTAGATGTAGACTAACTAAATCAACTGCCATGTAAATTATGGTAAACTGTCCCACTAATAATATATATATATATATATATATATATATATATATATATATATATATATATATATATATATATATATGTGGGAGCCATGTAATAAGTTGCAGGGCTCCTTGTTCTTCTATTCTATTCTTTTTGTAAAAGGAATGTTTGGAATTCTACAGTTTATATTTCCTATTGACACACTAAGCTGAAGATATAATTAACCATCTTAAGACAAATGTTTTTGTGAAACATTTTATGTGCCTAAAACTTTTGCACAGTACTGTGTGTGTGTGTGTGTGTGTGTGTGTATATATATATATATATATATATATATATATATATATATATATATAAAAAGTTTAATTCTATGATTATTTGGGCATTAAAAAGCAACAAATGAGCACTCACCATGGGGGTAAGCGATTGATGTAGCACACGTTTTGGATGTGGCAGCAGCCAGCATCATTCCAACAAAGTCTGAAGCATCTTTTACAGATTCATCTTCATCATCCATATTAGCATTGGCCTTGGACTCCATGAGTTTGCGCTTAATGCTTTCATAGATAACAAAATGAATGACAGTCTCTGATATGCCAGCATAGGAAGCAGACATGCCCCTGTAGAATCCCCGTAACCCATCTGACTGATAGACCCGCCGAACACACTCAAATGCACTCATGCGCCTTTCACCACGGTTCCTGAAAAACAGCAGGGAAAAACAAACATTCGATCAAATATCACAAATCTTCTGGTTCCAATGTTCATTCTTTCATTGTACCCTGAAAGAGCTCTTTCAGTGAATATATGGATTAAGGCCAGAAACATACTCTACTCAAAAACAGATGTGAAAGCTTGGCCAATACCTTGCAAACAAGAAGTACCATTCTACATACTAATGCCTTTTGCGTTTCTGTGGGGGTAACAGACCTCAGTCAACGAAGCCGTGATGAGTTACCTTCAAAGCGGATGTGTAATTATTCACAGAGCAACAATAAACATGTCAACAGTATTACTAACTAAAACTAACTTACTATGCCAAGAAACTGGTTGACATGAACAAGAAAACTGGCTGTAGAGGAAAGTTTATGCTAATGCCCACTATAGTGCCCCTTGTGGGACGCTAAGAATGCAATATATATTGCACTCAGATCAAAATGTTGAGTTACCATAGGAGTTCACTCAGATGGGACAATAGTGTGAAAAAACAAACAAACTGTGTTACGTACCTGGCATCAAGCTGCAACCGAGTCTTAATAAGCCAGATCGGGTTGGTCGCTGTGATGGCAGTGAACCCTGGGAAAAAGGTGAGTGGTTCAGACATAGAAGTGATACAGTCCAAGTGACTGAGCACAGGACATTTAGCACGTCTACTGACTCAAGAATACACAAACTTTCCCTAAAGAAACTCCACACTTCAGAGAAGAACTGTGCACGTCCTTAAAATATGCTTATGGCATGTTTGTTTCAATTCAATTTAAAAGGATTTATTAGTTACTGGCATTTCACGGCATGACAGACCAATATAAAATACCAACAGGGTGATATGGACTGCAGTACATGTTTACTCCAAGAATGCAGCTGCATCATAAACGGTAATTGTGAAAAGTATGTTAGGAAAACCATTACAGATCCATTGAGGTATTTTAATTACCTTTAATCCATTTGGTAGACATGAATGGAAGCCATAAGCACATCTTAAAGGAGTGGCCACAGCAGTAGATGAGGCCTTATAGCTGAAGCATTAAGCACTGTTGAATTTTACCACAAACAGAACTCTGTAGCCTATTTAGCTTTATTTGAAGATACACTTTTCATTAAATATATTTTTCTGAATATGGAGTATTATCCTAATAGAATTATATAGTATTTTAAAAATGGTGCCGGGTACAGGCTAAATGAGGTAAACATCTTGTGAAAAGGGTTCTTAAGTCACTAACCAGTTACATAACTGCAGCCAAAGACAAAAAGTGTAATTAACAATAAGTACATTTAATTCTTTTCTTTTTCACAGCATGTGCAATACATTATACCACAGCTGTGATATTCAAAACATGCCATGCAAGTACTATGCTGGCAAGACAATGTGATAAATAAAATAAAATAAATTAGTAAATGAGATTTGCTGAATTAATGTCAATGTGTATGCGAGTTAAAGTTGAGATTTAGGTGGAAATATTTTCTGTGCAAACTGATGCATTGTGCTTGCATTGTATTAACAGTATTAAAAGAAACAGAAAATAATTCTGCCTGATGTTGGTAGAAACAATTACATTACTACTGAAATGAAGCGCAAGGTCTGTGCTGTGTTGTGGGTGCACAAACTAGAAATCCCCCAACAAAAAACGACAGAGGGCACAAGACAATGTCAATCGAAGATGAAGATATTCATGTGCATCTCTAACAATACAGTGTAAAACTTTGTCGTCTTAGGCTAAAAAAAAAAAAAAAAAAGAAAAAAAAAAAAGGTCAATTAAGCTAGAGTAGAAGCTCTAGAGAGGGTAAGAGGCCTAAGGCAACTGACTGGTGAAAGGGGGGGGGGGGGGGGGGATGACAGATCGGCACAAGAGAGTAAGAGAGAGAGAGTGTGTCTCTGACGAGTACTCACAGGGGAGGGGCAAAGCTCCTCTCCTCACAGCTGCAGGACGAAGCCTGCAGATATGGGGGGTAGAGCAGGCTGGCTCACAGACCCTCACGCAGGGTGAAAGCTACAGTAAATGCCTAAAATAGACACAGGCTTTTCTGTACCACAGTCACAAGCAGCAGTCCACATGCCCCTCAGTGTCAAGTCAAACACATGAGGGAGTGGAAAACTTCAATAAACCCCACCCACATCCCCATCCTAGCCCCACCCACTAATTACATTAAACAATAACCATTCCATACCTCCTATCATCCCATTTAAACAATTAAGAGTGCTTTCATTTTCCTTTTTTTATGATTAGGAGTGAGACAATTTGAGGATTAAAAAAATAGGAGAGACACAGAGAGAGAGAGAGAGAGAGAGAGAGAGAGAGAGAGAGAGAGAGAGAGAGAGAGAGAGAGAGAGAGAGAGAGAGATGGGGATGGGAATCGTAAGAAATTTTATGAATCTGGTTGAGAATCGTCTTATAACCGTCTCATGAGAATCATTTGTTCGGGAATCAGACTACACTGTTGCGCTATATGTTTCGCAAAGTAGATTCAAAAGAACCAGCTCATAAGAGTTATTTCTTTGGGAATTGGACTACACTGGCAATGCTGTATGTTTCATGCTGCTGATTCAATAGCGGTGTTGCAATGCAACTGAATTTTAGCACGGAATCCCATTAATGGTGAAAAAAAATGCACAATCGAGAACCATTATTGGAAAGTTTTGAAAATCATTCAGTTCAAGAATTAAAAAATGTTATCGGTTCTGAATAAGAACCGGTTCTCGGTTCCCAACCCCAGAGAGAGACAGAGAGAGATGAAAGACAGAGATTTTTTTTAGTTTTAAAGGACATCCTTAAACCAGTGTTTTTCCATTTAATTTTTAAGGAACAGAACGGAGCTGATCTTGCAGCAGCAAATAAGCAGCAGCACTATTTATCTAAAGTCATAATAGAGTTATCAATGCTGGGTCATAAAACACAGCTAACAATTCAAACTGGGGTCAACAATATATCAACAATAACTCAGAGGTCATTGGCAGTGCATGTAAGAGGAAAATGCTAACCTTGTAATTCCTTGCAGACACAATCATTGCAGAATGATACTACTGTCATCAAGGTTGTGTGAAATTGTTAAACATTGCTGTTCTGATATCTAAAATGTTATTCCAATTTCAAACTATTTGAACCTTTAAATACGTTTATGCATTTAAAAAGGACATTTTTGCTTTTGAGAAGAACAAATTAATATGTTTTTAAAGCTGTTAATCTTAGAGGCCTCCCTTTGCCTTTTAAGCTTGTCTAATTACAGTACTGTGCAAAAGTTTTTTGCACTTGTTAAAAATATTGCACAGTGATGATTTTTTCAAAAATAATGCAATACATAGTTTTCATTTATCAATTAACATCATACAAAGTCCAATAAACATAAAAAGCTAAATCAATATTTGGTGTGACCACCTTTGCCTCCAACACAGCACCAGTTCTCATAGGTACACCTGGACACAGTTTTCTTGGTTGTTGGCAGATAGGATGTTCCAAGCTTCTTGGAGAACTCACCACAGTTCTTCTATCTATTTAGCATGTCTGAAATGCTTCTGTCTCTTCATGTAATCCCAGACTGACTCTATGTTCAGTGGGGGTCTCTGTGGGGGTCATGCCATCAGTTGCAGGGCTCCCTGTTTTTCTATTGTATTTGCAAAAGGAATGTTTGGGAGTCTAAAATGTACATTTTCTATTGACACTCTAAAGCTGAAGATATAAATAACCATCTTAAGACAAATGTTTTTGTAAAACATCTTAAGTGCCCAAAACTTTTGCACAGTACTGTACATAAATGGCTTACCTGATTCTATAACAATGCAGTACATTTGTGCATCAGGCTGTAGGCACGGAGCCAGCAGTATCTCCTTTGCTGTAAACTGATGCTGATACAAAGAGCCATTAAGAAAGGAAAAAGAGTCACCTATGCTTTTGAGAGGAACGAGCGGCACAAGTAATGAATATTTCATAGGCCTGTACCTTCTTAGATGCCAATTTTCCATTGCAGGGCTTCAGGGACCTAAATTTAACCGCATTTGTAATGTAAGGGCTATGTGTGCCATAAGGTGGGGGTTAGCCCCTTTACCTCTTATCTTTTGAGTACAGGCAGCACATGCTAGTAACGTTTACGTGGCGACTAAACACTAACACATACTGGGACTGAATGACAAGGTTAGCATTCAAGATTGAAATGAAAAAGAAGTGCATGTAGATTTTCACTGAATTTACCTTTACAGGGAGGTTACAGGCTGGCAACGGGGCCATGTGTCAAAACTGCGTAATCACAAGGAGGTTACAAAAAAAAAAAAAAAAAAAAAAAAAAAGACCTGCAAGCCAGCTACAGTGGCTACATTAATTTAATAACCATCATTATCATTATTATTAATCATCATTATCATTAGGAGAATCATGATCATACCGGTGAGTTGAGACGTGACTACCTGAGGCGTCCCGATCCCGCCCATGTCAGTCGCGAGGACCGCTGCCCACCGCGCATGGCACTCTACATGTTAGCGTAGCGCCCTGCTAGCGGCCACTACTACACACAGCACAGACAGCGTGTGAAGCCAGACTGTTTAGTAGAACACTGGCATGTAATGACTTATGTCCTCCAGCCCTCAAAAGGTAAAAGAAAAAAGGAAAAAAAAAAAAGAATGTAGAAAAGGAAAGCACAACCCAAACTTTGAGGACCGTTGTTGTCTTTGTGAATTCTATTAGAGTTTTACAGAGTATGCAATTACTGCATGTTCAATTTTGCTAACAAACTTGGTTTGCAATTTGGTTTGAAAGTTATTTGTGTTTTAGAAAGATATGTCTGACATTCCTCAATTTATTCTTTTAAAATAATTTTGAATTTGTAAATTTTGAATCAAGTGTCTCTTGACAAAAGTACTGATAGAAGAAAAAAAAGGTTGTACAATTAAAATAGTTTTTAAATGTAATTTTTTGCCTCAAACAAAATTAAATATCTTTAACAGCTCATTAAAAGTTTTACTGAGAAATATATCTGCTTTAAGAGCGTGTTTGATCCTGAAAGTCTTCAATTGTGCTTTCGGTTTAGATGCTATCACACCTTGAAAAAGGCAACCCAAAATACAGGGCAAATACCATGGCTAAACTCCCTGTTTGTACAAGATGGTCACTAGGGCAAAACATGATATTGTAAGAAGACTATCTTAAGGCTTTGTCATTGGTATAAACGACTGACAAACATTGGTTATAAACACCCCCAAAATGCAATCTCTTGTTTTGTGGACACTAAGAGGTAAGTATCATTTCAGTTCAGTGTGTGAAATACAACCAAAAAAGCCAATGCAAACTTAAGTCAAAAAAGGCATCAACAAAGCACAAAAAAAAAAAATAAATAAAAATGATGTTACTGGGAATCTTACCTGCTAAACCAGCAGACAGCATGTGCACCTGTGTGGAGTCAGGATCAAACACATTGTTCAACTTCTCTTTGGCTGTGGAGTAGGCAGCAAAATATATTGCCCTGCGGATAAAACAGAAACATTTATTTATTAATTGTTTTTTAAGGGTCGGTTGTGACTGACAAGCATCAATATTTGCTAGAGGTGAGACAAAAATAATAACAAAAAAACCATCCATCCATCCATCCATCCATCCATACATACATACATATATAGGACATTTTCCCAAATATTACAATGTATCACCTCATCATAATACAATACTCGCATGGCAAGTTTTAAAAATTCATAGCAAGTCTGTGAGAAGGCAAAACACATTCTTGATTATTTTTATTCAACTGAAACACAAATTCAAAACAAGAAATCTATGAGTTGACTGATTTATAAGGATCTCCCGTAAAGTACACACCACTTCCTCACGTCAGTATTTACAGACAGTAGGTGCTGCCCAAACCGCATACTTCTGCACTATTCTATGCCATTTTGTAGTGAAAGTAGAGCAAGTAGTATGTTTACACTGAAAATGCAACAGAAAGAAGTGTACTACGAGTATTATCAAAATCAGTCAGAGGGCCAGAAAAAAATGAATAGTTGCTTTTCCACTATCGGGCCAGATGAGGGTGTGCTAGTACATGCCAAGGCCAGTTGCGTTCCCACTGCCACTACCGGGGCTTCATCGTGCCTCCTCAGGGCTTTCTCGGGGCCAATGGCCTTTGGCCCGCCGATTACCTATGGGCCAAACAAGGCCAAATGGGGATTGAGCAGAGGTCAAAGGCGGAGTTTCACCAAACTTGCCAGGTTGTGTATCCAGCGCACAATGGTACAGGTTCGGGAGAAATTAAAAAATTGTGGGTACAGTACAAATCAGTTAAAATGCACAATGGACAAAGTGGTGCCCAAAGAAAGAACTTTCAATGGTTCGAGATCAGGGACGGTGTGCTGGGACATCGTCCCACGGTTAGTGGAGAGACAATTCGGGACACCATGTCAGTTATAGTTGGTAATTTGTTAACGTTAACTTATCTTGCTAGCTAGCTAATGTTTACATACAATATAAACTCGATATTCTAGATAATTAGATAACATGATACCTCAGCTTGAGCTTCCCTCTTGCTTGTGAAATGGGCAGGTTGTGTGATTTTGGCACCAGGGTGGTGTGTTAAGAGCAGGTTTTAGGGCAACGCTGCGGGGCAGTTGGCCCGATGGTGGGAACGCAGATCGATTCTGGTCTCGCAGCTCGAGGTACAAGGCTATTGGCCACAGCTGGCCAGTTGATAGCCCTGGCTCGCAATGGCCTAACGTGGAAAAGCGGCTTTTGGCGAGCTGGATTTGGCTGGCGAGTTGACTAGCCCTGCCTTGTGCTTTTTCTATGCGTCATCAATTAAAAAACTCATTGTGCAAAATACTGAATTCCAATGAAGATTACTGAAATACAAGCAGAAGTTACTAGACAAACTTAACAAAGAACTGCAATACTATTGTATTATGACTGAGATATCAATATACTGTAATATCAGATTACTAGGTCTCTGTTGATTCCCATCCCTAGTGTTTACCTAAGACATAACCTAAAAGTGCAATTCCAACACCTCTGCCCTGTATATTGGCATTAACTAGTTGAGTTTGTAGATGGCGATTAAGCCGACAGGGGTGATGTGACAGAGGAATATCCTTCACATTAGATCACATGCCCTGTATTAGCATCAGATTTATTTTCCTAGTCAGGCCAAATCAGCTTGCTGATGCCCACTGAGAAAATAACAACTGGATTATTAAAAAAAAAAAAAAAAAAAAAATAATTGCCGTAGGATTTAAGCAACTCTGTGCAAGTTTTCTTCCCTGCTTAATTCTACGTTTTGCAATTCTTGCCCACACAACAAGGGCAAATTTTAAGGTCTGCACAGAATGACCTGCCAACAGGCTAAGCATCTCCTGATGAGATGCTTAATATCACAGCTGAGCATTGTACATACTGTGCTTCTTCCTGCCTCTTTAAATAGAAGCCAATCACTGGCCCTCCATGTCTGTTCGACAGCCAACCAGATCCCAGTTTCAACATCTGCCATGCTCCCATGGCTTACTTTAACCTTCTAAATTAAATATGACATTCCTAGGTGGGTATTAAACAATTAAAATGTCATATCAGACCTCTGAATTGATTTTGGGTTGATTATCTGAGAATAAATGTATAGTTAATGTCTGTATGTGAGCAGAAGCACATTTAATACATAATGCTAACAGTCATGAGGGAGCAATTCCAGCTGTGAGGGTAGAGGACACAGAGGACAGAATGCTGAGAAATATATACACAGATGGAGAAAAATGCATACATGCGTACACACAGCTCCTGGACCAAGAAAAGGCTACCATCACAAAAATGCATTTATTTTAAAGTGGCTTAGTTGCAACACCATCTCCCACATACTAATATAAATGGAAATAAATTAATCAGACACACATATTAAGCTCTAATGAATGAGGGCAAGAGAGCAGCTAGCATGTAGCAAAATGATGACACACTGCAGTCAATGAACAAAGCACAGCTGACTCATAAGGGAAAAGGGAGGGAAAGAGAGAGAGAGAACATTCAATAGTTATATAGGCCAGGCTGATTAATCAGCTGATATTTGTTCATTTTGAGATTTTTACAATTTTGCATATCTTATTTGATATTGTTAAATTGTATTATATTTAAATTAATATAATATCAGCCATAGGTCACCCTCCTCTAGATTGATCAGTATCAGCCATACTAGTTGACCATTAATACAGATCAAGTTAATCAAGAAAAAGTGATCGAGACAGCAAGTCTTTTTCCAGAAGTCGACGTCCAACACTCACAGAGATTGGTGACTGCAATTACAGTCCCACAGACACCGACAAACATTTTAACAGCTGTTGATTTAGGAATCCATTTAACAGCTACAACCTCATAAAATGGCAGGGTGAGTGACTCAGTGAGTATGCAGTGTGACAGCAGATTTAGGGCCCATGGCCAGTTTAATCTGTAATAAGACAGTGGCATGGCCCCTTGGTGAGGATACACTGCGATTAGAGCAATAAGACATGAGGCTCTTGTAACAGTTTGAGAGAAAAAGACTCCTTCCACTATCTTGATTGCAATGAGGAAATACATCAAATCCAAACAGGAAACAGTGAGCAATTCCAAAACAAACTATGTCTGAAATGAAAATGTCATAAGTTCACACATTAATTTGAGACAGAAAATTATGCTGTGTAAAAGATTTTCTGCAGTTTTAAAACTGTACAAAAGTGATGGAGCTGTGTGCACCTCTTGGGAGGACACACGACAGTCTCCTTAGGGAGTTAACACCTTGATAAACAATGTTTCAAATACAAAGTTAAAGCTGTTAAATACTGTTGAACATATAATGCTTATACAAAATGCAATCAGTTTGTGGTTCTGCATTGCTATGCACAAGTTAAATTTACAGTAAATTCCTAATAACAGACTATCAGAGGTTGCAGTACTTATGTGCATGTCCTTTTTAATGCATGATCCTTAACAGTAATGGACACTTCCAGGGATGTAGGAATCACGTGCTGCCATGATCTAAAATTAACACTCGCCAATTGCCAAAGAAAGTAGAAATTGGCTTTTTCAAGTAACACAATTTTAACCGCCAGTGGCTGGTAACTTCCTAAAGACCTGCAATATAATTAATGGTTTGAGTCAAATTTTAAGAATGAGTTTGACCCTTGTTTAAATAAGTAATGTGTGCAATTCAAAGACACACAAATCATCTAATCCTAACCCTAAAGAAAACATCTAGAAGTTTATCTAGGGTGCTTTTTTCCTCCAGAATTCCATGTGGTGACACATTTAAGCAATAAGGCATGAGAGGCTATGCTATATTCAGAATCAGAAACAGAATGAGCTTTATTGCCAAGTATGCTTACACATACAAGGAATTTGCCTTGGTGACAAGCTTCCAGTGCACAAACAATTCAACAAGACAGAGATTATAATAAAAAAATAAAATAAAAGAATAAAAAAAAAAGTGAATAGAAAATATAAGTATATATAGAAATAACATTTGTATATATATATATATATATATATATATATATATATATATATATATATATATATATATATATATATATATATATATAAAGCAGCAAAAATAACTCAAAAAAGAAATGTCCCTCACTGTATTTTAAAGATAATTTTGTAAAAATCCGAATAACTTTACAGATCTTTATTGTAAAGGGTTTAAACAATGTTTTCCATGCTTGTTCAATGAACCATAAACAATTAATGAACATGCACCTGTGGAATGGTAAGACACTAACAGCTTACAGACGGTAGGCAATTTACAGTTATAAAAACTTAGGACACTAAAGAGACCTTTCTACTGACTCTGAAAAACACCAAAAGAAAGATGCCCAGGGTCCCTGCTCATCTGCGTGAACGTTCCTCAGGCATGCTGCATGGAGGCATGAGGACTGCAGATGTGGCCAGGGCAATAAATTGCAATGTCCGTACTGTGAGACGCACAGCGTCAGACAGCGCTACAGGGAGACAGCAAGGACAGCTGATTGTCCTCGCAGTGGCAGACCACGTGTAACAACACCTGCACAGGATCGGTACATCCGTATATCACACCTGCAGGACAGGTACAGGATGTCAACAACAACTGCCTGAGTTACACCAGGAATGCACAATCCCTCCATCAGTGCTCAGACTGTCTGCAATAGGCTAAGAGAGGCTGGAGTGAGGGCTTGTAGGCCTGTTGTAAGGCAGGTCCTTACCAGACACCGTTACACCGAGGCCTGTAATCTGGCGCGGGATCGATTTGGAGGTGGAGGGTCCATCATGGTCTGGGGCGGTGTGTCATAGCATCATCGGACTGAGCTTGTTGTCATTGCAGGCAATCTCAATGCTGTGCGTTACAGGGAAGACATCCTCCTCCCTCATGTGGTACCCTTCCTGCAGGCTCATCCTGGGTGAGTGGGGTCCAGAGTGATTTTTCCAGCTCTTTTCCTCACTCTGCAAGTGTACAGTTCTTGAAGGGAGGGCAGGGGGCAACCAATATTCCTCTCAGCATTCCGAACTGTCCTCTATAGTCTTCTGATGTTCGATTTCATAGCTGAACCAAACCAGAGAGTTATTGAAGTGGACAGAGGACAGACTCAGTGACTGCTGATTAGAACTGTATCAGCAGCGCCTGTGACAGATTGAACTTCCTCAGCTGGTGAAGGAAGTACAACCTCTGCTGGGCCTTTTTCACAATGGAGTCAATGTGGGTCTCCCACTTCAGGTCCTGTGAGATGGTAGTGCCCAGGAACCTGAATGACTCCACTGCTGCCACAGTGCTGTTTAGAATGGTGAGCGGGGTCAATGTTGGGGTGTTCTCCTAAAGTCCACTATCATCTCCACTGTTTTGAGCGTGTTCAGCTCCAGGTTGTTTTGACTGTACCATTGAGCCAGCCGTTCAACCTCCCTTCTGTATACGGACTCATTGTCATCTTGGATGAGGCCGATGACAGCAGTGTCATCTACAAACTTCAGGAGGACTTTATTGTGAATATAGTCATGGCTGAAGGGCGATGTTAGGCTCGAAGCAGAGTTAAAACAGTCACCACATAATAAAAATACTAAGGACACAAATGTTCATTACAATTTTATATTTTGTAAGTAAAATAATTAAATGCCATTCTTCTGCCAGAAAATTTATTTCCTGGCAATAAACAGTAAACAGATTGTTGCTAGGCAATGATAATTACTGTCAGCTATGGGTGTTGCAGAGTGATACAAATAGAAGTTCCTTAAAGAAGTCAGATGCTGCGTCTGAATATCCATACTTCTCTACTATATAGTATGCCAAAAACAGTATGCCAATGGAGTAGTATGGCCGAATCCACAGTATTCATGAAGCAGTAAGCGAGAAATACCTGAATGACCGACTATTTCCGGCGAGATTTTGAAGTGCAGATTGACTGGACTCTTAACGTTCCCATAATCCCTCAGGAGCTAAGGCGACATCATGTTGAAAACATTGGGTGTAAAGGAACGGAGGTGAATCGCGAGGCAGACGTCTCTTCTCAACTGTAAGTGCTATATATACCAAGATAATTATTCCTTGTGCTTGAATGGTGCTTGTTTAACAAAACCAAAGCAGATAGTTTTCGCGGTTGTTGTTATTATGTCAAATTCGGGTCACGTGACGATGCCAACGTCCCCGGATGAAGTATGTCTGAAATCTATTCATACTACTCGCATGCATACCTAAAACAACGTACTGTTCTGCCAGCAGATAAGTGCGTCCTTCATCAAATACAGTACATACTGTGACAGTATGCGTTTCGGACACAGCAAGAATCTTTCTAGCAAGTCAGTCCATTGGCGACCAACTTTGGAATGCTTTCGGGCAGCTATTTTTCTATGTAAACAAGCAGCATAAAAAAGCAGCTCCTATCTACTTGAATGAAGAAAGACCGAAATCTCGAAAATAGTTGGTCAAGATTACAATCAAAGAACATATTTCAAATCAGCAGTAAAATCTGACAACACTGGAATCATAAATTGTGCTTCTTTACCTCAGATTACCTCCAAAAAAAAAAAAAAAAAAAAACATTCCTGGCTTGTATAGCTAATGCACATGCGCGGTCTCAAATTGATTGATGGGCGATGTCTGTATCTAATAGGTGATTGGCTCTTTTACCTGTAAGGTGGAACTTCCTTTCTACAGCCGTTGACTGTTGGGCGTTCCAATTTCTTCCATTCATTTTAATAGAAGTGGCCCATCTCTGATAAAGCATGGCTGTTGACCAATAAATGTGGAGTATTTCTTGCATTAAGTAACCACAATGACAATACTAGGAATTTTTGTGGCAGGTGCAGTTTTACTGAGAGAGTAACTAATCTTGCATACGATGCTGCTAGTGATGCAATGTGCTGTTTGACACTAATATGCAAGGAAATAATAGTACACTCACCATTAGCAGGTGTGGCAAAAAGTATGTTTTGGACCCTGTGTGCTGCCTAAAGCCTCGTTCACACATTCAGCGACTTCTAACGACAAAGTGACATGATCTCATTCATTTTCAATGAGAGCTGATGACTTCCGACGACTAGATATGGGCATGTCCGGTGACTTCAGAAAGATGAGAAAAGTTTAACTTTATCCAAATGAGGAGCGAATTTCGGCTCACATCATCACTCTCCTTTGAGATACTGTAGTCGAAGGCAGGCAGGACAGAGAAGTTAAAGATTATGACAGCAATTTCACTGATCTAAATGATTTATCTTTGACCATATACATGGATATAATAAAAATGATGCGTTGAAAAAAAAAATTGTCGGCAGTCTAAGTGAGTTTAATTCATACATCGATAAGATTGTTCACCTAGTTAATGTTATGATGCATTGAGCACTGCTGCAGGTTTTATAAAAAAAGACTCTCCCCTGCAGAATGTTCACTTTTAGGGACAAGAAAATGGATTCTTTGTCAAATTAGTATGACATTTTAGAAATTGTTGGCAGCTGGAGTGAGTTTGAGTCATAGATTTTGTACATTGATAGATTGTTCATCATCTAGTTAATGATTTAATGCATTGAGCACTGCTGTAGTTTATACAAAAACACTCTCCACTGCAGAATGTTCATTGTAGTGACAAGAAAACAAATTCCTTGTCAAATCAGAATAATATCTTAGTTTTACCAGCAATATGTCTCATCTGTGATAAAAATTCACAACTTCACAGTACTAGTGACTTCAAATGATAAAGTTGCTGCATGTGTGAATGGGGCTTAAGGATGTCAAATAAAAAAAAAATATATATATATATTTTTTTAACATTTGAATACTCAGACGGTGCATTTGAATTTGGGATGTGTGCCAAGCACTGACGATGACTTTAGACAGATTGAATTCTTGCACTAAAAAGTCTAGATGCAGCGCAACAATACACAGGTGTTTTGAGACGTGTTTTTAAAGTTTGAAGTTCTTTTTAACTTGACACAGCATTTTTTAAAAACACAGCGTTCCTGCACGAGATGCTGAATAAAAAAATGAAATGCAGCGAAATGATGAAAGACGTTCATCTAGTGCATGTTTACACAGAAAAACAAATGGTAAACAGGATGGTTGCAAAAGCATTTGAAGTGAACAACCACTTAGGTGGAGGTCTTTGGCCAACGTCCCCGGATGAAGTATGTCTGAAATCTATTCATACTACTCGCATGCATACCTAAAAGAACGTACTGTTCTGCCAGCAGATAAGTGTGTCCTTCATCAAATACAGTACATACTGTGACAGTATGCATTTCGGACACAGCAAGAATCTTTCTAGCAAGTCAGTCTACTGGCGACCATCTTTGGAATGCTTTCGGGCAGCTATTTTTCTATGTAAACAAGCAGCATACAAAAGCAGCTCCTATCTACTTGAATGGAGAAAGACCGAAATCTCGAAAATGGTTGGTCAAGATTACAATCAAAGAACATATTTCAAATCAGCAGTAAAATCTGACAACACTGGAATCATAAATTGTGCTTCTTTACCTCAGATTACCACCAAAAAAAAAAGCTATAGCTAATGCACATGCACGTTCTCAAATTGATTGATAGGCAACGACTGTATCTAATAGGTGACTGGCTCTTTTACCTGTAAGACGGAACTTCCTTTCTACAGCCGTTGACTGTTGGGCGTTCCAATTTCTTCCATTCATTTTAATAGAAGTGGCCCATCTCTGATAAAGCATGGCTGTTGACCAATAAATGTGGAGTATTTCTTGCATTAAGTAACCACAATGACAATACTAGGAATTTTTGTGGCAGGTGCAGTTTTACTGAGAGAGTAACTAATCTTGCATATGATGCTGCTAGTGATGCAATGTGCTGTTTGACACTAATATGCAAGGAAATAATAGTACACTCACCATTAGCAGGTGTGGCAAAAAGTATGTTTTGGACCCTGTGTGCTGCCTAAAGCCTCGTTCACACATTCAGCGACTTCTAACGACAAAGTGACATGATCTCATTCATTTTCAATGAGAGCTGATGACTTCCGATGACTAGATATGTGCGTGTCCGGCGACTTCAGAAAGATGAGAAAAGTTTAACTTTATCCAAATGAGCAGCAAATTTCGTCTCACATCATCACTCTCCTGTGAGATACTGTAGTCGAAGGCAGGCAGGACAGAGAAGTTAAAGTGTATGAAAGCAATTTCACTGATCTAAATGATTTATCTGTGACCATATACATGGATATAATAAAAATGATGCGTTGAAAAAAAAAAAAAAAAAAAAAAAGAACTGTCGGCAGTCTAAGTGAGTTTAATTCATACATTGATAGATTGTTCACCTAGTTAATGTTATGATGATTTGAGTACTGCTGCAGGTTTTATAAAAAAACTCTCCCCTGCAGAATGTTCACTTTTAGGGACAAGAAAACGGATTCTTTGTCAAATTAGTATGACGTTTTAGAAATTGTTGGCAGCTGGAGTGAGTTTGAGTCATAGATTTTGTACATTGATAGATTGTTCATCATCTAGTTAATGATTTAATGCATTGAGCACTGCTGTAGTTTATACAAAAACACTCTCCACTGCAGAATGTTCATTGTAGTGACAAGAAAACAAATTCCTTGTCAAATCAGAATAATATCTTAGTTTTACCAGCAATATGTCTCATCTGTGATAAAAATTCACAACTTCACAGTACTAGTGACTTCAAATGATAAAGTTGCTGCATGTGTGAATGGGGCTTAAGGATTTTTTTTTTTACATTTGAATACTCGGTGCATTTGAATTTGGGATGTGTGCCAAGCACTGACGATGACTTTAGACAGATTGCATTCTTGAGCTAAAAAGTCTAGATGCAGCGCAACAATACGCAGGTGTTTCGAGACGTGTTTTTAAAGTTTGAAGTTCTTTTTAACTTGACAGCATTTTTTTAAAATACAGCGTTCCTGCACGAGATGCTGAATAAACAATGAAATGCAGCGAAATGATGAAAGACGTTTGTCTAGTGCATGTTTACATAGAAAAACAAATGGTAAACGGGATGGTTGCAAAGCATTTTCAGTGAACAACCACTTAGGTGGCGGACTTTAGCCGTTGTGTCTTGCTCTCTTATCGATATTTAGCCTGTGTTCTACATCTAGACGATCAGGTGCGTGTAGTTAAAAACACAAGCAGTTCGGCTTTCCCAGGCTGTATGAAGTTGCTAACGTTAGCTGCCTTGCTAACGATTAGGCTACGCCAGTCAACGCGGTCCAGGTGACAACGGTTGCACCCTCTCATCATCTCTAGAGAGCAGCACGACAAAACAACAGTGCTGTGTATACCAGATCTGATCTTTCTGTGCTGTATTTTTGAATATTGTTCTCTAGCACCAAACACGCTTCATGAATGCCCCGTCCCGCTCTGCATGCGTTGCCCCTTTACCCCACATGCAAGTAGAAATGATGTGCCACATAAGTTAGCGTGGTTCCAGAGAGCCTTCTACATTTCTAAATGTAGCTTTTTTAATCAGCTTGTTATGAGCCTTTATGAGATTTCTGTTCTAATTTTGTGAAATTAATCAGATGTCTTCATCTCTGGCATGGATGACAAGGAAAGACAATAAAATTACTAGTTTGTAGCCTAGTCTTTCTCACTTTAATGAAAATATATAAAAATGGTCCATTCAGACTTTTACATTTTAAAAATTTTCTCTCATGGGATACCCCTCAAAACCCCCATACAGTATCATTCTTCAGTCGCAATGGCTTTTATGCCCCCATACTTGCTATCTGAATGTCACAAAATATTAAAAATAATCTGAATGTAAAAATTATATGCTGTCGTTATGCTTCAAAACAAACAGATGATTTTTTAACATTCATATGCAACTGATTGATAAACTCTATAAAATACTTTAATATTTTGGTAGAAGATCCCTCAGACACCCCTGCTTTGGCTGTCTCTGGGCCCCCAATGTGGTTTTGTATAGACTATTTTGACTGTTTAGGATTTTTTTATTCTTTTCTTCTGCCAACTTGGAAATTCAAAAAAATGTGCAATGTGCAAATGTGAATGTATATTGTGATAAATATCGATATCGAATGATATGAAAAAGAATATTGTGATCATATTTTTGGCCATATCCCTCAAATAATACATGAGCTTTGACAGAAAAAATAATGCAAGTACTTTTATAAAATTATAAGCTTTACATTTCTGCCTTTAAATCCTCCAAAAATTGGCCCAATTTAATTACATTGTAAGTGCATTGTAAGTAACTTTGAAAAAACACAGTTATGAAAAGCACATTTCAGCTACTGGTATGTGTGTTTTTGCATATATTTCATACCTGGACGGAGCCACTCCCACCAAGTTGGGTCCCAGCCCCCTAAATAGTGAGCGAGGACCTTCTTTCTCCAGTATTAACCTAAGAGCGAGAGCGAGAGATGGAGACAAACATGGACATAAAAAGATATAAGGATAAAGTTGCACTACAGTAGAAATAAGAAAGCTTACATGACAGTGCAAACTACACAGACAGCACACAAAATTACAGCCTGTCTTGTTTCCAATTTTTATGTTTTGCCTTTTACTTTTAATAGACGAACAAATTCTGACTCTTCTAAATTCCTCTCAGAAATGTAAAAAATACATTTAAAAAAATGCATTTGTAACTAATTTTCTGTTGACCTGCTTTTCAGTAGTTTTCCTTCTGTTCTTTCTTTTTCTCCAGGGTAATATAATAGGTCTGAATACCAGTGCTTGTACGAGGCCAAAAAAATAAATAAAAGTGACTCCAATCCTGGAGAAGACAGCAAGACTACACCCAGAAACTGTAGTGTTTCAATACTTTGCCAGACTAGCAAAAACACTAACCAAGTTAGCATAATAGGGGCAAATGCAGGTACGCTCCTGGTATTGTGAACTTAGTCTTTTCTTTCCCTTTTCTTACTGTGATGCTCTTGCAGCCCCACTGAAGTCACAACATATGGTTATAATTTATAGTCAGCAAGAGAGCCCCACAGAGAGACTCAATGCACAGCACTGATAAGCTCAAAATCTAGATAACTGTTGATCACCAAGATCCTTTAAACAAGAGCTTTATGATGTTGTATCAACAAGTGTTATGTTCTATAGAAATATACTGCAGTGTTTTTTTTTTTTCTTTGCATTCATGTAGTATTTTCAAAACAATAAAAATGCTGGTTCAAATGCCTTGAAAAAATGTTTGGTTTTGAAGTACTTACTTGAGACAGTGCAGAGGCCCCGGTGGAGACATACGGGCCACACTGGCCCCATTCACAGTACTGAGCTGCACTTCAGAAATGTACAGCGTCACCGTCGAAGACTGCAGCCTCGTCTTCACCACCTCCAATGGACATGTCAGTATAGCACCCACAGTGCCCCCACAGCTAGAGAGAGAGAGAGAGATGATTTATAACTCACTTATGTAACATCCCTTGTAATGTAAAAAGAAAATATATAATACCAGCCAGGCTGATTAATCAAACAATATTTGGCTATTTTGAGATTATCAGCATTGGATGATTACCATGCCGATACCATGCTTGTTTGATTTACTGAAGTGTTAGCATTCCGTTTCCATTTCAGAATGCACAACACAGAAGGTAGGCCCACTGCAGCCTCAGCTTTCTGTTTTTGGCTGACAGAAGTGGAACCCGACATAGACTTCTGCTGTTGAAGCCCATCCGCCTCAAGGTACGACGTATTGTGCATTCTGAGATGCTATTCTGCTCACTACAATTGTACAGAGTGGTTATCTCAGTTACTGTAACCTTTCTGTCAGCTCGAACCAGTCTGGTCATTCTCTGTTGACCTCTTTCATCAACAAGGCATTTCCATCTGCAGAACTGCCACTCACTGGATGTTTTTTTTGTTTTTAGCACCATTCTGAGTAAACTCTAGAGACTGTTGTGCGTGAAAATCCCAGGAGATCAGCAGTTACAGAACCAGTCCGTCTCACAACAAAAATCATGCCACGGTCAAAATCACTGAGATCAAATTTTTTCCCCCATTCTGATGGTTGATGTGAACATTAACTGAAGGTCCTGACCAGTATCTGCCTGATTTTATGCATTGCACTGCTGCCACACGATTGGCTGATTAGATAATCACATGAATAAGTAAGTGTACCTAATAAAGTGAGTGAGTGTGTGTGTGTGTGTGTGTGTGTGTGTGTGTGTATATATATATATATTTTTTATTATTATTTATTTATTATACACACAAATCTAATTTACATTAATAAAGTAAAATAATATTATGTTTTAAAGAATAATAGAAAGGCTACGGTAACTCAGATAACCCCTCTGTACAATTGTAGTAAGCAGAATAGCATCTCAGAATGCACAACACCTCGAACCTTGAGGTGGATGTGTTACAACAGAAGAACCATAGTGTTCATAATGAAGTGCTCACTGAGTGTATATATCACTATAGGGATGACCGATCGGTATCGGCCGATATTCATGTCCTATGACTCGAACGGTGATCGGTAATTTGGACAATTGCATAAACCGATCGCTCATGTCGCAAAAGACGTGCGGCTCCTTTAAGACTTGAGCAGCACTGTCAAGGCATCACGGAGTGTGGGAATACTGGCATAGTTTTGTAAGACAACAAATTTTATCCAGCAGTTAAGAACGATGCAGTGGGAGAGGTATGTCAAAAATGGAACATTTGTGTTCTGTACTGTTAATGTGGCATTTCACACATGACAAGCCAAAGGGGAAACAGTGCAAGTTGTGAAACGGTCCTTATTATGGTTCATGGTGGCAGCTTCTCAGTCTCCGCCGGGCATAGGTATCCGAGTAATAAAGCGAGTTACAAGATGTGGTGTAATAAATATCTCCCAATTAAACGGCATTAACAATAGTAGAACCCGTAGAGTCCAGAAGCATGCGCTCTTTCTCCGCTTTCCTGTTTCTCTTGCCCTCATGAGAGAGCACGTATTCCCCTCATTAAAGTTAAAGCAGCAACAAGTGAAAACTTAACTATTAATACAATCATCTAACTAAATGAAAAGGGAAGGAATTTATCAATATAATAATTATTTATACAACATTAAGGTACCACAATATAATGTATTAAAAATAATGCAAAAATCTGAATTAAAAAAAAAGAAATTAATTTTTTTTTAATACAAAAAAAATGCAAAAAAATAGAATTAAAATGAGGAATAATACTAATTATATGAAATAACGACAATGAATCAATAACCAAAAATGTCACATTAATTTTAATTGCACCTATGGGTATATCAGTTAGTCTTCAGTTTAACACTAAGCTTCATTTTTTATAGGGCTATCTATTTTAATATAGAGAATATTTTGTTAGGCTATACTAGGGCTGTCAATTGGGCAGAAAAAAATCTATTCAAATTTTTACCTAAAATACATTTAAAATTAAATTCAAATTTTAAAGTCAGTTGATTTTTTTAATCGACGTCATTTACTTAGTCCACAAGAGGGCGCAAATAATACATAAACCATACAGGACTGTGTTATATTATTGCAAAGAACATTCCTGGCTGTTAAAAAAAAAAAAAAAAAAAAAGAGCATTCCTTTTTCAACTACTGTGCATAAAATAAATAAAAAGTTTTATTCGGTCCATATTCTCAAATGTTAAGTAAGAATTAAAATGAAACCAGTTCACATGGTGTTACACTTACTACCCCAGGCTTAATCTCCATAATTTCAGTGAAATACCACATTGCTTTTTATTCATTACAGTTGTATGTATGGTAGCAATATTCTAGATAGCAGTGGTATTTGGTATTTGACTGGGGTGGTTCAAACAGATGGAACACAACAGAATGCGAGGTTGAACTTCTTTCCTGACAAAGTGTTTAAAAGCCCATTGCTTAATCTGAGTACTGCTTATAAGAGAGCATGATGCAATGACCAAAGACAAAGGGGCTGTTCACACCGAAAGCTTCTGCAACCATCCATTTGTTTTTCTATGTACACACGCACTAGACGAACGTCTTTGTTTCGCTTTGTTTTTGTTTATTCTCCATCCCGTGGAGCGCTGTTTTTTAGATGCTGTCTAATTAAAAAGAACTTTAAAAAGCATCTAGAGACACCTGCTTTCTATTAAACTGTATTTGTCTAGCCTTTCTTAGCGCAAGAATGCGATCGATCTGAAGTCATCGTCAGTTCTTGGCACACATTTAAAATTCAAATGCACAGTTTTAGCATTCGAATGTGCATTTTTTCTTAAATTCATCAAAAATTCAAATTTTAGCCCTAGCCTATATAGTGTTTCCCATTAATTACCTAGACTGTGGTAAAACAATTATTTTTACACTTCTCATAAAAGATCTCTAACGTTGTGTTTTGCGCCATTGCTTCAGCAAAGCATCTCTCACTCCCAGTCAGTCAGCCCCCCTCCTCCCCACTCCCCCCTGCTGTACGCACGCATGCTCACACACACACACACACGCGCGCGCACTCCAAGACACCAAAGCATTTTGAGGACACAACATCGTTTGAGGTAAGTAACGTTAACTAACATTACAGTATCCACTGCTGTTATCCATTAGTCCAAACACAATTTTATCATTATAATAATTAATTTTAATTATAATTTACAACTGTTATAATTATAATAATTTTTATAATAATAATTGTATTTATTTATCACACATTATACATTTGCACATATACAGTGAAATTCTTTTTTTTTCACATATCCCAGCTAAGCTGGGGTCAGAGTGCAGGGTCAGCCATGATACGGCACCCCTGGAGCAGACAGGGTCAAGGGCCTTGCTCATGGGCCCAACAATGGCATCTTGGCAGTACTGGGGCTTGAACCCCTGACCTTCTGATCAGTAACCCAGAGCCTTAACCGCTGAGCCACCACTGTACCACTGCCCATTATCAATCAAATAATTAACGTTAATCTAACATTAGGTAACGATATCTGTCAGTCTCTTCGCTAATGTTGACTGACATATCCAGCTGCTTGTCTTGAAAAACAATGTATAACGTATGTAACTTTATAGCTCGCTAGCTAATGTTAGCTAATTATCTAATGTTAATGTTTTTACCAGCGGCTCTGACAACGTAACTATTTTCAGCATCTGAGGAGTAAGTTCAACACAAGTAACCACTTTTGCTTCATTTCTTTGATGGCTCACAGGGCTCAACATTAACGCTTGTCTGGGACAAGTGGATTTTTGAAGGGGCAAGTGAAATTAAGTTTTACTTGCCCGACCGGACAATCAGACTAATTAAAACGTCAATAACAAAAAAATAACCAACTATATTTGTGATGGCCTAGGCCTGTGTCACTTACTAGAAAGTTCATATTCTTATTCTGCTGCTGAAAGTAATCCAGAGCACGTAATCTTATAATTCACTAGTGATCTAGTAACAGCTGCGCCCTTGATTGACAGGTGGCTGTGTGTTTGTGCTGAACATGCACTTGTGTTCCAAAATGCTTGCGCTAATACGCATCTGAAAAAACTTTTCAAATAAATTTCAAAATTCCGCCAAAATGCCCATCTTGGTGAGGTATTCAGGTAAACACAGAAAGTGACGTCTAAAGTGAACGTAAACAGTGGAGAAAAAAACTGATTTGTATTAAAATGTCAGATTTGTAAGTATAAAGGTAAGCTAATAGACCTAGTGCTGTCTAGTGTAGTGTGTCATTATCATAATCAAACAACCAGAACAAGAAAACGAGAAACCACTCACTGCTCTTGACTGTGTAACTTTAGTAGCTTTAAAAATTATTAATGTATTATAATCATACAGTGAAGACCAGTAGTAGTTTTATGTTGCATTTCATTCTGAATGTTTACTTGAATGCTTGATAGCCTACTGCTGTTAAAAACTTTTAAAGCTGTTAAAAAAGCACTGACTTTTCTTAATTTGTATTTTTTTGTTCTATTATTTTAATATATTTCTATTCATTGCTGTTTTTTATTGTTATTTTATTACTGACTGTTTACTAATCTTGAATAATTACTTAAGAACTTGAAACTATTCTTCCATACTTACCATATTAGTCAGTGTTATTATTTGTTGTGGTTTTGAGAATTGTCAAATTTCACTACCGACTACTGAAATTTTGGTATTGTGATAATGTATAGCCTATATTGTACATGGCAGATCTTGCTGCAATAACATGATGAAAAAGTAGATCTAACTCCATAGAAGTGTGATCACCCCTGCTGTAAATGATGGTGATGGAGGCTTTTCTTTATTCGACTACCATACGTAACATAAAATAATTATCTTATGACAATATCCTCCTCCCCTACCCAGTGCAGTTTACATTTCTGTCACAGAGAACTGAGTTGATTGCATAGGTACACTATTAGGTTGGCCATCGTTCATGATTTTAGAAAAATATACCACATAAACTTTGACATGGTACTTGAGCATGTAACATAAATGTCCTTTTATTCTCCGGACAAGTTACTTTGTTACTCGGACAAGTGAATGACCAATTTACTTGTCCAGACGACAAGCACATGACAATGTTTAATGTTGTGCCCTGGCTCAAATATATGCTCTAGTCGATTTTATGTTTTAACCATTTGTGAAATGCATCTCGTTTACCATGCTTTGTGGGTGTAACCTTTTTTGCCATGTCATCACCATTTATGATTAAATGATTAAACTAGAGCACAGAATTGTTTACAAGAGCACAAAGTTCTTCATAGATCTAGCCTCTTAAATTTGATCTGAAGTGCACCAGACTGATGCATTTCACTTTAAAATGTACAAAGTTTTCCTACGGGGGAACATGCCCCCAGACCCCCCCCCCCAAGAGGGTCCGAGGTCCACCCACCACAGTCTCACAAAATCCTGTGGGAAATACTGCTATATCCTTTTTTAAAAGACTTACTAAAAAAACGCTTTTTAATAAGCACTTTAAACTTTTTTGTCAGCAAAAACTAGGCAAAGTGATATTACTGGGAAAAGGAAAATTCAATAATAGTGACAGTGAGCAGAAAGCTTACATATAGCTAGTTGTGACAGACATCCTGATAAAAGGTGAAATGTTCAGTCTCAGCCAATCAGGTGACAAGATGATCGGTATCAGCTTTAAAAATCCTGATCGGAGCATCCCTGGTCACCATAATCTGGTATATCATTTATAAACATTACTGAATTGAAAGGCAACATCCTCTAGCGTGAAAGACAAATAACCTGGTGACAGGTCACACATAAACGTGTGCTGCATTTTAAACGTCAGAGAATTTTTCCGTCTGTTGACATCCACACTGGTTACTCTTTTAGCTTGTTAATGCAGCCTTAAGTAACATCTGTATGTGGGTCAAGTTCAACATGTGCCTTGTGTGTATGTGCGTTATAGGGGGAGGGAGGGGGTCCGTGGATAGAGCTGGGCCATGCATAAACTAATGTCAGGAGCTTGGGCCTGAACAGGAACCATTACCACATGCAAAAGGACAATGTCCAAATTGACTTACAGTAAGTGTGCAACCCATAGACACTTCTCTAGATGGGTTTTCAGTAATCCACTTTAACAAGAGTCAGAGTGGATTACGAAGAAGATGCCTACAATTGCTTCACCAAATGTCACAAAAGCCTCAGCTCTGACAAGACACCTGTCAACCAAACTAATAGAAAGCTCTCCAAAGAGATTCCCTGTTTACCTGTGGTTCTAAGAAGCCCAAGTTGTCATGTGTGCTTAAAGTTAACAGGGAAAACACTGAATATTGATAACATGCTAAATTTGCTGACCTAAGCAATCGACTGTGCATTCCTCGGTTCTAAACCCCGTGTCCCTGCAGGTCTATTTTTTGTGTCACCCTTCAATGGACCGACCCACATACGGAGAGCAGCTGTGAACTTTGTCCCAGATATGGAGCCCTCCGGTTTGTTGTTGCTAAGGTTTACACACTGGCGCTCTCACTCACTCCTAGGCCAATGAACAGAATGATCACACATGAGCACAACAACTCAGCTGCCCCTCCCAATTAAACCCTCTGCAATGGCTTTTTAGTAAACTTCCACTGGCTTTTTAGTACTTCACAGTTACTAATGGAATTCTGCAAAAACTTTTACATAAAAAGTTGATTTTGAAAGAAAAGGGAAGTGCTCCAGAGAGGGGAAAAGAAAGTAAGCTTAATTGTTTCTCAAAGCTTGAAAAAGTGAGCAAACACTAACATTTTCAAGACCCCTGGTCAATGATTAGTTTAGTTTGGAAGTAAAAAAGCAGTTTGCATTTGAGGTAGGTTTGCACAGCACTGTTCAAAGGGCTAAAACTCCAATGAGTAAGGCAACAAGAGTCCTGTCTAATGTAACAAGCCCCACTTAAACGGGACCTGAACCAAACTGAAACTCAAGTCGGCTTGAAAGATTCCAAAAAGATACCGCAATCCAATCAAACTGGAACAGTGAATTCGGAACGACGTGCAGTGCTTTCCATGGACAGACTGTGTATATTTACTTTAATGCAAACAGAAAGCGTTCATAAATATTCTGAATTGCGTTATTTCTGTCTGATCAAGCACACTGCATTTGGGTAGTTGAAAAATTTCAGACAGTGTCAGCAGTGTACTGCAGTGTAAAATGCTTTACTTCATCTAAATCATCTTAAACAGAATTGTTTTTAATTACTGTATAATACCTATATGCAATTTTATGATCTTATTTTAAATGAGAGACTAAATGGAATATTTGTACTTTAGAAAATGTCAATGCAAGACTGTTTAACTGAAAATGTGATTAAAAATGGTGGAAAAACATGGTTTGAAATTGTGACCAGCTACAGCACCAAAAAATATATACTTTCCTTAATGCATTCATATAAATTTTAAACTAAAATCAAATAAAAGTTCAATTCCATGTTATCTGTCAGATACCCTTTTACATTAATCATTTCACAGCTCTAAATGAACTGAGTTGAACATTTTTAATTGATTAATCTCACAGTTTTCTGTGATTAATCGCGATTAATCATGGTGCAAGATGATACATTACACCAAACATTAATATAATCATAAATATATTTACTTTATACTTTGTCTCAAAGAACTTGCAAGAAATTGTCAAGTCATCATTTATTTTAATAAGGCTATTTAAAAATGTACATATTAAAACAAAATGTGCAGGTAGTTAATTCAATTTTTATTGTATAAATCTTTGATACAAGCATATGTATACATGTCAAAATCAGTAGACATGCTGTAATTAAAAGTTGGGCAAAATAATCTGGTGGTTTACAGTGGACTTTTTTTTTTTAATAATAGGGTCAGCAGGGCAGATTCAATTCTTTTCAAAGCTTTATTGGCGAGAGAATCTCAAGTGTACGTTGCCATTGCATTATTAGACACTATACATACAGATACACTGTAGCTAAAACAAACTGAATGCTTAAGTGTCAAATCTAAAAACTATTATTTTCTCTGGCTGCCGCTCAGTCTCGTGCACATGCTGGGTCTCTCTTGTGCGGTTTCCCTTTTCACACTGGTTCAGATGACAGTGAGTGAAGGTTTTTGAGCAATGTGAAGAGATACGGCAGAACGTCCGTATCTCTCCCACACCTGGCTCACCGCTTGTGGGTGAAGTCTCCATTCTTCGTACAGTAAATCCGCTCCCATGTTTATTATGCCCGGGACATGCGTCGCACGTGATGAATAAGCGTGTACTGCTCCACACAATCAGTTTCTGAGCTAGGATTTGCCGAGCATGTACCTCCTGGAAATGTATGCCAATTTTAGCCACAAGAATTGTGGAAAAACATTAGTGAAGTTACAGGAAGTGAAAAAATGCCTTTGTGTAAAAAAATGTTAACGTTAAACAGTCAACTATTAATCGCCTTTAACACGTTAAATTTCCCAACCCTAATTTTATTATAGGGTTTATTTAACCTTTTTTGTCACAGGGTAATAAAAAGAGCTGCAATTGCTGTGCATCGACAGGGCAATTTAATTTTCTAAATTGAGTGATTATTTATAATATCACAGTGTCATTGGTTTGTTTATCACACTGTTCTTTATGGTGGCGGGTGAACTAGCTACTGCTTATTTAAAGCACTCATACCTGCATGTCAGAATAAGCAGTATAAATGAGCTTATTTCAAAACATTCCTTACACTTCCTTCATCAACACTGTATGCACAAAACCCTTTAAAGGAATATTCCATTTCAAAACAAGTTGAGCTCAATGGACAGCATTTGAGGCATAATGTTGATTACCACAAAAAAAAAAAATTTTATTTTATAAAAGCACACATTAATTCTTTTGTTAAACGTGTATTATTTGAGCTATAGTGTGGTTTAAATGGTAATTTACCGGGATTACAGGGTTTATGGCGTCATGGCAACGAAATTGTAAAATTGTGTATAACTTTACACAAAGAAGGTTAGCAAGCGATTTATCACACTAAAATCATGTTAACAAACATATTGTTTATGTCTTGAGGATATACTTTTAAAACAGAGAGTGCCTATTTTAACATTAACAGATTAGCCCTATTCAGTTCCATTACAAGTGCCTCACTGTAATCCAGATTTTTCTTTTTTTATATAAAAGAGGGACAAGTCAAAATTAATTTTTGTAGCAATCAACATTATGCCACAAACGCTGTCGACTGACCTTAACTTGTATTGACCCCGGAATATTCTTTTAAACCCACTGCCCCAACTCCTATGACCCCTGTGGGAACAGTCAGGCCTTTTATAAGGGTCAGAGTCAACCAATGACCATGGGAGATATGAGCTTGTTAAAGTGTGATATGCTCTCCTCATATTTCTGTAAGAGAAATGTTGGTTAGGCCCAAATTTCTTTATTATGAAAAATCAGTCAGTACCCTTTGATTCAAAGGCTAAGAATAAATGTATGCTCGTACAGTGCAAAAGAGCAGCCAGAGACATGCAGGAATGAGAATGGAGTCAAAAATAGCTGCACAATTGATTGCTATGCTCCCTGTCAAGCAACAAGCTAGGATCACTGACTGGAGTCAAGCTGACAGTTGAAACCACAGACCTAGTACAATACAGGAAATGGTATTGCTTCATGTTCACACTCAACTTTTATTTTCTCCTCTCTCAACTCTCAATAGCTATGGCAAAACGCATGAGTGAAAAGCATCAAAGCACAATCACTTTCTGAAATAGAGAAAGTGATTATGCTAGGATTTTCCAGAGGTTTCTGTCTGTGACAACAACACAGGATACAATGCGTCTAGTGCATGCCCTTGCGTTTACAGAAATCACTAAGACAACAGCTATACTATATGCACACGTGCTGGTAGACACTTGTTTGACTGTTTTCACTGCTGTTGCATACGCATCTTTCCGTCACACAATTTATAATGTTGCCCTGATTTAGCAGATCAGATGCGATGAGCAAAGATATTAATAATAATAACAATAATTATCAAATATACCGGACGGACGTAAAAAGGAATGGTGTCACACTGTTAGGTCCGTGTATCCACATGACAGTAGTGATTGATGTCGGCACACTACTCACCCTCCAGCAAAGAGATGAACAAGGGTGTCCCTCTGACTCATCCTTTAGCATTCTCGGCACCCACACACAGGCCTGCAGTGCAAGAGCCGGATAGCTCCGCCGAACGCGCTGAGATTCTGTTGTATCGCTCAGTTTTACGGATGTGGATGTGAATTAAAAAACACTCGTTAATTCAGCTCGACGTCTAGCGATGCGGCTAGCTGAGCTCGCTAACGGCCGTCGATGTGCACAGACGCCTCCTTTTGCCTCTAACTGGTCAGTTTTTTTTATTTTTTTATTTGTTTTATAATGACTCTTTCTCTTCAATAGCACCAATATCTACCAGATTCCGAGGTTGTGGTTGCAGGGGAGGTGGGTTTTGTAAAGCCAAATCCGTGCAAAGTCGGCGGTGTCTGTGGTTCCGTTGTATCTCCAGAGCTGAGGCTGAGAAACGAAATGAGATGGACAGCGGCGTCGATATTTACGAGCCAATCAGAATCTGCACAACAGAGGCCGCGATTGGTCGACTCGCTGCGTGACGTCACTTGTCTCCACCCCATCATGCCTTTCTCACATGATCACGCAATCGATAAATCGTAAATATTGATTTATCCCAATTTAGGGATTTAGACACATACTTGCAGATTTGTTTGTAGGGTAAATGTAAGTCTGCCTGCAGTTACAGTGCCCTAAAAACATTAGCAAAGATTAGTTTGACGGCACAGCAGCATATTTTAGCTGAGAATGAATGAGGATATTCATAGTGGGCTGTATGTTCACAAATATGAATTTCACATGGTGTGTTTTTAGAGACACTGCCAGTATTTTCGTCCACTGCGGGGTTAATTAAGTTGCGTTAGGCCCACTTTACAGGTCATTTTTTGTTTTTTGCTAAAATTTAGAAAGAACATAATGAGTGGGCATGTCCTCCTGTTGAAGATAATGTAATGGAATTAAATGTAATTGACAATGACACCCATGAGCAGGTGGTTGCACGTTTTTATCTGTTTTAAACCAAACTTCTTCCATGCATCTATTGTTCTCCCTTCATCTGCAACAATAAAAAAACACATTTTTAAATTGTGCATTGATATGCAAATGACCAAGGAAAAAAATGCTAATGTATATGAGGAAGAGTCCTCGGAGGAACCTTGCCTGTATCAGCTGACAAGAGTTACAGCTTTCCTTATAAGCAAATCTGTTTTCCTAACTAAATAGCTGAATAAAATGCATACGCCTCCTGGTTTCAAGATTAGAGATACAATTTCAGGTCATGTGCATTGAAAATCTAATTTCTCATGCCATGCCAACCTAATGACACACAATGAGGACGAAGAGGTTCAGACAGGGCAGGGTCTGCCAGCCCTCTATATAGAGTTAACATTGCCTAGATGTCTGACTGACAGTCACCTCTTTTGTCCTCTAAATTCAGCTTGTAATATTCACAGAATCTCAAAGGAATGTGCAAAAGTGACCCAAAATTAGGTGGAAAAAATGCACATTTTACTCAGCCATACAGCTATGTGCAACTGGTGGAGTGTCAGTGAGGTTCGATTGTTCTTCACTGATAAAAATAAATAAAAAATAATACTAATAAATAAATAAATAAATAAATGCCTGTCATGCCTTAATCTAAGTTCAGTATTGCAGGAGGCTTTGTTTAACATTTAGCACTGTTTAACATTGTTTAACATTTAACAGTAATATTCAATAGCAAAAACTTTCTTTCAAACTAGTTTTTGAATACATTTGTCGTAAGCTGATAAAACAGCTAAATATGATACATTCTTCTTATAATTTCAGTCTCACGCCATAAGTAAAACCTAGTCACGAGAGGGCTGCAATAAAATTAAACTTTGATGCACAGCACCTTGGTGTCCATTAGAACTTACATAACTAATCTTGCAAAGCAATGGGTCTAAATAGGTGCTGGAACGAAATGATCCGTGATTAACCGTGTTGCACATTATTCCAACCCATCTATTGCCAACAGGGGACAAAGTTAATCTATTATCAAACACAACAATGTATGCAGATCATTTTCATGCTATTTACAGCTATTGCCGTACACACTGTGAAATGATTTTGAATAAGAGTGTTGACATCTTCAGTGTACTTCATTAGACTATTCAGTGAGTCATGATTTAGTCAGCTTAATATTAAACTCTGAAAGAAACATCTGGAGAGCAAATACATGGTCAGCAGGAGTTCTGTAGATAAGTATTCTAAAGTTGGATTGATCTGTATAGGGTCAGCCACTTCAAACACCACAAGTAGAAAACGGATGCAGTTTTATATCTCACCATATTATCACAGTTTTTGTGTAGTTCCTATTTGTTACAAATGTATTTAACTTTTAAACATAACAGAATATCTTATGTTTTTATTTAACGGGGAGTAATGGAATAAATATAATGGTATTACATATTTTAAATACAAAATATTAGTCACTGTATTCTACTACAGTTACAGTTCAAATCGTTGGTAATCAGAATACAGTTACATTCAAAAAGTATTTTGGTTACTGAAGAGATTACTTTGCATTTTATTGTAATTTGTTTCATTTAATATTTAGTCCTTTCAGTTGGAAAACATTTATCCAAGTAAATGATGCGATCCGAGGAGCGTTTGAACAGTGGTGAAACACTTTCTTATGATGTGTTACATTCATATGAGCAGACAGATGTCGCTTCCACACTGTTATGAGTGAAAAGACATGAATATGTCGTCATTGAGGAACTTACCATTTGGGAGCTTAATAAAGAGAATCCATAAACGATCAGAAAAAGATGTTGTTGTGTACAATCTTTAGGGTTGTTTGAAGTTTGGAGCAGTAGAATTAGTTAACATTGTATGAAATGTCATGAGCTCTTGGAAAGGCGCTATATACATAAATCATATTATTATTATTATTATTATTATTATTATTATTATGTGAACATTTAGCTATGAGTATGTATTTGACTCTGCAGTTTCTGACATATAGGGTTGGGAGGGTTACTTTTAAAATATATTCCACTACAGATTACAGAATACATGTTGATGTAATATCATTTGTAATGTATTCCGATAGATTACTTCCTCAGCACAGATTTTTTTTTTATTTCGTTTTGACTAAAAGAGTTAATAACAAGTGAAAGAAATGCCAGAACAATAATACTGATATTAAAAAATACATTCTCTGCAAATAATATTGTATGCAGTGTTGCTTCTAAAACAAGATAAAGTATATTTACATTGTTTCAAGGATTTTTAGATATTTTTACAGGAAAACTATATAAAAAAAAAAAAATAAAAAAAAAAAAAATACAAAATCATCAAGAATAAGATTTTTGCCATATTTTTCCCTAATATCAAAGGTCTTATACTTGAGAGAAAAAAAATTGATCATACATGTTTTTTCTTTATAGAAAAATTATATTCGTGCCTGTTAACAGGTGCATATAAAGGTTCTAGAAATAGCATTTTAGCTTAGCATGGTGGACAGAAATATACCGTGAAATGATGAACCGTGAACCATGTTTCAGTCTTTACAGTTCACCATCGGTTACGTTATTAAACAATATAAACTTGAGATACTAACCTTCTGGAAATATAAAAGTCTGCTTTTCACTTTAAAACGTATTGTTAATCATCGTGGTAACTACAAAAGGCCACATGATAACTTGAAGTTCGTCAAGGAGCTCTTCCAGGAGCAATAATTAATACAGGTGCATCTCAATAAATTAGAATGTCGTGGAAAAGTTCATTTATTTCAGTAATTCAACTCAAATTGTGAAACTCATGTATTAAATAAATTCAGTGCACACAGACTGAAGTAGTTTAAGTCTTTGGTTCTTTTAATTGTGATGATTTTTGTGATGATTTAACAAAAACCCACCAATTCACTATCTCAACAAATTAGAATACATCATAAGACCAATAAAAAAAAATTTTTTTAGTGAATTGTTGGCCTTCTGGAAAGTATGTTCATTTACTGTATATGTACTCAATACTTGGTAGGGGCTCCTTTTGCTTTAATTACTGCCTCAATTCGGCGTGGCATGGAGGTGATCAGTTTGTGGCACTGCTGAGGTGGTATGGAAGCCCAGGTTTCTTTGACAGTGACCTTCAGCTCATCTTCATTTTTTGGTCTCTTGTTTCTCATTTTCCTCTTGACAATACCCCATAGATTCTCTATGGGGTTCAGGTCTGGTGAGTTTGCTGGCCAGTCAAGCACACCAACACCATGGTCATTTAATCAACTTTTGGTGCTTTTGGCAGTGTGGGCATGTGCCACATCCTGCTGGAAAATGAAATCAGCATCTTTAAAAAGCTGGTCAGCAGAAGGAAGCATGAAGTGCTCCAAAATGTCTTGGTAAACGGGTGCAGTGACTTTGGTTTTCAAAAAACACAATGGACCAACACCAGCAGATGACATTGCACCCCAAATCATCTCCTTAGCCCAGGTAAGACGCCTCTGACGTTGTCTGTGGTTCAGGAGTGGCTTAACAAGAGGAACACGACAACTGTAGCCAAATTCCTTGGCACGTCTGTGTGTGGTGGCTCTTGATGCCTTGACCCCAGCCTCAGTCCATTCCTTGTGAAGTTCACCCAAATTCTTGAATTGATTTTGCTTGACAATCCTCATAAGGCTGCGGTTCTCTCGGTTGGTTGTGCATCTTTTTCTTCCACACTTTTTCCTTCCACTCAACTTTCTGTTAACATGCTTGGATACAGCACTCTGTGAACAGCCAGCTTCTTTGGCAATGAATGTTTGTGGCTTACCCTTGTGAAGGGTGTCAATGATTGTCTTCTGGACAACTGTCAGATCAGCAGTCTTCCCCATGATTGTGTAGCCTAGTGAACCAAACTGAGAGACCATTTTGAAGGCTCAAGACACCCTTGCAGGTGTTTTGAGTTGATTAGCTGGTTGGCATGTCACCATATTCTAATTTGTTGAGATAGTGAATTGGTGGGTTTTTGTTAAATGTGAGCCAAAATCATCACAATTAAAAGAACCAAACACTTAAACTACTTCAGTCTGTGTGCATTGAATTTATTTAATACACGAGTTTCACAATTTGAGTTGAATTACTGAAATAAATGAACTTTTCCACGACATTCTAATTTATTGAGATGCACCTGTACACACGAAGAGACAGTGCACACTCACACAAACACAAAACATTAACCAAACTACATAAAATATAACACAGAACACCCAATGTCCATAACTGATATTAAAAATAAGAAGAAACCTAACTATTCCCATAAAATATTATTAAATGTGATGAGTCACGCATGAAGGGACTTCTGGGAACACCCAGTTATTGTTTTTCACTGTAATTTTAACAATAGTTTACCTTTAAAAAGTGCATGTATTCTCTTGTTAAACATTTTTACTGTTAATTATACATTAAAATCATACTTTTTACATCTAAAAACCATAACTGTAAAATATAATGTATTGTATTGGTAAATATATTATTTACTGTACGTGTGACGGTAACTACCCGTTAGCCTTTCTTTCTTTTTTCATTGTACCAAATGTGCCCTTTAAAAAAATGTTCCGTAAAAACTCATCAGAATGTAAACATGATGTTGCCTGACAGGTAATAATTAACAGTCCGACACATCATACTTTATATCTTAAACAATAGAACATTGACTCTCCATTCTGTCTTAATTTTTCTCTCACTCACTCACCAACTCACACTCAATCTTGGCTTTAGACCACACCTAAATAAAAACAGCAGACAGTTGTAACATTACCATAATGCACATCGCGTGTTTCCCACACAGATAATGAAAGTTCCTATCCAGGTCTCATGACGCTTAGGGTGGGTCTGGTGCGAGTTGTCTTCTAATAGATGGCATGTTCTTCAGCTCATATGACTCAAGAGACCTGAGTGAAGCCCTGAACTGTTCAGTATCTCATTTGTAACTACACATAATCTGTGAGTGGCTCACATGACAGATAGGCCTTTAGACATTAAAACTGGGACAAACTGGAGTAGGTCAGTCAAAAAATGTAGGTATAGCCATGATCTTACAGTGTGATAGTAAAATAAGCAGTTTTGTTATGTAATTGGACGAGAGTGTTAAATAACTTTTAATGGTTGTATATTTCTGAAAATCTGAAATCACACAATAAAAGTTGCTTCAGAAAAAAAGTCACTTTTTCTTGTATGGTACACCAATACAAGAAAAAGTGACTTTTTCTTAAGCAAATTTTATTGTGTGATTTCAGATAGAAATATAAAAACATTAAAAGATGGATATGTGTATACAGTACATTAAAAGAATATATATGTATAACCAGTATTTAATTTGTGAAGCAAATATTGCTAATCCAGGGGTTTTTCTAGAAAATTAGTTGTCCCAGTGTCTATGGGATGTCACGTTTTTGACTTGTCTGTTTGTTTGCCTGTTTCAGACTTTGACACGATGATGATAACCAAAACAACCAGACAGAACACAATGTGAAACACAAGTCAGAGTCAAATCAAGTTAAAATATGCACAGTCCATCAGCATAGGTTAGTCTTCCAGATCATTATGTGGTGTCTGGTCAAATTTTAGACAAAGTGCAATGTTGATATCGGAAATGCATGGCTGAAGCCTGGCTGAGGGTTATCTTACCATCATCTGGTTTAGGCTACACTTAATGTCATCAGATCAAACTTCTATATGGCCATATTTATTGTGTAAGACAATGTATGAGTAAGAAAACAGTTCTATTTTATTAGTGAGTATTATTAAACAAGCAAAACAAGGACAACAAACTATTTAAAAAAAGTTATTGTGAAATAATCCATAAAGATAAATATTTTGGACATAGAACAACAGTTTGGATACAGAAATGAATCTCTCTACTGTAATTGATAAGCTCGTCTCTTTGATAAGATGTGACGCCATCTACAGGAAACTGTCAAACTAGCTTGATCGATGCTGAGCAATCAGAAGCCATGCTCAGTATTGTTGATCTTCAAGAATAGTGAAGAATCATGACCATGAATACACTAAAACCAGTTAAAAAATGCTTTCAGTATGCTTAAATATATTGCACGGAAGTACAGACTTGTTCATAATAACTCCCTTATCATGATCACACTGTGATAAAGATTTAAGATTCAGCTTCCTGGTACACATTGTTTTTATGACTACTAATTCTTCTAAATCACATTAATTTAAGAGCAATCAATCACAAACAACATGATAGTCAAAAGGTCAAATTTAGAATGGATAATGTTCCTGCAAGACCCTGGGGCACCAGCCTCTTTGGCTCAGTCTATAATCCTTACTTGGGTCTAAAGGGACAAGGCATGAGTCCAAGGGATCAGGGTTTGGCTGCTTAGTATGGGACAGTTAGCCCCTGCTGGTAGATGCTGTACAGTAACAGGGCCGTAACCACCATAGACATTGAGGGGGACATATTCCCTCCAATATTCACAATAGTGGTCTGCTGATATGGGGTTTTTCCATGGTTGATTATTGAATTATTACATTTGGTCCCCTAGAAGAATACAACACATGTACAAACTTTTCTAACTCTACCTCTTTCTGAATAATAATAAAAATGGGTACCCAATGGTACACCCAATATACTTCCATTGTATATTGTTTAATAAAGGAATATTCCAGGTTCAATACAAGTTAAGTTCAAATGACAGCATTTGTGGCATAATATTGATTACCATAAAAGAAAATAAAAAAAAAAAGAAAAAGAAAAAGTTTTGACTTGCCCTGCCTTTTCTTTAAAAAAAGCAAAAATCTGGGTTACAGAAGGGGCCAATCCATAAACGTTAAAATACTGTTTCAAAAGTATAGCTGTAACGTAGGTGTCTTGGAGTGGAAGAGGTGAGACGCAGGAGTAAAAACTTTAAATCCTTTAATCACAATCATTGGAGTAGAACAAACGCTGGAGTGGAAACAAACGCAAGGCTCAACAATAGTAATCGCTGGAGTGGAACAAATACAAAATCTAAACATTAAAGCTTAACTCAACGTAACACCTCAAGGACTGACAAATGATGAGGAAAACTAGAGGGTATTTATCCACAGAACTAAATGAGGGAATGGAATACAGGTGAGGGTAATAAGGAACAGATGGAAGTGATTAGGGCAGTGAACTATGGGAAATACAGTCCAGTGGAAAACTTCAAAATAAGAGTCCTTGAGGAAAATGAAGAAAATGAGGGAGACAGACACTGACAATAGCCACAAGACATAAACAGCATGTTAACAAGGTTTTAGTGTGAAAAAATTGCTTACTAAAATTTTCTTTGTGACAATTATAGCCAATTTTACAATTTTACTGCCATGACGATGTATTGTCAACACACCCTAAAATGACTGTAAAAATTACGATATAAACAATGTTACAGCTCAAATAATACATGACTTTTACGAGAAGAATGAATGTAAGTGTATAGTTTTTAAAGAAAAGGACGGATGAGTCTAAATAATTTTTGTGGTAATCAACATTAGGCAGCTTAACTTGTTTTGAACCCGGAATATTTCTTTAATTTATGGTAATATATATATATATATATATATATATATATATATATATATATATATATATATATATATATATAAATATATATATATATTTAAAACATTATTTGGCCCTGTTATAAACCCTTTTTTTCAATCTTTTATTTTTTTTTTACTCTTACTAATGACTGTCTGTAATATGTATTTGTCAAATGTATAAGCAAAACAAGTACACACAAACACGCACACGTGCACACGCACACACACACACACACACACACACACACACACACACACACACACACACATGCACACAGTGGGACAGTGGTCAGTGTCTGATGCCATTGTGTAAATATGTGGAGTGTTTTTCTCTAAAATCTAACAATAATGTATGATATGTTCCACGCTGTTTCCACCAGCTCCTTGTTCTTTCATTTCTTCATATTTCATGCCTGCAATGTGCCTGGAGCTAAGAATAATATCTTATTTACTTTGCAATGAGCTCATTACAGCTCACATCTTCCACTGGATCTTTCAGCATTTACTGCACATTCAGAGCAGACCTTCTCTTTCCTCACTAAGATGGAGAAGTCTTAGCTGGTTTGGAAGTCTCTGACTGAGTCTTGTTTTTAGGGGACAGGTACATACCTTCAGAGAGTAGGTTATGAATGGTTTTATATAAAATGGGAAAGATGGAGAGAAAAGAGAGAGATAACTAGTTTCTACAAATGCACAAAACTCTCATTTGAAGAAACATATTCAGACATATTCCGACACACAGTAAGAAAATCATTCAGTGAGGTCAGGAACTGATGTTGAGCGATGGGGCAGTCGGTGTTCAAATTCATCCCAAAGGCCTCTGAAGTTCTTCCACACCAGACCAGTGTTGGGTAAGTTACTCTAAACAAGTAATTAATTACTAACTACTAATTACATCTTTTACAGTGTAATTAGATTACTGTACTAATGACTCTTTCTGAAAAGTAATTGCATTACTTATTACTAATTACTTTCTAAAACGCTTATCAACCTTGACCAAATGAAAAATACAAGGACAGACATGAAACTGTTCTTTTAATTCTTTAAAAGAAATCATATAAAATCAAATAAATTATTCATGAACTAGCCAAAGAATTTAAGGGGCTGCATTAAATTAGAAAACATACATTTTAACATTAGACATTTATTTATTACATTTTGATTTTAAATTCACTATTGATTTATATAGAATTGTTCTAGAGTCTATGCAGTATTTACCACAATTACATCAGAAGTAACTGTAATTAAATTACAGGAAAATTAAGAGTAATCACTTACTTTACTTCTTTCAATGAAAAGGTAATTTACTTACAGTAATTAATTACTTAGTAATGCATTACACCCAACACTGCACCAGACTAAGTAAACCATTCCTTTATGGAGCTCACTGTGAGCACAGGAGCATTGTCAATCTAAAATAGAAAAGGTATCCACAATTCTACTGAAATTGTTCATCTAAGGAGATGTAATGGCTGTATAATTGGTTTTAAGCATCTTTTAGCAATAGGTGCAGCTGAAATTACTGAAAGCTGTTGATTAGAAGCAGGGCCGTAAACGCAATATATATTGAGGGGGACAAGTCCCCCCCAATAATCAGATATGGCCAAATTGTCCCCCCCAATAATTGATAGCGTTGTAGTTTTTCTGCTGCAGTCCATTATGTGCTGCTGTACCGCTCGTGAATGTCATTTGAGATAACCAATCAAATCGATGAAGGTGGGACTCAAGTTTAAGAAGCTAAGCGGGCACCTCATGGATTATTCCAGCGCCACTCATCAGCAAGTGTTTTAGGTTAAGAGTGTTACTATCATGCAAGAAGTATCTAACTAAATATGCAAAATTTGACTACTTTAAACTACTTGACTAGATTAAAATGTTGTACCAACCGAAAGTAATTTCCAAGGGTGCAAACTATTTTCCTTTTTGCGAAATTCGCCATTTTGAATTGAAAAAATGTCATGTAGAGTACGTGATTTGTATGTCATTAATAACTGTGAATGTGAAAACATTAACGGAGCAGTTTTCAGCATATCAGGCATAAGATAAAGTGCAAATGTGTGAATATTGTAAAGGAATTGAATGAATGTGGTTCTCTGGCAGGCTTTTGAAGGAACGTTTTAGAAAATTCACTTGACGCTGTCTAAGAAAATGATTGATAAAACACAAAGTAGAGCGTTTTCACCCTCAGATTAAAACTAGAACATTAGACCTGTGATTTGTGGCTTCAAATGAGTTTTTAGGTGGTGACAAGGACAGTGTCATAAATTTTTTAAGTGCAAATAGTATTAGGTAATAATTAACAATAAATGTTAAATTTTCTAAGTAATGTCTTTATGTCTTTAATAAATTCTGAATTTTGTACAGCATCTCCTAAGAGTCTTCTTTTATAAGTAACTGTTTTTATTTTGAGTATGTCTTGCCAGATCTGTGCCAAATAAATGAGCCACCAGTTAAAGGAGCAGTTCACCTAAAAATGGAAAATGTACTTTTACTCACTCATTTACTTACCCTTATGTTGTTCAAAACCCCATATGCTGTTACTTTTTCTTGGAACATAAAAATAGATATTTTAAGCAGCTCTATTCCATAAAATAACAGTTTATAGTGAGCAGGAGCTGTCAAGCTTCATAAAGGACAAATTCCAAGCTTTATTCCAAGCATTCCAAGAAAACTACTTTTATGGTATTTTCATGATGTTCCAGTGTTCAAGACATGGTTACGGCCTTGATTAGAAGGGAGTGTCAACATACTTTGGACATTTTGCAGTATATTTGGGTGACCACTCCGAGTATTATTGTTGTAATATCCTTTTTGACCACAAGATGTCGCCATTTGATCGTTGTCTTCACAAAACCCTTCTCATTTTAGTTTACTGATGCAAGGGGACTTTATTCTTTGTGATGTAAGATGTGCCAAATGATGATGAATTTCCTTATAGTGTAGGTTTACACTATAGTAGCATCCATCTCCACGAGAATTTATACTTTGTCATTCTGGCATAGACCACCTCATTCTATATATAACATGGAGCACTTACATATACAGGCAAGGATTTGAATGTGTGTGTGTGTGTGTATTATTTATTTATTTTATATAATAATAAATCTTATTACAGTATATTACTTTTGCAAATTGAACACTAGTGTTTTAGTTGGCAGCATGTGTGTGTGTTTGCAGTTTGAGAAATTTTCTCCTCCAAAAGTGTGCTTACGTCAGGATACAAGATCTATTCTGCCTCTTTATCCTTCCTTTCCTCCCTGGCTATTGCTTGTATCCCTCGTCCCTTGACTCATTCCCTCTATTCTTCTAGCCCTCCCTTTCTCTTTCTCTGTCCTCTGTAAATTGGGTCAGACTTGATTTTCTTACGTGTCTTAGTAGGAAGCACCCGACTCCTGCAGAGTGGGCCATAACCGCAGGAGAGAGGGATTTCTGAAAGAGGACGAGAGGAGAATCCACACACACTTAAGTTTTCCACTCCCAACTCTTCTCACCATTCCATAGCCCATCTTCATCATGACAAGCACTCAACCTGATGAACTGCCTGCTATCCACCTTTTGGGTCTTTTTAAGGGGAAGATGGCCCTTATGTTCCTAAATGGACTGCATTTTTAAGTGCTGAACATTTGAACTCTATGCATTTGGACTTTTAATGTTTTTCAGATTTATTAATGCGGGTTAAGAGGGTTGACAGTGCTTTGCTGGAGCTGTAGTTGTTTAGAAGTCCATTCCTGACACAAATGAGGAAATATTATCACAATAACAATTCTCTATAAATATAAAAAAAGGGATAATCTAAATAATTACAATATTTAAAATTAATTTATCTTGTCAAAATAATTAATCATTTAACAGTAAAAGATGTAATAAATGTAAATAAATGCAGAAATGCAAAGAGATGGTTCACCCAAAAATGAAAATGTTGTCATCATTTACTCACCCTCAATATTGTTCAAAACCTATGAGACTTTCTTTCTTCCGTGGAACCCAAAAGGTGATGTGTTAATGTGAGCCTGAGTCAGCATCACTTTCACTGTATGGAAAAAATTATATACACTGATTAGCCACAACATTAAAACCACTGACAGGTGAAGTGAATAACATTTATTATCTCATTACAATGGCACCTGTCAAGGGGTGGGATATGCAGGTGCATCTCAATAAATTCGAATGTCGTGGAAAAGTTCATTTATTTCAGTAATTCAACTCAAATTGTGAAACTCGTGTATTAAATAAATTCAATGCACACAGACTGAAGTAGTTTAAGTCTTTGGTTCTTTTAATTGTGATGATTTTGGCTCACATTTAACAAAAACCCACCAATTCACAGTCTCAACAAATTAGAATACATCATAAGACCAATAAAAAAAGAAACTGCCTCAATTCGGCGTGGCATGGAGGTGATCAGTTTGTGGCACTGCTGAGGTGGTATGGAAGCCCAGGTTTCTTTGACAGTGATCTTCAGCTCATCTGCATTTTTTGGTCTCTTGTTTCTCATTTTCCTCTTGACAACACCCCATAGATTCTCTATGGGGTTCAGGTCTGGTGAGTTTGCTGGCCAGTCAAGCACACCAACACCATGGTCATTTAATCAACTTTTGGTGCTTTTGGCAGTGTGGGCAGGTGCCTAATCCTGCTGGAAAATGAAATCAGCATCTTTAAAAATCTGGTCAGCAGAAGGAAGCCTGAAGTGCTCCAAAATGTCTTGGTAAACGGGTGCAGTGACTTTGGTTTTCAAAAAACACAATGGACCAACACCAGCAGATGACATTGCACCCCAAATCATCACAGACTGTGGAAACTTAACACTGGACTTCAAGCAACTTGGGCTATGAGCTTCTCCACCCTTCCTCCAGACTCTAGGACCTTGGTTTCCAAATTAAATACAAAACTTGCTCTCATCTGAAAAGAGGACTTTGGACCACTGGGCAACAGTCCAGTTCTTCTTCTCCTTAGCCCAGGTAAGACGCCTCTGACGTTGTCTGTGGTTCAGGAGTGGCTTAACAAGAGGAATACGACAACTGTAGCCAAATTCCTTGACATGTCTGTGTGTGGTGGCTCTTGATGCCTTGACCCCAGCCTCAGTCCATTCCCTGTGAAGTTCACCCAAATTCTTGAATCGATTTTGCTTGACAATCGTAAGACTGCGGTTCTTTCGGTTGGTTGTGCATCTTTTTCTTCCACACTTTTTCCTTCCACTCAACTTTCTGTTAACATGCTTGGATACAGCACTCTGTGAACAGCCAGCTTCTTTGGCAATGAATGTTCTAATTTATTGAGATGCACCTGTATTAGGCAGCAAGTGAACAGTCAGTTCTTGAATTTCATGTGTTGGAAGGTGGAAAAATGGACAAGGGTAAGGATTTGAACGACTTTGACAAGGGCCAAATTGTGATGGCTAGACGATTGGGTCAGAGCATCTCCAAAATGGCAGGTCTTGTGGGGTGTTCCCGGTATGCAGTGGTTAGTACCTACCAAAAATGGTCCAAGGAAGGACAACCGGTGAACCGGCGACAGGGTCATGGGCGCCCAAGGATCATTAATGCGGGTGGGGAGCGAAGGCTAGCCCGTCTGGTCCGATCCCACAGAAGAGCTACTGTAGCACAAATTGCTGAAAACTTAATACTGGCCATGATAAAAAAGTTTCAGATCACATAGTGCATCGCAGCTTGCTGCGTATGGGGCTGCATAGCCGCAGACCGGACAGAGTGCCCATGCTGACCCCTGTCCACCGCCGAAAGTGCCTACAATGGACACGTGAGAGTCAGAACTGGACCATGGAGCAATGGAAGAAGGTGACCTGGTCTGATGAATCACGTTTTCTTTTAGATCATGTGGACGGCTGGGTGCGTGTGCGTTGTTTACCTGGGGAAGAGATGGCAGCAGGATGCAGCATGGGAAGAAGGCAGGCCGGCGGAGGCAGTGTGATGCTCTGGGTAATGTTCTGCTGGGAAACCTTGGGTCCTGGGATTCACGTGGATGTTACTTTGACACGTATCACCTACCTAATGATTTGTGCAGACCACAAACACCCCATCATGGCAACGGTATTCCCTGATGTCAGTGGCCTCTTTCAGCAGGATAATGCGCCCTGCCACACTGCAAAAATTGTTCAGGAATGGTTTGAGGAACATGACAAAGAGGTGTTGACTTGGCCTCCAAATTCCCATCAATGGGATGTGCTGGACCAACAAGTCGGACAAGGCCCCACCTCGCAACTTACAGAACTTAAAGGATCTGCTGCTAATGTCTTGGTGCCAGATACCACAGGACACCTTCGGAGGTCTTGTGGAGTCCATGCCTCGATAGGTCAGAGCTGTTTTGGTGGCACGAGGGGGACCTATACGATATTAGGCAGATGGTTTTAATGTTGTGGCTGATCGGTGTATACAGTTTATATGCAATAAAAGTGAATAATGACTGAGCCTAACATTCTGCCTAACACCTTCCTTTATATTCATACGGGTTTGAAACAACGTCAGAGTGAATAAATGATGACAGAAGTTTCATTTTTGGGTGAAATATCTTTCTTATATGAAATATAACAGGTTCCCATAGCTCAACTTGTAGAGTATGGCACATGCAGTAACAAGGTCATGGGTTTATTCACATCAAGGAACAAACATATTGACAAAATACATACCTTGAATGCAAATCTCTTTGGATTAAAGTGTGTCAAATGAATGAATGCAAATTTAAAGTTCAAAATAAGATGGAAAACATTTTTCTCAAACGCTTTTCAATTAAATCTAATTATTATATAATAAAATCTTTTGAAATATGAGCCTGATTGCATTTTTTTATGAGTCCACAGGGTGTGATATTTGCCATGTGATGTTGACCTGCACGAGGTGAAAGAGCTAAACTTCCCCTCTTTGTCAAATAGATCCTGACCCCAGTGAATGCCGTACTGCTTTAGTTGGCTATTTCTAATAGCCAATGATATTTCTTCCTCTTTGGCGCCATTCAGAATGTGTGCTATGTGCGTTTGCACGTGTGTGTAAGCGATGTGCAAGCAAACATTGCTGGTGAGAGAGCTGGCTCTTTTTTAAAATTAATATCAGAATTTTACATGAGGATGCTTGATGAACACAGCAGCCCTTCTTAAGCCAAATCTTCTTTACTGTTTATATTACACCTTTCCTCTCCCACTTTCCTCGTGTATAATTGATAACAAGCTTATACATTCATGTTATGCACTGCAATATCTTTGAGGCATAGGCAACATCCCAGTTCACATACTTCTAAGCACTATGCACTACTTCCGTGATGGGAAAGTACATATTTTTGAAGTAAGACATGGGGGCAGTATTGTGTCCACTACCACATAGGATGTATGTCTTGATACCAGAGACCACTTTGTCGCATAATGTTTGCACTTGCATTTTAGGTCAGAAATGAAAAGAAAATGGTCAGAAACGGCCAAGCTAAATTAATTCCCTTAAAATCATTGCCTCGATATTAAATCAAAACTAACCCTATTTACTTTCTTAATATTCTTTGCTGTATGTTAGTCCAAAGAGTGTCCACCTTTCATGTTGAGACAACTTTTCACAATCCAATCAAATCCTGATGGATAAAATAAATAAAAATTAAAAGTGAATATACTGTTTTACCAAGAAATATGCTACATTAAAAAAGTAAAATGGGTTACGAACGCCATTTCACTTTGACCTGAAAATGCATTATTTCTTAACATTTATGTTACCAGTGTTGGGAAATCATTAATGATGTGATGCTACTATCTTAAATTTATTTTTCAGTAGTGTGTCAGTAGTTCAGCAATTTTTTTCGACAGTGTAGTTTTTCCAGTAGCAAGCTATATTTTCCAGCGAACTAGCGGTGTAGCTTCAAAAAACACTACATTTGCCATAGTATATGGCAAACATAGCAATGGAGCTGAGGGAGTAATCAAATGTGCTCACCCTAACCGTCCTCCTTCTCTTTTACTGTATGTTCCCTGGGAGATAAATCAGTTCTTTGAACAGTTTATGTAAATTAACCTGTTAAAGTAAATGTTTTACTTATATTTAAAGTAGCGAACTCCAGTTCATTTTAGTGTGTCAGTTTGTTAGGACGGTGTCTTTAAATGAACTAGTTCACACAATGATTCACTGATTCACTTGAGACCCACGCAGCCTTAAAGGGACTTTTTCCAGAAGACATTGTCTTCTTTTATTTAAGCAAAATATTTAGGTAATTGCTACTGTTTATTACTGTATTTTGAGTTATATAAAATAAGGTGTTTTCTAGTTTTATTAGTTTTTATTCTATTTTATTCGTTTATATTATTGGCTACTAAACTATGTTTGGGACTCAGACACACTCTTTAGTTTAAGTCTAGACTAAAGATTGATCTCTTCTGCCAGGTGTACATCTAATTAATCCATTAACCTGTAGTTATGCTGAACATCTTAACTCTGCTTTAAACTGAATTACATCTACGCTAGTATTTGTTTCCCTGTCTCATCCTCTGAATACCAGAGTCTTCCAGATCCAGCTCTGGTCCACCCCGATGTTCGACTCCCACCACTAAAGTGTTGCTGAGCAATGATTACTAACTGCAGCCTGTGCCAACCAAGTCAAGTCATTTTTATTTGTATAGCACTTTTCACAACACACATCGTTTCAAAGCAGATTTACAGAAAATCATGCATAAACAGAAAATGAAACTGTAAAATCTATAATGTCATAATGAGTCTTCATTGTGCAGTTTGATAAAATAGGATTGTGAATTGTGTTTAAAAATAAGTAATTAAATAATAATTGTATTTAGAAACCCAGTGAGCAAGCAGAAGGCGACTGTGTCAAGGAACACAAAACTCCATAAGATGTTGGTTAACGGAGAAAAATAACCTTGGGAGAAACCAGGCTCACTGTGGGGGCCAGTTCCCCTCTGGCTAACATCATGAATATAATGCTAATATTACTTAATTATGTATAGTGCAAATCACCAGATGATGAGAAGTGCTTCGATGATCACTGTCTGTATCAATTCAATCTATTATGGTGAACTTCACAACGGATAAACTGCTGCCAACTCCAACTGTACAAAAAGGGATACTTCAATGGCCACTGCCTGCACATCCGTCTTAGGATTGTCTTCAACGGAAATGCACTGCCAAAAGATTCCAGACGGACTGCGAGGCACACCTCACTGACCTCTGCCTGCATCATTTTGGTCATAGGATGGGCTACACTCTCTTAAAATGGAATATATAGACAATAAATTACTATAGCCAACTATAGCCTTCATCAGCTAAATAAAAAAGGACACTGCATCTACGTGCACTTCCACAATCAATTTGGTGTGGACTTCAAAGACACATTAATCTTACAGTTCAATGAATATACTTTAGTTTTAAACATTGCCCACCAACATCTACTCAAGTTTTTACTGAAATAATACATGACTTGTATTACACAAAGATAACTAATCTTGGCATTATGTTCATGCTGTGTAGCCAGAATGGAACTGGGTCCCCCAGCTGAGCCTGGTTTCTCCAAAGTTTTTTTTCTCTCTCCATTAACTAACATCTTACAGAGTTTTAGGTTCCTTGCCACAGTTGCCTTTGGCTTGCCCACTGAAAGCCTAAAGACAAATACATTTTAAATCATGATTTTAAATGACGTTTTTTCAATTAAACTGATCAATGAGGACTTTAAGACAATACAGACATTACAGCATCATTTTCTGTTACAACTTAACTATCTATAAAGCTGCTTTGAAATGGTGTGTGTTGTGAAAAGCGCTATACAAATCAAAATTACTTAACTTTGACTTGCTATTTAAATTTATGTTCAGTTTAATGTTTTCACCTTAATTGTTTAATGTTACCCTAATTATATCTTAATAATCAAGTGATATTATTTAATTAAATAAATAAAAATAAATGATATCATCTGATTGTTATACATTTAAAAAAATCTTTTATTATTTATATTGCTTCACTGTATTTAGTTACTTTTTGTTAGTAGGTTAAAGTGTAGAGACTTTAGTTTAGCTACTTTCAGTTATGATTAGCTTGTAGCTTGGGAAGCTACAGTTTCAAAGTAGCTTCCCCAACACTGTTGGTTACAAAAAAGTTAAATATTACAAACTTTTCTTCTGTAGGGTTGTGCAAAGTATTAAGTATCCAAAAAAACATGCACAGATGCACACTTGAAATTTTATACCATTCAGGGGCTTTTGGTGAACTATTTTCAACATACAGTACTATGATATGGCACACACTAATCCTAATATTGCATTCTAAATAAATTAGGAAGGACAGTATGCAAATTGTGATGCAGCCGCACATATTAACTGCAAAGCTCAAGTAAACTGCACATAGTTGTGTGCCATGACATTTTGGTGTCTAGGTCAAGGGTCTTCAACAGGGGTCCGTGACCCCCAGGGGATCTGCAGTGGCACCGCAGGGAGTCCGCAAAATATTGTTTGATCCATCATTGGTGGCATTTGTAATAATCACTCACTCGCATGCGAGCAACAGCGAAAGACAGGAGTATGAATTATCGACAATTTGAAATCCTTCACATGACCACTGCTCATCACGAGCCGCTCAAAGCGTGACAAACATCAGGTTTAGCAGCGCTGCAGTGGAGGGTCGCATGAGTAAACGTGTCTGCTTTGCGTTAGTCGTGCTGTTTTCAGAACAATACTGTACTTGCCTGGTGTAAATAAATAGTTACCGCTGAGGTTATCAAGCTGGCATAAACGGTCCTTAACATTCCACACACACAATACGATGACTCTCAAATCAACATAATCAAGGTGCACTCAGTCATAGTTTTCCTCAATAAAAATTTGTACTCAATGAAATCAACAGTAATTTTAAAATATATGTAAAAATCGATCACACACATGAAAGTTGTTTTATTCTGCATGGACAGGGTCTGTCTGTTTTTCTGTCTGTCTGTTTGTCTATCTGTCTGTATTTTTCTTTCTTATTGGAGGAGGTTTGGTACAGGGATTTAAAGGGGAAATTAAAAATGTCACTTCATATCAAAAATGTTGCAGACCCCTGCTGTACATCCCTGCTGAAAAGACCAGCTAAAACCAGCTTAAGCTGGTTGGCTGGTTTTAGCTGGTCACCCAGCCTAGCAAGGCTGGTCAGTTAGCTGGTTTCAGAGGGGTTTGAACACTTTTTAGCTGGTCAGGCTGGGAGACCAGCTAAGACCATCCTGACCAGCAAAGACCACCCTGACCAGCTAAGACCATCCTGACCAGCTAAGACCAGCCTGACCAACTAAGACCACCCTGAACAGCTAAGATCAGTCTGACAAGCTAAGACCAGCTAAGGCCAGCTAAGACCAGCCAGACCAGCCTGACCAGCTAAAAAAAGGGTTAAAAACCCCTTTAGAACCAGTCTGACCAGCTATGACCAGGCTGGGCGACCAGCTAAAACCAGCCAACCAGCGTATACTGGTTTTAGCTGGTCTTTTCAACAGGGCAGCATTTAATGATTATTTCAATGGCTTTGCAATGTAAACATCATGAAGTATACATACAATAATATGGTAGCCTACCATCCACATTTTTATAGGCATAAAACTCTTAATTTTATATGTAACGGGGGTCTCTGTCTCTCTACCCACCAAGGGGTGCTTGGCCTGAAAATGGTTGAAGACCCCTGGTCTAGGTAGAGTGTACAGATGGCGTAACCGGTCTGCTCTCTCTTATAAAGCCGTATAAAACCTTTTCACTATTCATGGCTTCTCTATCATCACACTGTGTATCTTTTTCCCCTCTGCGCAAACACAAACATACACGTTCGCAAACCTTGATCTCAGGCGGTAACACACACACACCCTCTCTATCGACATGAAAGCATCCCCTCAGCTCTTTTGATGCTGTACATCTTGGCTGATGCATCGCTGAAATAAAATGTCTACTCTCAAATCAATACGACTCAATTCAGGGGGCCGTTGGGCCTCTCACGTACACACACAGATGCATAAACGGATGGTGACCGAGCGAGAAAGGATTAGAGAGAATGGCAGAAGGAAGGGAAAAAATAAGAATACATGTGAGAGATAAAAGCAGACAGAATAAGAGAAAAAGGAAAGAGAGAGAGAGAGAAATCCATATTTCCGCTTCATATTTTTGACTGTGTCCTTTTTTCACCCACCTACCTCTGCCGAGCGGGTGGGGAAGAAAAGAGTGATGAAAACTAAAATCGATGTTAGCTGGTAATAACAGAGAAAGATGGTGCAGATCTTGGTCTACAGTCTGCGGCTGTTTATTTATCTGGATGTGGGGGAATGTGCTCCTCATCGGACCGAGCTGTGTGTTTTAAGCAGAATTCTACCTCCACGCAGCAGTACGAGGGTTGTGAACTGCCTGCCAGCTATTGTTCTGACTCCAGTGCAAACTTCATCCCCGCTGTTTGACTGGATCTGAATTAGCTGTCAATCAACTGCACTGCCCAACGTCTTGGTTTCATATCCTTAGAAGACTAATTTGCTTTTGGGTCAGTTCGATGGTTTTCAATGCGCTGTTTGAGGAATGCAAAAGAAATGTTACTTCTAAAGTATACATACTGTATTAGTATGCATTATGTATCACACGTTATATGACTGTTTATTTGTTTTAACTCTCCCTGACCTTTCAGGGAACATCCAAATTGATATTAATCTTGATACCACACAGGCAGGGATTAAAATACAACCTTCACATGTGGCTGTACCATGGTTTATTGATGGCAACAGATGTTAATACCATGGTACTTTGATATATTGGCCCCAAAAAGCAGAGGTGCCTGCATGATTCTGATCCATGGTATGCAGAATAAAAAAATAAAATAAATAATAATAATAAAAAAACCCTGTAATCATTACTTGTATTTGAACTCCAGCAGTTATTTGTTTACATTATGCTTTCTTAATTCAAACGTTTTAGTTTAACTTTAAATATTTTAATTTAGTCTTAATTAAAATGATTTTTATGATAAACTTGCATTTAAATCCCTTAAATAGACAGTTCATTTGCACAATAATTTGTATGCTCAAGATCTATTGTCCTGTCATCACTATATGCATTACAAACAAAGCAGTAATCTTACATTTCTACCAATGCCTACCTTACAGTGAAAAGTTCAACCTCCTGGTCCCTGACGTGTCATATTCATTCAGTACTCTCTCTTTTTATTCCAAAGTCTTCTTGAATGTTCATTAGTGCCAAGCCTGTGAGGCGCTTCTCCGTCTTGCAGTTCCTTAAGTAGGCTATGTAGGATTTATGTGCACAAAAAGTTCTGAAATTGTACTCTGCTTGCTTTTATTTATTTTTTTAAACACTAGTTGGATTTCCATCCAAGTATTTTTATACAAGTTTTCAAATTGTGCATAAGAAATCCTGAATGGAAACGCTTGATAATAACTCTCAAAATTCACTTTAAATTTAATGCGCTAGGCAGAGGTGGATTTCTAGAGTTTTGCATTAGTTAAAATAAGCATTAAGGTGATGGAAACAGTTTATTCGCAAAACGATGACGTGTTTTGACCATTTGTACACATGTTATGAGTGTGCAATAGCTTGATGTTACTGGCCCAACGACAGGTCCAACCTGAGCAAATAATTCTTTGAACAGAGCCCTTGACATTCGGAAATTTTTAACCCAAAGTGGGTCCTCACAATCTGCCAGAACAGTTTTGAGCGCTGGTGCTCCCAGGTATGCGTGGGCTGGTGGCGTGTGGGCATTGTATCCATTTCAGCCCACTTTATATCAGATATGACACTTATTCAGTGGCATCTCCTGGCAACATTTAATAAAACAAGGTACAATTGCTCCAATCCTGCAAATAAAACTTTCCCCGAAGGAAGTCATTCAGCTGCTGTACCATGACAAGGCGGACTCCCTCAAGATAACGCGATGCATAGACCAAGATATTGGGTTAAATTATTCCTTAGTTGCATTTTTAGAAACGTGCTTAAAAATGCTAAACGTTTAGATGGAAACCCAGATACTGTTAAGCAAGAGGCTGTCACGAAACGTTATTACAATTACATTCTCCTTGTCAACTCCAGATTAAAGGTGCTGTAAGCTATTTTTTCATGGAAATGTATGCAAAAAATGTTCTTACTTCCTGAAAGATATTAATGAAATAAGTGTGAGATATCTCACCTGTCTCTGTGACAGCTCTAGACTCTGTAAACAGCAAACAAAAATGTGTCCGTGGATCGCGGACATTGATGCTTTTGACCTGTCAATTATTGAGGCATAATGTGTTTTTATGCCATGTTGTTCATAACAGTTGTCAACTGAGGGTGCTATTTTACTGCTGTTGTTCTTAACAACCGTTTCTGCATGATGTCGGCCTCAATAAAGCTCATTTTGGTATCTTTGGAGTTCGGGGTTTTGGAAAGAGGGGGCGTGGCTAATCCAACGACTCATTCTCATGGAAGTAGAAGGGCTGAAATCACTTACAGCACCTTTAACAACCAAAGAGCATCCTGCCAATTCTTTAAAAAAATTATTCAAATTTGCTATTGGTTTGAAACGCCTGACCGCCTTTTATTCAGTTTTCTGATGTATTTTATTTAGTGTGTAATATAATTTTGTTATTTTAGTGTGTTTTTTTTTTTTCCCCAATGTATTTTTATTTAAAAATACACACATCACCTTTCATTTAGAGAATTTGTAACAGAGAATTCATACTGAAATTCTGGTAATGTTAGGGTATGCAGTGTGTGTACGCTACGTACAGGCAGGGGCGCCACTGCCAAAAAGTATTTGGACTAATAATCCACTTAAAAATGTATTGATTTCATTGCATTAGATAAAAAAAAATCTAAAACCAAGTAGCATCTGTAAAAAAAAAATAAAAATAAAAAAAAAATTCATCAAAAAAATCATAGACCTTTGCTCAGAACTAACTTGAAGTTAATTTTAACCAATTAGTCGCTAGGTAATTATTAGTGAATGTATAAGGTCAGTTCCCCTCAAGTTTACACAGGTGTCACAATACCTATCTTTATGTAAATTTGAACAATGCTATCTTAATCTTTATCTTATCTTAAATCTTTTTTATAAACCTTTCAAACATCCTGTTGTGTTTTGAAAACTGTGCTTATGCTTTCTTTACAGAAAATGAAAATCACTTTGTTAGAAAATTTGTTACAGAATGCAGTGACATTCATAAATTTTTAACTGCGCTCAAGTGTACAAATACTTTTTGGGGCCACTGTATTTTCTATTAAAAAGAGTTTTCAAACTTATTGATGCCATGGACCCTCAAATATGATGATTCTCTTGCCGCGTCTAGCTATTTTTTATTTTTTTTTATTGCAAGAACACTTTTGGTTTGAATGTCCAAACTGTCAAATTTGAATATTTTTTATTTATTTATTTTTCGTTATTTTTTCTTGTGTACCCCCAAGCACCCCCTTCTGGCCCCCAGTTTGAAAACCCCTGTTCCAAAGTACCGCTTGATTATCATATTCATATACTATGGTATTCAAACAATGCTGTTAGGTACTTTAAAGTATAATGTGGTTGTACCACCATGATAGTTTCCAAAAACTATAGTACCATGATTTTACATTGGTATTTTTTATTGCGATACCGTTGTACTCTTTGTAATGGAAAAATACATGGCCTGTATACTTTAAGAAAATATATGGGCAAGTATAATTCGTATCATGATAGATTGAAAAGACAAAGAAATAAAAAGAAGTCAAGGAGGTGTTTGGGGGGAGGTGGAAGGAGAGGAAGAGACAGATGAAAGTTTCAGTGTCGGTCTGAGCCGGTGCCCTCTGTGTGTGTGGGAATGCCATTCAGGGTGATAACTCAACCCTGACAGCCCATGATGGAATTCATGATTGATGGGGCTCAATAGCTGCCAGTTCAATTTTCTCCTGTAATGAAAACAAGATTCACTGTTTTCTCCCCCTCTGCCTGCTAAAATCTATGTGAGAAAACATGCCCATTGACTCTTACAAGGGCTCGGTGTGGTCTGCTAATGTATTTTTCTATCTGTTTGTCTTTGACACTTTCTCTCTCTCTCCGTCCACTGGGCAGAAGGGAATGAATAGCTTGCTTGCGGCAGATGTAAAGACGGATTGGGGGAGTGAGTTGTAACTGCTCTTTGATTGTTATCGTAACATGGCGCAGAGCCTAAAGGAATGTTCTGCAAATGTTCATGCCATATCTCAGCTTAACTCTCTACTTTCTCAACACCAGATATATAATCACAAACCCTCCCTGTGTAATATACAAGCGCTGAGCCGTACCTCCTCCTCAGTTGTTTGATTGAATAAGTGTAAATACATTTTTCTCAGGCATATCTAGCTCCTCTGAGTTTTACATCCTCCTCCAGACATAAAACGTCGAAGAGAAGTCAAAGTCTGGGAGCTCCTGGATGCATACCAAAAAATGTCTGCAAAATTAATGATTGTGGATCTCATGGACTTTTTTTCTTTTGTAATCTACCTCTTGGAGAAACTTTAATATTGGATTCTTAACGTTTCATGACATAAATATTCTTTCTTTATATTCTTTCTCTCTCTAGCGAAAAATCAGTTTTCCAATTTACGGATGTAATTTTAAAGCTTTATTCATGACTGGAAAGAAACTCAGTTAATCATGTTTTTTTCTGTTTTTGTCGTGGAACTCCAAGGTCCTTTGTGCAAAAAAACTAAAACTATGCACACCATCTAACAGGGTGGACCTTGTGCATGCACGGTCTCCTCTGCGGTCTGGTCTACCTCAATCGTTAAGTTGCCATGCCGAGACTTAACTGCTATATTTTTGGAAAGATATTTCATTCTGACTAATATTCTCAGACTCTCTTCACGTTCTTAAGGCATTGTTAAAGAGGAAAAACATAAGCAGAACCACGAAAAGTTTAAGAGCATTTTTCCTTTATAATGTTAAAACCCAGCCCAAAAATATTTTCTCTGCATGGATTGACACAGTAACTGCCAGAGGTGAATATGCTGAGATGTACTGGCTCCTGGGAGCAGTCAAATGGCCATTTTACATTAAACAATGGTTATGAGAAAGGCTTTATCAAAAAAAGACCAGAAGACAAGAGGAAATAAAGCAATGTGTTACAATGCCAATGCATTACAGTGATTTTACCAAGTGTATGTGGTCAAAACTAGTGCCAAAATCCCCCTTACCTATAAAAACAAAACAGTAAATATTACAGTAATGCATAGACTCGAGTAAATTATTGCTTTTATAAAACGCCAGTAAAACGGCAAAAGACACCAATAGTCAATGAACAGTAAAAAATTGTATTAACAAAAATCGTGTAAAAAAAAAAAATTGTATATTTAAGCCTACTTGTAGCCTGTTTGCGATTGCTAACCAACGTAGCAATCATGCCGCATTAATATCCACCATTTTCCTGAACACGTAAATGTTCCACGATTCATAAGGGAAGACTTTTTTTTTAAAAAATATCCCAGTGTTTTCACAAGCATCTGTGTATGTTTTTAGCGGATAATGTGTTTTTAAAAAAAAAATTGTATGAGTTTACAGTAAATTCCTGGCTACTAGTTGCAGGACTTTCATAGTATATTTTACAGTAGTATTTCTTCAATTTATTACAATTAAAAGACAATTGTATACTGTGACTTCACAATGAACAGGACCAATAAATTACTATAATGTAGCAGTGCTGTGTTGTAGAACCACAATGATGATCATCAGTATTTTTATTTTTTTTATCTACTGTGTTTGTTCATTATCATTGAGATTTGTATGCTGAGTGTTGATATCTTGCGTGCCTGATTGACAAATCATGATAAAAAGTTAATGAGTGATAAAACCAACCATAGCCTAGCTTTGCAAACATCCCATCCACATTGTTCATTTAAAATGATAATATTTCTTTACTTTCAAATGCATCATATGGTGTAATTTTTATATCATGGGCCAACATAAAGTCAACCACTAAACTGACTATTTTCTCCATACATTACAGTACAACAAACTGTGTTAACTGCAACAAACCTGCAAACCTGACCCTGCACTCTGACCCCAGCTTAGCTGGGATATGTGAAAAAAAGAATTTCACTGTATATGTGCAAATGTATAATGTGTGATAAATAAATATAATTATAAAAAAAATATAATTATAAAATGTGAGAAGTTTATTTTGAAATAAACAAGATAAGGTCCCATGATCCAAAGGGAACACTAAACACCATAATAGTAACTTCAAACGATACACCATTTTCCCATAATGCAGTGCAATATTCAAATTAATTTTTTCACATTAATTTGTTGTGTTGTGACAGAAAATGACCTAGCCTGCATTGATTTTACAGTAAAATATTGAAAACAGTATTTTATAATAAGAAATTACTGTTAAATCTTGTAAAATCCTGGCAATTTTTTACAGTGCGATGTTTAACGTATTAAACGTGGCTCCATAGACCAATATGGCAATGCCTACATCGCAGACAATAGTGGTGGCAAAAAGGCTGGCATGAATAGAATCGGAATTAGAATCAGACTGAGCTATATTGCCAAGTGTTCTCACATACACAAGGAATTTTTTTTTGGTGATAGTAAACCAAATCTGTAGTTAGCTGAGCCAACAGTCCTCAAAAAGTTAGGTGTGATCTTTAAATGGTCTGGTTAGTCTAAATTAAATGTTGTACTGCGCTGTTGGCTGTCAAAATCACAATGGCAAAAACCAAAGGCTTCACTTTTATCGGATTCCGTCAACAGAGCTGACTGGGCTGAGGAGATCATTACACGGCTTTGCATCAGATATTTTATTACAGGTATGTTATTAACTCATATATTATAATGATAGTATAGCTAAGAATTTTTCTGTATTTTTAATGGCTTTGTGCCATACTTTAATTTAATAAATGGTTATAACTAGCTTTGGTGCTAGCAATTGTGTACCCACCTAGCTAGCTTTGATCCTGAAGACTAATTTGATTCTATTTTATATTTTAGCGATATATAGAGGAGTTAGCTAGTGCTAGCAATCTAATCTGTCAAATCCAACATAGCAGTTTGCTGGCTTTTTGCCACTGCTTACTGTGCATGCGCTGCAATGTTTGTAAACAGTGAGAATGGTCTATAATGAAAATTTTTTACTGAGTCATGATGACCGTCTTTTCACGGTGCCTCACCTGGGTAGGAGCGGGTAGATTACATGAAGAGATAGCCTGAGGTTAGTTACTCTGATATCATTAACTATTTTGAGTTTTATGATAGCAATCAACTGCACAAATTGAGCCTGAACTAATTTTTAATCCAGTTTACACTTTAAATGGTCGCTATTCTCCATCTGGATTGTACGGAGCCACTTACAGGACAGGGCGGGAATTTTTTTGTGAAATAGTTTTGCATGCCATCGCAATAAGTTTTGCGTTCCTTTGCAATTGTTCGCGTTCCCCTTGTAATACATTTTGCATGCTCTCGCAATAGTTTTGCGTTTCCTTGCAATAAATTGACCATGGTTTTACTAGAATAACTATATTTTAACCATGATATTCATAGTGAAACCATAGTGATAATACAAGAAAATGAAAACTATGGTAATAAAAATCATAATTCCCTGTCTGTCATTCACTTGACGTTGTGTCGATGTAGTGACAATGGGGGACACTAGAGGTTCGATCTTGAGAGCCCCAATCACCTTTGCTTAAAATAGAAAAGGCCAATGAAAACTGGCGAGTGGAATTTGCATGCCACTCTCCGCCCCGGACATACTGGTATAAAAGGAAATGGCGTGCATCACTCATTCAGATTTTTTCTTCGGAGCCGAATGCTTGTGTGTTTGTCCTCTCACCTCTTACTACGCTGCTGGATTTTTTATGGCGCATATCAGCAGTCACCCTCGCATGGTCATGTGTGGTGCTTCCCCTGGGCGCTTCAGCAGCCTGAGTCTGCGGGTGCTAAGAGAGTATATTCAAAAGAGTATATTTTCTCTAAAAGAGCTCGTGCAAACGCTTGGCGTCTTTTTAAAGATGTCCTTCCGCGTTTGCTTTACTGGATGTGGCCGTTATCTCTCCCCTCTAGATACTCATGAAATCTGCCTCGAGTTTCTGGGGCGCCAGCATGCCAAGGCGGCTTTCGTGGAAGGGTTGTGTTCTCATTGCTAGAACATGCCCATGAGAACGTTGCGGTCGCGGCTCACTTCCTTCTTCATGAAGCAAGGAGCCACCGCGGCTGCTCCCCAGCCTGGTCCGTCCTGGGCTGATGCTCAGCCAGCCGGGTCGGCAAGCACCGCTGGCGATCTGGATGTGGACATGGGAACGTTTCTGCCGGGTGGTAGAGCACAGGATGAGGCGGATGCTGAGATGGCAGCCGTGCTTGCCCGGGCGACTGCGAACATCGGGCTGAAGTGGAACCCTCCACCCTGCCCTGAGCGTTCGCGGCTGGATGATTGGTTTCTGGCTCGGAGCACGACTCACGTCCGCGCCCCGGTGCCTTTCTTCCCGGAAGTGCACGAGGAGCTAACGAAGTCATGGAAGGCACCTTTTACTGCCCATACAAGCTTCGCAGACTCGTCCACTCTGAATACCCTCGACGGCGGAGCGGCTAAGGGATATGTCAGGCTTCCCCAGGTAGAGCGCGCCGTAGAGGTGCATTTATGCCCACAGGGCGCAGCCACCAGGCATGACCAGCAAAGGCTCCCTTCCAAGGCCTGTAAGTTCTCTTCCTCTTTAATGACGAAGGCTTACAAGGCCGCGGGTCAGGCCGCTTCCACCCTGCATGCCATCCTGCAGGTCCACCAGGCCAAGGCGCTGAAAGATCTGCACGAGGGTAGGACCGACCCAGGGCTGATGTAGGAACTGCGCACCACGACCAACCTCGCCTTACGTGCGATGAAGGTCATGGCGCACGCCCTGGGCCGGACGATGTCCACTCTTGTGGTCCAAGAGTGGCACCTGTGGCTCAACCTTGCAGAGATGCGTGACGCAGAGAAAGTCCTCTTTCTTGATGCGCCCATCTCCAAAGGGGGGCTTTTTGGCGACACCGTTGAGGATTTTGCCCATCAGTTCTCGACGGTGAAGAACCAGAAGGTAGTGGCACCAGTGAAACAATTTCAGAGGCTCCTGGGGCATATGGCATCCTCGGCGGCGGTTCTCCCCCTCGGGTTGATGCATATGAGACCGCTTCAGCACTGGCTAAAGACTCGAGTCCCGAGGTGGGCATAGCACCACGGCACTCGGCGTGTGACCATCACGCCACAGTGCCGTCAGACTTTCAGCCCTTGGTCGGACCTTGCGTTTCTATGGGCAGGTGTTCCCCTAGAGCAGGTCTCAAGGCACATCGTGGTCACGATGGACGCCTCGAACTCGGGCTGGGGTGCCGTGTGCAATGGGCAGGCAGTGTCGGGGCTCTGGACGGGTCCCCGACTCCAGTGGCACATCAACTGTTTGGAGTTGCTGGTGGTATTGCTTGCCCTGAGGAGGCTTCGGCCATTGACTCATGGCAAGCATGTGTTGGTCCAAACTGACAACACAGCGACTGTAGCGTACATAAACCACCAAGGCGGCATATGCTCGCATCGCATGTCGCAACTCGCCTGCCGCCTCCTCCTTTGGAGTCAGCAGACCTTGAAGTCTCTGCGAGCCACTCACCTTCTGGGCATCCTCAACCGTGCAGCGGACACGCTCTCACAGCAGGTAACGCTCCGCGGGGAGTGGAGACTCCACCCCCATATAGTCCAGCTGATTTGGGAGAGATTCAGGAAGGCACAGGTAGACCTGTTCGCCTCCCAAGACTCCTCTCACTGCCCCCTGTGGTACTCCCTGTCCGAGGCTCCCCTCGGCATGGATGCCTTGGCGCACAGCTGGCCTCGGGGGCTACGCAAGTATGCGTTTCCTCCTGTGAGCCTCATTGCACAGACTCTGTGCAAAGTCAGGGAGGACAAGCAGCAAGTCCTGTTCGTTGAGCCATACTGGCCCAACCGAACTTGGTTCTCGAATCTGATGCTCCTGACAGTAGCACCTCCCTGGCGCATTCCCCTTAGGCAGGACCTTCTCACTCAAGGGCAAGGCACGCTCCAGCACCCATGGCCGGACCTCTGGAATCTCCACATCTGGCTCCTGGACGGGACTTAGCAGGTCTTCTGGCAGCGGTGGTAGACACGATCACTCAGGCCAGGGCCCCTTCTACGAGGCAGCTGTATGCCTTGAAGTGCCTTCTTTCACTAACTGGTGTTCTTCCCGTGGGGAAGACCCACAGAGATGCACTGTCGGGTCTGTGCTGTCTTTCCTTCAGGAAGGGCTGGAGAGACGGCTGTCTCCTCTATCCTGAAAGTGTACGTGGCTGCCATAGCAGCTCACCATGATACACTGGATGGGAGACCCTCACGACAGTGCGACCTGATCAACAGTTTCCTCAAAGGTGCGAGGAGGTTGAATCCTCCTAGACCTCACCTGATCCCCTCTTGGGATCTCTCTGTGGTCCTACCTGCCCTACAGAGAGCCTAATTTGTGCCCCTGGAGCAGGCCGAGCTCAGCACTCTGTCCCTGAAGACAGCCCTCCTGGTGGCGCTCACTTCTATCAAGAGGGTGGGGGACCTGCAGGCGCTTTCTGTTACCAGCGAATGCCTGGAGTTCGGGCCGGCATACTCTCAAGTGATCTTAAGACCCCGGCCCAGTTACGTGCCCAAGGTTCCCACCACTCCTTTTCAGGACCAGGTGGGGAATCTGCAAGCACTCCCTTCAGAGGAGGAAGACCCGGCCTTGTCGTTGCTGTGTCCAGTTTGTGCCATGCACATCTATCTGGACCGTACGCAGAGCTTTAGACATTCGGAGCAGCTCTTTCTCTGTTTTGGAGGACAGCAGAAGGGGAAAGCTGTCTCCAAGCAGAGATTAATCCATTGGACTGTGGATGCCATTTTCCTCACATACCAGTCTCATGACTTGCCGTGCCCCTTGGGAGTCAGGGCGCACTCCACTAGAGGTGTTGCTTCCTCCTGGGCACTGGCAAGGGGGGGCCTCTCTAGCAGACATATGCAGAGTTGCGGGTTGGGCTACACCCAATAACTTTGCGAGGTTTTATAACCTATGCATAGACCCGGTTTTTCGACCTGAGTGTTATGCTATAACAACAGGTAGACCGGGTGGCCAGTTGGGTGTACCGCTTGCATTGTGCCTTTCCCCTTTTTTCAAAGGTGATAATGTGCACTTTTTTGTCCACAACAGTTCCCCGTACCGGTGAACTCCGGATGCCTCTTTAATTCTTTAGCACTGTTCGGTGATGAACTCGGTGGAGGAGTAACGCCACCAGGCCCAGTACTCATGGTATTCCCCTTTCAGGTGAGCCCGTGTGCTCAGTGCACCATGCTTGGTGATTCCACTGTTCGGTTTCCCCCTTAGGTGAAACCTGTGTTTCCTCTCGTCAGAGCTTTCTCTGTCTCGGCCATTGTGCTGCGTACCCTCTCTGTAGATAGGGTCCGCCTGTGGTATTATTCCTTATGTGTACTTCCCAGTTGGTAAGTCCATGTGAGGTATGCTCCACATGTTAACATGTTAACAACTGGCAGGATGTGGTCTCCGTAGTGCTCTCCTTCCTGGAGAGGGAAGAGCACTTCCCAGCGCTATTCTAGAAAGTGCTCGGCAGGTGATTGCTTAACAGCAAATTAAGAAAGGCACCGCTGGTAGCCTACTTGGGTAAGTGCCTCCTCCCCCCTTAACGGGACTAGGGAGACACCTTACCTAACTCGCTGGAAGGTCACGAAGTGGTTGAGTGCTCGCTGCAAGGCACGCAGCATCTTGCCCGTGTCCACTCTTCCATGCCTCATGAAGACTCTCTATCGGCTCCTCAGCATATATCTGAATGAGTGATGCACGCCATCTCCTTTTATACCCGTATGTCTGGGGGGGAGATTGGCATGCAAATTCCACTCGACAACTTTCATTGGCCTTTTCTATTTTAAGCAAAGGTGATTGGGGCTCTCAATATCGAACCCCTAGTGTCCCCCAGTGTCACTACATTGACACAACGTCTCGTTCCTTCCATCAGGGAACAGAGGTTACATCAGTAACCAAGACATTTTGTGGTTATTCTGGTTTAACTATACAAATACCATAGTTTAATTATGGTCACTGTAGTAAATCCATGGCTTTAATATATGTAACCATGGCAGTTCCATGTTTTTTGTTTTTGTTTTACTATAGTAATTTTGTAGGCTATAGTAACCATAGATTTTGGCAGAAACCATGGTATTACAATAGTAATACTGTAGACACTGTTATTGTAGTAACTGTGTTTTTTTGCCGCAAACCATGGTTTTCCTATTATAATATTGTTGACTCTAGTAACCATAGTTTTTGGCGGAAATTATTCCAGCCTGACAACCCCACCATCTCCGCTTGAATCGCTGCCTGCCTCTCGGCCACTGCAGATGGTCCAACACAGCAGCGCATCTGGTCTTCAATCAGCCAAAGAGGGCTCACGTCACCCAACTCTTGATTTCACTCCACTCGTTACCTGTAGCTGCCCACATCAAATTCAAGGCTTTGACTCAGGCTTTCAGGACAGCCGACAGAAAATCACCTCTTACTTCAGTTCACTCCTTCAGTTCTATGTCCCAACTAACTCTCTGCAGTCAATGAAGGAGTTGCACTTGGTAGTCTTGTCCGTCACATTGAGGCACAGTCTATTTCACTACCATTCACTTTCTTTGTTCCTCTGTGGTGGTATGAGCTTCCAATCTCCATGCAATCTGCTGAAACCATCTTAACATTCCAGAACCAGCTGAAACACATCTGTTCCAAGAGCACTTAACCAATCCACACTAAATGCACTTACTTAATAAAGTATTTAACAATATACACTACCTTTCAAAAGTTTTTAAACACTTACTCATTCTTTATAATTTTTTGTTTTTGTATTTTTTTGTTTTGAATAATAGTAAAGTCATCAAAACTATGGAATAACATAAATGGAACTATGGGAATTATGTTGACTAAACAAAATCCAAAATAAATCAAAACTATGTTATATTTTAGCATCTTCAAAGTAGTCACCCTTTGCCTAGAATTTGCAGACATGTACTCTTGACATTTTCTCAACCAACCTCTTGAGATATCACCCTGTGATGCTTTTTAAACAGTATTGAATGAGTTCCCATCTATGTTGGGCACTTATTGGCTGCTTTTCTTTATTATTTTGTCCAAGTCATCAATTTCAAAAACTTTTTTTTATTAAATTTTAGTTTTATAATGAAATAAATTAATATGGTGGCAAAATTATATTTTTGTCTACAAAACTAATTTCAAACTTTAAGCATACGCATTCAGATCATGAGAAACATTTCAGTCAAGTGTTTCAAAACTTTTGACCGGTAGTGAATGTATAAAAAAATCTTGTCCGTCTCTTTCTTCTACGCTAGCTTCTATAATTTTCCAGTCACTTTGAGAACTTGGCAGTGTGATACCACACATTATGTTGACTTTTGTACAACAAATTGCTTGCCATGCTCCTCATTTGTAAGTTGCTTTGGATAAAAGCGTCTGCTAAATTAATGTAAATGTAAATATTTTACTATAGTAGTATTGTAGTAACCATGACTGTTGTAGGCTAACTATGTTTTTGATTTTTTTGTGGCAGTAACCATGATTTTACTTCAGTAATTTTGTAGTAACTATGAAAAGTAACCATGGTTTTAATACAGTATACTGTATTCATATAGTATTTATGGTTTTCTGACAGAAACTATTGTGAGGGAATTAAAAATCCCACCCTGTCCTCTAAGGGGCTCCGTAGGATTGCTCGTTTCAGTAGTTTTTAAATTGATTCTTATGGAGACAGGATCCATAAAACAGTTCATCGCTAATCAGAATAATAATGGCCCCACCCAGTGGTCAGGAAAACTGTGGATAGAATGTGCACTCATAGTTGTGTGATCAATAAATAAACTTAATTTGGTTCAAAATGCAGCAGCCAGAGTGCTGACTAGAAGAAATATGATCATATTAGCCCCATTTTATCGTCGTTACATTGGCTACCTGTTAAATTACGTATTAATTTTTAAATTCTTTTAAATACATACAAAGCTTGGAATGGTCTAGCTCCGCAGTACTTAAGTGACCTTCTACCACACTATATTCCATCACGTTCATTACGATCACAAAATTCTGGCCTGTTAATTGTTCCTAGAATATCAAAATCCACAAAAAGATGTAGATCCTTTTCATATTTGGCTCCTAAACTTTGGAATAGTCTCCCTAACACTGTTCGAGATGCAGACACACTCACTAAGTTTAAGTCTAGACTAAAGACTCATCTATTTAGCAATTAGCATACACCTAATTTATCCTTCAACTTACAATTATGCTGCTTAAGTTAGGTCTGCTGGAACCAGAAACATTGATTATGATCTATAACTCTGCAATAAATTGAATGGCATCTATGCTAATATTATTCTATTTGTTTCACTGTCTCAACCTCAGGACGCCTATACTGAGGTCACCAAAACTGGCTGGATCCAGCTCCATTCCTGCTTCATGTTGGACTCCACTGCTATGTGTCTCTGAGTGATGATGACTAATAGCAGCCGGTGCCAGCTAAACATCACTTCAGTCTATTACGTTGGACTTCAGAGGATGAACTGATGCCAACTCCAACCATAAAATGTGGGATATATCATATGCCATTGCCTGAACCTTGGACTTAGGATAGAGCTCACCGAAATGACCGGCCGGTTGAACTGCGATTCACCTCACCGATCTCTGCCTGCATCACCTCTGTCTAATGATGGACTACACTCTTATAATGGAATACATATACTATCAATTAACTGCCAACAAACCCCTTCATCAGCCAACTAATAAGGACAATGCATCTATGTGAACTTCTGCAGTTAATCCAGGATGGATTTAAAAGACATTAATCATTAATCTTAGTTCATACAAAATCTTTGTTTGAACACTGACCCTTAACACTTACTTAGTTTAATAATTTTAAACCATGACTTGCCTATACATAAGTAATATTGGCATTATATTCATGATGTTAGCCAGAGGGGAACTGGGAACTGTGAAATCCCACAGTGAGCCTGGTTTCTTCCAAGGTTATTTTTCTCCATTAACCAACATCTTATGGAGTTTTGTGTTCCTTGCCACAGTTGCCTTCGGCTTGCTCACTGGGGTTCTAAATACAATTACTATTTAATTACTTATTTTTAAACACAATTCACAATTGTATTTTATCAAACTACACAATGATGACTCATTATGACATTATAGATATTACAGTTTCATTTTATGTTAATGCATGACTTTCTGTATAGCTGCTTTGAAATGATATGTGTTGTGAAAGGCACACAGATAAAAATGACTTGACTTTACTTGTATTTATCTTCATTTTACAACGTATTCATATGTAGCTTGTTCAATCAGAATTCAGTATTGGACCTATCAGTTTTAGAAATATAATGAGGAAGAATAACATAGCACCACATAAAAGCCTCTTCTCTGTAATTATTTAAAACTCTTCACATTTATGTACAGAGTCCAGAGAATACAGTCAGATTATGCAGTGATTTGTAAAACAACTTGTAAGGTACTGCAGGATTATGTTGCTCCAAAAGTGGTGCGAGCTGGGTTAAGGAAATTCCTTGAGTCTCATATTGATCCAAACATAACTTTGGTAGCACTGGCAATGATGGAGGAATAAAAAAGAAGAAATGATGGATGACTCTGACAGAGGTAATTTTAAACATTTATAATAGAAAATAATATGTTGCAGTGAGTCAATGAATGAGAGAAGCAGAAAACCAACCAGTCCTTAGAACATCTCACAAAAGACGACTTAACCCAGCAAACATCGAGCCCAATGAAATGTCAGCCTGAGCCCTTGACCCTAAAGTCTCTCAGGAAGACAGAGAGACCTTATAACTCAATTTTCTCAAAGCTTAAAGTGTAAACACCAAACAAATGTGGCTGGATGACAGCTTCCTGAAAAATGTCCAGGGATCTTTGTGAGACGGCAGAGATCAGATCATTTTTAGCTCGCTGTGATAGAATACGATGGACTGTAGACAACTGGAAAGGGTATTGATCTGCGCGAGTGAACCTATGTGTGAGAAAGCAAGAGAGCGAGAGAAAAAAGCAAGATTTCATGGTGCAGTAGATGACAGAAACAGATAGAGTCTGAGTGAAGCTAAATCTGTTCTTGTCTTCTCATGCTGTATCTCTGTATCACAGATCATGCTAACCTCCATTGCTACTTGTCACTTCCATTTGTCATGGTGTTATGTTGTGCATTTTTCTGTGCCAGTGTGAATTATGCTCTTCAAACTGTGCAGTAAGCACATTAACCGGTGGGCACACAATCATTTTAAAAAGCTGGTATGCATTATATTTCAGGCTCATGGAAATATTTCAAGCTCTTCAACATTCATTTACACAGATTTAATAATTTCTTTATCAGTCTTCTCTGGGGGATGTTTTAATTAAATCTGCTTGCAATTTAATGCTCAGGGTTATCTCTACCTATTTATAGCACTCATATATATGTAAAACCCCATGTGTATGTTAGTTCTATACAATTACCCTCCCCTCTCCTAACAACCAAAATGGAAAGAGGGCAGCTCTGTGAAGCTCACTGCATTTTTGCAGAGTCTACTTGACCTGCACCCCAGCGACCCCCTCAGCTTGCCAACCGCAGCCCTGTTTATGTCAGATCTAACTTTTCTCATTATCATTGAAAAATATCTTTCATTCTGTCTCCTGAGTGCCCATTGCCTTGTTCCTCTCATTTTACTTTTAGAGACTCCTCTCCATAGTTTATTGTAGCAACAACAACTGTAGCCAAACAAATACTTTAATTAATAAATTGCATACATTTTTTACATTTAAAGCAAAAGTTGACCCACAAGAGAAAATTCTGTCATAATTTACTCTATATGCCCATTTCTTCAAAACACCTGTCACAAATTGGCCATTAAAATATGACAACTTGCCCCGACCTGACATTTATGAAAAATGCACTCATTCTGAGAATACATTTGACCTTTCAGTTAACTTCATTATATAGTTGGCCCTTGGCTTAACATATACAAGTGTGGTATAATTGTGTTCACTTATTTACCCAAAAATATGATGATATTGGAATTATCATCATATTTATTTTTTTCATATTCAAAATATGATGGTATTGGATAGAATTCACAAAATATATTCTAATTTAAGAGGGATTTGAACTAGGTGTTTTAAACCACCATGCAAAACCACTGCTAGAGAAAACACACATTTGTGTAGCTGGACTTTTGACTCAAAATCTTATAGTTTTAAATAGTAACTTCCCTGTGTTACAAATAGCCCTTGTCTCCCCTATAAACATTTTCATAATTTGAATCACCATTTTTGCAGTTAATTTAAATAATCCTGCATTGTGATATGAACTTTATAAAGTACAAAAATTCATGTAGCCTCTCAAATTAATATGAACTCAAATGGCATGTATAAAATGATACAAGAATTAGATTTTTGTAAAATGTTTTTCTCATGTCATTTTTTGTCAGTTACCCAGAAAATTGTATTTTGAAACTATAGTAACAATGGTACATTTTTAAAAAAGGGAGGTTTTACTGTTAAGTATATGGACACACAACACTTCAATGGAAGCAAGTATGTTCAAAATAACCAGTCAACTGCATTTATTTCCAGTAGGGATGTAATAAAATATCAATATATCATTTATTGATTCAGCATGTTATTTTATCAATAAATTTCAGGCATTGATATATTAACATCAGTCAACTAGTTAGAAGCCTAATTTGTGTGCTTTCAATTCACTGCCAGTTGAATTCCATTTTATGTAGACTGACGTAATAGCTTTGGGAGACCACAAGGGGGTCTCCCAAATGATTAGACGTAACATTTACTGAAGCCAGTCGCAGCATGGACAAGGCATCACACACACATTACAAGCTGATGGCAGTCCAAAGTTACGAAGGTTTTTGTACTTCTTTAAGAATTAACAAAGTGACGATGAGTTTGTAGGTTAGTGTATGAAACTGGTGCAACTGTGCAAACTGAACGATTAGAAATGGTGAAATGTATTATGCAATTTCCCTGTATGAAGCATTAAATAGGTCTTTCATTCAAGCAGTCAAGCCACAAAAAGACATACTTGTAATGGAAAATATATTGCGTAGGTTCTATGAAAGACACTTATACACATTATATCATCCATTAATGACTATGGTAAATAATCTTTGTCCTTTGATAATTATTTGGGTCGAATTTAATTGAAAACTATGTGAGTTGAGCTCTGTGGGTCTTCATAATTTTTAACAGCCTCCGGGGACACAGAGCCAATGGTGTGTGCATACTTTCATAGAACATAACTGTTTCTAATTCTAGAATGCACCACGTCGTCCGCCAGACGTGTCTGGTTAATTAACCCAGCCGCTCACACTTTCCCAAAGTTGTGTCGAGAAATATGTTTGAAAACACAAAGATTACTGCGCAACGAGCAGCCCTATTTATAGCTGAAAAAATCCCGATATATACTGATAATCATCAGGAAAATCTTCCGATTATTGATAGGTAAAAACGACATCGGTCCCAAGCCTAATATCCAGTCACATTTGTGTAACATGACCCATCGTAGCCAGCAATAAATAAATGCTTCAGTTTGCTTTAACATACATTTCTTTAGAAGCATATAAGCCTGTTATTCTGACATTTACATATGTCACATTCTGATTTCTGTTGTGGAATAAAGACAAATAAATGACACAAAGACAGGATAGAAAAAAGATGCAACAGCTGCATTATCTGGCATGGCCATCAGCTAAACAATTTAGTAGGCATACAAAAAACATATTCGGCCACTGATAAAAAAAATAAAAATAAGATTATGTGTTGTTTGGTCAAAACAATAGTGCTACTATGGACAGACATAGTGAAACTACGGCAAAACAACTTCACTTAGGAGTGAAACTCAAACCTCTCTGGCTAACTTACCCCACATGCCTCTTTGTGCCAATGGCTCTTGGTGACATCTCAGCCCCCCTCTTCTTTCCCCAAACAAAGCCAGCACTTGTTCATCTGCTTGATCAGTGGGGTAAAGTAGTGGGCTGGTTACATGTTTCAACACTAGGACCTGTACGCATCCTGGAGATTGGGTTTCACTGCCATTGTTCCTTATTGCCATCGCAGGCTCTCTGCACACTGGAATGAAAAGCAGAGGTATTCTCAATTAATTTGCTTCAAAAATGTCTCTCTCATTCCTCAACGCTTGGCTGGAAGATGACCTTTGATTTTCTACCAAGCTGATTTGAAAGGATGTTTTCATCTTAATTACCTTTTTAATTCTTCTTTAAGTTACAAAGATGCTGTTTATTGACCAGCAGTATTTTTTCAATGTTAAAATACTTTTTTTTCCATCCCTGCTTAATATGCAGAGACAACAATAAGTAAGCCATTAGCAAGGTGATTTCTTCGAAGTGTAAATGGGTGATTCTCACAAAACCTGTCAAGAAAATGTCCTGGTCATAATTAAACCCAAATCAACACAAAGAAAATGTTATATTATATTTTGCATAAAAATAAAGCCTACATTTAGGACCATTAAGATTTTTTGCATTGTGACATTATATTCAGTGAAAAAAAGAGATGCTATTGAACAATCTTTTTTTTTTTGTTTTTTGTTTTTTACATTAAATTCAGTGACAAGGAGTAGCCAGGGAGTACTACCTTGATGTATAAATTCATAACTTAGAATCTTTCACATGACATTAATTAAAATATCATCATGACCATATTTTTTTCACATTGCAGTAATGAGAATTGGGGGTAAAATTTGCATAACTATCATGAAAATAATGTCACAATATAAAAAATATTATTGGCCCTAAAAATAGGCTTCATTTTCTACATATAAAAAATACTATTTATTTTCGCTTTAACACTTTCAAAATGTTTGATAGCAAAATGGTCTCACTCTCAACCAATGGCGGGTGTTTTGGCGTGGGACTTTTTGTTTGTCCAACCAATGGCAGATGGGGGCGTGTGTTGGAAACCTGTTTGAAATCAGGTAATTTTGTAGCAATTCCATTCAGAATTGGTGCAGTCTGCACCATGCAGAAATTAAATTTCACATTTAAGTTGGATGCAAATTTTACTTTTTTACACTATAATCTTTTAGACTTTGCTTAAAGTTCACTGACATGTTCGCTGTTCTCCATATGGCAAGGAGACCGCAATATTTGTGCTCTGAGGCATGAAATCTCGGTTCTAAGTGATTTATAGATGACACCTCGAAACTGAGCATGTTGTGACACAAGTGAGGGAAATTTTCCTTCTGCATGTGCACAGGAACATGGAGGAACCTGGAGGCACGGAGCAGGTGCTGGAGCTCTGTCAACATCGTGGGTGTGGGCATATGCTTGTAACAGGACCTCCTCTCAGGGAGCAATAAAAGCCAACCAGGGAGTCTGTGACGGAAGAGATGTATATTTTTTCAAGCTGGGCTACAGAGAGGCAGTAAACAAAGCTAGGGATTTTGGGAGATCCAACAGAGTTTTCCCCTCTTTTCTTCCAATTGGATACCGTTCCACAAAAGCACATATTTTCTCTCTCCACTTCTCTTTCTATATCTCTCTCTGTTCCTATCTGGCCCCCAGAGGAATATGCTCCGGTATTTATTTTCCACTGTGCTGAATAGAGAGTGGATGGAGCTTGGTAAACGTATTCAGGATTTATTTACTTCATTTTGGACTGAAAGAGTCACTTGTGTATTTAGCGGGATGATGGTACACAAGATGGGACAGAGCCCCTGTGTGTGGATCAAAGGCTAGAGTAAATCAGCGTTCTCCTCTCTCTGATAACAGAGACAAAGAAAACACGCTCAACATGCATTAGTACGTTTACAATGGTTCATCTACAGCTGTGTCATTTCAAAGGAAAGAGTGTTTTATGCACTCTTAAATATACACTCCACACACTAACTGACAAATTTGCACTCAGTTGGCAGTACAAACGATTGATGTTGGGCCACAGGCCACTGTCATCAATCTCATAGTGGGGATCAGTGGTGGTGAAGAGCCAGTGTGAAACAGAGAAAAACTCCTCCTCACCTGTCACTGAGCTGTAAACAAAGCCTAAATGTGTGAACGTTCCTTCAGCTAGACCTGATATACTGTTACCTCACTAAATCCTCCTTCCCTCCTCTTGTCTCCTCTTCTCCATCTTGTCCCCCCCTCTTCTCCGTCTCATCTAATTTTTCCTTGTTTTGTCACCTTCACTTGGAAATGTCTGTCTTGTCTCATTTGTTTAATCTGATTTAGCCTTATCTCATCTATTTTTCTTTTCCATCTTGTCTAGTTCTCGTCTCCATTTCATCTTTGTCTCACCTTGTCTCCTCTGTTTTCTTTTCTTTTACATCTCTTCTCGTCATCTCTTCTATTTTCAGGATAATTTCCTTCTCTTTTCTGTCTCGTTTCCTTCTCAGTTTTGTCTCTTCTTTTTTTCTGTCTTGTATCCTTCTCTTCTCCATCACTTGTCCTTCTGTCTAATCTCCTGTTCTCCATGTAATCTAATTTTGTCTGGTATTGTCTCCCTCTCTTTTCTATCTCCCCTCTTTCTCTTCTCCATTTTGTCTTAGTTTAATTTCATTTTTTCTTGTTTTCTTGTTTAATCTCATCTTCTTCATTTGGTCAGGTTTCATCTAATCTGTTATCGGTTTTGTTTCCTTCTGCTCTTGGTCTTGTCTCAATTTCTCCGTCTAGTCTTCTTCTCTGTCTCATTTCCTTATTTTTGCTTCTTGTCTCCCTCTTCTCCTTCTTGCCTCCCTCCACCCCTTCTCCATCTCATCTCGTCTCTTTTACGTCTCATCTAATTTAGTCTTTTTTGTCTCGACTTCTCCATCTCGTCTCCTCTTCTCTGTTTCACCTTGTCCAATCTCTTTTTCTTCTGCATATTGTTTCAGTATCTTCTCCATATCATCTTTGTCTCATCTGTTCTGTTTTTCTTTATTTTACGTCTCTTCTTAACTTGTGTCACCCTGTTCTTTTCTCAGTCTCATTTACTCACCTTTTCTTTCTCATCTCCTTTTCTCAATCTCATAAAAAAATTTTCTTGTCTCTATTTCTTCATCTCACCTCCTTTTCTTCTCCATATTGTTCTAGTTTTGTTTCGTTTCATCGTCTTATCTAATTTCTCCTTGTTTATTTTCATGTTTGTCTTATCTCACCTCCTCTATATTGTCTCTTCTCTTCTCTTCTATTCTCTTCTCTTCTCTTCTCTTCTCTTTCACTGGCAGAAAACTCCAACTTGGCACTAATTTCCACCTCGGTTTGCATTTTAAGAATATTCATCTCATTACATCAGCTATCCATTACCATCTTGGAGATCCTGTGTTACTTTATGAGGACATTCATCTAAACGCAATTCTGAAATGCACTTTTTATAGAGAAGAGAAATACACTATCTCAAGGACACTGCCTTTCATTCTCAGACTGATGCGTCATTCTTATTCAGCTTTACAGTGAACAAAGATTGCAGCTTCATGAAAAGAAAACTTGTCTGGCAGTTTGGTAATCTTTCTCCCTTGGTGTCTTTGCAAAAGATAGGTCAAAGACCTTTACAAAGAATATCTAATATCGAGATTTGGGAGTCTCTGAAGTCGTGGACTGGAGGAATGTTTCTGGGGTCTGAGAACTCTATTAGAATTCTGCAAATGAGCAGTCTGCAGGGATGTGCTCAAGGACTCTGAGAGCATCAAAGCATTCAGAGAGGGCAAGGGAGAGAGAGAGAGAGAGAGAGAGAGAGAGAGAGAGAGATGTGAGTAAGAGAGAGAATGCATAAAGGTAAGAAGGGTAAGATGAGAATACAGGAGTCACCGATTAAGATATTACTTTTCTATGCTACACCACTAGAGAGACATGCTTGAGAGTCAAACCAAGCTATCAGGCTGACAAGTCTTAGTTACACTTATAGACACAAGCAGGTGTGTTACAAACTGGGTGGGAATCAGCAAGGAACTGGTGATACGATTATTATACTGCAATTTTGTATATTTTGTGTATTGTGATTCAAAACTGTGATAAATTGAAATCTGTTACTCACTTGTTTCTCATTAATATTCACTGGAGTTTAGTGCTTTGTGCAACAAGTGCTGAACATCAGTGAAGTGATGAAGTTCATTGTAGGGCCATATAAGCAGCGTAGAGCAAATGCACGTCAGTGCCAGTAATACAAATATAAATTAATAAATAAAAAAACTTGAAGTAATAGCGAAGTTTGGTTCCAGTGTGTTTATCATTGCACAAAAACCCTTGCATTCTAGCTGTACAGAGTATCTGTACGGACATCCTTACAAATAAACAAGTAAAAGTATTAGTCCAATGTCACTGCCTGAACCATGGACTTAGGGTGGACTTCACCAGAAATTAACTGCCACAAGCAACCTCACTGACCTCTGCTTGCATCATCTTGGTCAAAGGATGGACTACAGTTTCTTCAAATGGAATACATAGACAATAAATGAATTGCCAACTATAGCCTTCATTAGTCAAATAACAAAGGACAATGCATCGGTGTGCACTTCCGCAGTTAATTCAGAATGGACTTCAAAGACTTTCAGTCATTAATCTTACAGTGCATACAAAATAAATTTGTTTAAACCATTTACTCAGTTTTCAAATTTAACCCATGACTTGTACTACACATACTGTAGATAACTAATATTGACATTATATTTGTGCTGTTTAGTCAAAGGGGAACTGCCCCACCCAGTGAGCCTGGCTTCCCCCAAGGTTATTTTTCTCCATCAACCAACATCTTATGGAGTTTTGTGTTACGGCTTGCTCACTGCTCAAAACACAAATAATATATACGTGTATATTAAAAATTACTTGACTTTATCTAAAAATATCAATTCTTGGCTTTAGAATATTTCATGATAAACACAGCATCATAAGGTAAAATATTGCAATACTTTAAAATGTAATTTTTATCTCTGTTATGAACTGCATATTGTATGGATTTCACAGTTCAAAAGCAAAAGATAGTAAGCATAACACAATAACGTTGCAATAGACAGCAATTTGGAAAGCACATGATGTACTTTACACTTTATTCTATCCTATAGAGGGCGCTGATGATAAAACTGAGCTCTTGTTTCTTTCCAAGACCCTAAGTGTTTTCCCCCCTCTGGATGTTTTATTCTTTTGCTTTTTATTTTTCTTTATTCGACTTTTGGCATGAAGCTCTGCGCACAGAGAGATAGGCATGCTTATCTAGCGGAAAGTTGGGTGGGAAACAATCAGACAATTGCGTCCCTGAGATTATGAGGCGGAAGAAAAATATCTATTAGCTCTGTATATGGTTTACATACATTACAGAAAAGCACAAGTGACAAGGATTTCTTTAAGTGAATTTTGCAACATATTATTTCAGATCATAGAAAAACTTGAGGAAAAAAGCATGTTAAAGAGAGAGAGTGAGAGAGAGAGAGAGAGAGAGAGAGAGAGAGAGAGAGAGAGAAAGTGAGGAACGAAGGGATGGTTAGTGAAAAAGGATACTAATATATATATATATATATATATATATATATATATATATTATTTTCCTTTTGCCAGAGCGACTGGAAGGATTTAAGAATTCTCAGCCAATGGTTAAGGTCAGGCCTGCTTATTATCAGAATAAAGAACCACTGCGGACTGCTGCCACACAGACAACAGCCTTTTCTCTCTCCCAAAGATTCACGTGAGTGGAGGAAACAGAGCCACAAGGCTGTCAGCTGATTTTAGCTGCACAGTGGGAATTGTTTTTTTTTTTATTATTTTTTTTTATTTTTATGTATACACATATTTCATGAACGACAATAAAACATAAAAAAGAAATAAAAAAAAAAAAAACACGACAAAACACAAGAAAAATACCTCTTTTCTAATTTCAGCTCAACACAAACACACACACACACACACAAAAATGCAACACTAAATTAAACATAAAAAAACACAATAGTGTCCAAGCCAGATGCGACACATTGAAGCGAAGTTACAGTACATAAGCTTGCATATTAACCCAAGAGTTTTTATCCTAAATGAGCCACGGCCACAACAGGATTTTGTTAATTGCTTGGTTCCTATGGACCCTTTCCACATTTCCTAGTTTGGAATCAGAAGTAAACATATAACTGGGTAAACTTCTATAGCGGTGAACTGGGGAGCACTAAAATATTTTTACATTCCCATTTGCTCCAACAGCAAATGAAAAATGCCAAATTTACTGTCTATAAAATATAAAGTTATCTAGATTTACGCTGCTAAATTAAGTTGCAAATGCTTCATCACTGTGAAAAGATTCCATTTCTGTGATGTTGCACTAGGTAGTCCCACCCATTGTGAAATTTCATTGGTCCAAAACCCAGCTCCTAATAACTATAAACATCAAATATTTTCTGATTGGCTTTGATTTTGAAACATCATGCAGCGTTTGGTGTTTCATGTTCAGAGCGGACAGACGTATTGTTTTTCGCTGCAAACTGGTTAGGACATGGTGTCTTCTTCAGACTACATACTTCAGCAACTAACATGGAGGACACGAGACATGCGTGTGGCTTGTGAAAAGCAGGCAATAATGGTCTAATAATGAGATCTGTGAACGACAGGCAGACACCAGAGCGGCTGTGTTTACATAGCCTATGTCACATGACAGGTCCCTGCATATGGGGCAGTAGATTATGCTGCAGGGTGTCTGGGTAAAGATGGCTTCCTGTAGCCAGCACTCCTCTCACATGTCTGGTGACAGGTCTGTGCCTGTTTGTTGTCAAATGCTCACCATGTTTATTTTCTCTCCGATGGATCACTGCTCTACCCGAACAGCCAATCAATTCTGGGTAGTAACTAATTAAAATTAGCGATGCTACAAACGTAACTACATTTTTCAGTAGCGTGACAGCAATTTGGCTGTTTATCCAGTAAAGAAAAGCTACACTATTTTCAGCAAGTAGTGGTTAAGCTCAACTGAGCTTAAAAAATATAAAAACATGCTGTCACCTTAAATGTCCTCTCTCTCATATGTAGCACTGGAAAGTCTGATTTATTTTAGGGAAAAGGTTCATTCGGGCAGTTTGCGTAAGTTAAGCATTTAAAAAAATAAACAATTCACCGATTCGAATCAGTGTGCAAAAATCTTTTTGTGTCTTTATTAAGAGTGAAGCATTGGTAACACTTTACAATAAAGTTCTATTTGTTAAAATTAGTAAATGCTTTGGGTATCATGAATTATAAAAATGAACAATATTTTTACAGCATTGTTAATGTTAATTTATAAAGATACAATTGCTCATTGTTAGGTTATGTATTTAACTAATGTATACAACCTTAAGGGGCAGTCACACTAGGCTTTGAGCACACAATTTTTTTTCAGACAACGCAACGGACCAGGATATGATGTCACACGGGAGGGGTTCTGGTGTAAGTAAATAATACATCAAAAATAACAAATAATAATATTTAAAAAAAAATACAAAATATAAACAAATAAACATTTTAAAATATATTGTCTACTCACTTTCCTGCAACAATAAAACATGCAGCTTTGAAATATGTATTCTTTGTATTCAGCCAAGATGTCAGCTTGTAACGTTTTGATCTTCTATTGGTCACGTGTCCTCTCATCATATGGATTCGCAGGTCAGAGTTCGCCAAACTTGAACTCTTGTACGCAGCGGAGTACAAAATTTATTCTCTCCTGTGTTCAGATGCGTTTGAATGGGAGTAAATGGAGCATGAAGATGGCATTAGTTCAAGATGGCGCCACAGATGGCCGCCTCTGTATGGAGCTCTCCAGTTCTTTTGCTGTTTTTGTTTGTTTGTCCTGTGTTTAGTAATTTATTTCCAATCAGTTTTACCAGAGACGAGCTGCTGAATATTCGGCAGCACACGCCAAACAATCTTTTACCGGTTTTTGATTATTGGGACATTCTGTTAGACATTTTAGTCAGAGGAGCTGCGGTGCTGTACAGGTGCGCTAAAAGACACAAACGTGGGAAGCAAGCTGGCGCGCTGGTCAAGTGCCGAAAGCGTGGCTTTCAAACAGCGCTGCCTATCATCCATCTAGCGAATCTCCGCTCTCTTCCTAACAAAACGGACAAAATACATCTCCTCACCCACAAAAATAAGGACTTTGCAAATTTGTGCTTCACAGAAACCTGGCTGAGTGAAGTATACACAGTGCATTACATCTGCCGGGCTTCCAGCTGTTCAGAGCGGATCGCACCGCAGAGTTAAGAGGGAAAAGGCAGAGGAATGTGTTTTTACTTCAGCGAATGTTGGTGTACAGATGTAACAACGCAGAAGAAGATATGCTGTCCTAATTTAGAGGTGCTCTTCATAAACTGTAAGCCTTTCTACTTGCCGCGGGAGTTTTCCTCGTGTATTCTTGTGAGTGTTTATATTCCTCCACACGCGTGTGTGAGCACAGCGCTGCAACAGCTATTCCTAAAGGATGCATATCGCTCTGTCCCATGTGCAGCTTTAGGACCCTCTGATCTCTGTCTGGTTCATCTTCTTCTGACCTACAGGCAGAAAATTAAATCAGCTAAACTTGTAGTAAAGACTGTAAAAAGATAGACCAATGAAGCAGAGCTGGAACTACAAGCCTTTTTTGACAGCACTGATTGGAGTGTTTTTGAAGCTGCAGCCACAGACCTGGATGAGCTCACAGATACTGTGACATCATATATCAGTTTCTGTGATGATATGTGCATTCCTACTAGGACTTAATTAATATACAACAACGACAAACCATATAAAATTGGTTTATAGCAAAACTCAGGCAACTTCGTCAGGCCAAAGAAGATGCTTACAGAAGTGGGGATAAAATCTTGTACAATTAGGCCAAATACAGACAGACAAAGGAGATTAGAGTGGCTTAAAGAAGCTATTCTGAAAGCCAGTTTTCAGCTAACGACCATGCATCAGTGTGGAGAGGCCTGGAAGACTTTACCAACTACAAGACACCATCCCTCAATACTGTAGGGAATCAACAACTGGCTAATGACCTAAATGTGTTTTACTGTAGATTTGAAAAGCCCAGACACACAACCCACACCCACTCTGACCTTCACAGAACACAAATATTTACACCTCCTGCCATCACCCTCCTCCCCTCTCCTGCTACTCAACATGGACTTAAGATCTGTGAGGATGATGTGCCGGGTCTACTGGAAACAGAAGACAAGAAAAGCACAGGGCCCAGATGGTGTTTCTCCCACTTGTCTAAAATCCTGTGCTGACCAGCTGGTCCCCATCTTCACACAGATCTTCAACAGATCACTGGAGCAGTGTGAAGTTCCCTGCTGCTTCAAATGCTGCACAATCATCCCTGTCCCACTGAAACCCAAGATCAAAGGACTTAATGACTACAGACCCATTGCTCTGACGTCTGTGGTCATGAAGTCATTTAAGAGACCGGTGTTGGCCCACCTGAAGCACATCACTGGACCCTTTCTAGATCCCCTTCAATTTGCTTATAGAGCAAAGAGGTCTGTGGATGATGCAGTCAATATGGGATTGCACCATATCCTGCAAAATCTGGACAGACCAGAGACATATGCAAATATTCTTTTTGTGGACTTCAGTTCGGCTTTAAACAACATCATCCCAGCTCTCCTACAAAATAAATTAACCCAGATCTCTGTTCCCATGTCTATCTGCCAGTGGATCACTAGCTTTCTGATGGACACGCAGTAGCTTAGTGAGACTGGGGAAATTCACTTCCAGCACATGTACAATCAGCACTGGTGCCCCCCAGTGATGTGTGCTCTCCCCACTACTCTTCTCCCTGTATACCAACGACTGCTCCTCCAAGGACCCCTCTGTCAAGCTCCTGAAGTTTGCAGACGACACTACTGTCACTGGCTTCATCCAAGATAATGATGAGTCTGCATACAGAAGGGAGGTTGAATGGCTGGTGCAGTCATAAAACCTGGAGATCAACATGCTCATAACAGTGGAAATGATTGTGGACTTTAGGAGGATCACCCCAACATTGACTCCGCTCAACATTCTAAAGAGCACTGTGGCAAGAGTGGAGTCATTCAGGTTCCTGGGCACTACCATCTCTCCAGTGTGGGAGACTCCATTGTGAAAAAGGCCCAGCAGAGGTTGTAGTTCCTTCACCAGTTGAGGAAATTCAACCTGCCACGGGCGCTGCTGATACAGTTCTACTCAGCAGTCATTGAGTCTGTCCTCTGCACTTCAATAACTATCTGGTTTGGTTCAGCTACAAAATCAGACATCAGAAGACTACAAAGGTTAGTTCGGACTGCTGAGAGGATTACTGGCACTCCCCTACCCACCCTGATAGAACTGTACACATCCAGATTGACGAAAAGGGCTGGTAAAATCACTCTTGATGACATTCACCCCGCACGCTTCCTCTTCAAACTGTTGCCCTCTGGCCGTCGCTACAGAGCACCGAGCACCAGAACAGCCAGGCACAGGAACAGATTTTTCCCTCAGGCCATCCACCTCATGAACAGTTAAACTGCCTCAAAATACTTTCCTTTGGTCAATACAACCATGTGCAGTATTCAATCCATCCATTCCTACTTATATCCATATTTCATTTATATTCTTTAACATATCCTACCTCTTCTTCAATACATTACATCACCTGCACATAACTGTATATCTGTATATAAAATATTCTAACAACATAATTGCGCTATTATATATTTATCTTTTTTCTGTTATATCGTATTTTATTATTATTATTTGTATTATTTTTTTCATGCCACTATGTGTATATATGTTTAAATGTATATGATTGTATGTATGTATATACGTTTCATTCTCTTGCATTGGAAGCTTCTTTCTCCATGACAAATTCCTTGTGTGTGAAAGCATACTTGGCAATAAAACTCATTCTGATTCTGAAGTGTAGTGTGACCGCCCCTTTATTGTTAAGTATCACCGAAATTGAAATGCTGTTGTTCATAACTTTATTTTCGACAGTTTTATTCTAGTTTTATTTAGTGTAAATTTATCTAGGTTTAATGCTGTCACCCTAATTGAGATTCATTCATTCAAAAACCCTAATTGTTTTTGTGTAATACTGCTGATTTAATTATGAATATATAATCTGAAAGTGGAATATTTTAGAACAGAGATAATGCCCCCTAAAATAACCTCAATGTAGTTAGATACTTTTTGTTAGTAGCAAGTATTTCAAAAGAGTATCTTGACTGTAGCTTAACTACTTTAAGTTATGAGTAGCCTGTAGTTTGGCAAGCTACAGTTTAAAGTAGCTTCCCCAACACTGTTACAAATACGTCATCAACTCAATAGATACACACACAAGGCCCATATGCGCACCTTCATCTTAATCAATGCCTGCCAGACAGGAAGACTCTCAAAGCAGCAACGCTAATGAAACCGACCTTCAAGACACACATTCCACCCACTCCCTCCCTCTTTACAAAATTCTTCGCAGCTAAGTGATGTGACCATTGGATGTTGTTGGCCTGGTCTGGTTTGAGGCTGGGAGGTGGACTTCACTTGATAAATAGGGAAAGAAAAACAGACCAAGAACAATGAGAGCTGTAAAATGGTGTTTAACCATGATGTGCTAGCCAGAGACGCCTGCACCCTGTGGTAACCGGACCCAACCTGGGCTGCTGGTTCTGCCCCTGGCAGACATTTCCTTACATAGGCCTTTAGTTGATTTGAACAGGCTCTGCTAGGGGCATAGGATTTTAAAAGTGGGTTAAGGTGGGTATACATAGAAAATTCTAATTTATAACCACTGTAATAACAGACCTTTTTCACAGCAGCGGCATCTTTGATTTTTGACGGTAATGACAACGAGGATGTGAGGTATAGACATACAGTCTCTTTAATGGGTTATACAGTTTTTTTTTCAAGTGTTTTTGAATTGTTCCACTGACGAAACATAAAAAAAAAAATAAAAAATAAAAAAATGTTTTGGATCTTCAAAGTTCTGGCCACCATTCACTTGCATTGTATGGACCTTCAGAGCTGAGATTTTCTTCTAAAAAATCTTTGTTTGTGTTCAGCAAACTCAAGAAAGTCATACACATCTGGGATGGCATGAGGGTGATTAAATGATGAGAGAATTTTCTTTTTTGGGTGAACTATCCCTTTAAAGCTCATAGATATGGACTAAAAGTACCTAAACTTTCATTTTGATTTCATGGGGTTTTAAAGAGTCGTTTTTAAAGACCACATGAAATAGCTTGGCGAGTGCAGTTTTATTATTGAAAACAGTAAGTTCAGGCAACCTGCACCTGAACTTCAACAGAATGTCGATTTGTGAAACCAGCGCAGAAAAAGCTTGATGCAGTGTAACAAATGGTGACACAGAACGCAGGTGTCTGGAGATGCGTTTATAGAAATTGAAGTTATTTTAAACTTAACACAGTATCAAAAAAATGCGATGGTCCTGCGCCGTACGCCGAAAAAAGTGAGTTGTGGCACAACGATCAAAGACGTCTGTCCAGTGCGTGTTTACAATTGAAAAACAGTGCAGACACGTGTGTGAACAGCCTGGAACTCGCCCTATAGCCTACTTGAAAAACTGACCCGAATCTGGCCCAAAAACTGTAGATTTGTTGGGTACCGTTGGACTCAGATCGAGTTGAAGGCCTCTAAACGTGTAGAATAACCGAATATTAATTTTGGTTGGTAGGCTATTGGAATAAAGGTGCCGTGCACATCCCTATTAATAATGCATGATTTTGAACTGGTTCACAATTAAAAAGTACAGATAATTGGCTGTGTGTGACATTGCTCAAACGTTTCCTCCGTCTATTTGAAAAATCCAACCAAAGCATCCTGTAGTGCATAAAGGTGAATGTAGTAACGATATGGGGGACCTCCATGGTGTACCAGCCTATGGGCCTATCGGTTCTTAATCCGTCCTTGTATGTAGTGCAATATGAGTCATAAATCTGTTAAAAGTACATTTTGTCAACTTTTAAGAGGACACAAGCATATAGATGGCTGTAAAGCTAATAAACATGGACTAAAAGGCACGGAACTCCAATTTTAATTTCATGCTGTCTTTAAAACCATAGAATTTTCAAGAGCAGAGAAATTGCACAGTTTCTGTATTTTGCTACAGTATCTGATTTAGTGCCAGAAAACATTAGGGAAACAATATAACTTTTAAAAAGTGAGGGGGACATGTCGCCCATACTTCCCACTGCTGCTCTGATCTTCTGCCAACTTCTCTTCAGCTTTTCTTAACTTTTACATTAGCAGATACAATTAAAGAACAGTCCATTCATTTTTGCTGTCATACACACATTGATTTATCTGTATGTGTGAATGTAATCTCTCTTTTTTTACCCCATCTTTCTCTCTCTTTTAAAACATGAATACAGCACCAGACGAGGGCAGGTTTGAATTGTATGAGGGTTTCGATTCAAAGCGTATTTGTTCAATTGTGCTCTGAGAGTTTAGAAAAAGTAGGAAAAGGCCTTTCTTAAATAAAAGGAAACATTGAATGTAAAACCTATTACATAATAAAAACCTCATTCACCACCACTCTGGAATGTCCTATCTTTTTGTAGCTGTGCTAACAGTCTTTGTGCTAAACCAGGACACCAGGCACTAAAAACTTCAAGTTCAACACACAACACCACCTTGCAGTAGGGTGACCAGATTCCTGCTTGTGAAAAACGAGACAGCCCCCTCCCAGCAAAAAAGAAATTGACATATCCTTACCTAAGAGCAGATCAATGTAAAGTAGAGGGTGCATCCACATCTGTAACTGTTGTCACCTTGTACTTGCAATTTTTCTCAGTGTGCACTTGCCTTTCAAGAGTTTATCATAAAATGCAGAGCAGTCCAGTCCAAAATTAAGACGTACGAAAAGCATTGCCTTCATGACTGTTACACTGAGTCAAGATTTATCCCGTGTCAATGCTGCGTTCGTTAATGAGAACACACGCTCCACAGATGCAGATGTCCCAGGCAGGCATAAAACAAACTCCACGACCTTGGCTAAGACTCCGAAGTTGATGGTCTTGGACTTGCCCAAATCATTCTGAACTTCTTCCTCAGACAAAGGAGTGAGTACGTTGCACATGATAGCTTCAGATTTGGTGCGGGCAGAAGAAAATTTCGGATCATACAATTTCTTGATCAATTTTGCAGTGCAGTAGACCGAAAACTATGGCCGTGCACAACACAATGATAAGCAAAAAGTCCTTCACTTGCATACACCTTGTCAGATTCGAAACTTTGCTTCACAAAATAATCGGTAACACACAGCATCCACATGCTTTTTTGTATGAACATGCTGCGTGATGTCGGTGCGGCATCCATGGGCGATGGAAAAGCAAGCTCCACAAATCTCACACCTCACTTTATTAGGCTCTGTCTGTGACTCCTTTTTTAGAAATTTAAACTCTTTTTGAAGATCCTCATTAAATGTACATGCATGCTTCCTTGACATTATTCCAGCCACAATTTCATCTGTGCACTTTCAAACTGACTCTTCAGTCAGCTCACTAACTGGACGTCTATTGATAGGGGATTGTGATTAGATAGCTTAATCCAATTATGTACTTCAAATAACATGGTGTGATTTTATTGGTTTTACAAGCCATATCCTTAGCTACCTTTGATTAGAATACTCACATGACTGAGAAAGCCGCAGAGGTAATAGAGAAATTTTAGGAGAGGGGAAATACGGGACAAACATAATCTCCTCAGGGACTGGCCACCCTACCTTTCAGGAATTAGAACGAATTCTTTGAGATCTAGGATCTGTAAAAACATTTGCATTTTATTGCAAGAGGCTATCTGTGGGGTCTCAAAGGCACTTAAGGAAACCATAGAAGGTGGTGCCGTAAACTGACGGAAATGTTCCAGGGTGGAAACAGCCTGTTTTTAAGCGCCAGCAAGAACTATTGCTTTTTAACATCCACATCCGCAAGCCGTGAAACAATCTAATGCTTTCTCACCCTTTTAAAAGAGATGCAAGTGGTCTTTAATGTCTTTGCATACATTCGCATACTGCTCTATGGTACTTTTATACTCCGGAGCCGCATGCAGTCGTCCTGTTGTCTCGTAACAGAGTGTTTGTGTCCATAAATAAAGAGGCTTTTTACTGTCAAGGTTTTAGGGTTGGAACCCTTCTCTGACTATTTACTTCGCTGCTGGCAGGTTTAACGCTCACCTGAGGACTCCTGGATCTATTTCACACTCCACTTGTGAGGGGATTGTTGGCGATTGGGTGAGGCAAAGAGGTTTACAGTCTCTCTGCTACCAGCAGTAAATCTCAAGTGTCTCTCCAAACTGTTTCGGGAATAGGATCTCCACTCACTCGCTGACTGCAAACACTTCGCAAGAATGTCTACAAGCCTCACCTGTGCATACACACATACAAATACAGACACGATAAGAGAGAAACTGTTATATTTGTCCTGTTGAAACCCTCATCCTTTGATGATGATCAAAGCTGAGGCAAAGTGTGCCCCCAATTCCTCTGCTTTAACTCCCCTCTCTCGCTTTCTCTCTTCTCTCTATCACTCTTTCCTTCATCCCTTTTCTATCCTTTTACATTTTCTTTTATTTCTATTCATTATGCAAAGGGGTTTTTGCAGACAAAAGTTTAGACAAAGGTGTCATGCATTACAACATGCATGTCCTACAAATAATAAAATAGAATATATATATATATAATAAAACAATGTAGATATATTAAGATATATTAAAGAAACATATATAATGTATATAATGTATTACAGATATAATGCATTTCTAACAGAACAAAACAATATTTAGAAATTATGTTAAGAAAAATAACTGAATAACAACTAAATACATAAAGTTACATGGTGTAGAGATAGGTTCCTTTTTTCTTTATTGTTTTTTGTTTATCATAAACATAAACTATTGTTCATTATATATATATATATATATATATATATATATATATATATATATATATATATATATATCTGTTACGAGGCAACAAGACGACTGCATGCGGCTCCGGAGTGTAAAAGCACCATAGAGCAGTATGCGAATGTATGCAAAGACCTGCACTTGAGATCTGTGAAGATGATGTGTGCCGTGTCTTTCGAAAACAAAGGATAAGGAAAGCACAGGGCCCAGATGGCGTTTCACCTGCATGTCTTAGATCCTGTGCTAACCAGCTGGCCCCCATCTTCACATGCTTTCCCATGCTGCTTCAAATGTTCCACTATCATCTCCATCCCAAAGAAACCAAAAATCACAGGACTTAATGACTACAAACCTGTCGCCCTGACGTCTGTGGTCATAAAGTCTTTTGAGAGACTGGTGTTGGCCCACCTGAAGGACATCACTGGACCCTTTCTAGAGCCCCTTCAATTTGCTTATCGAGCAAACAGGTCTGTGGATGATGCAGTCAACATGGGATTGCATCATATCCTGCAACATCTGGACAGACCAGGGACATATGCAAGGATCCATTTTGTGGACTTCAGTTTGGCTTTCAACACCATCATCCCAGCTATTCTCTGGACTAAATTACACCAACTCTCTGTCCCCATGTCTATCTGTCAGTGGATTACCAGCTTTCTGACAGACAGGCAGCAGCTTGTGAGACTGGGGAAATTCACTTTCAGCACCTGTACAATCAGCACTGGTGCCCCCCAGGGATGTGTGCTCTCCCCACTACTCTTCTCCCTCTATACCAACGACTGCATCGCCAAGGACCCCTCTGTCAAGCTCCTAAAATTTGCAGATGACACCACTGTCATCGGCCTCATCCGAGATGACGATGAGTCTGCATACAGAAGGGAGGTTAAACAGCTGGCTGTCTGGTGCAGTCAAAACAACCTTGAGCTGAACATGCTCAAAATGGTGGAGATGATTGTGGACTTTAGGAGGAACCCCCAACACTGTCCCCCCTCACCATTCTAAACAGCACTGTGGCAGCAGTGGAGTCATTCAGGTTCCTGGGCACTACCATCTCACAGGACCTGAAGTGGGAGTCCCACATTAACTCCATTGCAAAAAAGGCCCAGCAGAGGTTTAACTTCCTTCGCCAGTTGTGGAAGTTCAACCTGCCACAGGCGCTGCTGATACAGTTCTACTCAGCAGTCATTGATTCTGTCCTCTGCATTTCTATAACTCTCTGGTTTGGTTCAGCTACGAAATCGGATATCAGAAGACTACAAAGGACAGTTTGGACTGCTGAGAGGATTATTGGTTGCCCCCTGCCCTCCCTTCAAGAACTATACACTTCCAGAGTGAGGAAAAAGGCTGGAAAAATCACTCTGGACCCCACTCACCCTGCCCACTACCTTTTTGAACTGTTGCCTTCTGGCCAACGCTTCAGAGCTCTGAGCACCAGAACCGTCAGGCACAGGAACAGTTTTTTCCCCCAGGCTATCCATCTCATGAACAGTTAAAACTGCCCCTTTGAGCAATAATTATTGTGCAATACACAGCTTAGTCTTTTTATATTATCCAACACATCCTACCTCTTCTGCCATTACATCCCCTTGCACTGTATATAACCGATTTGTATTTAGATTTCCTCTACATATGTGTATGTGTGTGTGTGTATGTATATATACATATATATATTGTCTATTCTATATATACTTTTTTCTTTTCAATATTTATAAATTTTGTACTCAATTTTAATTATTTTTTAAAAGTCTTGTTGCTGTATTTGTATTGTTGTGTACTGGAAGCTCCTGTCACCAAGACAAATACTTGGCAATAAAGCTCATTCTGATTCTGATTCAGATACGATGGTGGTAGGTCTGATCACTGACAATGATGAAACAGCCTACAGAGAGGAGGTGCACACTCTGACATGCTGGTGTCAGGAGCACAACCTCTCCCTCAATGTCAGCAAGACAAAGGAGCTTGTGGTGGACTTCAGGAGAAGAGAAAGAGAACACAGCCCCATCACCATCAATGGAGCACCAGTGGAGAGAGTCAGCAGCTTCAAGATCCTGGGTGTCCACATCACTGAGGAACTCACATGGTCTGTCCACTCTGAGGCCGTTGTGAAGAAGGCTCATCAGCGCCTCTTCTTCCTGAGACGGCTGAGGAAGTTTGCAATGAACCGCCACATCCTCACACGGTTCTACACCAGCACTGTAGAGAGCATCCTGACTGGCTGCATCACTGCCTGGTATGGCAATAGCACCGCCCACAACTGCAAAGCCCTGCAAAGGGTGGTGCGAACTGCCAGACACATCATCGGAGGTGAGCTTTCCTCCCTCCAGGACATATATACCAGGCGGTGTGTGTGAAAAAAGCTCGGAGGATCATCAGAGACTCCAGCCACCCAAGCCATGGGCTGCTCTCACTGCTACCATCAGGCAGGCGGTATCACAGCATCAGGACTCGCACCAGCCGACTTCATGACAGCTTCTTCCCCCAAGCAATCAGACTTTTGAACTCTTGATCTCTCATGATCAATATATACTGAACAAAAATATAAACGCAACATGCAACAATTTGAAAGATTTTACTGAGTTATAGTTCATTTAAGGAAATCAGTCAACTGATATAAATTAATTAGGCCCTAATTTAATCTAATCTAATCTAATCAATGCATATGGAAAATGTCTGGGATCTTTTATTTCAGCTCATGAAACATGGGACCAACACTTTACATGTTGTGTTTATATTTTTGTTCAGTGTACATCAGCACTGCACTTTATTAATCTTATCATCTCACACTGGACTGTCATAAATTATATTCTCTCTTAATAACACACTGGCAACTGACTATCAACTGACAGCCTGAATGTCAATACAGTACAATACAACTTACTGTACATTTTATATATACTATATATACTATTTTTTATTGTATAATGTGTATTCTATATTGTGTGTATTGTATACTGTACATTGTATGTTATTATTTATATATTGTGTTGTGTGTAATTGTGTGTATATTAGATTTTAAATAGTGTTGTGTAAATCTGATGTTTATTGTAAATTGGTACATATCTCATCACTGTCATGACTGCTATGTTGCTCGGATCTGCACCCAAGAATTTCACACACTATTGCACTTGTGTATATGGTTGTGTGACAATAAAAGTGATTTGATGATTTGATTTTGATAATCTATAGTGGAATACATTTCAAAAGTAACCCTCCCAACCCTGTTCGTAGGCAATATTCATAACAGTATTGTAACAATAAGCATACAAGGAACTGCGGTCCCTCAGCACACTAGAGCAGAAGGAGAAAATAAAAAAAACATTGCCGTTTATCAAGCACTGAACTTTGCTTGGTGCAGAACAATCTGGAATAATGTTAAACATTGTAACAGTCACCTCTTTTTAACCTGAACTTGTTCAGAACGTTAAATCTTTGTGACACCTGTGCTAAAAACAATCTAGATGCAGCACAATGAATGAAACAGAACACAGGTGTCTCAACATGCGTTTTTGAGACCTGATGTTCTTTTTAACTTGACACAGTGTCAAAAAATGTACCGGTCCTGCATGAGACACTGAAGAAATATCGAAACATGGTACAGCAGGTATGGATGTTCATCCAGTGCGTGTTTACAAAGGAAAACAATGGAAAAACAGAGCAGAAAAACTGACTTAAAAACCTGGCGGACCTCTAACATGAACCACTCTAAGAGCGCTGTACCCATAACAACATGTCACACCTCAAGCATTGCTTGCTGAGCTTTCCTACCGGGGTGCAGTTGTGTGGTGGTTAAAACCGCTACTGTGTGAAGGGATTGTCCATATTTTTAATTCAAGAGTGTAATACAAGATTACAGGTTAGTTAATGTCACCAGTTCTGTTGTATTTAGCCAGACTTTCCAATCGCTTTCTTCTAATAATCACAGATACATTATATGCTCATGTTTAATATTTCCTGCATAATCAGCACCAGGAATCAGGCCAATGAGCCAAATGCCTGAGACCAAACACATAATAATAAAACAAAATCTTGGGTAGGCCTAGCCCACCTTTGTCAATCAGCCTATGTGATTTGTTGAAATGTAGTCTGGAACGTTTACCATTCCAAATGAAGGACTTCGCTATGCTATCAAATTGCTTGAAATAAGAGAGGGGGACATCTATAGGGAGTGACTGTAGCAGGTAGTTGAATTTTGGAATACAGTTGATTTTAATAACATTAACCTTCCCAATCATCGATAAATGTAATGAAGCCCACCTGTCCACATCGCTCGAAAACCTTTTTATTAAAAGGTCAAAATTAACTCAATTAAAACAAATTTGCTGGGAATAAAATACCCAAATACTTGATGCCCTGTTTGGGCCACTGGAAGGCGCCTGGCTGAAAAGCCATTAGTGGGCAGTACACTGACAGCACCAAAGCTTCGGATTTAGACCAATTGACTTTGTATCCTGAGAACTTGGAAAAGGAATTAAAAATTCTATGGAGGCAAGGCATAGATCTAGTAGGGTCGGAGACGAATAACAAAATATCATCTGCGTAAAGCAGAAGCTTATGTGCCACACCTCCCGCCATCACCCCTGGAAAATCATTCTCCTTTCTTATCGCGGCTGCTAATGGTTCCAGGGAAAGACAGAACAATAATGGGGAAAGAGGGCAACCCTGCCGAGTGCCCCTATTCAGAGTAAAATAATCTGAAATTAATCCATTTGTTTGTACCGCTGCTACAGGGTGTCTATAAAGTAACTTAATCTATCCAATAAAAGTATTCCCAAACCCATACATTTCCAAAATCTTAAAAAGATAATCCCATTCTACCATATCAAATGCCTTTTCAGTGTCAAGTGAGATGGCAGCGACCGGAGTCTGATCATTCGCTACTGACCACATGATATTGATAAAACACCTAATGTTATCAGAAGAGCTACGGCCCCAAATAAACCCCACCTGATCTATAAAGAGATGTCATAACTTTACTTAATTGTTTATCCAAAATTTTTGACAATATTTTTACATCTAGCTGGATCAGGGAAATTGGATGGTAACTTTTACACTCGCTTGGATCTTTGTCTTTTTTAAGAATCAGACTGATCTGGGCTTGGGGGAAGCTTTCCATTCTTTAATGATTCCATATAAACTTCTAACAAAAGTGGAGCCAATTCTGTAGCATAAGATCTAAAAACTTCTACGGCAAAATCATCTGGCCCTGGAGCTTTGCCTGTAGGTAAGGCCTTAATTACCTCGACAAGCTCCTCCAAGATTATCTCAGAAACAAGAGAATTGTTTCGCTCAGCCATCAGTTTAGGAAGTTCTAATGGCTCCACAAATTTTCTAATATCTTCATCAGTAGATGAGGACGTGGAACTATAAAGATCAAGACAGAACTCTTTAAAAGCATTATTAATATCAATGGCCGAGGTAAATATTTCACCACCAGCAGATTTCACTGAGGGAATGGTAGAAAAAGACTCTCTCTGCTTTATATATCTAGCCATAAGTTCCCTGCTTTGTCCCTCGACTCAAAGTATGACTGTCTTGCCCTGAATAACCAAAACTCCACTTTTCGCGACAAAACAGTATTATATATGTATTTCAATCGGGTCAATTCTCTGAGGCCATCAGACGACATTCGGCGCTTCAGCTCTGCCTCTACACTTTTAATATTCCCTTCCAACTCCATGTGTTCTAGTGCTTTGGATTTTTTTGGTAAATGAGGCATACTGTATGATCTGACCCCTAAGAACTGCCCATAAGAGCCTCCCAAGCCATGCCCACAGAGGATACTGAGGACCAGTTGGTCTCCATATAGACACTGATTTCAGTCTTTAACATTTGTTGGAAATCAGGATTTTGCAAAAGGGATACATTAAAGCGCCAACTATATGATTTCTTTTTCTCCGTATGTGGCAACATCTCTAAACTCACCAGGGCGTGATCTGAGACTAAGATGTTTCCAATTGAGCAATCCACAACAGATGAAATGAGGGACTTAGATATGATAATAATAAAATAAATATTCTAGAATAAATCTTATGGACTGATGAAAAAAAATGTATAGTCCCTACCAGATGGGTTCAAAAGTTGCCAAATATCTGCAAGACCAAGATTTTTACTCATCCTGTGAAGCGTCAATGTTGCTCTATGGGGCTTACACACTTTTGCTTCACTATGATCGAGGACTGAGTCCATCAAAAGATTAAAGTTTCCTCCCAATATTATATCATGAGGGGTGCCAGTGGTTTGCAACATCCCTTCAATATCTATAAAAAAGCCCTGATCATCAGCATTAGGTGTGTAAATATTAGCCAAAACCAACCTTTGCCCCTGAATTTCTGCTAAAACAATAATGATTCTCCCCAATTTATCTTTAATCTGTTTGAGAGATTTTAACTGTAGATGTTTATTTATCAATATAATGACTCACCTGCTCTTACTTGAGCCAGCACTAAAGAAAACATGCCCACCCCATATCTTCCCAAATTTTTCAGTTTCCTGCGAGGAAAGATGTGTTTCTTGAAGAAACACTATGTCATATTTCTTACGCTTAAGAAAAAAAATAACCTTTTTTTTTATGGGGTGCCCCAACCCATTCACATTCCATGTGGAGAAAGACACTCCATTCATATTAACATTTGACATTTTGATATAATAGAAAAAATAAATTGTGTGTCAAAAACAAGATTATAAAGACTACATTCCAACATTAGAGCAACAATCAAAACCCAAACATCCCCCAGAACCAAACAAACAGAAAAAAGAAAAACGTGCATATTAACCCCGCGCACGACAGCGCCAACCGGCGTCAATCCCTCTAAACTCAAAGAGTCCATGTATGCCTACGAGAGCCCTTGCGACAACTTTGCCATTGGATTGCTCAAGTCTGGTGCTTCTGCACAAATTTTGTGAGGCAAAATTACATAACAGAAAATACTTTGTAAAACAAACCCCAACCAATAGGCAGAATAAACACAAAGAACATGCAGATTCAGTCTCGAAGGTGTGATCCTCCACAAAACAAATTCCAACCGCTATAAAGCCGTTCAGTTTCCTCGGATAGACAAACAAGTGTTCAGTGAGCCGGCTGTTTATGAGTGCAGCAGATGATGTAATCATTCCAATGTCCCGCAAAAATACTCCACAAAACAAACTCCAGCCAACAGGAGGCATAAGCACAAGGAACAGATTCATCCACAACTGTCCCAAAGCAGTGTTATTCCACAAAGCAAACTCCAGCCGCTAGGCGGAACCAGCACAAAAAGAATCAAAACAGGTGTCCCGGTTCCTCGGATGGTCAAGAGTCAAATTCACTCGGAGTCATATCGAGTCTCCGGTCAACAGTCCCATCAGAGGTTTCATCTTGAGCACGTAAGTGTCTTTTAATGTCTCCAGAGCCTGAGGATTTTGACTTATTTGCCATGTTTACCTCAAAGAACAAATATGTATCTGGGTGTATCGAATCTCACCAGATTATAACATGAAAATAATAAAAAAACTAGCAAAGTGCGCAGAGCTCGTCACTCACACATCTGCTGCTTGCATGGCATCACGTGTCCCCCTCAGCAATGGAATTATATGAGTTTTGGCGGGAGACTAATGTAAACAAAGATATCAGATACCAGTCTTGTTTTCAGTAAATGTAAACGGGCGGGCCAAAAAAATCGGATATGGTCAAAAGATCGGATCTGTGTATTAAGCCTTGCATTAAGCCTTGCGCGTTCACATACATATTATACATGCTATTTTTTACTCAAGGTGGTGCTGGTGTGTCAGTGATTGACTTGATTTACATCTGACAATGCTATTTGATGAAGAAGCAATGTGGAAGTAAACTATAGCAAGTGTAACACATGAACAGTATGATTTGGCTATTGTCATTTGGATGTACTACTGAAATTATGTAAATTGTACATCTATTTAGACTAAAAAAGTACAAGAAAATACATATGTGCAGCTTATGTGTAGATTATGTGTCAGCTGTAGCTCAATATGTGTTTGACAGCCAGTTGTGTCTCATGAAATTTCAGTGTGGAAGTAATGTATCCTTTTCTATATTTGTTGCATAATCACTTTGATATATGAAAAAATTAAACATCGTAATATATCATATAATATATCATAATATAGTCCATTCTATTGTTTTCTAACTGTCTTGAAAAGTTTCGAAAAACTGACACTCTCTGGGCATTTTGTAGATCCATTTGTGATAGATATATGTGCCGGGACTCTAAAGACCAGAGTATGTAAATAATATATGGCGAAACACCGATGCATTTAAGGGTTAAATACATTCCACATATTTCATCCCCAAATCATCTAAGAAAACGCAAAAAAGTATGCAGATTCCGTCTGGGCCTGTCTGTGGGTAAAGTGAGTTATGCTGTATTGTGATTCAGAAAAAGTTCAATGTTTCCTCTATATGTTTACCACTATTTTTGTCCTCTTTTTCCTTTGCCACTTCATTCTCTCTTTCTCTCTTTACATCACTCTGATTTCCCCCATGTCTTTCCCCTTCTCTCTCTTTTCCCCTCTCCCTTTCTGTCTCTCTCCCTTTGTATTCTTATCTATCAGTGCTCCTTCCTGTCTCATGTTTCCACACATATGCACACTGTCAACACTCAACAACATCTTTCAATAGAAAGAAGAGTAAACCCTCTATACTCTCTCTCTCTCTCTCTCTCTCTCTCTCTCTCTCTTTCTGCCCCTAAAAACTTGTTCTCAGTCTCATTTTTGTTGGCAGTTTATGATAATCCTGTAAAAAATGAGCAAAAGTATTCATCTGTGCATTTGCCAGACTGTTCAGTGTCATTTTGCACATAGAAGGCGCTCCCTTGTTGCTCTGACTAAGAGATGATGCTGATTTTGTGATGGCTCCCTCTCCACAGACACCATTGCTCTCGTGCCGACAATTTCCTGTATCTATCTCACCGTTTTTTGGGTGAGGGCTGACCTTTGACCTCTGGATGAGGCCACCCTGTGCAGACAGGTGATGACAGCCATCAGGGAGAGGCAGACACCATTTGTGCTTGTCAGGCTTTGAAATGCATCATATTAAAGAGCCAGCACAGAAAAGCTCTTCTGAGTGGCAATCTGATGCGTCTGATTGCTTTTGTTCTGACATGTTGGAGCTTTGTGGGTTTGTTTGGAAAGTCTTCATGCTTGAAATCCATCCTCGAAAAACTAAAATCTAAAAAAGTCAGAAACTCAAAGCTATACATTCAACACTGAAATACCACAAAACCAAACTTATCAATTCAACATCCAGGGGCGAATTCACTAAACAGTTGTATCACTTTTGCTTGTGGTATCTCAATGCAAAAATCGTACTTACTAACCACAAACAATACATTTTAACCAGGTGCTAAATGTGCTGAAATTGCTCTGCAATATACATAAATTAGGTAATTGTCATTCTTTTTAGTATAAAATCATGCCATGCAAATTGTGGTCAGCATTAATTTTTGGTGTAATCATTCCCCACTAGTTTTCCATAACTTTCTGTTCTTTTTTAAGCCTTATCGGCATTTTCAACATCTTATAAAAATTCCTTTCACCCTGCTACTACTGTCACGAACGGCGGTGAAGATTCCTCAATCGACCACAGGAGGTGTCACTCACCTGAATATTAACATTGAACTACATTTCCCAAGTGCCCACATGCCTGGACTGATTACTCCACACCTGCCTCATATCACTCAGACTATTTAAACCCAGTGTATGTGTTCCTTCATTGCCAAGTCTTGTTTGCCCTGGCTACATTTCTGAGTGTTATAATTTACTGTGTTGATCTGCCCATGTTTGACTCTGCTTTGGATTACCCTATACAATTCTCTGCTGCCTGCCTATCACTATTGTTGTTTTGCTGCCTGCCCTGATCCTCTGCCTGTTTGACTGTGTTTACTGCCCTGTCTCTGATATTATTGGTTCCCCTGGTTATCCTACCCATGCCTGTTTGTACTTTGAACTTGTGTTTTAATAAACCGCACATTGATCCCACTCAGCCTGAGTCTGTGTTACAACTACAAAGGCTGTAATCCACTCACTGAGCACTTTATTATGAACACTATGGTGGTGCTATTCTGCTCACTTCAATTGTTCAGAGTTGTTATCTGAGTTACCATAGCCTTTCTGTCAGCTCGAACCAGTCTGGTCATTCTCTGTTGACCTCTCATCAACAAGGTGTTTCCCTATGCAGAACTGCCACTCACTGGATTTTTATTTTTGGAACCATTCTGAGTAGAATCTAGAGACTGTTGTGTGTGAAAATCCCAGGAGATCAGCCGTTACAGAAATACTCTAACCAGCCCATCTGGTACCAACAATCAAGCTATGGTCAAAATCACTGAGATCAAATTTTTTTCTCATTCTGACTGTTGATTTGAACATTAACTGGTGCTCCTGACCTTTATCTGAATGGTTGTATGCACTGCACTGCTGCCACACAATTGGCTGATTAGATAATCGCATGAATAAATAGGTGTACAGGTGTTCTTAATAAAGTGCTCAGTGAGTGTATAATATAATATAAACGTCTAACCCACACGCATATGGTAAATCACAGTCCTCATTAACTCAGATGAGCTTAAGATGAGCAAAAGGGGCTGCTGGGAATTGTAGTCTGGTTATCTGCCTCAGGTCCCAATATGTAAAGGAGCAGTGTGAGGTCGGGAGAGCAGTGTATGAAGTGCTGGTGGCTAATTGGACAGCACTACCGTTAAAAGCAGAAAGCCCAGTCTAGAGGAGAGAGAGAGAGAAAGTGAGACTCATTAGTATAGCTACCACTCACCTGTCAGTGAGGCAGATGGACAGTAATGGCTTCTGTTTGTAGCTGTGGAAGCAAGTGTGGGTGTAAATGTACTGTATGTGTGTATATGCGTGTCTATATGGATCTGTGTGTGTGTGCCAATTCTTCCTCACTGTTTACCCTGCAGCTGTCTCTCTTAGAGAGGTGGGAAAGGAGCAGTGGAGCACCGTGCCTCTTCTCTGCTGGTGGGAAATGGACAGAGTTGTCTGCTGTGCAGGAACAGTCAGCATACAGTGCATATTAGACCACAGTTGTACCTTCATATAATAATGTTCAGCTTACATAGAATAATTTTCTGTTCTCAGTGCTGTCCTAGTTATATTGTTTTGGTTACTATGCATCATATTGTATTGTATCTTTTTACACAGCTCTCTGGAATACTTGATTTTGATTGGTCAATCATGGCATCAAAAGGTCTGATATTTCTGAATAATGACAACACATCAGGGATAAAGTGATGTGTATTGCGAGTCATCTTTCCAACTTCTTGTATCACTTTGAAATTTCTACAGTACATGTAAACTAATAAATAAAATAATATCAACTCAAGTCAATGTTTCATGTCTATTTATTTGGCAAGAACTCTTGTAATAAGCGGGATGAGTGGTCAGATGGTAATTTTCGCAAAACAAACACCAACAAAACTCTGATGCAAACCGAAGGTAGAATTCAGCTGTTTCCAGAGTTATTTATTTATTGGTAGGTAGTGGTTTAATAAATAGGATTATTTTCAGTCCGTCGGTCATTATTGCAAAATAAAACCATGATCATCCTGTCAGGGATTATTTCTATACCATATTGTAGTGTATCCATTGTATACTAGACTTTGGCATTAACTTAAATAAAAAAAAAAAGCTTTTAAACAGTAATATTCTGTCATCTGTGCTTTCCTTGTTATATTGATGTTGATTACTGCCTTTTGGATCATATACTATTGTACTGTATCATATACATTAGTATATTAAACTTCAGTATTAACTTCAGATAATGTTCAATTTCATAATGTTTAATGAACTAGGGATGTTTAAATTACTAGTAGTTTGACTAAGTATTATCTATCCATCTATCCATGGGTCTACTTGCGAGTCTATAACCTGAATTCTTTAAGCTGTAAACTGCAAAATCAGACATAATGTGGCCTGAAACAACAGTTATATATACCTATACCGCAGTTCCCTCCCTCATTGCTTCTCTGTCCAGCTGGTCTTCTATACTAGCAATCGCCTCACTTCCTTTTATTCCTAAACAGTCTGCCATTAAAGAGTATTAGTTCTATGCGTGTGTGTATGTGTGTGTTTGTGTGAGGTGGGAGGAATACCAGCCATAAGAGAGTTTAAAGACCTTTGGAGACACGTCCTCCAAACTCCTGTCTCTTACTGTCTCCATTGTCCAGAACATTCTTCTACATTTTGCGCTCTATGGTTTTGCTGTAAAAAACAGTTCGGAAGATAATACTGTATGGACTTGCCTGAAAAAAGGGAAAAATAATGAGAAAATGTAGAGATGTAAATTCAGTTACTGTTTTTTGGTAATATCCATTCTGTACCAAAAAGGCAACTGGCAAAGAATGGCAGGATAAAGCAGTGCATTTGTTTCCCCGTCTAAATCACGTGGTTCTGTGGTGATCCAAGTCGTGGTCATCATTGCCAGATTTCAGACCAATGTGGGCAGCTCGGCCTGTTCTACTCACTTACATTCAGTCAAGAGCACTAATGAAGGATGCTGATCAAAGAGTCTTGGTTCCCTTATTCTCACTCTCTCACTCTCTTTAACTCTCTTTTCTTCTTTTTCTAGCTCTTTCTTGTATGATCTAGCAGACTTCTGAAAGAGCAAGCTTGCCTAAAGCACCAGGCAAGTACAAAAGCCATTAATAAACCACTATTATACACTGCTAAGCATTTTAATCATGGCTATATCTCTTTTTCTGACCTATCCACCTCTATCACCTCCATACTAGTTGTTGTGCTTATCTATCAGACAACCTCTCAAGCTATAGAGAGCGCTAAAAGCATGATAATGTGGGGTTGGGGGGGTGAAGAACGGTTTAGGCTGGGACTTGTCAAGTGGACGTCTGTGTTAAAAACAGAGCTGTTGAGTTAGCCACCGAATTACACTATTTGTTTAACTGGGACATGGAGCATTTCCAGACAACTGCAAAGTCACAGCCATGGGAGAAGTCTGGTGGCCAAATATGCTCACACCTGTTCTGGTGTGGCATTTGCACTTTTCTGTTCCAGTGTAACCTTCAATTTTGCATTATTGGACTTGTTTCAAGGGAGTTTGTTTTTTGAAAATCTACATTTATGTAGACTGAAAAAGTGTGTCAAATTAGAGAATGACACAACAACGCCCAGAAATGTTATTGGTCAAAGGTTGCGGTTTTATAACTGAGAAGATGTAATGTATCAGGAGTTCTCAGTTATGTTTCATTTCAACTTTGTCTTGCAGGTTTATCCTAAATTATTAGAAATAAAAAGAACGAGACGATTGTTGACAGAGTAAGAGTACAGATCTTTAAAATTAATGTGGAATGCATGACCCAAGAGCACAGGCTTTTGATTGAGCACAGTTTGTGTCTTGGTCGAGATCTCTTCTAAAGGCTTTGAGGAGACATGTGAAATTACTAAAATCTTTTTTGCTGGAGAAACGAAACAAGAAACTTAAGACAAAGTCTCAATTTCCTCTCCATTTAATCTTATTGGTGTCTTGGAGAAACAAGTGCAATATTCAAGGAAGATCTCATCTGTGATTTTTCTTACCTAAGGTATAATCTTATGTGAAATATAGTATATCTATGAAAAAAATGGACTAATAAACGGTCCCTTTAACAGTGTTAACTATCTCTTTTTAAGTATATTACAAAAAAGCTGTTGTCTCTGAGGTCAGGGAATGTTCAGTCTCATCAGGCTTTTCATCACTAACACCATTCTCTCTCCTGTCTGTTCTTCAGCTGCATTCATAGGCGGGCGAGACTACTTTACTGCACTGCATTTAGTGAGCTGAGGGCTGTGGAAAGTAGAGCCTTTATTCAGAGCTGTCTGCCTGAAATGGTGGGGCATTAGCTCACATGAAGAGCCTTTGTGTTTTTGAAGGACACTGTCATTATACACCTGCAGCATTGTGACCTCTCACTCACTTACTCGAGAGAGAGAGAGAGAGAGAGAGAGAAAGAGAGAGAGAGGGCGGGTGAGAGGAAGAGAGTAAAAGAGGACAGAAGGGTTGAAAGAGACAGTGGGAAAAGAGAAAGAAGCTTTTTGGCAGACAGAAACAAGTAGTGCTCATCTCTTTCATGTGTTTGGTGGTACAGTCGAGAGGAAGGACAAACCAAAACCCTTTTTTCCCAGACACAAGAGGGGAGACTGAGGGGACTGTTCCTTTGCAGTTCTCATGGTCACTGCTGCTCTGAGGATTTATGCTGAAGAGGACACATCAACTGCAGAATGTTTCTCTACACATACTCTTTAAATTGCATGCTAAAAATACAGGCATGCACAAAACCATTTAACCATTAAAACACACAATTTATCACAATTTAGTCTTTGCATGAATGATTCCAAAATACCAGTTATAAAAAGAATAGTTTTGACTCTAAATTTCTGACTGAATGAGCCACATTGAAGGCCGATAAATGCACTGTCGACACATCAACTGAATGATAGGGCTGGGTATTGATACAAATTTCACGATTCGATTAGATTCCATTTCACAAGCTCAGGAATCGATTCCAGTCGTTTTATTTCAGTTTAATATTTCAGCGTCAATTTTGCTTACGTATGAAAGAAATTCTCTCACAGCAAATGCATGTGATTGACTAGATCTTGGGATTTAAGAATCGATTTTGGGATCATTCACATGAACATTGCGATGCATCTTTCCCACCCCTAAAATTAATGCATGCTAAAAGACTGTAAACAGCTAACAGTTAGGCTAATGAACTATATTTGGTGTAAGTTTTGTTTAGTCTAATTATTATTAATAGTAAATGCTACTATTTATTGTATCTTGGTGTCTTTTATCTTATTGCTCTTGCTGCTAGTTTATAGAAGTGTGACCGGCCTTCGTTTAGCTCTGCGTTGTGTGGATAAATGAACAAGACCGGGCAACAGGAATTACTCAGGCCAGATTTTATTCTGCATGAATAAAGAAACAAATTTATCAAAATAAGCTCGAATCTGTGGCCTTCTCTCACAACTGGAACACCAGCCTCTCTTCAGTCGCGCTTACCGCAAACTGAACACATTTTACACTTTTCATGTAAATCAAAATCAATTGTGTTCAACATATTTCATTAAAAAATAGAAAAATAAAACTAAATAAAATAAAGCATTTTACATAAATTCAAAACAATATTATCAGAAGCATGAAAGAGAACATACCTGCATTAATAAAGAAACAAATTTATCAAAATACGCTCGAATCTGTGGCCTTCTCTCACAACTGGAACACCAGCCTGTCCGTGAAAAGCATTATTTTAGCCACAGAGCTTGCACACTCATGCTTAATGAACTCTCTCCAAAAATACATGCTCCATATCATTCACACAAACTTCATACATGTTTGAATAAGATTAAAATGAATTTAAGAACAAAATTACATGTTTTATTACAATAAACAAAACTCATATCAAACTTTTTAGACGGAGCTTCAGCACAACTAACCTCTCTTCTGTCGCGCTTACCGCGAACTGAAGGAGAACAACCGGAACCGGAACATAAGTCTTAAAGGAGCCACGCGCCATTTATAACAATACTGAAAAAGTACCATATAACCATAGAAACATGACATCTCAAATAAAAGAAATCAATATTAAAAGAATAAATTAAATGAAATATTAAAAGAATTTCCAGAATACAAAATAATTATATAAATATAACAAATGATAATAACAAAAAGAGAGATTTTGTGTGAAATTAATAAATAAATATAACACCTGTTACAGAAGCAATAAGCCACTCCAGGCCATGCTGTGATTTTACCAATAAAGTCTTATTGCTAGGGTTGGGAACTAAAATACCGGAATCGTATAATCTGCAACACTTTCGGTTCCGTAAAAGGTTCCCCTGCGTGAATTTTCTGCCAATGTGGATGGAACACTGTGCAAAAATACTCTGACAGTGTTTCCTGCAGCAGTGCTGCCTTCGACTGGGTCTACAGCATAAAACACACAAATGAATGACACTTATGAGCTGGCTCTGTTGAATCTACAGCAAAACATACAGCGTTTCCGGTATAGTCCGATTCCCAAAAGAATAACTCATATGATCCGGTTCTTTTGAATATACAACGTGAAACACACAACACTTCTTGTATAGTCCGGTATAATATTATAATCTTACACTGATGTGCAAGTTCTGAATGTCCAACTCGAAATTAACTGTAGAATTCTTACAAGCTTAAGTACAACATTAGACAGAACACAGTCTAAACTGTCTCTGAATCTGTTACTGTTAGGCCATGTTACTTAGACCTCTTAAACTACAAACAAGCAGTGCAGTTACTGATTGGTTGTTCATATGACAATGTTTAATTAAAGATACACTAGTTTTGCAATACAAGGAATTATATTTATATAAAAAATGAATGAATGAAATATGCCATCACATTTCTTAACTGTTTAGATTTTATTATTATTATTATTATTATTATTATTATTATTATTATTATTATTATTATTATTATTATTATTTTAAAGATTTCCTAGTTAGAATCAATTATTGGATTGGATTTATGTCTCTAAAAAGTCAGCACACACACCTTTTACAGGAATTGTATGAAATTGATTTCTGGTTTGTTATTTCTGCTCTGTAGAAATCTTAAAGTATCACATTAATCGGCAACAGACTGCAGAGGTCAGTAAATCCAATAAGAATTGCATTTCTCATTTTCAAATAATTCTTCCTCAAAAGTATGATAATTACTGGAATCATTACCGGAATCATTTAGGAACCAGAATCGGGGCCTGGGTAGCTCAGCGAGTAAAGATGCTGACTACCACCCCTGGAGTCGCGAGTTCAAATCCAGGGCGCAAATTGGCCTGGTTGCTAGGGAGGGTAGAGTCACATGGGGTAACCTCCTTATGGTCGCTATAATGTGGTTCGCTCTCAGTGGGGCGCGTGGTGAGTCGTGAGTGGATGCTGCAGAGAATAGCGTGAAGCCTCCACACATGCTATGTTTCCACGGTAACACGCTCAACAAGCCACATGATAAGATGCGTGGATTGATGGTCTCAGACACAGAGGCAACTGAGATTTGTCCTCCACCACCTGGGTTGAGGCGAGTCACTATGCCACCACGAGGACTTAGAGCGCATTGGGTATTGGGCTTTCCAAATTGGGGAGGAAAAAAAGAAAAAAGAAGAAGAACTGGAATTGTTAAATTCCTTACAATTCCCATCCCTACTTATTGCTTTAAGTAATGGAAGCTTTCCCACTCCTCCTAATCAACATGCTAATTGCATAGAATGCACCAATATTTACGTTTACATTTAGTCATTTAAAAGATGTTTTTATCAGAAAAGTGACTTAAAAATGAGGAACATAGACAATTTGTCATACAAAACCCAACAATATCTTCAGTATTGCACTGCCAATTTGCAATAGTAACTACAGTAGTACAGAATTGGGAATAATTATTTGTTATAGTCAATAACCGATATGATGGCCTATTGTTAATATGTCCTGTTTAATCTGTATTTATAAAAGGCATTCACACTAAAGCTACAATCTAGAATTTTGAGTAAAATCAGAGATCAAAACAATTATAGTTTAGTTGAAAAGCCTATCTGCTTCCAATATCGACTAATGCCCTTTACCCTTCAATGCATACCTCAGGTCTTTAGTGATCCAGGACCTCATTCCACACCCTGTACCTCATCCATTTCTATCCAGAGTTATGACCACACCTCTTTAGTATTCCTCAGCCTTTCTCCTTTGAATAGTGTAACAAACATAAACATACAAACAAATAAATAAATAATAATAAAAAACAAAATTGGCATTTTTTTTATAACTGCTTTGTTACCAAAAGTGTATAGTGTCATTAAAGAACCCCTTTTTTGTGCTTCCATAAATAATATTTTTATTATTATTTCATATCTTTATACGTTTACTATCACAGGATATATATTTATTTATTTATTACAAGACAAATTAGTACTATATTCATACAAATGACTACTATATCACGTAGATTTTCTGCATGACAATGGTGAATTATCAAAATTCCATATGCGTGTACACATACATACTGTACTATACATGCTATTTCTTACTCAAGGTGGTGCTGATGTGTCGGTGATTGACTTGATTTACATTTGACAATGCTATTTGACGAAGAAGCAACATGGATGTAAACTATAGCAAGTGTAACACATGAACAGCATGATTTGGCTATTTGGGTGTACCACCGAAATTATGTAAGTTGTGCGTCTATTTAGACACTGTGTCTGAGAAAATACATATATGTAGCTTATGTGTAGATTACGTGTTTTGTGTAGCTCAATATGTGTTTGACAGCCAGTTGCATCTCATGAAATTTCAGTATGGAAGTAACAAGTTCTATATTTGTTGCATCATCTCTTTGATATATGAAAAATTAAACATTAAAATATATCAGAATATATTTTATTATATTATCTAAACATATAGTCTTGAAAATTTGACACTCTCTGTGTATTTTGTAGATCCATTTAGGATAGTTGTTCGTCTCTAAAGACCCGAGTATGTAATAATGTTTGGCGGAACATCCATGCATTTAAGTGTTAATTTAAAAAGAAAGAAAGAAAAAAAACAAAACTGCACAAAAATATCCAATAGTGTTACTGTATGGTCACCGATATATCATGCATCCCTACTAATTGCCATGTTGCTTCACAGTTCATGCTTTCTGCATCCCTCAGAAACTTCAAATGACTGACACAGCCTCGATCTCCTAGCAGCCTGATTAGCTGTGTTTATCTGTGTAGGACACAGCAATAACAGCACTGATCTTTGAACCCTGGTCATGGAACGAACCTCAGGGGATCATCAAGATCAATCTCAGCAGGAGAGGAGATGAAGGTACGTCCCCCGCCCGCCTAGCCGCTTTCCCATTCCTGATTTTATCACTCCCAGTTCTGGCTTCCTCAAGCTCAGCCCCAAGATCTGGAGCTAATCCCGTTCCCTATCCCCCCCCCCCCGAAAATAAATCTTACTTTTCAGGTGCTGCTGTTCTGATGGGAGAAAAGCTTTCCCTCAGGGCCTTCCTGGTTTACAGTCACCATTCGGCGAAGCAGAGCCAACACATCGATCTCTCACATACGGATTATTTACAAAGGCACCAATCAGTGCGGAATGTGAAATGTTGAGAAGGACAATATGCCCTTTTTCCACTCTCTTTTAGTCTCTATTCACTCTTTTCTCTATGTGGCTTTGTTGCACTGCAAAAAGTAATTTTTTAAATCAGTATGTTTGTCTTGTTTTCCAGCAAAAATATCTAAACATTCTTAAAACAAGATACATTTACCTGAAAAGCAAAACTGCATAAGATATTAAAGAGATAGCTCACACACAAATGAAAATTCTGAAAAAATGAAAGTGATTAATCCTTCTGTGTTCCACAGAAGAAAAAAAGTCAAGTTTGGAACAACATGAGGGTGAGTAAATGATGACAGAAATGTCAATTTTTGTGTGAACTACCCCTTTAAAACTTGTTTTGAATTAATCTTAAATAAAAAATGTTTACTCCATTGGCAAATACGTTTTTCTGGTTTGAAGCATAAATGTAAATATTTTAGTGAGGTGATTCAAAATAGATTCTCTAAAAACATGTCTTATTATGACAATTTTGCTTCTTAAATACTCATTTTGATTGAATGATGGTCAGATATTGTATAACAAGACAAACATACTGATAAAGAAAATTGTTTTTGCAATGCAGGTTGGTCACATTGAATCTCCATGCATTTTTTGAAGCACTACCCTCTTGAGTGATTGCAACTGGCTATGACAACGGCACATTACACATTACCTGCACCTGTGAGGTACAGGGCATTGTGTGATGAAGCGCCATAATCTCCACAAGGACAGCACTGATATTTGGGGCACATAAGCATGATAATGGGATGCATAAATGTCATAAGGTGACCTCTCCAAACTGAGGGCCGATTATCCTTCTGGATGTGTCATATTGTTCTGGTGCACTCAGATATGTTGCTCTCTTGTGGATTGTTCATTTTTTTCTGTACTTTTTACACAATAAAGGAATTTGCTTAAGACAAATGCTTTTTCAGACTACGCTGGTGGACTCTGAATAAATGAGAGGAATACAGCAGGGAAAGACTGTAATGGATGCCTAGATTGGTTATTTGGATCAGATGAGAAAGAGACAGAGGGGCCAATTCATTAAACACTTGCACCACTTTTACTTTTGTATTTCAGTACAAAACTTGCACCATACGACCTGGTCTTATAGAATTATATTACTATTAGTGGTCGACCGATATGGGTTTTTCAACGGCTGATGCCGATAAAGATATCTAGAGAGCAAGATGGTCGATGGCCGATATAAATGCTGATAAACATAATACAATGTAACAACAGCAAATTAGATGTGCACAACATTTCTAAAATGAAACAAAAACTTTATTTTTATGCAGTATTTACTGAAATTTGCTTCTATATGAGAATGAGAAATAGACATGTTTACCAGTTCAGACTGGAAAAGAAAAACATTGAAAACAGAAAGCATTGACTATCTATTGACAAATTGATTGGTAGATTCTGGAACTAACAAAAGGGAAAGTTAACACCTCTGTTAATCCGCCAAGTGAACAAGGTTATCTGCCAATGCTGATAATCACAAAATGGCCAAATATCGGCATGGCCGATATATCGGTCTATCACTAGTTCCCTATCTGTCACTCAATCGACGATGTGTCGATGTAGTGACACTAGGGGTCGCCCTTGGGAGCCCCAAAAACCTCTGATTTTTTAGAAAAGGCCAGTGGGAATTGGCAAGTGGAATTTGCATGCCACTCCCCAAGACATACAGGTATAAAAGGAGCTGGCTTGCAACCACTCATTCAGATTTTTTCTTCAGAGCCGAGCAGTTGTGTTTCAGCGAGCTGAATTCGTCCACCGATCCATTCACCTCGAAATCTGTTGGATTCATGGCGCATTACAGCAGTTTCTCCCCCTCTTGCCCCTGGGCGCTTCAGCAGCTAAAAGAGTATATTCTTCCTAATAAAAGAGTATATTTTCCTACTAAAAGAGTGACACAGACGGAGCGTCTTTTTAAAGATGCCTTTCCGTCTGTGTAAAATTCCTGGTTGCGGTCACTATCTCTCCGCTTCTGACGGCCACGATCACTGTCTCACGTGCTTGGGCGCTGCCCACACGGAGACATCGTTCATGGATGGGTCATGTCCTCATTGTGAGAACATGACCATGGCAACGTTGCGGTCGTGGCTTTCCTTCGTCAGATGGAAAGCCACCCCAGCGGCTCCCCGCCTCGGTCCTTCTACCTACGGGTATGAGGCCACAGTGGTTAGCACTGGGGGAGATTTGGGGACCTCAATGGGAGCTTCTCTGCTGGGAATCCCCCCACGGACCTTCTGGGATGAGACCGCCGGCTCATCTCAGGGCGAGTTCGCAATCTCATTTGGGGCTCGCGAAGAGGATGAGCTCTCGATCGCAGCATCGGAGAGTGGGCTCGTCCAGTCTGACGCCGAGGACTCGACTGGGCTCCCACCCTCGGGTGCGGTCACCCAGTCGCAGGCATGCTTGCACAGGCGGCTGCGAGCGTTAGGCTGGAGTGGGAACCTTCACTCCCCCCGAACCCTCGCGGCTTGACGATTGGTTCCTGGGCTCAGAGTGCCGCTCATGGCCCCGCCCAGGTTCCTTTCTTCCCGAAGGTGCATGATGAGCTTATGAGATCGTGGCGAGCACCTTTTACTGTCCGGAGCCGATTTATTGGCTCCTCCGCTCACACTACCCTCGACGGTGGGGCTGCCATGGGGTACTCTGCGATTCTCCAGGTGGATAAGGCGGTTGCGGTGCACTTGTGCCTGCAAAACGGCGCCACCTGGCGGAGCCGACTGAGACTCCCGTCCAGGGCCTGTAGGCTTACGTCGTCACTGGCAACTAAGGCCTACGGTGCCGCTGGACAGGCCACCTCTGCCCTGCACACCATGGATCTCCTGCAAGTGCACCAAGCCAAGGCGCTGAGACAACTGCACGAGGGTAGTTCTAACCCAGGATTGATGCAGGAGCTGCTCTTGGCGACCGATCTCGCCCTCCGTGCGACGAAGGTCACAGCGCGGTCTCTCAGGCAGGCGATGTCCACCCTGGTGGTCCAGGAGTGCCACCTTTGTCTCAACCTGGTCGAGATGAAGGAGGCTGACAAGGTACGATTCCCCCATCTCCCAGGTTGGCCTATTCGGCGACACTGTTGAGGACTTTGCCTAGCAGTTCTTGACGGTTAAGAAGCAGACGGAGGCCACGACTGTGTTGGCATATCAACTGCCTCGAGTTGCTGGCAGTATTGCTCGCCCTGCCGAGGCTTCGGCCGTTGATCCAGGACAAGCACGTGTTGGTCCGGATGGACAACACGGCGACGGTAGCATACATCAACCGCCAAGGCGGCGTGCGCTCTTGTCGCATGTCGCAACTCGCCCGCCGTCTCCTCCTCTGGAGTCAGCAGCGGCTCAAGTCGTTGCGAGCCATTCACATCCCGGGTGGACATGCTGTCGTGGCAGGTCATGCTGAGGGGAGAGTGGAGACTCCACCCCCAGGTGATCCAGCTGATTTGGAGTTGATTCGGTCAAGAGCAGGTAGACCTGTTCGCTTCCCGGGAATCCTTCCACTGCACGCTCTGGTATGCCCTGACCGAGGCTCCCTTCGGCACAGATGCACTGGCACACAGCTGGCCATGGGGGCTATGCAAGTATGCATTCCTCCCAGTGAGCCTACTTACACAGATGCTGTGCAAGGTCAGGGAGGACGAGGAGCAGGTCGTCCTAATAGCACCTTACTGGCCAACCCAGACTTGCTTCTCAGACTCACACTCCTCGCGACAGTCCCCCCCCTCCCCCCGGCAAATTCCCCTGAGGAAGGATCTTCTTTCTCAGGGATGGTGCACCATCTGGCAACCACAACCGGACCTCTGGAATCTCCACATCTGGCCCTTGGACGGGACGTGGAAGACCTAAGTGGCCTACTGCCCGTGGTGGTAGACACAATCACTCAGGCTAGGACTCCCTCTATGAGGCGCCTGTATGTCTCGAAGTGCCGTATGTTCACTAAGTGGTGTTCTTCCCGACGCGAAGACCCCCAGAGTTGCACAGTCAGGTCAGTGCTTTCCTTCCTGCAGGAGAGGCTGGAGGGGTGGCTGTCCCCCTCCACCTTGAAGGTGTACATGGCCGCTATAGTGGCACACCATGATGCAGCTGATGGTAAGTCTCTTGGGAAGCATGACCTGGTCATCAGGTTCCTTAGAAGTGCGAGGAGACTGAATCCTCCCAGACCGCGTCTTGTCCCCTCGTGGGACCTCTCCATGGTCCTTCGGGGCCTACGGGGAGCTCCATTTGAGCCCCTGTAGTCAGTTGAGCGAAAGGCACTCTCCTTGAAGACTGCCCTCCTGACTGCACTCACTTCCATCAAGAGGGTAGGGGACTTTCAGGCGTTCTCTGTCGGCGACATGTGCCTGGAGTTCAGTCTGGGATACTTTCATGTGGTACTGAGACCCCGACTGGGCTATGTGCCCAAGGTTCCCACGACCCCATTTCGGGATCAGGTGGTGAACCTGCAAGTGCTACCCCAGGAGGAGGCAGACCCAGCCTTGTCATTGCTGTGTCCGGTGCATGCTCTGCGCATCTATTTAGATCACACGCAAAGCTTTAGATGCTCTGAGCAGCTCTTTGTCTGCTTTAGAGGACAGCGGAAAGGGAGTGCTGTCTCCAAACAGAGGATCGCCCACCGGGTCATTGACGCCATCACTTTGGCATATCTCATCTCGTAACTGCCATGATACCTGTAAGGAATTGCCACAGTCACATGATTTTAATGGGATAAGTTAATAAATCACCCGCAATCCAGTTTAAGCAGGTGCTAAATGCACTGGAATAGCGCTGCACATTTAAAATGTATTCATTGTCATTCTTTTCATTGGAAACATGCCTCCTTTCCACATAAATGAGGCTTATTATTGATAATGCCTTATTCTCAAAACTCAGCTCTATTTACCTGGCACAATTAACACTAAAGCTGCCCACAGAAAGCATAAAAGATAATAAATATAATTTTATTAAAAAGAGAGGTTTGTGTACATTTTCTATTGATAATGGCAGCAGCAATTAATAAAATGATAGAGAAGAGCATGGTAATAAGCCATATATTCAGACGTGTGGGTAGTTGAGCACTCTTTCTGCATTTTAAAGAGCCAACTAAGGTGTCTGGATAACAGTGGTGGAGTGATGCTGTGCAGTCCCAGTAAAGACACCATATTGCGATAGTCTGTTACATCCGCCCCCACCTAGCACTCAAAACTGAACTACAAGATCAGAAATTGCAGCATGCACATTGCATTCAGCACAAAATTGTGCGTGCCTTTACCTGATTTCCATAGTTTCTTTAGTGAATCATGTGAAAAAACAACGCTGACAGAAAGTGCAAATAAATGGTGTTATCGGCCACAGCAATTCCCCAGAGAGAGAAAGAAAGAAAGAAAGAAAGAAAGAAAGAAAGAAAGAAAGAAAGGAAGAGAGAAAATTCATCCTTTGTGTGCTTGGGAGTTTTCAGCCCCCCCCCCCCCCCCCCACTGCCATTAATCTAAATTACATGAGCTCACTGGTCTTTACTGGGGAGGGAGATAACATCACTGCTAACCTGCTCTGCTCACACTTAAATATCATCAGATCAGTTCTCCCCCAGCTCTCCACCGCAGCAAAGCACAGAGGCGTTCAAGGTCAGAATAAAAGAGAGAGAGAGAGAGAGAGAGAGAGTGAACCAGAGAGAGAAACAGCATGTTTTATGCTACAAAAATCATCATGTTATCCTTGGCTAAGTCAGCCAACTGATAACAGAATGATTCACTTTGAAGTCTGCAGAGGATTAAAGCACAAATGAGACTTATGGGATGGCAAATAAAAGTGCAATAGGATTGTAATATCTTTTAAAAGAAAAAGTCTCAAAAGCGAATACGATGCCATAAATATTTGGTTCCATTTCTGACAGTTCCTCTGTGTTTAGCACCCAATAAAACCATCTGCAAAGATTTTTCAATAATTAGAGGCTTAAAACTTACTCTCTCTGGTTTCCAAATTGGTATAAAACTTTTCAGACATCGACAGTATTAAAAATGCAGAACCCAGCATGGGGTTATTACCAAAACCCTCTATGACTCTGCAAAATATGTAGTTATTAATTTACAGACCGTATCGGTTTCAGACCTGAAAAAAATTGATATGCGGCTGGCCTGCTCGATTTTGGATTAGGTAATGATATAGCCCTTGGCCTCTGGGGGACAGCACAATAGAAGAGGATTATGCTTCATATTGCAGGGCCCTGCTTTACTGAGTTCCCCCGCGGTATGCGTGGCTCTGTTTGTGGATGACCCCAACTTTTAAAGAGCTGATTGGCCAATTTGTTTGATTCTTTTTTTTATTTATTTTTTTAGCCAAACGACTGCCCTACACTTTGAAAAGGTGCTTTAGAGTGTCTGCGAATGATGTGTATAAGTGAGCATTTTTGTGTATGTCTGAGCAAGTGTATTACACATTGTGTTTACGAATAGATATCTGGTATCTGTTTTTTTATTTAATTAACATGCTATCGCACGAAGTCTGATCCAGGTGCGTGTGCACCAATCCTTGCGACTCACTTTTAATAGGATTATTTGTGTGATAATGACCCTTTGACTGCTGATTTATTTTAGTGGCCCTCTCTTGACCCACTTCGGGGGCCCGTCGGCCTGACTGCTCAGCCCCGGCTCCGACTCTCTTCATAACAGCTGTTTGGCAAATGGCTTCCAGATTTTCATAATTTTCGCAGACCTGCCCGATGACAGATGAACTTTTAATGTCTTAGAGTCTTGACGGTGCAATCACTCACTGGTATTGTTTTTGTCGGTAACCCCTGTGTCGAGAACTTCAATGGTTTTTTTCTCAAGTAGTAAGCATCCAGATGTGTGCCATGATTATTTTACTGCTTTAGAGCATTTTTGCTCTCCAAACCTTCATAGTATTTTTATTGTGTCGCTATTCAAGTTTTGTTTTTTGTTTTTTTGTTTTGTTTTTTTACAGTAAATGTATTTTAACATGTTTAAATTTGGTATTTAAGATATCAATAAATTAGAGAGTAATTAAATATATCTAAAAATGCTTTCTTACTAGTTAAAATCACTTTACAGATAACTGAAATTAACAATGTCAATACTGAAAACCAAATTACAGAAATAAAAAAAAATATATAATTTGTACTAGTTGTAATTCAATTGTTGATATTATGAATGAAAATTTGTACTAGTAACAATGTAATTATTGATATCAAAAATGATAATTTTTACTTGTAAGAAGTGCATTGCTGATTTGTGAAACTGGAATTTCAACTAGTCATAAATTAATTTGAGAAATCTGTAATTGTGTTTTGAATAGGAGTGAATGACAAATAACTGTGAATACGCCATATATCAAGAATTAGGGTTTTTACAAGTTGAAATTCCGTTTTTGATATCAAGAATGTATATTTCTCTGTGTAACAACATCATTTTTTATATCAAGAATTAACGTTTTTTACTATTTCAAATGTAATTACTGATATCTAAATTTAGCACTTTCACTAGTAGTAATTCCATTCCTGATATGAAGAATTAGCATTATAACTAGTTAAGATTGAACTGTTGATATCTACTGTTTAATTCATATCCTAAAAGTCAATTTGGCTTGCCATATGTAGTCCATATGTGTGAATAACAAACCATTAGTCATTATTCATTGAAAATCTCAAATCTAATTTCCTTGGCACAACGTGATCGGCCATGTAACATGTGAGAACCAATGACGTTAGGCATCATTGACGTCAAACCTGGTGTGATGTGTCTTCAGAAAATAGTATTGACATTGTAGAGATTTCTGTGTGAACTATTCCTTTAATGTACACTCCACTTTTAGAATTGTTCCTTTGCCACTGAGTGTTACTGACTCTACACATCTACATTGCTATTAACATTTAACAACCAAGTCTTTTGGTCCTGGAAATACCAACTTTATGATGTTCCCTGACAATGACTGTACTAATCTGAAAACAAGTATCTTAACAGATGAGTTAATTCACATGGAATTACATACATGAAAGGCATGGCATACTCATTATTACTGGATTTTCCAGAATGTCCTTCCACACACAATTTCATTTAGGCTTTAGAAAACACATGACATGAACATAAGACCTTAGCAACCACACCATTACACCGGGATCATAAGCATTATGCCTTTGAAAATCACCTGCTCTGTACTTCAATACACAAAAACCTCATAGACAAAATCCACACTGTCAGAGGCCATAGCCATGAAGTCAGAAGATCACAACGATGGGCCAGTAGCAGAGCTGGTGGGATGACAGCTCAGTCTGTATGGTTACTGGTGCATGGAGAGCCTGAAGAACGAGCAAAGATCCGGCACTGGGAACTTGGTAAACATTATACGCACACATCAGCGGCAATCTAGAGTACCACACAACCCTTCCCTCAAATCCACATACAGACAGAGCGTCTGAAAAATCTGCAGAAGATAAATGAGAATGATTTGAAAGGAGGACAGATGAAAACATCATCTTTTCATCCACGAGAGTCTATGTCATTTCCCCTCCTCCACCCAGAAAGCAAGGGATATGCCTAGAATACAGAGCCAAACACACACACACACAGACTCCAGAATATACACAAATACACTCACATTTGTGATGGAATAAACATACACCAAGACGCGTGTATGGATGATTGCCTCTGGCGATTGGGTTTATAGCTAATTGCTCATTTAAGTAATGTTACATTTACTATCTCGCTTTTAAGTTTCCCCTTCATTTCACTCTCGTGCTCCATCATCAGTGAGCGCAGTGGGTGGGAATTTTCGCCCTCTTTTAATATAAAGACAAAAACCAGTTGCCGCTGGCAGAGTTCCACCTCAGTGCAAAATAATGTGGTTTTAGATGATTCATAGCATAAAGTAAACGTTTTTGCTCTCTATATTACAGCCATTGTTTGATGTAAATTTAGTGTCCCATAATTTCAAAACTGAAAATTCTGTCATCATTTACTCATCTTCATTATGTTCCAAACACTTATGACTTAACATTTTCTGTGAAACATCAAAGGAGAAGTTTATCAGAATTTCTGAGCTGTTCTCTTCAATACAATGAAAGTGGATGGGGACCAGAGGTGGTCAAGCTCTTAAAAGGACAAAAAAGCACCATAAAAGCATTATACAAATAGTCCATATGGCTCATGCACTCTTTTCCAAGTCTTCTGAAGCCATATGAAAGATTTGTGTGAAACTATTTAAGCTCAATCAACAGCATTTGTGGCATAATGTTGATTACCACAATAACCTGGGTTACAGTGAGACACTTACAACGGAAGAGAATGGGTTTGTTTCAAAAGTAGAGTATTTCACAGTAGAAATTGTGTAGTGTAAATATGATGTTTATTGTAAACTGGTATATGTCTCATCACTGTCATGACTGCTATGTTGCTCGGAACTGCACCCAAGACTTTCACCCACTTTTGCCCTTGTGTATATGGTTGAGTGACAATAAAGTGATTTGATTTGATTTGAAAGTACAGCCACATGACATAAACTATATGTATGTTAACATGATTTTAGCCATGGTCACCATTTACTTTCATTGTATGGAAAAGAACGGCTCAAACATTCTGCAAAACTTCTTCCACAGTAGACAAAAGTCACATGGGTTTTGAAAGACATGAGGGTGAGTAAATAATGACAGAACTTTCATTTTTGGCTGAACTATTCCATAAAGCTTTGAAAGCGCATTTAAATGAGGTGTACACACAAATCACATCACATGGACTTTGTTCTTATTGTGTACTCTGCTAACACGCGACACTACACATACGTTGAGACATTACAAAGGGAGTGTGAAACTCGCCCTTGTCAGACAGATTGGGGGTGTTAATGATGCGTGGGACTCGTAATTACCCACTTCCTCTCAAAAAGACCCCCCTCCACCCCTTTCAAACAGCCCCCCACATCCCTGCCATTACTCTCCGCAGTCCTTCCCTGGCAGGTCTGTGGTGGCTTCAACAGATGCTTAGTTGCACAGGAAGCTTCCTAACCACTGATAATTGCAGGTCCTCCAGGGATCTGAAACTGAGGCAACACACAAGGACTAGCGAGCAGCAGGAACCGATCCACAATGTCCCCGCAACGGGCACATCCACCATGCATTTGGCACACACATACTGGGTTGGCACACACCGGTCCTATGGTTGGTTGAGGCTGGTGCGGTTTAGCTGCACCTGTTGGGGAATACACGACAGCTCTGCAGCACGATTAAATGCCATGGTCTGGAACGCAACATCGCTGGGGATGACTCACAAGTGTGTTTTGTGGGCCGTGTGGTATATTCAGCTATGGGAATTAAAGGCAGTGTGTTTCTGCATGAGGTTTGTATATGTTTAAAGGCTTTTGCGGTGTTAAATAGCACCGTGCATTTCCCCAGTGGGAAAATTTGAGTGTTTTGCATCTCGCAAGCTGTTGCTCTCCCATCAAGCAGAAATTATAGTGCATGGTTCTCACAAATTCTTCTCACTTTCGCTGATTGTAATGGCTGATTCAGAATGAAGTACTGCCCAATCTCAGCTTTAAATGCACCCTCACTTATTCACTAACATATTTATGAAAAATGTCTTCCATGCAACTTTGAATAGTTTGATATTATATACTGTATATACTGTAATTACCCACTTTTTACTGAATACTTTATATAAAATATTTAAATACAAACATTGTTTACCCTCAGTAGCCTTGTTGTGACTTACTCAAGTAGGACATGAACATCTGGGATCCAAAATCTAATTTAAACCTGGAAATAAACAGCAGCATAATAATAAAAAAAAAAGGAAAAACAAAGAAATGTTTTGATGTAAAATGACAAATAAATATTAAAGATTTTGCCCTATACTTCTGTACTTCTAGGTCCCAAATACTTAAATTCTGAAATTCATAATAATTTTTCAATTCCTCTTTTCACTCAAATTGTTAATCTGATAATATAATTTGTAATAATAATAATAATAATAATAATAATAATAAAAAACACTTTTGAATCCCACTTAATTTCTTGTTGGTCCTGGAAAAATGTTTCTATCAAATTTTAGTTATAGGTTTGGGCTTAAGGCTGGGGCTTGAACAACATTCTTATCAACCAATAATTTCCCTTTCTATAAGGGGTGGGTTGGGGTTAGGTGTAAGGGCCATGATTGTTTGATATAAACTTTATTACAGGACCATCAAATGATGCTGATGCTGAATCGTGTAACAATCGACTAGCAGTCGATTAGTGGGGTTGACTACTAACATTAATATTTTTAGTGGTGGTGGTTTTAATGGGAGACGCAATTCTAAAATTAATTAGGAGACACAACTTTTTATTGAGCATTTTTGCATGATGATAGCTTGCAGTGCTTGACAGTGATTAACAGTCAGCACAGCAAAACCCACTGCAAGACATTTCGTCTCTTTATTGCTTTAGGTTTAGTAATTTTATGTGCTGTTGCTACAGTAAAACGCTGCATCAACAATACATTTCAAGACGATCACTTTCGGACTCTAAATCCTCTGCTATGAGTAATATTCCTGTATTTGTGAGGTTCTGTGGAGTGATTAAAGTCTTTGCTGATTCTGTCTGAAACTGCTTAGATAAATAGCTGCAGTAAAAAATTTTAAACTGCTTGATGTTGTGAACTAGATGTGTACCCACCATATTTTCTTGCAGCTCTGTGCTTTTGAATGGAAAGTGAGAATTACCCTGAAGCACTCCGGTTACATAGAAGCGCATCATTCTGCATTCAGGATGTGCATAAGCGGTTTTGTGCCGCTCTGTATTGGAGCTATTCTTATTTTGTATCTTTCCTACTTTGAGAGTTTTGTGAAATAAAATGTTATTGTAATTTAGCTTATTTATTTGTTGAATATCTTTTAGTCACCATGTTAAAGTGCTGCACTAAGCATCCGTCTATCCCTCTAAAAGGCGTTGGATCGGGGTCACATGAACATAATGGAGCCTACTTATACAATACATTATTTTCCTTAGTACCAACTAGTCAACTGATCATTCAAAAAATAGTCAGACTAGTTGATTATGAAAATTGGTAGTTTTGCACATCCCTATTAAATACCGTGCCCTTCAACAGAGACAGACAAATGCAGATAATCATAGAGATTAGTGTTGCATAGAGATTAAACTATTATGTTATTATTGTTTTGTCTCTGTCTCGAAAAAGTCCCCTGTATTCCGTTTGTATGTCTGCATTTTAGAACCCAAACTATAAGAGATGCTTTGTAATTTTCCAAAACCATATGAGTCAGATGTGACTGCAACCAACTATGACAGTATTGTTTGATGTTGATGAATAATCACCATGTTATCTCTTAACACTTATCTGACTTTCTTTTATTGCTTGCGTGTATGTGTGTGTCCTGGTCCTAACTGTGAGTGTGGTTTAGCTGTGGTCTGTGTGCTATCCTCTTAGAGAATAATGTTCCCATCCCTGTCATTTGCTATTCCTGAATGTTGTAATTTACCTTGCCACACTTCATCGCCCATCTCACAAAACACACATGTATATACAACATACAGAGTGTTCCCAGCCATTTCCTCACTGAACTCTATGGGAATCAGAAACAAGGGTATAGGGAGAAGTTAGAGACAAGTTCCAAACACTTTAATGTACAAGTTTGTCAAAAAATAGAAACATCACCCATTTTTAAAAGGCTGCTCACATACAAAATATATTATTTTTTGTAAAGAGTGAAGTGCCATAGTAGCTCAAACCTCAATACCAGACTGAGTCAAATGTTAAACAATGACAATCTCTTTCTGATTGACACATAGTAAAGAGTGAACCACTTACAAGTAAAAAGTTACAACAAAAGGCGAAGAATGGGAGGATGAAAGGAAGAATGAAGAGAAGAGATTAGAATTCATTGACAATGTTCACTGTAAATTATGTTTTGAAGACATTTACAAATACAATGGCCATTAACCCATATCATGTACTACATAAGACCTAAGCATTTAAAAAATTACTATGCCTTCTACATGTACTGTATGTAGAAATTTTGTTCTCATGTAAAGTGTATGTGAAAAATATGTTCTTATGCCAAATGTTTATTGTCAACATGTCCAGTAGTGAGGTATGCAATGTCTACATTTTAATAAACGATATTGTCTCCATGTCATATCACCCTGTGTATGTTACCCAAATGATTATCAAAATCCACATGCACAACACTTACTTAAACTGACTGAGCTTTAGTACTACAGATTTATTGCAAACAGGGATCAACCATTTTATACATTTATGCTGCCTTGTGTATAATTTAAACTCATGACTATAGAGGCAGCAAGGTGATGAAGTTGCCTCACGTTCTCTATAAAAACTTTATTGGCAGGATTCAGAGATGGGGAAAAAAGTTCATACACAGAAGAGCGCTAAAAGGGATTCCATACACACAGAGTTGACAAACTATATGCAGAGGTAAGTGGGATCATCAACTTGAGGTCAGCTGAGTTCAAATAAATCAAACAAACTTTGTCCTTGGGCGGCAAAAGTAAGAGATGAGGGGAGGGAAAGAAGGAGAGAAAAAGGGGTAGGATAAAGAGAAATGGTGTGGCTTTGACAAACAGCCTCACTCTGTTTTTAATTTGTCCTGTCAGGTTTTTTTCGAGGAGTGGCATGTGATGGAGGTATGGGATGGGGTGAAGGAGGGGTTCTAACTCAAGACGACTGTTCTCACTAATCACATTAGGTCTTACTCAGCCTCTGGCAGCTTGCAGTAGGACGTCCCATTTGAAAATATTGATTCTCTACAGAGAGGTATGATTCAAAATATTGTTATAGTCTGAACTTGTGAGGAAATTTTATACAGAAAGAGAAAATAAACTGCAGAGGTACATATGAAAAAAAATCCCCAAAACAATCCCCAACCATGACATGAAAGATCAGTCTTTAATCTTTGGTGTACAGGGACTTTTTGCCCAAAGAGCTTGATCTAGATAAAGGAGCTTTATCTAATGTAAATATAAACAAAAATGACATGCACAGTCCATAACTGCCTAAAGGCTGGGGTATTATTTGTTTTTCTGCATGTCAACGCGTATCACGCACAGCCAAGTGCTCTAGCCTTTCATAGTATACCCTTTTGACAACAAGCCTATATGGACGTGTTTGATGCATGCAGTTGCATTTGAAGTGCACAGACGTGGACTGTCTCTATGTCTCGAAAAACTGGGCTGTTGATGAAATTTGCATCACAAGTACTGTGTGCGAGACATAGTAGAACAAAGAAATTGTAATGATCCTGCCTCTTTCATCCTGTTTATTCTTGTGTTGGCAGGATTGTGACAGTTTCCTCTGCCCACGTCTCTGGTTGTCCCATGTGCTGTTGTTTCTCTCTCTCCCTCATGTTTCTCACAGGTGCTGCTCAGCAGCGCAATCAGTGTTGCCATGGCGCTGATTCGCGCTGCTCGTGATTATGGGCAGCACCTGTATCCTATCTCCCATTCCTCTATTTATTCTCTCCTTTGTCTTGTCTTCCCCGCCAGATCATTGTGTGTTTTTTTTCCTAGTCTAGTCGTGTTGGTCCTGTGCATTCCAGTTACCCCCAGTTGGTTTGTTTTCAGTTTTATTGTTGTCTTGTTTTATTTGTACTCCCACATGTACATCCCTTTTTTTGTAAGTTGTTTTGTTTATTTTTTCAGTAAAACTACATCATTGCCATTCCTGCATCTTGGGTCCTTCCTCAAACCTTGACAGTAAACTGAAGTTTACTTTGGCCTTTAGTCTAACAATGTCTGGTTATCTGATAAGAATGAGTTTAGCAATGCATTGCTTTAGAGGTTAAGTGTGTAATTTCTGCCCCATTTGTGGCACCAAATGGATAAAAATAATGTTTGTTTCCAAATAGATATCGCCACACTTTTTCCACATCTTCCACCTTGCTCTCTTCCATTGTACGGACATACAGGTAGTCCCACTCTGAACTCCATATTTTTTTTTACAAAATTTTTTTTTTTTAATGGTGCTACAGTGTTTACACTATTTGGGAAGTCAACCAACGAATGGCTTCACATACTGTGGTTGTCTCTGCACAGTAAACTGGGATAGGACTGATATTTTAACATCAAAACAATTACACATTTCACCTTTAAACTTAGGTTATGTGATGTATTCTTAAAAAGGAACAGTATATATTATTATAATTTTAGGGTTATTGTAAGCCAGTTGTAAATGAATATTCTGGGTTCTGGCTATCAGATGTGAAAGTGGAGATTTAGAGTGGAAAAAATGTCTTATCTGTTTTTCACCCACATCTATCATATAGCTTTTGAAGAGATGTATTTAACCACTGGAGTCATTTTGATTACTTTTATGTTCCCTTAATGTGATTTTTGGAGCTACAAAGGCTTGATCACCATTCACTTGCACTGTAAGGACCAACAGAGCTGCTATATTCTTCTAAAATTCTTTGTGTTCTGCTGAGGAAAGAAAGACATACACATTTGGGATGGCATGATCCCAGATAACACTGTAAATAACACTGTAACAATTTTATTTTATTTATTTATTCTGGGTAGTAAGTGTTATTTCCTAATTGCTTATGCCTCAAAAGTATGGAAAATGGCTCTGTGTTCTCTGTGGGGAGGAACAAGGTAAAGTGAGAGCCACTGGTGGACCTGGAAGGTGCTGATGCCACCACTGCACATCAAATCCAGATTTGAGTTTGCACACTCATAAGAGAAGACCAGCTTTAAATCAATTAGCAAAACAAACAAAAATACTTTGTACACTTTTAATGTGCAATGACATTTGAACAAATAAGTGTTATGTTTTTCAAATAATAATAGAACAATACAAAAGTAAATAAATGATTTCATGATCTGAAATCATCATTGTGGATGATAAGTTTGGAATCAAAAAGTGTCAGTTCTAGAGACCGTGGATATAAAGGTGGCCATTTGTTCTTCGAATGCTTTACTTTTGGTGGCAGATGTTATAAGAGCTGAATGAGAGTTAGAACCAGTTTAGATCTGGATATAAGGACACAAGATGTTGACTATGTACAGTATTAAAGCCAGTATTTTCACAGGTTACTGTAGGCCTGGTAAGTCAACTTGATTTTACTTCTAGCATTAAATCAAAATGTTGCATTCAGGAAAATTCAGTTAATTTACGACAAACAGTGCTGGAATACAGCATGAATATGATATTCCCACCCTTGGAATATTAAAATAAAATAAACCAATGAATCAACAGAGTTGTAATGGGGAATAAATAAGTTTTAGAATTTGAAAAGTTCTTTATACTGTTACAAGCTTTTCCCTCTGTAGGCATCAAACCCCACGCACCAAACCGCATCATGTCTAATAGCTTGTTTACTCAGCCGCCACATTTGGTCATTGTCCAAGAACAGATGGAAGGAAAGTCACCGCACTTCGCATTTTCAGGTTGAGTGCGTACCAGGGAGGGATGTGTTTATCAGGACACTGGGTCAGAGACTCTGCAAGTCTGGGTCTCTAAGGCCACTGTGGCATCTCTCTCTACCGCTTGCCCTAAGCTCAGCCATTTATAACGACAGATGTGAGTAGAGAGGGAAGGGGAAGGTTAAAGAGCAAAGAGCTTAATTTGCTTGGCTAGCTGAGGTCTGTCCAGCAGAAACTTGATAATGGACACTGATAGAGGGCCAAGACAGGAAAGAATGCCACTGAGCTTTGATGTGCCTCCAACAAGCATTGCTTTCCCATTTAGATTTGATCTATATTTAGGCAAGATGGATTTAAAATATTGATAAGCAGATTTCAGAATAATTGTAGCAGAGTTGTGTTTACTGTCGTGTTATGACAGGTTCCCTCAAAAGGACAATCAGGAGTAGACAGCACTCATTTCAGATAACCTTCAATAAGCTAATCCAAATGAAATATACCAGACACCAGCCGTCACCCACCTGTTCCAAAACCCCTATTTTAATAACCTCATATGGACTATGATATGATATGGAGTCTGATTACAAGATTAAGGACCCAACAGTGTCGCTTGGGGGACAGAGGTGAGGGGTGACTTACTTTGTGTGGACGGTGTTTGTGTAGCGAGAATAGCTGTGACTTCCATTTGTGTTTTAATAATGCCATAGTCTGGTTAATCAAAGGTAACATTGCTTTGCAGGTGTTGTTAACTGGATAAAAATGTGATCTACGCTTCAGTGAGTTTATCATGTGATGGCTGTTTACACAATGTGGGACACTGGTTGCAGGCCTACAAACATTCTGTTTGAGCAAATATAAACAGGTTTTTTTGTGTGTGTGTCATTTGAGTAGGAGAACAAAAGTGAGCAGTAAAAAAAAAAAACAAGAGAAGAAAAGAGCAAAGAAAAGATGACCAAAGCCAAAGGACGATTTTGAACTGCGGTGGGATGGGAAAATACACCTGTCTGCCTCATGTAGGTGGACACAGCAGAAAACCTTTACGGCATGAAGGGTGATATCCCTAAACGGCCACAATAAGTTTTAGGGGCAATGCTGTTTCACAAGCATTGTATTACTGTAAATATTTAAAGTAATATCCTGCTGAAAAGATCATCTAAAACCATAATTAATTTCCAGCATGGTATTTGCTGGTTAGTGTTGGTCTGGTGCTGGTCTAGATGGTGGACCAGCCAAATCTACCTGGTGAAGCTGGTCGACCATCACCAGTCTTTCTCATAATACTGGTTGGCCAAAAAGTCATGTTGGTTAACCTTGTTAAGAGAAATTTCACACAAAAAATACAAATTCTGTTATCATTTACCTATTTTCATGTTGTTCTAAACCCGAATGACTTTCTTCTGTGGAATGCAAAAGGAGATGTTAGGCAGAATGTTAGCCTCAGTCAACCTTTCAATTTCATTGCATTTTTTTTCCACACAATAAAAGTTAATACTGTCTGAGGGTGTCAGTCCTGAAGATTCTGCCTAACAACGCCTTTTGCATTGCACAGAAGATAGAATGTCATACGTGTTTGGAATAACATAGGGTAAGGAAATGATGACAAATATTTCATTATTGGATGAACTATACCTATAGGAAGCCTGCTGAGAACATCAGTGTACTAGCATCCCATGCTGGGAACCTACATCCAAAACACAAAATTTGCTTGTGACCAGCAATGCTGGTCATTTCAGCAGGGGTATTCATTTTTGAATATAAACCTACATTTTACTGTTGAGGTCTATTCTTGTTCAAGGCACTTATGATGTCATGGGATGTCAGAATGATTCATACTGACAGGGTCTTCCAGACAGTTAGTTCAACAGGCGCATATACTCCAACCCTGCCAGCAAGCCCTGAAAGCTGGTCGGAGATTCTTGTACCCAAATAAACCCAAATCTTATTGACACATGTGTCATCAGAAGGGGATTCACAGCAAAAGGTCAGCTGTAGAAATGCCAGTGCTTGAGCACTCCCATGAGCACTGTTTCCCATCATACGTAAATTGTGCAGTAAATTGTGCAGTTTTCTCTCCAAACCACAACTGACCCCTAAGATCTCCTAATCACTAAAAACATATTAGCAATAAAAACAAGAAAATGTGCTGTCTTTAAGCCTTGTTTTGCATTTTTACGATTACTTTAACAACTTAAAGTAATCGTAAACATGCAAAACAAGCCTTTATTAAAGACAGCACATTTTCTCATTTTTATTGCTAATATGATTTTAGTGATTAGGAGATCTTAGGGGTCAGTTGTGGTTTTGGCTCGACGTGTTGCCGAGATGATTTCTTTCGTATATCACACGAATCCAGCTGTGGCTTGCATTCCTGGCAGCCTGCCTGCAATAACAAGTCAGCGTTTTAAGCAAACCCTAAAACCACATCTCATTTGGGTTTATAACCCAATATAAAGAAACTTGGTCATAACCCAGAATTTAATTCCTGGTTTCCGTTAGGACGATTAGAACGGTGAAGGGAGGGAAAATACCTGCTAGGAGTCTAAACACCATATGACAAGGTGAGCACTGTTCAGAACTCTTAGTTGAAGACTGATCCCAGTAGGCTTTGGGTTTTGGATGATGAAGTAATTAATCTGCCTTTACGAGTGACAGTGGCTTTATTTATATTACAAGAAGCAATTTATTTGAAAAAGGCTTCATAAAGAAAAAAAATATGGCCTTCATTGGTTTTATTGAGATTGAATCCATTTGTAATCAATAGAGTGTAGAAAAGAGAAATTGGTTATATTTAACACTACAAAACTTTTCCTAAACAGTGCAAGACCTTCTATGCTCTTCAATCAATGTGATGTCAAAATCCAGTACACAGCCATCTTTGCAATCTGTCTTACTCATGAGGACTGCCTGAAGCGATGGCAGTGTTAGTGTAAAGAGGAAAGTTAAGGGTGCTTTGGAAGGGAAATTTTTTTTTAATGGCGAAGAGAAAATGTTGACAAGTTGGCTGTGTTTATCCAACGTTCAAATGCTCTGCACTGCCATGGTTTCCATCCAGTTGACCCATGGCATTTTAATTAGTGCTCTTTAAGAGGGAGGCATGTATGAGCCATACAGCAAGACAGGTGCTGACAGACTGGGAAGGGAGTGTAAGTTTCTGTTAATCACCAGCAAAATAGAAAGGGGATTGTTGGAGCAGGACTAAGCACTCTTTGTGACCAATCACATTGCTGTAATCCCTGCTGAAAGTATATGTTGTGTTTTGGATGCTAGTCCTCATCATTGGGTGCTGTTGTCCCAACCACGCTTCTTAAAGATTTCACCCAAAAATGAAAATTGTCATCATTTACTACCCTTAAGTTGTTCCATCAACCTAACCTGGTCGCATAGAATAATGATACTATTCCTACATAAGGCCCTTTCCCACCTACAGTCCTGGTACTTTTCCCTTATCAACATTTTATCCACACACTTTTACAATAAAGGATTTTATGACTCAACATAAAAATACTGTCCTGAAATACTCACTCATTTACTTAAAAAAGACAGAAAAGTTCCTAAAATGGGCTTTAGTATTGCCAGTGAGAAAGGGCCTATATTTGCAAAACAATTTTTATGTGGCTTATCGTACGTATCATGGCACTTTCCTGGTGGAATGAACATTAGAGGCACTACAACAATGACAATCACAAGTAAAATCCTGAGCAAAATGTCATAGAAGGACCACAAAATGAAGTGGTCCCTTCAGCAATTGCGTTTTTCATTTGCTTTTTATGACACTATCTGTAAGGTTTATTATTATGGTTTAGGGAAGGGAGGTCGGTTTGGATGATTTAAAACTTGATAGAGCATTAACCTTGATAGAGCAAAAATCTGATTTTCATCTCACATTTGCTTTTTAAGATACTATCGGTTAGGTTTAGGTTTAAGGTTTAGGGTAGGGAGATTTAAAACATGTTGTTGATTTACAAACCTTATCTGTTTAGGAGAACATTAACTTGCTTTTAGCGACACAGTGGACATTTCACCTCTGAATTTCCGTGATACTTGTAAGAAACCATTATATCAAAAAGTCCAAACCTGTATGAGTTTCTTTTTTCCATGAAACACAATGAAAGATGAAAGGCAGAATGTTAGAGACTGCCAGCCTCAGTCACCATTCACTTTCATTGTATGGAAAAAAGAGCAGCATCAACATTCTTCAGAATTAGGGTAAGTAAATGATGACAGAATTTAGATTTTGGGGTGAACTAACCCTTTAACTAGCTTAACCAGGGAGACTTTGCTCCACCAACTTTACCAGAAAGACAACGCAGCTCGACCAGCTTAACTAGCTACGTTTTGCTGGTTACCAGCAAAGTTTGTGATTAAGTATAGAAATTCTCTTGGATCTTGGAACTACATACACAATGTTCATTCTGACTAACTGACTAAGGCTATGCAAACTCAAGACTGTGCTGAAATTCCCTCTTTGGTAAACACACTCAGGCACACTTTAGCAGACACACGCTTTTAAACACACATACACACACGCACATACACACACACACGCGCACACTAACAGGCTGACTCTGTCAACATGATTGATGCCTACTTTCTGTCTGTCTTTCCTCCAGCATGAATTCATGGAGTGTGCAATGCACACACACACAAACTCTGAACTTTGAAAGTCAGTGTTTTATAAATCAAACGCAACCGAGGGTGGCAGAGGGGGAGGGAATGTCTCACTTCAAATTTCACCCGAAAGTTCTCCAAAACTTTCTTCCTTGATGTCTTTCTTGTTTTTTTCTAAACTTCATGTCTCATTTCTGCCGTGTCCTTTGAGTCCTCTGTCTTTTCATTTAGATCTGCCAGTGGTGGAACAAACAAAAGAAAAGATTTCGGATTCAAATCTACACATGATGCTCCACCCAACAGCAAGGTTTCATTGATTCATCCTTGCTTTTTCCCCCAATAACGTCAAAGTTCCTCAACGAAGGACCACTGAAGGATACATTTCTTGTTCACACCATCTCCAAATTTCAACTCTTCCTTGTTCCTTGTCTTCTCATACTGTACATTCCTAAACAGACGCAGCCAACTGCAGTGCCATAAATTTCTCTCCCCACAAGATACATCCTCATTACCGAGTGCCAGCAGGGAAATGGCTGACAGCTTTCTCTCTGCACCTGTTAGTTCAATGCCTGTTTTCACTCATTGACTCATCTGTAAACGGCTTCAATCTCAATGTCTCTATATGCGCCAGCCGACCCAAATGCTTCAAACGGCTCTGACTCTGCTGGCCTGGAGTCTCTATCTATAAAAGTTTCATATTTCCTACAGGCAGTCAATTATTGTACTGGTGTATTCAGTTGCAATAAAAACATCAGTAATCGCTCCATCTAAGTTCTCCCCGCTGGTTCAGAGTTCTCTTCTGAAGAGTTGGGTATTCAATGACAATTGTGCCTGTTATTTCTGCTTTCTGTCTTCAGAGTCTCCCCCTTGCTCCTCCATTTTTTGATGTATTTGATCTTCTATAAATATTGTTGAAGCTCACATAGCAGCAGTTCTGTACGTAATTGTCAGTGATATAATTGATTTCTCTGTTTCTGTTTAGTCAGCTTCTACCTTTTAGCCAGTTTTTACTGCAGTTATGCAAATTTAAATGTGGAAATGTTCTTATTATTTTTAACCGTGCCAATCTACTCTTATTTTTTTTCATAACCCACTTTTCATGTTCTCTCCTTTCTCCCATTTTACTCCAATGTATCTCATTCTTCTGTCAGGTTTTACTATAATTTACACCCTCAGCATAAGCAGGTATTGTGTAGGTGGCGGTCAGGCTTCATAAGGGCTTTATAATGATATACATCAAGGACTGTTTTTACAGGATTCCTTTGGCAGTGAGCTGTTTGACTGCCTGTCTCTTTTCCCTCCCATCTTAGGTGGCAGTTAAATATATCCAAATCCGTCTTAATACAGTGGGAGTAAAAGAACTGTAATGACACACTGTAAAGTAAAACATTTCAAGCTAGGGGTTACTCCCTACTCCCTGTGGATGTGTGTGAGATAGTGTAAATGGCAGCAGCAGCTGTATAAAGCATAAGAAAGTATTAACGGGTCTCTGTGAGTTGTGCTAATGTCTGTGTATCCTTCGGTGGGATTTGACTTTGACTTTACACAGCAAAACCACAAATGTCTCTTATTCTCTCTTTCAGCCACACCAGCGTTTCCACACACGGAAGTCACAGCACCACTAGTGTCACTTTGTATGATTATAACAGTTTCCAGAGTTTTGCTGGTTTGTCTCATTATTTGCACTAAGCACTGGGTCCACAACCTTTAGAAAAGTATTGTGGCAGTACAACTGCACAGTGATGAATTCAGATGGCAATAGCACATACTTTCTAATTTGATATGGTGCTTAATGTTTACCATATTCCATATACACAATGACATTTTCAGTGTCCCAACAAAATGTAACTAATTTTGCACTAGTAATCTTGCCATCTGCAGTGTCTATGGTGTGATCATGATTTGAAGCTCGATTACACTTCCTCGCTTCTTTTTGTCATACCTTTTGGGGCCCCAGAAAATCAATCGTATCTCTTCATAAGACATGGATTAACTCACTCGAGTTGCATGGATTACCTTTATGCTGCCTTAATGTCCTTTTTGGAGCTTGAAAGTGTTGGTCCCCATTGACTTGCATTGTATGGGAAAAAAAAATCTCATATCTTAATCAAAATATCTTCATTAGTCTTCTACAAAAAAAAAAAAAAGTCATACGAGTTTAAGATGGCACAAAGGTGAATAAATGATGAGCGAATTATATTTTTGGGTGAACTATTCCAAGTGCTTTAAATTATCATTATATATACAAAATATCAAACCAAAAGGCATTTATTTTTAAATACAGCACAAACACACTTTGCTAGCAAAAAAGGTTTCTGAGGTTCCAAATTTATTTTAAATTTATAACTAATATATATATATATATATATATATATATATATATATATATATATATATATAGACACACACACACACACACACACACACACACACACTGGCAGCCAAAAATTTGGAATAATGTACAGATTTTGCTGTTTTGGAAGGAAATTGGTACTTTCACCAAAGTGGCATTCAACTGATCACAAATTATAGTCAGGACATTACTGATGTAAAAAAAACAGCACCATTACCACTTTTATAAAGTAATTTTTGATCAAATCAAGGCAGGCCACTTTTCCAGCAGCTATCACTCAAACACCTTATTCTTGAGTAATCATGCTAACTTGCTAATTTGGTACTAGAAAATCACTTGCCTTATATCAAACACAGTTGAAACTATTTGGTTCGTTAAATGAAGCTTAACATTGTCTTTGTTTTGTTTTTGAGTCGCCACAGTATGCAATAGACTGGCATGTCTTAAGGTCAGTATTAGGTCAAAAATGGCAAAAAAAAGAAACAGCTTTCTCTAGAAACTTGTCATTCAATCATTGTTTTGAGGAATAAAGGCTATACGTGAGGAATAATTGATGACGGACCGTTGAATTGTTTAAAAATAATGCACACCCAAGGTGGTAATGCAGTCAAGACGTGCAGTGGAGTTTTTAAACAATTCAACGGGCCAGAGTCAATTATTCCGCTTATACCATGGTTACCACACCTTAAGACATCGTTCAGGGTTTTATCTCAAGACATTTTCTTGTTTCCGTCCCTAAAACGCTCTTGTGAGTGGAACTACTTTCTTCCGCCACATATTCAGTGTCTTGCTTTAATACAGTCGGCGCCTGTAGGCTTGTGCTGCTTTACTTGAGGACTTACTGGAGTAACAAGTTAGTGCGTTTGTGCGTGTGTGTGAGAGAGTTTGAATTTGAGGGATCGAAAGAGAGAAACTCACAAAATGAGAGAGATCGCTTCTGGGATTACCTTTTTTGTTGCAGCTCTCATCAGAAGTAACATCACTTCAAAATCGGCATATTCCCGTTATAAACCTTAACAACTTTTTTCATCCCCACTGAGATGAAGGAGTGCGCTGACATGACGACTCTGTTTTTCTCTCACGAGCATGTTTGGGCCTTAAGTGTGTGCGTTACGCGTATAATATGTGTCCACGAGTGTGTGTGTGCATGTGAGTGTGTGAGAGAGGGGGATCGCGAGGATTTTTCCCACAGAAATCTCATATCATATAGAAACTGTTGTATTGATCAAGTGTATCTTGCTCTGATACAGCTCAAGCCTTCGTTGCTAATTCGAAAACGTCATCTTAGAACCAGCAACGGAGGATGCGCTGCTTTTCTCTCTCTCTCTCTCTCTCTCTCTCTCTCTCTTTATTTCAGATAATATAAATTGATCAAGTCGTGGAGGTGCGGCTCTATTTGTCGGTGTAAGTACGAGGGAGCGCAAAGGATTTTTTAAACGGAATTGAAATATATGTTGGATATTTTAGACATTGTTTGACATTCTTAACCGATTTACTTTAACCAATGACTTTGTTTATATGGTTATTTTGTTTTGGTAGCCTGTAGGGCTCTTTAAAATAACTGAAATAATTTGGCGAAGTGATATGGAACCGTTATACTTTATAACCGTGCGTTTACTTGAAAAATAATTGCACACCTTAGAACGTCTGTGAACCAATCAGAATCAAGCATTCAACAGACCGGTGGTATAAAATGCTTGAAATTTAAAATTTCATACAATGGTGTACACTTCATACAATGGTGTACACTTCAAAGACAAAGGACAACTGGCCTGAGAAACTGGAAATAGATGTCGAAGGCCATATGTACAACTAAACAAGAGGATAAGTACATCAGTCTCTAGTTTGAGAAATAGATGCCTCACATGTCCTCAGCTGACAGCTTCATTGAATTCTACCTGCTCAACACCAGTTTCATGTACAACAGTAAAGAGAAGACTCAGGGGTGCAGGCCTTATGGGAAAAACTGCAAAGAAAAACACTTTTGAAACAGAAAAACAAAAAGAAAAGGTTAGAGTGGGCAAAGAAACATCTATGGCAAGTGCTACAGGAAGCATGGGGTGAAATGCCATCTGAGTAGCTGGACAAACTGACAGCTAGAATGCCAAGGATCTGCAAAGCTGTCAGTGCTGCACATGGAGGATTTTTTTGATGAGAACTCTTTGAAGTAGTTTAAGAAGTTCTGAACATTTATTTCAAATTGTAATAGTAATTTTCACGTTATTAATGCCCTGACTATACATTGTAATCAGTTGAATGCCACTTTGGTGAATAAAAGTATCAATTTCTTTCCATAAGAGCAAAATCTGTACATTATTCCAAACTTTTAGCCGCCAGTCTATATATGCCAGTGTATATATATATATATATATATATATACAGATGAATGTGGCACCTTCAAGCGTTTGGAAATTGCTCCCAAGGATGAACCAGACTTGTGGTGGTCCACAATTTATTTGTTTATTTTTCTGAGGTCTTGGCTGATTTCTTTTGATTCCAAGATGTCAAGCAAAGAGGCATTGAGTTTGAAGGTAGGCATTAAAATACATCCACAGGTACACCTCCAATTCAGTACACCTCCTATCAGAAGCTAATTGGCTAAGGCTTGACATCATTTTCTGAAATTTTTCAAGCTGCTTAAAGGCACAGTTAACTTAGTATATGTAAACTTCTGACTATATGTATATATATATATATATATATATATATATATATATATATATATTTATATATATGCAGAGACAACTATAAGTAAGCCATTCTTAGATAATTTTTTCTCTAAAACTGTAAACACAGTCTCTGTGGCACTATAAAGATTCCTGTGTTTGTTTTGAGCAACTGGCTTAGACGCCACCCAACAACATTACTCAACCAATGGCGTGAGTCGGGGGGTGGGACTATCTGACTGTTTTAACAAGGGCATAGAAGGGCGTATTCGGAAAGCTGTTTTGAATACATTCTTTATTTTTGCAATTCCATTCGGTGGCGCAAATGTCGAAGAATTACATACTTCAGATTAAGTGTCCAAACTTGTCCAAATACTTTATGGGGCCACTGTTCACGATACTTCAAAAAATAGCATGGTGTTACCACGGTTTACCATGTCGTCACGCACTTTCATTGTATGGAAAAAATATGCAATGAATGTGAATAATGATTAAGGCTTCTGCCTAGCATCTCCTGTTTTGTTCCACAGAAGAAAGAAAGCCAAACAGGCTTGGAACAACATAAGGGTGTGTAAATTATGACTGAACTTTCATTTTTGAGTGAACTGTCCCTTTAACAACATGGAACTTTTTAGCACTGTTTTGTCTCTGAATACTCTAAGCGCAGTGGCTCTGTCAACACAGCAGGAATCCCAATGTGCATAGACTTTGTGATTAGATTCACAGTGTGAATCATCTCTTTTTGAGATGTAAATTCTGATATGCTCTGCATGCAATATCTTTAACGTGGTCTATTTATATTTGGCTGTATAACTATAGCAGACATGAAAGTAGTCCATATGGCTTTGTGTCTCTCCTGTAAATTCATGATCCCAGACATTTCTCTCATGCTTGTCATTCCCCACTCGTAGTCGTCAAAAGTGCCAGTAGGGGGCCAAAGCAAAGCACCCGGATCAGGTATCCCATAACACCCCCAAAACCACTGTAACCTGCACTTCAAACAGATCGGTGGTGGGGTAGATCATAAACCACTGGTCCACTAACCAGCCGCGCTTTCATAGAACAACTGTCGTTATGGTTGGAGGACTGGGGTGCCAGCTGGATTCTTGAGAAGCACTTGTTTCTCAAGTCTGTGCGATTCTCATCCCTGACCAAAAGGGGTGCAAAAAATAGCTCTTCAAGTGCCGTCTAACATGAAAAAAGACTGCAATAACCAACCACTCAAAACCCAAATAAATTATTGTTGTTTAATCTATTTTTAAATCAGCATTTTTACACACTCTACAAGAATGAAATTAAGATATCATAAAGCAGTGATTCTCAGCTGGTGGGTTGTGACCAGAAATGGTTTACCGGTCTGTTTGATAGGGTTGCAGAAATCAGCGAAAGAAATATTAAATGTCAATAATAAAATGCAACTAAACATATAATTGTACATAGTTAGTGAGGCAAAATAGGAGTATCAACTTTTAAACTGTTGTTGTTGACATCAAAGGCTCTGCATCAAACTCTCAAAATCATCTTCAAAAACCATGAACAAAAATACACAAGGTAAAAGAAAATATAATCAGACTGAATTAAACAGAACATCACTTGCAATGTTGATTAACATGGTTCGTGCCGATCAAAATGTGTTTTGCATAGAGAATTATTGGCTTTACAATATCATAAATAAATGAATAACAATAATACATTTTAATGCTTGATTTTAAAGGGAAAGTTCACATAAATATGTTTTGAACAACATGAGTGTGAGTAAATGACAGAATATTAATTTAAGAACATGTGTTTCTTTTGACCTAAAAACTATTTGGGTACTGTGTTGGGTCACCATTCGAACCATTTTACATATATCTAATGTAAAATCTGGGTCCAGAAGCAAAACCAGTTGAGATCCACTGTTATAAAGGTTAACATCTTATATTTGAATGTGGATCTGCATGCTTTTTTGACATCCAAGGCTCAAGGTTTATAAAATATGTCATCAGTGTCTCAATTTATTATAGACTGCCTTCAGGTTTTTGTGATCTAATGATCTCTTCTTGCATTAATGCAATCACAAAACTAAACCATATATTTGTGCATGCACAGTGTGCAACCAGCTGTATATATTCACATGTCCTTATAGGTACAAAAGAAACGAGGGGTCCATCTGAAAGCAAAGGTCTGTCTCGAACTGCCTGATGAAATATCTGAGCTGCCATCATCTGCTTTTTTTAAAAAAAACAAAAAAAAAAACAATCAAACACAGAGGGAGGAATTCCTGTCCTGACAGAGTGCCGTCATCACAGAGGTGCTCCTCTCTTCAGCTACACACTCTCCCCCTGTTCTCTCCATCCACCTCCCACTGGTTCTTTCCCAGCGCTCAGCCTTTTCCATCCCACTCTATAAGAGGGCGATTCTAAGGCCTGCTGTGGGCCAGGACTGGGCAGCATGTGGCCACACCAGTGAACGCAATAGAGGAAACCTGAGCGCAGTGGAGTCAAAGTCCCGAGGTGGTTTCCTTCTTTTGTGCCTATTCAGAGAGCCAGTGTTCCCTGTTACATTCTTTCACACAGCTGCATAAACTAACCAATTTGGGTGCTATAATGTGCACATTACAAAACAGAATAGAATTGTGGGAACATGAGAAATGCTACTAAAGAAGAAATCTTAATTATGTAAAAAAAAAAAAAAAAAAAAGTGCTGTGGTGGTACCATAAGTGATGGTATCAGATGGTAATACTATTGTATTTTGTGGTGCTTGCTCAGGCAGTAATCACTATTTCAATTGCTTATACTTAGAGCTAGAAATTTACCATTTTTTGATATGGATATGAATGATACAATGCAAATTTAACTCGGTTGACAGAATTTGTAGCATTATGTTGATTACCACAAAAGTTTAATTTAGACTTGTCCCTCCTTTTCTTTAAAAAAAAAACCCCAAAAAGCTGGGTTGCAGTGAGGCACTTACAATGGAAGTGAATAGATTATGTTGTAAAATTGTGATTGTAATGTACTGTAGCGCTTTGAGTACAAGAAAGGCGCATTACAAATATAATGTATTATTATTATTATTATTAATGGGGCCAATCCATAAATGTTAAAATACTTTTTCTAAAGTATAGCCACAAGGTGTAAACAATATTCTTTCAGTGTGATAAAATTGCTTACTAACCTATGTTTAAAGTTCTATCCAATTTAACAACATAACTACGTAATGTCGTAAACACTAAAATGACCGTAAACCCTAAAACGACCGTAAATACGCCAATTTAAACTTTTTTTTACAGCTAAAATAAAAACACAAGCTTTAACAGAGTAATTAATGTAAGTGCTTTGATAAAATTATAAGTGTCACATTTATGCCCATTGTAAAAGCCTCACTGTAAGTGTCTCACTGTTTTTTTTTTTTTTAAGAAAAGGAGGGAAGAGTCTAAATAATTTTTTGTGGTAATCAGCACTGTGCCACAAATGCTGTTCATTGAGCTTAACTTGTATTGAACCCAGAATATTTCATTAATATATTTACCTGGCTGTAAAAATCCCATAGACTTACAGTAAAGGAAGGACCAGAGCCATATCAAGAGATCTGTATATTATAGAGACTTGGAAGATGTCTCTTTTGATGTGGACCAGTAAGCAACCGCTCAACAGCGCTCTGAGTCTTAGAGAATGAAAGATTCAGATGTTCCTCTTTGGCGTGTCTATACGCTGTCACTCCCTGAGCAGAAGGCGATGGAGGAATTCATTACAGAGGCCCTCAGTCAGGGGTATATTCGTCCATCCACCTCTCCTGCCGCTTCCAGCTTCTTATTTGCCTCCAAGAATGATGGAGGCCCGTGTACCTGTATTGACTACCGGTCCCTCAACTCCATTACTGTATAATTCATATATCCCATGCTGTCAGGTTTCCAGGCATACATGAATGAAGTGCTGCAGGATTTTCTTCATCATTTTGTCCTGGTTTATATTGATGACATCCTCATTTATTCCAATTCACTTTCTGAACACCAACACAATGTCAAACTCGTCCTGCAGCGCCTCCGAGAACATCACTTCTATTTAAAGGCTGAGAAATGTCTGTTCCATCAAACTTCTGTCCCTTTCCTTGGGTACATCATCAGCCTGAGTCTTAATAGAGAGTCATCCATTCCTGGCCACAACCCATGACCATCAAAGAGCTCCATCGCTTCCTCGGATTTTCCAACTTCTACTGCCGCTTCATCCAGGATTTTAGTTGCTGCTCCCCTCACATCATTCCTAAAAAACAAACCCAAATCATTCCTCTGGACACCCGCTGCCATTACCGCATTCCGCTGGCTCCAACATGCCTTTACCACTGCTCCCATCCTAAAACATCCAGATCCCTCGAAGCCCTTCATCATCGAGGTGGATGCATCAACCACCAGGGTGGGAGCAGTAATCTCACAATCCCCTGAAACTCCATCCATGCGCCTCAACCCCCTGCCAAGCACGTTGGGCACTATTCTTCACTAGATTCCTGTTCACTGTCACATACTGCCCTGGCTCCAAATACACGAAAGCAAATGCCCTCTCCCGGCTCCACACTCCAAAACCACCTCCCAGTTATCCCGGAGTCATCCTTCCATCCTCTGTTTTCCTATCTCCCATCCAGTGGGACACTGACCGGGAGATAGCGTCTGCCATCATCCAGGATCCCGCACTTCCTTTTTGCCCTACTAGAAATACCTATGTTCCCAAACACCACGACAACCCTTACTGAAATGGCTGCACTTTACGCCAAGCTCCGGACACCCAGGGGTCACCCGAACTATAGAATTGCCACGGCCCAAATTCTGGTGGCCCAACATGCTAGTGGAGGTAACTCAATTTGTGAAGTCCTGCCCCGAATGTGCTACCTCCAAGGTTCCATGTTCATTCCCCTCTGGGAAAATCTAGCCCCTCCCTGTGCCTCAGCGTCCCTGGTCCCACATCGGTGTGGGCTTTGTGACCGATCTCCCTCCGTCTAACCATAACACCTGCATCTTTGTGGCAGTAGATCGGTTCTAAAAGACCTGCCAGCTTATTCAGTTCAAAAAGCTTCCCACATCCCTGGAAACTGCAGAAGCCTTGTTCCACCGCCTCTTCCGCAACTTTGGGCTGCCTGAGGACATCATCTCTGACAGAGGTCCTCAGTTCATTTCCAGGATGTGGCACTCCTTCTTCAGTCTCTTGGGGGTCTCTGTCAGCCTCTCCTCCGGCTATCACCCCCAAACTAATGGACAAACAGAACAAACCATCCAAAAAATCTCTCGATTCCTCTGAACCTACTGCCACAAGAACCAGATGAAGTGGAGTCGGTTTCACCCATGGGCAGAGTATGTCCAAAACTCCCTTTGCCATGCCTCCACTGGACTTACTTCATTTCAGTGTGTCCTTAGGTTCCAGCCCCTACTCTTCCCATGGTCCGATGAACCATCTGAAGTCGCCACCGTGAATCACTGGTTCAGGGAGAGCGAGAGAACGTGGAACGATGCTCATGTCCATCTACAGGGGGCCGTCAGATGCACCCAACATCATGCCAATGCCAGATGGTTGGAGGCTCCAATTTACCACCCAGGAGATCTGGTCTGGCTATCCACCTGGGATATCCATCTAAAACTCCCCTTCAAGAAGTTAAGTCCCCATTATATTGGTCCTTTTCCCATTGCAGATCAAATTAATCCAATCACCTACCAGCTACAGCTCCCCCCTCATTATAATATTGCACCATTATTCCATGTCTCCATTCTCAAACCCTTTGTACCTTCTTCTTCCCTAGAGACCGGAGAGGAGAATACCCATCCTCCACCGCTGCTCCTTGATGATGGTCCGGCATACACTGTGCGCAGTCTCCAGGACACTCGGTACCGCCAAGGTCAACTCCAGTGCCACGTGGACAAGGAGGGGTACGGTCCCAAGGAGCGGTCTTGATGTTCCTCATGATGACATTCTGGATCCAGCCCTCCACACAGAATTCCATCAGGCCCATCCAGACTGTCCAGCACCATGTCCACGGGGTCACCCGTGGTGTCGAGGGGTATAGGCCTCCGGAGCTGCCCATGCTCTCTCTGGTCCCTCTCTCACCTCTTAGATCTGCCTCTCCCGATTACTAGTCCAGTTACCCCATCATCATCCATCACCTGTTCCTCATTCCCAGTAATCAGTAGTCTGTTTAAGTTCCTTAGTTCATTCAGTCCTTTGTCAAGTCTTGTTTGTGACTACACCCTTCCATGTTGGCAAACTGTTTTTGATCCTCTTCATTCTCTACGCATCGTGAATGTTCTAAAGTTAAGTCCTCTTTGTTTTATAGTGTTGCATGTTCATTTTGAGTCATAGTGTTTGTTTGTGTTTTGTCATTGAAAATAAACTCCAGCTATTGGGTTCACCAGTACTCAAGCCTTTTCCCTTCTTCCTCTGAGCCTGACAGTAATGAAGCATCTCCTCCATAGACATCCATTAAAAATAAAAAAAAAAAATAAAATAAAAAACGGCCTCATCTCCTCCAATTTGGTACTATTGTTACTATGGTAATGGAATGTTCAGAAATTCTTAGTATATTTATATGGTAATACCATAGTACATTTGTTAGGGGTATAAAAGTCTCTGACAAGGGCAGAAACACACAAGACTATTCATTATAATGTACTTGTCTGATAAAATTGTGGTAATGGTCTATGTGCCTGTGCCATGGACTAAATTGTATGAATACAGTATGGCGGTGTATTTGACTCAGACCCTCTAGACCCGTCTGTCATAGTGAATCGACATACATCAGCTGTCCCAGTAAAGCATTGTGGGTCAAGATGAGTCTACATTCTACCTTATTCTACACTTTGTGTTTACAGTACATGTCAGACAATCTCTGTTTTCCCCATGTCAGAACTGTTGTTTTTGCCCTCGATTTTGCACAAAAAACCCACTTTTGTCAATCAATTGAAACATGTTTTCCATGGCACTAAATGCATTTATCACGTCGTATCATGGACGATGTCATGTCATTTAATATCAAAGAGAGGAAGTATTCAATACAGCTCATATATATATTTTTTAGCTTGAATACTTGAGTTTCATGCGTTGCCGAGAAATCACTTGTTTGGTCAGTTTTCTTTTGTCTCCCCCTCCCCTGCCACTCTCTCTCTTACTCATACATCTGACAAATGTTTATATTGCAAGTGTTTTCCTTTGTAAAGTGCTGGTATATATCACTACTGCTGGCCTCTTAGAGGAGAGGGAGGGGGTGGCTATCAGAACGATTGATTTGCATTGTTTTCATCCTCTGGTGGGCTTCTCTTCATGAGCAGTTCCAAAATAGCCAGAACACACATACACACTCTGAACAGTGAGATGCTGAAGGTAAGAGGCACAGAAGGTAGTCCTTCTCTGCTTTACTTCCGAGTTAGACTGTTGTGGTCTGAAGTCAGAATGTGGCCGAGTAAATGTTTAAATCCTGACATTAAATAGATAGATAATGGAGGAGCCGGGGATGCCAGAGAGAGAGAGAGAGAGAGAGAGAGAGACACACGCAGCAGTGTTCATATGGATGTGTGCTGTGATGTTTCAGTTCAGCATTTTATGTTGTCATTAAAGTCTTGTTGATTGTTAATCCGGTTCCTGCTTCCTCCTTTCTCTACCGAACAAGAGGCTTGTCTGCCACACTGACATTTAGGCCTATTTTTCTGCCATGTTATTTTTATCACAGTCCATTCAGCTCATATGGGACATGACATATTTCTGAGACACAGAGAAAACTGTTATAAAAACCCTAGATATGCACACCCATTCTCACGCAGGGAATATTTCGGCATCTAATTCAAATGATTGTCAGATAAGAGCGCAGCATGGGGGAATTTTGCTGGAGGTGCTGACTAATCTTTGTTACGTGCTTTCTTTAGTAACAAAACTATTCATTTCAAACATTCATTTTCAGCTTAACTATTTCCCAAACATGTTTTATTCATACTGTAGAAGCATGCTGAATTTGGTGGATACCAACATGGACACATAAGACTGAATTCTATATAGACAACATTTTCACATTGGAAATTAAGAGGTTTTAAAGCACAAACCATTTATAATTAATAAATATTTAATCAAATCAAAATAATAAATCATTATTTACTTATATAAAGTATATATGGCACTGTGCTGCGAAACCATTTTTTTTTTTTTTTTTTTTGGTTCTAATTGGAGCCTTAGTATTTAATATTATACAGAAAAAAATTAAAAAATAAAAACTCCAAAACTGGAACATTCATACAGTAATTTGTTATATTGTGGGCATCAATACCTACTCTTATTTCCTTCTGGTCATCTTCACTGTCTAACTCTGGAAACCATTTGCAGCTTCAACCACAGGTAGAAATATCTGAAACCAGATGTATACTTATATCCCATGGGAACATTGAACCCGACTCTCTATTCCTCTGCTTACCATCATAGTTGACAAGAAAAGTTAGCAAAAATAATTCATTCACCCTGGTTTCTTTCTGTGCCTCTTGAAAGAGAATTTATAGTGTACAGTTTTAGAGAACTCTGCAATGAAGGTCACAAATGGCCAAATCCCAAAAATCATGTATCGTCAGGACTAACCGCACACTAACATGCTGATCTATGATCAGTATCTCTGAATCAAAAACCAAGAACCAAGTTAAAGTCTTATAAACAACTCAGAAACTGTTTCCAGACCTAATACGTTTCAGGTGCTCCTCCTGAAGAGAGCTGTTTGCTGCTGTTGGAATGATGGAAAGCCCTGCTCTACGTCTCCTGCTGTGGACTCGATCAAGCGACATCTGGATTTGGTGTGTGTGAAACCGTGCAGATGTGAGCGGTGAGGAATTCACCGATGCCATGGACCGATAGTGCACAGCGTGTACCACTTCCACATTTACTGTATACACACTAAGTATATCATTGGTATGTAAACATAGTGGAAAACATTATAGAATCGCTTTGAATGAATTTGCCTGTTTAGGCTTCAGCGTCTAACCCTAACCCTAACCCTGAATGGAATAGTGCACCCAAAAATAAAAATTATTTCATTATTTAGTCACCATCATTCCAATGTCATTTCCAAATCCGAAATTGTTTTCTGTGGAAGACAAAATCAGAATTTTAAAGAATGTTTATAGATCTTTTCCTGGGGGGAGTTTTAATTTCAATGAAGCTGAAACATCATTGGTTCTTGCATGCCTTGTAACTACACATCTTGACATTAAACATTCACCATTGGCACCATGCTTGATTTGAGAGGTGCAATGGAGTGGAAGATTATTAATGAATTATTATTTAAATTTTAGTTTGTTCCTCACATAAAGCTATCAAATATGGCTTTGGAAGACTTGTGAAGCATATATTACTTTTATGTTGCCCTTTATAATGTTTTTTTTTTTTGACCATTAAATGTCATTGTATGGTAAAGATCTATGTGAAGATCCTTAAAAATTCTCCTATTGTGTTCCACAAAAAAAAAAAATAAATAAATAAATAAATAAAAGGCATATGGGTTTAAAATAACATGAGGATATTTGGGTGAACTATTCCTTTAATAAAGAACTGAAGTGTTGTGGAGCAAGAAACAAGTTTATAAGTGCTTATAAACTATATATTTGCTTTGAGCGAAGGCACTCATGTACTAGGCACATATACACACACTGGAATAGACCACGCCATGTCAGCACTTCCCACAGAAATGGGTGAGAAGGCGGGCAGCATGCGTCAATCAGACATACCCCAGGGATGATCGGATTAGGGCAGGAACAGCAAGACAAACACGCACTTGTACATTGTCCCATGGAGCTGTCATTTGCATGGCTGTGTTCATGTAGTGCTCATGCTGGCTAGTTCCCCTGATGCCTGAATCCAACAACCCACCAGAGGCTGAGCTACACTGACTGTGAGAACACAGAAAGTGTTGGCAGAACGTGTGTGTGTTTGCAATTAAAAGGGACAGGGGGTGTGCATACCCAAATATCCATGGAGGGCCAACAGAGCTGACATGGCTGAGTTTTCTGCTGAATCGGAATACCTGTGTAGAGGAAGTGTGTGTGTCTCTCTCCTTCCTGTTCGTCCTGGCTGTCCTTCAGATGTCTTTGGACCCTGGTCACCACTCAATCTGCAACCACACTGCAAACACACAGTAATTTAATTAGACAGGTACAAACTTACCTCTTCTATTAGCATTGCACAGATCTGTTTTGGCCAGTGTGTCTCGCCATTCTAATCTAATTTGCTTTTAAAGCTTTTACCTAAAGGCCTGCAATCATTTGATTTCTGATAGTGAAACTTAAAGCCAAAGTATACTTCGGGTTTCCATGTGCCGTACAACTTGCACACAGTGTGCATGATGCAAATTTTATCATGTTCGCAGGCAGCATGGTTTTCCTAAAATGCATCTTTGCATACTGTCTGTGCATGTGCCTGGCATTAACTTTGCTATATGATGTGTCACAAAGCAGTCGTAGAGTGCACACATCAAACATGTCCATTTAGGCTTGGGGTCAAAAGAGTATACTTTGAAAAGCTGAGCGCTCAAACGTGCGGTGTGCACAAGACTGAAGGGAGAAAAACAAAGTATACCATTTGATGAAAGATTACAAAGACAAAATTTCTCTCTTTGGAATAATGTGCACTGATGAATAATGTGCACAGCAGTGGTGGTGGTGAAGTGGGCTAAAGCATAGAACTAGTAAGCAGAAGGATGCCGGACCAATCCCCACAGCCACTACCACTGTCCTTGAGCAAGGCACTTAACTCCAGGTTGCTGTGGTGGGATTGTCCCTGTAAAAATGCAGTTCACACAAATTGCATTTTTTTTTTTTTTTTATTTCAAAATGTTTTTTTTACGTAAATTCAAAGTCATTTTGATGTTTTCTTTTCTGGGACTTAATGTAAAAAATGTGGTGTAACCAAATGACAGTGAAAAATATTATTAATATTAACAATATTATTATTAAACAATTATTAAGATATAATTTAAGTATTATTATTACTATATGAAAAACTTTGTCCACCAAATCAAAGTAAGGTGGTGTAACCAAAATGCAGGTAGCCATTTTTTTGTTTTGTCATGTGGCAAGAAAACCATAAAACAGAGAGGACCCCTTTAGACCCTCATGACTGTGCGAAATTGTTAAAATATATCATATATTTTAATAAAAATGAACATTTGGTTCATGTTAAATGGAGTAAAAAACAAACAAACAAACAAACAAACAAACAAACAAACAAAAAAAAAACAATCTAAAAAATATTTTATCTTAAAAAATGTCTGTTTTTTTTATTATTATTATTATTATTATTATTATTAAAGTGTGTACACTAAAGTGTATTTGAGGTGCAAGGAAAGGAATAGTTGAAACCCAAAAATGAAAATTATGTTATCATTTACTCACCCTCATGCCATCACATATGTGTATGACTTTCTTTCTTCTGCTGAACACATATAAAGATTTTTAGAAAAACATCTCAGCTCTGTAGCTCCATACAATGCAAGTGAATGGTGACCAAAATTTGAAGCTCCAATAAGCACATAAAGGCACCATAAAAAAATAATCCATATGACTCCAGAGGTTTAATCTGGTCTTCTGAATAGATCTTTGCAGTTTTGGGTGAGAACAGACCATATGTAACTCCTATTTCACTGTCATCCTGCCATTGCAGTGTCTAATCACCTTCATGATTGACGCGTGCGAAGAGCGCTAGATGGCGCTGGGGAGTGTAATCGAGCTTGCAATCATTATTGCCAAGGAGACTGCTGATGTCAAGATTTATAGTGAAAAAGGAGTTATATTTTGGTCTGTTCTCACCCTCAACCAATTGGTTTTACCAGTTCACCTTTTACTTGATCGTTCCACCACTTGACATTTTTAAAGGCATTGAATCTTTTTTTCTTTTTTTTTTTTTTAAATGCTATAAATGTTTTTCTAATATGTATGAAATTGTTTGACTGTTCTGTGTTTGTTTGTTTGTTTGTTTAAAGAACTATGTTGTGTCTGGTTACACAGAGCTGCAATGATACTATCTCAGTATCTGGCTGCCTAGCTGTAGTTCACTGCTAATGTTTGTGGTTGGGAAAACCCACACACTTATGAGTAACAGAATAAGTCATTCTTGATTCATCTTCTCGATATCCTACTGAGACCAAACAAGTCTTGAAGGCTTATGAAATAATAAAGTGCGTATGAAGTTTATGAGCAATTTAACAGTGGCTGGTTGATAAACATTGATTGGGAAGATATGTAGGCTACATAAAGAAAAGGTGATCGATACATAATAACAGGACATGCAGAGTGAATTACTCGACTGCAGCATTTATACCTGTTAAGGAAAAACTGAAAACCAAATTTTTTTAAAGTAGCAACCAATTTCCCACTTGGAAATTAACTGTAGAGTGGATATAACAGCCTGTTTTATTTATTTATTTTTTAACTTGAACTTAATTTTCTATGTTATATGTCACACATTATTAAAAATCGACATTTTGTACTACTTAATCAATTTGCTTATGTCAAGTTAAATCCAGTTTTTGAATGAAGTGTGCCCATTATTCAAAATCCAGAGACAAACCTCATTAAAAACCCTCTATGTTAAACAGATGCTGAAAGTAAACCTCAAATAAATGTAAATTTAGACAAAATCTCTATATCCTTTTGTACACCAAACATACAAAAACTAATGGCGGTTATCAATCATTACAGTATAATGAATGCCTTGTAAGATTTACACACTCTCAGTTGGGACAAGATGATAACCAGAAGGTTTCACAGTTTTTGCACAATGCTACACACATACAGTACACCCACCTGCAGAGTGCATACTTCACTCAAACACACATGCATACCCAAACCTAATTTCTTTAATGATGCATGATGTTAATGTGTAGTTAATGCTCTGTGACCAGGTCCTGTGGCCTGCACTCCATTGTACTTTAAATTACAGTTCGCATGAAACAGTTCTCTCCTGACCAACTTCCCATAAATGGAAACAGATTTGGATGGCAGGAGGTGTGTTCAAAAGATAAAATGGGGAGGAAGAAAAACTGTATATTGCATTCCATCCAGATACGGCCACCAGAGCCATATGCAAACACACACTTTCAGTCATTTTCCTTTGTAGTCTCAGAACAATGTGGCTTGTGTCTTTTAGAAGAACCAAGTGTGATGACCCCCAGCAGATGGTGGTTTGGGTAGGAGATACAGGATGCCAGGTTTTCATTAGATAAACCACCAGTTGGGATTCTCAGCACCCATGGCCAGCACCACCTGTGGGTGGTCATCCATCATCTTGCCGTGATGGTTGCCAGGAGGACAACAAATGCCAACTGTGGCCCAAGGGACAGCTTCACACTCATTCAAGTACATCGCTGCTGAGGAAATACACACCTTGCACAATTTATACTCCACATAGATTTTACAAACTCTGACAATGGAAGTTGTAAGGGGAAGTGAATATATTTGGCAGCTATCAGTACCCATTATAGCTTTACTTTACGTGCGATCAGCATTTTGACACTGTTTTGCACTTGACTGAACACGATCCAGCGTCAAGCTAGTGTTTGCCTCTTTCTTTTAAAGAGTTTTGCTTCAGGGAGTAACTGATGACTAAAACAGCTCTGGCAATGCAGACAGAACCACACATGGATTTAATACATTCGCCATAATCAGGACAATCAGTGTAAAACAACATTTGCGGAGTAATCTGCAACCACTTCCAATCCTGAGTCACTGCCATTGTAGAGGCACAGAATGGCTTTGTCATGTCGTTGATTGCTAAAAGATTGGTAAGCAGACAAAAGAGGCACCTGATGGGCGCTTGGGGAGATTGTGGTTGAGGAATGAGAAGAACTTTGACATGCAAACATGAAGCTCATTACATGATGAAACCCCTTCAATGGGCTTTGCAAGTGCGTCTGTCTCCTAGCACACCGGGCTGCTGTGGGGGTCACCTTGCTTGTTAGGAGGGCCGTTCTCATTAAAATGTGCTTAACGTTTTCCTCTGTTTTACTCGCAGGCTCTCAGTCCCATTCTCGGAGTCATTTCCTAACATACTGCCAGAAGTTGCCTGCAACAGTTGAGGGGAAAACAGGGGAACGTGGAGGGAGTGAGTGGAGGAATGTGTTCCATTTCCTGATGAAAAAGACTGACTGGCAGGGCTGTATGGCGGTGGTCTGGCAGATGGAAGCATGCTCAGTAAGGAGTGCTCTGGGTTCTGGTGTCCAGGGTGCAAGAGCTGAGCATTCACAGATGTGTTGTTTCTACAATACAATGGATTTATTTTCTTTGGCTAAATTCGACTTTCTATAGGTGACGTGACATAGAGGCTAAAAACCGCTCATTGTATCAATCTGGAACGTTGTGAACACAACTTTGTTTTCAGGCAGACTAATAAAAAGTCCTGGGTGATTTTACTCAGAAGTTCTGTCAAACCAACCAACTGGATTAGGACTCACTAACTTGAGAATGCTTTTCCCGGTTTTCTGTGTCATATGCATCAGACCAGTGCATGGACTGTGGTTGGTTCATCTGAGTCTGAGACTAGCAGAACCAAAACCAGGGGTTAACATAGGATTTTTTTTCATGTGGTGGAAAACTAAAATCTGGTGTGGATTCTCATGCCCTTAGTATCACTGAAAAAACATAATTGCCTATTTTGAACATATATGGGGGAAAAAAATGCAACAAAATATGAAATTCACATACGGTATATGGGTGTTTCTTCAACAGGTGTTGATTTTTTTTTTTTTTTTTTTTTGTGGATTTTCTCCTCTTTTCTCCCCAATCTGGCATGCTCAATTCCCAATGTGCTCTAAGTCCTCGTGGTGGCGTAGTGACTCACCTCAATCCGGGTGGCGGAGGACAAATCTTAGTTGCCTCTGCCTCTGAGACAGTCAATCCATGCATCTTATCACATGGCTTGCTGAGCGTGTTATCGCGGAGACCTAGCGTGTGTGGAGGCTTCACGCTATTCCCACGGCATCCACGCCCAACTCACCAGGTGCCCCACCGAGAGCGAGAACCACATTATAGCAACCATGAGGACGTTAACCCAATGTGACTCTACCCACCCTAGCAACCAGGCCAATTGGTTGCTTAGGAAGCCTGACTGGAGTCACTCAGCATACCCTGGATTTGAACTTGCGACTCCAGGTGTAGTAGTCAGTGTCTTTACTTGCTGAGCTACCCAGGGCCCTGGTGTTGATTTTTATTAAAATGAACAGGTTTCAACTTTTTCTCAATCTTTTCTTTTTGTTATATGAAAATCACATTAAAACTGATTTGGAAACTATTTACCAGGCCTTAATCCATAATTTATTTTTGCTAATTTTCAAATGCCTTTTATGTACAGAATTTACTGTTTTAGACTTTTCCCAGACCCAATTTGTCAATATTAAACTATAAAAATCTATTACAAAAATACAAATGATTACGTTACTTGTCAAACTTTCAATCTTAAACTGAAAATCTAAATAAAGAATGAAATAAACATAAACAATTGCAATATTTATTTTGTGAAAATTATATATATATATATATATTATATAAATAAAAAAAAAAACAATTATGACTGTCCCACAGTTGTGGTGTCATTTCCACCACATCAAACGATTTTGCCCATTATAAAGTTTCAAAGGGTAGTGTACTTAACTAAGTCAGCAGATGAAATATGAGACAAGTGATGTTTGAAGAAAACAAAGAAAATTCAGGGAAATATAACTTATGAGCAGAACATTTTTATTGAGCGTTATTTCGAATCAAGCTGTAATTTTGGCCAAATTATGCAAAAAGTGTTGAAATATTGTCTGTGTATGTTTAGGATACATAAAATGTTACCATTTAATTTATTACTTTCAGAAAAAAAATGACAAAAATGACTCTCCTGCAATGCATGTACATAACATGTTGGACACTGTTAGTAGACAAATAACTAAAGTCTTGAAATGACTTAAATTGACAAATAAAACAAATTATTACAATTGTTAACGAGACTTTACTTTTTAGAAGTTCACAATGCTAAACGTGACCAAAGATGAAGAAATGATGATATGATACTGTATTAAGCTGTAATTTTGGCCAAACTATGTAAAAAGTTAAAATATGTTAAAATATTATCTGTGTATGTTTATGATACATACAATTTTAGCATTGTATTAGCCTTATAGTGAGATAAAGGGGTTAGACATTTTGTTTAAGAAAATGTCATTTCCGTCACTGTAATTTCCACACAATACAGAATTTGAGATGTGGTGAAAATTACACTGTCGTGGGAATTTATGACTTTCAGAAAAAATGACAAAAATGAAAAATCTCCTGCAATGCATGTACATAACCTGTTGGACACTGTTAGTAGAAAAATAAGTCAAGTCTTGAAATGACTTAAATTGACAAAGTAAAAAACAAAAATGTAACAAGACTTTACTTTCTAGAAGTTCACAGTGCTAAAGTGCCCAAAGTTAAAGAAATACCCATTTACTGTACATATTGTTTAAGCTATTTGCATTAAGTGCAAAAAGTGATAGATGCTATTTGAACTAAATTCTATTTACACTAAGTGTTAATAGCAACAAAAAAGCATCTACATTGCACCAAGTACAATTAGTGTTACAATTAGTTGCACCCCGGTGCAAATAGTGGCAGATTCTATTTACACTCAATTAAATACTAACATGGGGCATTACTGCAGCATCTTTATTGTGTCTGTTCTAACAAACACCCTACTCCAACTTCTACCCCTAAACCTAACCCTAACCTTCCTTTACAAAAATTAACCAAGGTTTTACTACAGTAGCCATAGCATCACCATGGTATTTTGTAATAAAATAATATTAACAATAACTTGTAACAATAGCAGAACCCTTTTTGGTGCTGAATAGAACCTTCTTTCCTGAAGTGCTATTTAGAACCTCAATACTATTGAGAATAAAGAACCTATAAAGAACATTTTTGATGCAAGGAGGGTTTTTTTATCTACCCCTCTATATATCTGATCCTATAAAATATTATAGCCTATATGATGGTTTTACATTAAATAGAACCAACCAACCAAACAAACAAACAAACAAATAAAAGCAAGGTATGTGTGTCAATTAAGAACATTTATTTTCTATTTAAATGAAAGAATGAGAAAAAAAAAATATCAATGCTTTTACAGCAATCATTAGTTGAATACATGAATAAATTATTATGATTAATTCAAAATGCATAAATCACTCACGTTAATAAATACATCAATTAAGACATAACGTGAAAGAGTCAATAAATGCATATGCAAATGAATAGCAGACCCCTACATTGCTCCACACATAATGGCTGGGATAGAAACTTGTACATTCTTTTATCTTTTATATAGAGAGTCTTTTTCTTCCATACTGACAACCAATCCTTCAAGGAAGAACAACGTCCCATGGAAACACAAATGTAATGAAGGCTAAACTGACGGCTTCACTAAAATATCTGCACAATCCTCTATGATGTCTTCACCATCCATCACTGTGTATTTTGGTGTATTTGAGTGGCAACCCCTCTCTGCAGATAATGATGTTGTGGGGTCCAACAGCGTCTGTCTGAACAGAAATACAAAATTAGGTTCAGAGTCTGTGTTTCAGTATATGTGGACAATGTAAGTGAGCCCTTCACAATGTGAAAAAGAAAAAGTGAAATTAAGTGTGATAGGTTTTTATTTTATTTATTTATTTATTTTATGACTGGGCAAAATGTTTATGCATAAACCCAAGTAAATAATTGAAACATTCCTAAATTCTATATGGACACAAATTCTGTCTTTATAACTTACATGCTTAGTGGAGAAGCGGAGAGAAGTATCCTCACCGAACACAGCTGGAAGACATAGTGTAGCTGCTTTTTAACGGTAAACCTATGACACAAAGAATTTATGTTGTATTAATTAATTACAGTGTATAAATTAATGGCAAAAATAGATATGAAAATAGAAATAGAGATAAAAGTACTTAAAACTCACATAAGACAGGCATAAGCTGCTATCAGAGCAGACAATGAATCACACCCTGGGTGGGATGGATACCTGAAATCACAATAAAAATGCAAAATTACCCCCTTTTTTAGAACATTATGTTAGTATTTTAAAGAAAATGACAAAATGACAGCTTACCTCTTGAGTTGGTCACTTGCATTTTCTGGTAGAGACCTATAAAATAAAAAAAGACAATCTTATGGCAAGGAAACCACCAGTTACAGAAAGTTTTACTTTGTGAAGTTTAAAATTTAAAGCGCTTAATATGGACTTGCTCAACATTTATCAAAACTTACTCATGTGCTGTGCTGTCTTTATCAAGCAGTGACAATACCATCTGATGTCTGATAACAGGCATAGTTTCATTAGTTCTGTGATTATTAATTATAGGTTATAAGCACTAAAGTTGGTCCATCAGTCTCATGCCCTGCAGGGAGAGAAAAACAGATGTCATGAGCTCTATGTTCAGGTTGTATGATCAAGAATTCCCTTCAAGGTTATTAAATACATTGGCAAAAAAATAACTTGATGTAGGTTTTCATTTGGACTATGTAGGGATACATTTCTAAATCTAAAGGTTAAAAAGCTCTGAGTAAAATAACTTACTGAATTGCATTATTGAATGCGTACAGGACTGTCAGGATTTTATGTGTTTTTGTTCATGTCTTTTACTTTAAATTAGTTCCATGCCAGTTTCCTTGCCATGTGACCTTGTCATGTGTTTCCCATGTTCTTGTATCTTGTCCCCATTGGTTCATTGTTTCATTAAGTTGTTAGCAGTCTTGTTATCTTGGTTAGAGTCCTAAGTGTTCATTGGTTATCATTGTCATGTGTTCTCCCAAGTCCTAGTATTTAACCCTCATGTTTGCCATTGTCCATTGTTGAGTATTGTTCGTGTAATGTTGGTTCCATGATCAAGTCATGTCAAGTCATGTTTACGTTTTGTTTCATAGTCAAGCCAAGTCATGTCAAGTCAAGTTTAGTTAAGTCAAGTTCATGTTTATGTTTTGTTCACGTTTAAAGTTAGAATTCTTGGATAGCACTTTTGTAAATAAACTGCACTTGGGATCATCACACTTCATCATCATCTCTTTGTTTACCTTGTTGCCAGCCAACGTTACAGAGACAATGTTGCAATGAGAAAACATGTTGCGCAGTTAGTCATGCAAATGCTTACATTGTAACAGCATGTGGAACATTCCGCCATCCAGTTTACTGTATATTCTTCTAGGATTTTTATGACATGAATGAGCTGAGAAAATGCGATCTCCCCAACACGAACAGTTCCAGCCATGGCGGTAACAAAAGTGGTATAAATCATGTCTTCAAATTTGGGCAACCTTTTAAATAATTGTTTTTCTCCCAAACAACACATTTACGATAAACTGTAAACCTTAAATTCGTCATGGTTTCACTTTCAAAAACTGCGAAAAATAAGCAAATGCTCACTCCCATTTAAGTGAGCTAATGGGATTTTTTGTTCCTGAAAACTTTCCTGCTAAAACTACAAATGGTTAAAATGTGTCAGTGACATATTTAAAAAAAAAAAAAAAAAATATATATATATATATATCAAGTTTACCTGTGGTGACAGTCTTAGTAGCTGTCGGCTGAGCTGCCAGGACTGTGAGTGAACCAGTGACGCGATGGCTTTGAAATAATTTATTGACAGTTATATTCAAAAACCAAAAGGGTGGGCATAAAGAACCACTAATGCCCAACGCAAAGAACCATTTCAGCACAAAAGGGTTTTTCAGAAAGATATGGTTCTATATAGAACTATTAAAGTCAATAAAGAACCTTTGAAGAACCATCTTTTTTTAGAGTGTATATTAACATCATATTACTGTGGTAACACCATGTTTAATTGCATTAAAATTTTGGCTTCTGCCAAAAAAAAAAAAAAAACTACATTATTACTATAGTAATAAAATGGTTAATTTTACCTGGATCAAACCTTTCAACTCAACTCCCTGACCTTCACCGTGACCAAATCACTGCGAGGAAATCAACATTTATATTAATTTTTAATTATTATCATAAGTAGTATTAAAGAAAATATTAAGAGTGGAGACAGAAAAAAGGATGGGAAAAAGTGGGACAAAAGCGGAATCGAGCCCAGGTCGATCGCACGAAAAAGAACATCCACACCATCGTTACACCCCACGCCACTGCAGCAACACTAGAGGGGCAGTTTGTCTTACATTTTTTTGTGTTACCACCAGACTATTTGAGTGCAAGTGGCTGCTCTGTGTGGCAGGTGCTATTTACACCCAGTGCAAATAGTCCCTCCGTACATAGAAATATACAAATGTCATTCAAGCGTATCTGGTACCAGGATCCGCCACTGACAAATGCTTAATGTATGCACTTTATAGGTTTACTTTAATGGAGTTAAACCCCTAGCTATAACCATTGTGCCTTGAGCATGGCAATAAACCCCAGGTTGCTCAAAGAGGGAATGTCCTTATCCTTAAGTTTACTGAAAGTCTCTTTGGATAAAAGAGTCTGGCTCCTTAGCATCCATTTCTTGAAAAACTTTCCAGACCGCCCCAGCTCTCTCCCATACACACTCTTGGCATAATCTCACACTTCCACACAATCTTTGTTCTTTTTCTAAACCATCAGATTTTCTCCTCTCATCCATCCTCCCATCTTTCAATTTTCCTCTTCTCAAAAGGTCATCTGTCTTCTCTTTCATGCTCTCCATTTACTTCTCAAACATCATTTCTGAACATCTATAATCTTTTTCTACTTTTATCTCAGACATTCTTCTGTCAGCTTATTCTGGCTATGTTAGGACTGTACAGAACTTGTCTGCGTTTTACTCTCTAAACACTGTGGTGTGTAAGAGGAAAGTCAGGTCACTGCCTCTACCCTCCCGGCTTGAACTCGTTCTGAACTTCTTTGCCTCTTAATCTGTCACAATCTGCAGTCAACTCTTCCATTCCCTTTGAGAATTTTCCCCATGGAAGTCTTCTGCTTGAAGGGAAGTCAATAAAACCTAAGTATTTAATTACAACAGTCCTAAGCAAACGCTTAGGTTGAAATTGTGTTTTTTTTGGTTGGGCAGAGGGGGGGATTGGTGATAAAATACAAAGCAGATGTCCGCCAAAGCAACGCTTCAAAGCCTGGCCGATGAAGACATCGCTTATTTTTCATCTTCGTTTCAGTCTGCACAACATTCACCATGCACAAATATGTTCAAGCAGAAGCTTGAACTGGTATTAGGGCTGGCAAGCAGACACCACACTGAAAACAATTTGCTTAGAATTTGTCTTCCCCCTTTCTGCAGAACTCATGTCATGTGGTGAGCCTTGCATACATCACTTTGTGAGCATTCCCATTTTTTATAAGGAATCTGTTCTAACAAGTCTGTTTTCCATGCCGAAGCTCTCCTGGAAACAGATGCATGGGATTTCATGAATTTTCCGCCATTCCCGCTTCATAGTAAATACATTTTCTTGTCTGTGATGGACTTAAGCTTGCATCAGCCATTCGAAACGTAATCTTGTATGAGAAATATGCTTTGCTTCAGACTCAAATTGCTGCCTTGATGACTAAAACACACTTCGTATGGACTTGGTTAAAAAACATCCCCCGCAGTTGATGCAAGAGGGAGCACTTTGAAAGTAAATATTTTACAGTGACCTTTCAATGGATTTTACAAGCTAGTTAAGGTGTTTTAGAGGGGGCTGGCTTTTTCACACACTTAGTTTCTTCCATCATTAAACAAACAGTCTCTGTGGGAGTAGAGAGGGCCGAGTAGGCCCTTCTCTAAAAAGCCTGCTGAACGTAGTGCGATCTCAGAGTTCTCTCTGTAAATGCAAATAACAAAACAAGGGTGCAATAAAAAGCAAGACTTCTCTCCATAAAGAGAGAGAGAGAGAGAGAGAGAGAGAGAGAGAGAGGGAGAGAGAGAGAGACACAGAGAGCACGCTATAGCTGAGGTGGAAGAAAATGATCCAATGAGACACAAATGTCAGCTCTAACGACCCTCCAGGGCACCCTTCAGCAGTGACAGCTTGTTTCTCATGCAAACGAGGCCCAGTGCATCACTCTTACTCTCTTCTTCATCCCATTCCTTCTTGAGTTTCCTCCTCAATGCTTTCAGAGCAGATTTTTAGGACTGGCTGGAGTTATGCAGGCGTGGGGAGGTCCCGAAAGAGAGAGTCAGGGAGACGTTAAAAAAAGAGAGAGCACATTGACTGATGTTAGTGATATTGCAGGCCAAAGCTGGGCCTCTGGGTGCACTGAAAGAACCTGACCACCAACCACATCACAACAAATCAAAGAGGATCCTGTCTCTTGTGAACTTGGCTACAACCACACTCGCAGTGATCCAGCTCAGGATTTTGCTGCCCTGTTCTAAAGCATTCCAACTAGTTTATTATAGGATGCATAACACACACATTCCCAAGTGCAAATGGGTTTCAAAGCAAAAGCCCCTGCAAGTCATTTATATTGTTCAGAGAATGACAACCAGGATGGAAATTGTCAATGATGTATTATGTTATTTGACAAATTAATGATCCAGTGACAGAACAGTTTTAAAAGATAGTTTACCCAAAAATGAAAATTCTGTCATCATTTACTCACCTTTATGATCTTTCTTTTCTTCAACAATGAAGCCTCAGTTACTATCATTACATCTTTTTCCATACAATTAAAGTAAATGGTGACTGAAGCTTCAACATTCTGCCCAAATTTGACTTATGTTTTGCATGGAAGAAGGTAGGTCATAGACCCTGGAACATAATTTCTCTCAAAAGAGACAGTCCTAACCCTAAATCTACTCTGAATCCTAACCATAACAACCCACCCCCCCCCCCCCCCCACAAAAAAAATAGATCAGTGATTAAGAATTGTGTTGAAGGCCCTAATCCTTGTCCTAAACTTAAAGGCCGATTATATTTCTGCATTTAACCTACCAATGTCTATGCAGTGGATTGCCTTTATTGTTCTGCACTGGTTTGTCTGCATCGTTCTGTGGGTGCTTTATTTCTGAAATAATAATTACACATTTCATAAATAAACAAAAGCAAATGTAATTTGGATTGAAAAGTACTTATTAAATTATTGTAGTATGTAGGCTATGTGAACATGCTGAGATTTAGGTATTTATTTTACATGTTGCCTGCCATGCAGAGAAAAAAATAAATAAATTAGGTATGCACTCTATGCTTGGTCTTGAGTTGCTTAAATAATAAATGAATATTTTATATATGCTGAAAAACAAATAATCTAAACTAGTGTTTTAAAGCTTAGATGTTGGACTTTACTATGCATTTAGGCAATAACTCTTAACAAATGCTTTGTATTACCTAACAAATTAGAAGTGTTCCCTTTTCATATCTAATTAAATGTTATTATTTACTCTACACAATCCAGTGAAACACACGGTCAAAACATCGTACAGATCGAAGATGTCTCGAGCAAAATAACACAAGCACATTTTTGGTCTCGAGCAGGATAAAACAAGCACATTGTTTTTCTCACAGACCAAATCATATCACCCTGTAGCTCAAGACTGGTTGCCTACTGAAGCTAAGCAGGGCTGAGCCTGGTCAGTACCTGGATGAGAGATCTCCTGGGAAAACTAAGGCTGCTGCTGGAAGAGGAGTCCAGCAGGGGGTGCTCACCCTGCAGACTATGGAGGTCCTAATGCCCCAGTATAGTGATGGAGACACTATACTGTAAAAAGGCACTGTCTTTTGGATGAGCCGTTAAACCGAGATCCTGACTCTCTGTGGTCATTAAAAATCCCTTAATTACACCCCTACTCTTTTGTGTCCTGGCCAAATTCCCCCCATTGGCCCTTCTCAATCATGGCCTCCTAATAATCCCCATCCATTAACTGGCTCTTATCACTTCACTCTCTCCACCAATAGCTGGTGTGTGGTGAGCGCACTGGCGCACTATGGCTGCCGTCGCATCATCCAGGTGGATGCTGCACACTGGTGGTGGTTGAGGAGAGTCCCCTGTTCACTGTGTAAAGCGCTTTGAGTGTAGTGTCAGAAAAGTGCTATATAAAAATGTAACGTTCATTCAAATATAGAGTATATCGAGTGAAAGCACATAGTTTATAAGTTATAAAGTTGTAAAAACAAGCAATGTGATCACAAAAACAATGTGATATGATGCACAGATCTTAAAATAATCTTGTAAAAAATGTCAAGCTACCTCAGATATATATATTTATTTTTAAATCATACTGGGGGAGGGTCTCTGGTTACAAAGTGGACCAATCACTGCTGCTGTGGTCTGCGTAGGTGTGAAGTGTAGTTAAATGTTTGTAAGGTGCAAGTCAGGCTACAGTGTAGGTTTGAAATACAAGTATAAATCAGCCTTAACTCTAACATTCACCATAAACATAACCATACAAATCTGATTGGTTGATAGAAATGTTGTTCCAGACAAAAAAGGATGTTAATCCAGGAACATGTTCTACTTGGCAAAATCACCATTGTGCCCATGAGAAAAGCACCATTATCAGGTTGCTCCAGGGGTCTTTTTTTCTTTAAGAAACTCATGGCATGATACTTGCAGAAACAATTTCCACCAGCCCTTGTTATGTGGCAATAACGAAAGATTATACATTTATTGCAGGTCTACAGACTGAATGAATGCTCCAGTGCGACTTTCAGATCAGGAAAATAAATAATGTGCACAATGAACAGTCTAGAATTGCACATCAAACCACAAATCTCTAAAGTCCTTTTAGTCTGACAGATTTCTCCATAAAACAAAAGGCCTTTTGAGGAAACCAGTGCATATCTGTTACAAGTATTTTTTCTTCTACCATCATTGACACAATGCAAGTAGAGACAATCTCTCAGGCCTGCTTTTCCTCAAGGATAATTTTGGTGCTTCTTCAATGTCAGCAGAGATTGGTGATTATGACTGGCTTACTCATGCATTCTCGCTCTTGTCAAAACATTGATAAATGGGTTAAAAGTGTAACACAGAATCGCCATGGAAATGCATTAGACTTCAAAGGCAGAGAGTTGGTGGGACATTCCCTCTGTCATGTTCTGATTGGTCTCAGGATATGACTCTATCCAGAGCCACTCTGCTCGATGAGGAGCTGTGCTTCAAAGTGACATTGCCTGTTTATGGTTGAAGTCTACTAGCTTTTGAGGAGATCTGATAACCCAATATTGGACGGGTGAGTCGGTGATTAAATGTGCATGTGTTTGTGTAGGTGGATGAGGTTGTGTGTTGATGACATGGTGCAGATTTAAGTTATAGTTATTCCTCACTTCGAAGGATCTTCAGGCTTCTAGTTTCATCCCAAGACTTAAAACATAACACAAATAAATATAAGTTCAAATAGAGACACACATACTAATATATAACGTTCGGTTAGATGTTCACAAACACCATAGATGTGGTGCAAATACCTACACCATAGGTTTACGCAGACCTTAACTCTCTGATTAACATCCATATGTGTGTATAGGGGAGACCGGGGCTAGTTGTCACACTTTTTTAGCTTGGCTTGCAACACTAGCCTGGCTCTCCCTGAAACATGCTTTGAATGCACGTGTGGACTGCTGCTTGAGGGTACTTTCACCCAAACACTTTTGGTGCGCACCCGGGTTCGAATGACATCAAAGTTTGGTTCAACTGGATGATGTGAATGCTGTTTTCCGAACTTGGGAACTGCACCCCAGTCTGCTTGAAAAGGTGGTCTGGAGTACGGTTCATGTGAACTCCAATACGGTTTGTTGCTGATATGAACGCAATAGTACCAAATGGCAGAAGTGAATCGCTGTTGATGATGTATATTTCACATCTTCGCAGGCTCCCGATCGCAATTATTATGGAAAAATGCATTTCTCCCAGAAAGACTCAGACAAATTAGAATAATCATTATATGGGGATGGAATGGTTTCCTTTGGCGTAAGCCCCGTCTTTCAGTTCAGTGCTCAGATTCTCGCTCGAATGTCAGATCCTGCCAAAAGACGAATAGCAGGGGAGAGTAACTTACCCCTACAGCAGGACGGGACCTAAACTGGTAGTGAAGGGGTGGATGGGGGGGTAAAAACAATGCACATAACGCAATAACCGACAGCTGTAGATTTATAAAGAAGATGCTGGATTATGATTGGAGGAGACACCTGAATTGAATGAATGGAGTATGCTACTACAAGACTTCCAGACAGAACTACTGCAATGCTTCCATTTCTCATACCTGCTTGTCTCCAAATAAACTGGCATCAGAGAGCAGCTCACATCTTCACATCTTTTGCAACGCATCCATGGGCTCGCAGCAAACAAATGCTAACATTCTTCACATCATTGCAGGGTTGTGGACTCGAGTCGCATGACTTGGACTTGACTTGGACTTGAGTCAAAAATTTTATGACTTAAGACATAAAGAAAAATCATTTGGACATAAAGAATACAATATCGAAGGTAACAAAAGGATTGCAAAATGTAGAAACTGTGGTTTAAAAATTACGCTTCATCAACAATGCCCAATTTTGTGAGGCATCTAAAACCCACAGACTGAGGTAAGTTAAGATTGTTAACTGTTACACATCAGCTATGGTATAGTAGCATTTAACTTATTGTGTTAACTGGCTTAGCTAGCTAGCTACTGATTTCCACAGAGCTCAGTGCACTGCAACTACACTTTTAGCATGAATTATTTTGCACACCTCATTGCTAAAACATGCTAAAAAATGCACTGTGGACCAACGGTTGCCACCCGTCCCCTAAAATACAGGATCATCCCGTATTTAAAGGTGAAATTATGCATCGCATATCAAATCAGTACGGGACGCGATTTGTCCCGTATTTAAGCTGGTACAGATCTTTCATTTAACATTAAGTAGGAAATTTTGCGTACTGTGGGTAAGTGGTCATCTGAAAAGGCAACACATTGTGCTAAAATGTGCCGATGCTGTGGAGGGTTTGGTAAGGGACTGTGTGAAAAGTCCACACATTGTGCTAAAATGTGCTAATACTATGGAGGGTGTAATTACTATAGTAATTAATATTTAGACACTAATTTGGACAAAGAGCGCTAATGATTTTTTAAGACTTGACGCTTAAAGTTGAGGACTTCGGACTTGAATTGGGACTTGCCTGTCTTGACTTGGGACTTGACTTGAGACTTACTTGTGACTTGCAAAACAATGACATTTTCTCACCTCTGCATCATTGCACTTTCAATGCAGGAGACAAACACAAGTGTCGTTCTGCATGGCAAGTTTTCGTGGTAAATCCAAAGAGAAAAAGATTAATACTTCACTTAACACAGTGATGTCTTCTCGAGTTGTTACCTAGTTACAGTGGTAAACAGCTGCCGCATGTACTCACGTTGATGATGTAATCTGACCGTGGGTTGGACCCAAATAATATGATGTGAATAGAGACCAGTGGAGGCATTGGGAGAGTTGGAAATTAAATTGGGTATGGTCCAAGCAATCGAACCAAGTGTGAAAGCACCCTGAGACTGCCCGAGAGCCTGCCTTAATGAAAGAAGCTGCAAAAAGTCAGAGATTCTCAGCCACAGTGAAATAAACCATAACAAATTATCGGGCAGAAATATCTGCATTAATTCCACTATTGTCACAATAATAATATTTTGATTTTCCTGGTTATCTGCCAATAATATATGGCCACCGATATTTTGTGCATTCCTAAAAAATACCTTTGTCTGAAGAAAGAAATGTATGCTTTCAGTAAAAATCTGCCTTCATAATATAGTCGACTCTTGCCTGAATTAATGCCAGTGTGGTTTGACTATGTTCACTGTTTACCCAAGAGTTATAACAAAAATATGATAGTGGAAATATTACTGTGGAGGGTAGAACATTTTTTTTTTATTATTTAAGATGGTTTTGAATTAGCTCTTTGAAACCAAAACACAAAACTTTGCGCAATTGGACTTTTGACTTCAAATCTTATTGTTACTGAGAAAAAGCCCTTGTGACAAATTTCTAATGTTACAACGAGCCCCGGTCTCATCAACAACAAAAGTACATATGTTTTATGTGCATGTACTCACACTCACACAGGTTTTCCTACAACACACATGCACGTGCCCAGGCACAAATGCACATGGTACTTAAAGTATCTATACACATTCATACATTCACACTAATACACACACTCATCTAAGGATCATGTTTTTGCTGGGCTCATGTGCACAGTAAATCTGACCCCAGAGAATAATTACATGAGGTTCTCCCTTTAGATCACGGCCCTTCAGGGTCACTGTGTGTGGGCCTGTGCACGTGCAAACGGATAGTAGTTTTTACGTAGGCGTTTGTTTGTTTGTGCATGTATGTGTGTCACCATCAGGGGCAATGTGTGTGTACTGGCCGGCATCCATAAGTAATGTGTGGGTGCTCGTAAATATGTATCTCTATAAAACTTAAACATGTTTGTGAGGCTTTGTATTTGCCTTTGTTCAAATGGGAAAAGATAAAAGAGACGGCCTTTCATATCTCACCATCTGACCAACAGCGCTGTTGTTTTCTCATGGGTCGTGCTCCACAAAAGACCTGACAGGAAGCAATTAGACTGCTGCTTGTGTGTTGTTTATACTTCCTGTTTTTGGCTGAGAGCAGCAAGCACTCTTGACAATGCCGCAATGAACTGATGCACAAAGCCAAGCACAGGCATGTTAGGAAGCCGACATAAATCATGTTCGCTTTGAAACCGAGATGATAGCGTCATCTAAATATGAGCTTCATCTGTTTGATTGTACTGCCACTGTATTGAACTTATAGTGGGACTAAACTCCTGAACTCATGATGATGCTTTACAGGAAGAACCATTCCATAATTGTTATGTAAACAGTGAACTGGTGCGCTAAATGTCTCTACGGTAAAATGAATTGGAATTTGATAACAGCACCCTTCAAAGAGCACAGCTGTAAAAACTGCATACAACCAGCTTAAATTACCTCAACAAATGCCTTTTTCCTGCCATATACAAACATCAAGGCTTTAAAGAAAATCCAAAGTTCAGAAAAACTGTTTACAAGTAACATATGGTAAGAAGATGGATGATCAACGATGGTTGTTTGTTTATGCTGGAATAGATGGGAAATTAAGAAATTGTAAACTTAGAGATTTAAAGGGATATTTTTTTTGTCTTAAAGGGAAATTTTGTCATAATTTACTCACCCTCATGTTGTTACAAACCCATATGACTTTCTTTCTTCTGTGAAACATAAAAGGTGATTTTTTAAAAAGACTTCACAGGGTTTATTTTCCATATGATGCAAGTGAAAAGTAATTGTGGTCTGTGAAGTAAAAAAAAAAAAGTCCTGGTTACTTGCGTAACCTCCGTTCCCTGATGGAGGGAACGAGACGTTGTGTCGATGTAGTGACACTAGGGGTCACACTTGGGAGCCCGAGACACCTCTGGTCTTTGATAAAAGACCAATGAAAATAGGCGAGTGGTATTTGCATGCCACTCCCCCAGATATACGGGTATAAAAGGAGCTGGTATGCAACCACTCATTCAGGTTTTATGCTGAGGAGCCGATATAAGGTCCGGCCATTTCAGCGGGTAGTTCAGCGTTGTGGCAGGAGGGACACAACATCTCGTTCCCTCCATCAGGGTACGGAGGTTACACAAGTAACCATGACGTTCCCTATCTGTCACTCACTCGACGTTGTGCTGATGTAGTGACACTAGGGGTCCCTATACGAAACGCCACAATTGGCTGAACTGTGTTACGTGAACTGGCGGTGTGTGGTGGCCAGACTACTGTGTGCCTCATAGCCAGCACACCAGGTTGACACGTAACCTCCCCCAACATAGTTTTGAGTGTCGAACGGCCCTTTTTGGGGACAAGTCGACTATCCAAAAGATAGAGACAGGCTTAACCCAGTCGTGGCCTCTTTTCCCCTTCTTTTTTTCCCACTCCCTAAAAAAGAAGGGGGATTATCCGACTGGGCTGCCACGTCAAGTCGGGGGGTGTCCCTGCCAAGGGGAAGACACAGCGGAGACCAAACCTCGCCCAAAGAGGGGGGGGATATTTAAGTGGAAGGATACGTCACATGGTCTTTCCAACCATGTGGAGAGTCTTCAAGTAGATCCTGCCCAATGGGGGAGGAGTTACTACAAACATGGAGACAGGGGCAGAGGGGCTCTGCCCAAGGAAGATGCCGTTTGCCAACGGGGAAACAAATTAGCGGAAGATATATATCGCATGGGGTTAGCCTTACAGGGAACCGCCACATGCTGAGCACCTACCCCAGAACAGGGCTTTTAGTTAGTGCGTGTACTGGGCCGGCAGCAAATCTCTCCGAAAACTTGACTGCCACAGGGCTCAGAGGAAGTCAACCAGGGAACAAACTTGTGAACACTACTGGGAATTAATGGCGCATGTCTTCAGCTCAAAAGGAGGTGGAAGGCGCTATGTGCAAGCGATACACTCGGCCGGCTATTACAGGCTTTTCCGCTTGTGTTGCGTGCCACTACCTGGTATGAAACTGGTTCCACCCAGAGGTTGTAGAACCTTGCAAAGGTGTTGGGTGTTGCCCAGCCCGCTGCTCTGCAAATGTCTGTTAGAGAGGCACCCCTGGCCAGGGCCCAGGGAGCCGCTACACCCCTGGTAGAATGGACTCATAGCCCTATCGGGGGTGGCATGTCCTGGGCGACATATGCCATAGTTATGGCATCAATGAGCCAGTGGGCGATCCTCTGCTTGGAGACAGCGCTTCCTTTCCGCTGTGCACCAAAGCAGACAAAGAGCTGCTCAAAGATTCTAAAGCTCTGTGTGCGATCCAAATAGATGCGTAAAGCGCGGACACAGTGATGACAGGGCTGGGTCTGCCTCCTCCTGGGGCAGGGCTTGCAGGTTCACCACCTGGTCCCTAAAAGGGGTGGTGGGAACCTTGGGCACATAGCCCGGTCAGGGTCTCAGGATCATGTTAGAGTAACCCGGACCGAACTCCAGGCACGTTTCACTGACAGAGAATGCTTGCAGGTCACCTACCCTCTTGATGGAAATGAGTGCAGTCAGGAGGGCAGTCTTCAAGGAGAGTGCCTTAAGCTCGGCTAAATGCAAAGGCTCAAAGGGGGCTCTCTGTAGACCCTGAAGAACTACAGAGCGGTCCGGTGAGGAAACAAGGTGTGGACTGGAGGGATTCAGCCTCCTGGTGCCTCTTAGGAACCTGATGATCAGGTCGTGCTTCCCTAAGGACTTACCGTCGACTGCATCGTGGTGTGCTGCTATGGTGGCAACGTACCGCTTAGGTCTTCTGCGTCACGTCCAGGGGCCAGACATAGAGATTACAGAGGTCTGGTCGCGGATGCCAGATGGTGCCCCGTCCCTGAGAAAGAAGATCCTTCATCAGGGGAATTCACCGGGGGGGCTGTCGCGAGGAGCGTGAGGTCCGAGAACCACGCCTGGGTGGGCCAGTAGGGTGCCACCAGGACGACCTGCTCCTCGTCCTCCCTGACCTTGCAGGGTCTGTGCAAGTAGGCTCACTGGGGGAAAACGCATATTTGCGCATACCAGGGGGCCAGCTGTGTGCCAGCGCGTTTATGCCGAGAGGGGCCTCGGTCAGGGCGTACCAGAGCAGGCAGTGGGGAGGATTCTTGGGAGGCAAACAGGTGCATCTGTGCCTGTCCGAATCGACTCCAAATCAGCTTGACCACCAGAGGGTGGAGCCTCCACTCTCCCCTGAGGATAACCTGTCATGACAGCGCGTCTGCTGTAGTGTTGAGGTTGCCTGGGATGTGAATGGCTCGCAGCGACTTGAAGTGCTGCTGACTCCAGAGGAGGAGACGGTGGGCGAGTTGTGACATACAACGAGAGCACAGACCGCCTTGGCGGTTGACATATGCTACCGTTGCCGTGTTGTCTGTCTGAACTAACATGTGCTTGCCCTGGATCAATGGCCGAAACCTCCGCAGGGCGAGCAGAATTGCCAACAACTCGAGGCAGTTGATATGCCAATGCAGTCACGGGTCTGTTCACAAGCCGGCAGCTGTGTGCCTGTTGCAAACAGCACCCCGGCCTGTTTTGGAGACATCCGTCATGACCACGACATGCCTGGAGACCAGTTCTAGGGGAACACCTGCCCGTAGAAAAGAGAGGTCGGTCCAAGGGCTGAAATGACGGTGACAGACCGGCGTGATGACCACGCGATGTGTCCCACGGCGCCATGCCCATCTCGGGAATTGAGTCTGAAGCCAGTGCTGAAGCGGTCTCATATGCATCAACCCGAGTGGGGTGGCCACTGCTGAGGATGCCATATGCTCCAGGAGCCTCTAAAAAAGTTTCAGTGGAACCGCTGTTTTCTGTTTGAACGCCTTCAAACAGACCAACACCAACTGGGTGTGCTCGTGCATGAGGCGCGCTGTCAAAGAGACCGAGTCCAACTCCAAACCAAGAAAAGAGATGCTCTGAACCGGGAGGAGCTTGCTCTTTTCCTGGTTGACCTGAAGCCCTAGTCGGCTAAGGTGTGGGAGCACCAAGTCCCTGTGTGTACACAACTTGTCCCAAGAGTGAGCTAAGATTAGCCAGTCGTCGAGATAGTTGAGAATGTGAATGCCCACCTCCCTTAACGGGGCAAGGGCTGCCTCTGCGACCTTCATGAAGATGCGAGGAGACAGGGACAGGCCGAAAGGGAGGACCTTGTGCTGATACGCCTGAAGCTCGAATGCAAACCGCAGGAAGGGTCTGTTTTGAGGTAGGATCAAGACATGGAAGTACGCGTCCTTCAGGTCTACCACCGCAAACCAATCTTGATGACTGACACTCGCCAGAATGCGTTTTTACATCAGCATCTTGAACAGGAGTCTGTGTAAAGCCCGGTTCAGTACTCGCAGGTCCAAGATTGGCCGTAAAACCCCTTGTTCATTTCGGCCGGAGGTACAGGTTCTATCACGCCCTTCTGTAGGAGGGTAGCGATCTCCGCGCAAGGTAACAGCGTTTTCGTCCTTCACCAAGGTGAAGTGGATACCGCTGAACCTGGGCGGGCGCCTGGCGAACTGAATCGCATAACTGAGTCGGACGGTCCGGACCAGCCATCGCAATGGATTGGAAAGTGCAAGCCACGCATCCAAGTTCCGCACAAGGGGGACCAAGGGTACAATGTCGTCAGACGTACCGGCAGGTGGGGCCTCGCGGTGGGGCAGAGCTCGAGGTGCCGCACCACGTCGTGCTGAGTCTAGGGACATCGAAGTACTTACCTGGCTCCTTGTGACCACCCCCGGAACAGCCTGGAATGGGGGAGGAAGAGGCCTGTCCTCGTAACCCATGAAGACTGTCAAATCGGGGGCGGCTGTGTGCCACAGCTGGGCGCTTAGGGGCGGGAAGACCACCGCTGGAGCACCAATCCTGCAAGGAAAAACCCATAGACGGTAGTCGTGATGACGACCGTGGACACTGGGTATGTGACCCAGGGAAGAAGGAAACCGCTCTTTTGCTGAACTGTTGGGTACCGCAGCCACTTGGGCATGCGTCGAAATCAAACAAAAAGGCAACAAAAGATTCTCCACCCGGCCCTCCACCGGGGATGGAGTGGTTGCCCATCTCAGGGGTGCTTTGACGACCTCTGTGGGTTCTTAGTGGCCGACTGTGAGACGGGTGGTGTCTGCTTCCTGTGGTGGGCTCCACGCCGGGGCCGGGCTGTGGCGGAGCTGGTGCAGTCACCGCAGGGGGACGCCCTTGGCGACGAGCAGATGGGGTGCGGGATCTTGAGCTGTGCGGGGGCAGAATATGCCGGATAGCCTCCGTCTGCTGCTTCACCTTTGAGAATTGCTGGGCAAAGTCCTCGACAGTGTCGCCGAATAGGCCAGCCTGGGAAATGGGGGCAGCAAGGAACCGTGTCTTGTCCAGCGGTGGTCTTCTCGCAGTGAGAACATGAACCATCCACGAACGCTGCCTCCATGTGGGTCGTGCCCAGACACGAAAGACAGCGATCATGACCATCTGAAGTTGAGAGATAACGACCGCAACCAGGAATAACACACAATCGGAAAGGCATCTTTAAAAAGACGCATCTTTAAAAAGACGTTCCATGTGTGCCGCTCTTTTAGAGAAATATACTCTTTTAGAGAATTAAACTCTTTCAGAAAATATACTCTCTTTTTTCTGCTGAAGCACCCAGGTGCGTTCTCTGCAGTGCACCAGTGCAGAGGAAGGAGAAGCCGCTGAAATGCACCGTCAGATCCAGCAGAGGTGAATGAACAGTAGAAATTCAGCTCAATGAGCATGACCGTTCGGCTCTGAAGAGAAAATCTGAATGAGTGGTTGCATACCAGCTCCTTTTATACCCGTAAGTCCGGGGGAGTGGCATGCAAATACCACTCGCCAATTATCATTGGCCTTTTATCAAAGACCAGAGGTGTCTCGGGCTCCCAAGAGTGACCCCTATTGTCACTACATCAACACAACGTCGAGTGAGTAACAGATAGGGAACTAGGGATGGGCATTTCAAGTAATTTTTAAACATAAAAAAAATAAATTAATAAAATTATTGAAATTTAGAATTAAGTTCAGCCTTCAACTTTTGAATCTGTTTTTCTTATGAAAAATTAGCACTATGCATAAACAACATCTAGATTAAAAAATGACCAAAGCATTTACACTCACACATACAAACATACATTCCAAGTCTTCTGAAGCAATACAATAACTTTAAAGACAGAGTTTTCTTTATGGATGAACTATTCCTTTAACATCATGCATCTACTGTGTCACCCAGCCCTCAACATTGCGAGTAAATCACTCGAATATGCTAGTAAATTTTGCGCTATGCAAAATGTATGTCTTTTATTAACCACTGGCGAGTAAATATGAACATTTCACTCGCCAGTGATTGAACTGTGTAGTGTCGAAGCACCGAGACTTTTTACTGAATAAAAAGCAGGTGATTAAGAAGTTGGATTCAGCCTCATCTTTCCCTGCATGCTGTGTCTCATGAGCATGCAGGAAAACGCATTTGTGTCTCATTCAGTTGAACTCAAAGCATCTCATGAAACACCGCCGCGGACGTCACCCGCAGCTGTCTTGAGAGCACGTGAAGATGAACCGCTTCTCAAGTGCTCTGACATGCGCACCATGTACAGAGGCTCATGCCAAACTCCCGTGAAAATATAAACAAGGAATAAACGTATTCATTTAATTTAACAACCGTGTAATGGCAAATGTCCATTGTCACTGTGGGTTCATTCACAAGTGTTAATGACACGCAATGACTACCTACTCTAGTTCTGTGGAGATGATAAAATGCAAGAAACCGAATTTCAAAGTCTTTCTTCAGAGAAATAAGGGCTTGTGAGTTAATCGGAGAGCTTTAAAATAATGTGTGAAAGTTACTATACAACAGTTAGTAAATGTGGCACCAGCACCTGCTTTGGTAGCACCCATGCAAACAATATAACATGTTATGTGCATTGAAATGCACATATGACTGTACAGCATTGATTTTGAGGTTGGGATGCAGATTAAAATTATGATATTAACAGGATTGGGGAGTAACGGAATACATGTAACGGGATTACATATTCCACTACAGTTACAATTTAAATCATTGGTAATAAGAATAGAGTTACATTCAAAAAATATTTTGATTACTTTGCATTTTATTGTCATTTGTTTCATTTAATATTTCATCCTTTCAGATGGAAAACATTTATACATATAAATGATGCGATCCAAAGTGCATTTGAACAGTGGGGAAACACTTTCTTATGATGTGCTTCATACGAGCAGACAGAGAAGTAAGTTTGAAGTAAGTTTGGAGCAGAAGAAACAGAAATAAACCTTGTGTAAATTGTCAGCTTTATGCTAAGCTAAAATGCTATTTCTAGCCATTTTACATGCACGTTACCAGGCACGATCATATTTTTTTCTCAAGAAAATTCACGTTGGATCATAATTTAAAAGACCTTTAGTAAGATATTAGGGCAAAAATATTATTCTTTTTTTTTTATTGTTTTCATGTAAAAATATAAAAAAAATCCTTAAAACAAGATCAGTTTGATTTATCTTGTTTTAGAAACAACACTGCATACTATATTTTACAGCATGTATTCTGTAATCTGTAGTGGAATACAAAAGTAACCCTCCCAACCCTGGATATTAACAACAGTATCATCTGTGGAAAAAATTAACACCTAATTTTTATATGGCTAAATTGAAATATTCTGACAGTGTGACTAAGTTGGGTCTTCTTTGGAATTTCTGAAGGCAAACAAAACAACTTACATTTTCCTACAATCAGAGAGCATTACAAGAGTACAAATTTTACACAGATGGAAAACAGATAGCTTGGTCCATCATTATGAAAATGCACCATAGTTCTTCCATAGTATCTATAGTTTTATCAATTATATTTGTAATTAGACTCAACCGATAATCAGATTTTCCGATATTTCTTTCCGATATTCGGTTATCATTTTTGTAATATTGCATAATTACTGGCGCCATCTAGCAGGAGTTTCTGAAATTGCACGCAAGACGGCCATTGCAGCAGTGCATATGAGAGGAAACAGAGCTGGGGGTTGTCCGCGGGTCATGTAATTTGCGTTTGCAATGTATTGCTTCAGAATGATAGGGTGCAGATGTGCTGCTCAATGTAAAAAAAAAATACAAAATAAAAATATCAGCTCTGTCAGCAGGTGTTTCTTCAGGCAGTTGCTATAATCTAAAGACCAACGAAACATGATTAATAATTCTGATGCAATTTGGGAGGGACTCTCTAATCGCAGCAATGTATTTATTGTTTTTCACTCCCTTGTCGTTTTTTTATGTTCACCATTTGAAATAAGACGTTGTCAATTTATTTTGCCTATTATTGTTGTTGTTGTTGTAATTAAGCAGTCTAAATACATTTAGAAAGTTTTTTCTGCCACAACTACTATGGGTACTACAGTACAGTTAGTGTTACTACAGTAAATCCATGGTACATGTTTGTAAGTGTTGGGATCTGTGAATTTAAAAGCCTTCTAATTTATGTTTTCTTTGTCAGTGCCATTTAGAATGTGGGGGCTGTTTGTTTTAAACTATTTTCATCACCAAGACATAAGAGTTGTGCAAGAGACAGTTCTGTACCTATACTCAAACAGGTTTTGCAATCCCTGCCGCACATCTCACTGGTTCACATGCGCATTTAAAATAGTCTGTGCAGTTGAGACCTGTCCGTGAATTACCTCACCTGCTCTGCCCTCGTGCTGCTATGATTAAGCTGTGTTGATAATTGACCCATGTAGCGCTGTTTCATTCCTCTTTTGAAGTGAGCAAAATGCACTCCAAAACATACAGTTGACAGGGGAAGGTCATTACTAGTTCTAAAGTGACGTTTTCGAATTAGTACCAGAGGATTGGGTGCATCTTTTGAACTAGCAACAGCAGATTCTGATCCATGGCGTAAGAAAGTAGTTCCATACACAAATGTGTTTTTTTTTTTTTTTTTGTGACAGTTCCTAGTTTTTCCTCATCATTTTATATACTCGTTCATTGAACTGCTGTATATAAGCAATATCACCCTTGCAAACATGTTGTATGGCCCTAAATCATATATAATATAGTAGCTATACAGGTTGGCTGGGTTACAAAAAAAAAAAAAAAAAAACTGCATAAATGGACCAAAAGTAAAATGGACCAAGACTAAATCTGACAAATAAGAGAGATATATGTTTGTTATTTAGAAATATTTAAATAATTAATATATTATTTTAAAATATATACTTTTATATTTTATTTTTGATTGTCATTGACTTTATTGTGTGCATGAAGCACACATAGTGAAAGTTTGTATGATAATTAATTGTCATAATTGTGAAAGACCTAAAACAGACAATTAATTGTCATTGCCCTAAAACAGGCAATTTATCTTCATAATCGCAATTATTTGTTTGACAATTAATCATCAGCCAAATTTCATAATCGTGACAGTCCTAATTTTCATTATTAGGTTCCAACCTAGTGATTTTTTATAAAAATGTGTATGAAATTTCAAACAGTGCAGCTTGCATCATTATTAAAAATGCAATTTCATGACATTATAGAAGCTGATATAATGTGAAATTTGTACATTTTAAAAAAAGTCAAAATGTGATTAAAATGATGTTGAAAAAAATGTCTGGCGAGTAAAAACTAACATTTACTAGCCAATGGCAATTCTATCTCCAACATGAACGTAGTGGGTTGCAACCAATGCATTGAGTTGTAATGGCAAGATTTAGATGAGAGTATCAGTTTCAGTGTTGCCCAAGGCAGGAAAAGACGTAAAGAAAAATCAAATTGCAATGTTTGAGTAGTGTTTTAAATAGCTAAATATTTAAAGCTGAATAAGTACTCAATTAATCTTGTACATTCCTACATAAAACCAAAGATAAAGTAATCAATCCGACTCTATGCACTATATTCCAAGTCGTTTGAAGAAATGCAATCACTTTGTGTGATTAAAAGAACAAAATTTAAGTTATCTCAAATCAAATCAAATCAAATTGAAATAAATAATAAAGTGCTTAAATCAAATATGGCAGCTACATTGACAACATCAAACCTCAATGGTTCTTACTGCATCATCGTATCGATCTTGTCTCATGACCAAACATCATAACATCATGTTGCATGTTGTTTGGTCACAAGATAAGATTGATACAATCCATACTGCTTACTTTTACTGACATTTAATGGTAGTTTTTTTTTTTTTTTTTTTTTTGTATGTTTTTTTTTTGAGCTTGATAGACCAGAGTCTCTAATCACTGTCATTATGGCAAATAAACCCTGTGAATACTTTTACATTCACCTTTTGTGTTTCACAGATGAAAGAAAGTCATACGGATTTGGAGTGACATTAGGGTGAATAATAAATTATTAATGGAGTTTAAATTTTTGGGTGAACTATTTCTTTAAGTCAGAGAAATCCGGTAATCCATGCACCAGTTCTATTGTAATGTTTAGTTGGATGGTGAAGCTGCCAGATAAACACCATATGGTAAAAATTGTATGACTGTGCTTTTGTAAATACACATGTATGCACCTAGCAAACAAACTCAGCCTCATTTTCTCAGCCTCTCACTCGTTTCCTTCCTATCTCTCTCTCTTTTTCGAATGCATACAAAAGAACCTCTACAACAGAATCTCTTCCCACCTCTCTATGCTCTCAGCATTGCCCTCAGATATGGCAGCATTTCATCAGCAAAGCAGGGGGGAAGAGCTGAAGGGTGTCTCCCTGTCTGAGAATACTGATGTGATCACCGACCATGATCACAGCAGCCAGGCTAAGGCCGGTAGACAGAAATCAGACCTCAGCCCTGACCACCTTTCTACAACAGCTGAATCCGATTAATGTTGGATTAATACATATCCTTGAGTATTTCAAAGAGATGCTTGTGTGTTGACTTATCCAGAGTGTCTACAAAAGAGAGACTCTTGAAATACCTTAATCTTATTCTTTTTAAGTCTTTTATACTTAAAGGTATAGCTCTTCCAACAATCTAAATTCTGTCATCATTTACCCACCCTCATATTGTTCAAACCTGTATGACTTTCTTTGTTCTGTAGAAGAATAAAGCTGTTAAGAAGCTGTTAGGCAGAAAGGCAGCGTCAATTGCCATTCACTTTCATTGCATCTTTATTCCATACAACGAAAGTGAGGGGACATTCCACCTAACATCTTTTGTGCTGACTAGCTTTCTTCCTAGGAACACAAAACAATATGATGTTAGATATGATAGAAAATGGTTAAGTACTGACAGCTTCGGCCGTTATGCATTTTTATTTTATGGAAAATTGTGCAGTGTCAATATTCTTCTAAATTTCTCCTTTTCTGTTCAACACAAGAAATAAAGTCATACGGGTTTGGAAACACCTGAGTGTGAGTCAATAATAACATATTATTATTATTATTATTACTATTATTATTTTGGGTGAACTATCACTTTAAGCTGGAATATGATAACAAATTTAAACATTGAAAACATACTCATTAGCTTTAAATCACAAAATGAGGGGTTTGAACAAGTCCAGTGCTCAAATCCTCCAAACATGACACAAAAATAGGTATGGTTTATAAACTAAATGTTGGTATATATGTGGTCCTGTTTCTGGTGACTTGCGTGGGGGTCGCAGATTCCTGGTCAGGCCATTTTACGGAGCATTGTCAGTCAGCAGCTGATGGAAATGGTCTAGCTGGGATCAAGAGCACCAAACCACAAGTTATGTCTGTCAGTGAGTACTTACTGATAAACTCATGAAGGCCATATGTGACACATCTTCCCACTGAGTACAGATGGAACAATGTATAGAATATAGAATTATGTCTCTAGCTGTACAAAATCTCCATGACCTCCGCTCTGAAACCTTTCAAAAACTTTGTCAAAAACGAGTGAGGAAAACATGATAAATTTTCCACATGTTGAGAGAATGATCTTAGATTGCCTCTGAAGCAGTAAGGAGATGATGTAGCCAGATGAAATTATCATATTTTCTTTCAGTTTTTCTTTCATTTTGTTGTGGGTCACCCACTGCTTTGCCAAAAGGAAGTTGCAAGGCAGTCTGGTAATGGATATAGCCTATAGCCAAAAGTGCCTCTGCCAAGCAGTTAAACAAGACTAACAAACCTTCAGACTCATCCAGAAAGTCTACAAGGCAAGAGTCTCAAAGTGCTTTACTCAGAGTACGTGAGTGTGTTTAGATTCCTTATGGCACAAAATAGAGGGGTTTGAACAAGCCCAGTGTCTGACCCTGCATGCTGGGTCAACGTCATTATATGTGAGCCGAACTGAATGTTCTCTGAAAATGGACTGTTTGTCTTTACAGAGAAGTCATGAAGAGGTCTCAATCAGATTCACAACACTTCAGCTTCAGGTGACCCAGAACCAGAAAGCATTTAAAAAGGAGGAGAAAGAGCAAGCAAAACACATAAACACACTGGCACTGCAAGAATGGAATGTTCCAAACACAGAGTTAAGGAGGGATGTGCTGCTACACAGACAGAGATGATACGGATGATGGCAAAACTGAATAAACTCTGGTGGGTGACCTGGAGGAAGACTTAGATTCACCCGTACTGACCCGGTTCAGTGTTCCAGGCGGTTTGTGTGGATTTCCATTCACATAATGGCCTCAGGTCACTGCTGCCATCACAGTCCACATCAGGAGTTTTATTTTGGGCAAAGTACCTTTTTCCCACAGACTGTGATGATGAATTTCTGCTTTAATTTAACAGGGTCAATCTAGTACAATCTTTCTTTATTTTTATTTTTAATTAATTAATGTAAATTTATTTCACTACAGTATAAAAAAGTAAACAATGCTGCAATAGGGTTTCAAATACAGCTTCTGAGGGAGTGACAATAAATTTGTCATCTTTCTTTGTTCAGACAGCATTAATCCATTTCTCTCTATTCTTTCCTCTTTTGGAAAACTGTGGAAACGTAATAGTTGGATTTTTCTTTTGCAGTTGATGCAAATGGGAATGCAATAATAATATTTGCTATGTCTCCCATTCAATGCTATAGAAGTTTACCTATAGTTTACTGCCACATTCCATATCCTGGAAATGTAAAAATGGCCCTTTATGTATTACAATCTAGAAAATAAATAACCTAGAAATTAGGGCTGTAAATCGATAAATATTTTTCATCAAATTAATTACATGGTAGGCTATGCCAATTAATTAATCAAATTAATCACAAATAATCACATATATACATTTTTGCTGAGAAAGTGTTATGTATTCCTGTTTCCTGTGTTTTGTAGCCTTTGTAGTTTTATTTCATGATTGGTTCTCCCTTATTGTTTCCCCTGGTTAGTTTGTCAGTCTTCACATGTATTGTCATGTTCTGTACCTGGTTCCCTGTGTTTTGGTTTCAGTTTATTCTGAGTTATCTTGTTCATCTTTTGTTTACATTCTAAGCTGCATTTAGATCCTCAGTCTTCACCTGCCACGTTACAGAAAGACTGACCAAAATGGATCTAGTGGCTGTCAGAATTCTGCACCTTAAGCAAGGGGACCGTCCAGTTGAGGATCACAACCGTGAGTTTTTAGAGCTAGCGAATTCAGTGCACTTTCCAGACCGCTCTCTGGTGGTTTTCTTCCGGACCAGTCTGAATAGTGCACTGAAGGAACTAATGCCTCTGGCTGATCCTCACTGGGCACTCTACGAATATGTGGAGAAGGCTCTGGAACTTTGAGGTTCCCTTTACACAGTGGATTATGGTGGGAACCCTGGGCCAAAACCTGCATCTCCAAGCCTTCCACAACCAACGAGCCAACGCCCACGGCCTGTGTTGCCAGCCTCGTCTGTCCCAGAGCCTGCGTTGCCAACTTCGGCCATCCGGAGGAGGAGAAGAAAGGCTTCCGTTCCCAAGTCTCCGCCCATGCCCATGACCACGGAGGTCATTTCCCAATCATCCAGGACTCTTTGTCTCAAGCCTGCCATGGCTCCGCCTTCCACAACTTTGGCCTTTGAGCCTCTCCTGGCTCTGCCCACGGAGTCTTCCACCAACGGCTCTGCCCACAGAGTCTTCCACCAACGGCTCTGCCCACAGACCCAGTCCTAGTCCCTGTCCTGCGGCCGCCTCCTGACCCTGTCTCGGCCCTGCGGCCCTCAATCCCAACGGCTCTGCCTCGGTCTTCTGAGCCTTCAGCTCCACCTCAGCCCTCGGAACGTCTGGCTCCAGCTTGGTCCTCCGAGTCTGCAGCATTGCCCTGGCTCTTCATCCCTCTGGCTCCGCCTTTGGCCTCAAGCCTCCCTGACTTTGCCTTGTTCCTCTGCTCCCGTTGTGTCCCCTTGAACTACCTGTTTCCACTTTCCCCCCACACCACATGGACTTTTTTTTGTGTGTGTAGCGTCTGGAATCCGCTCCTTAAATGGGGGTTCTGTCATGTATTCCCTGTTTTTGTCTAGACTTTTGTTAATTCTTGTTCAGTTCCCGTTTCCTGTGTTTGTTTTGTAGTCCTTTTGTAGTTTTATTTAATGATTGGTTCTCCCTGATTGTTTCCCCAGGTGTTCCTTGTGTATTTAAGCCCTTGTTTCCCCTGGTTAGTTTGTCAGTCTTCACATTTATTGTCATGTTCTGTACCTGGTTCCCTGTGTTTTGTTTTCATTTTATTCTGAGTTACCTTGCTCATCTTTTGTTTACATTAAAAGCTACATTTAAATCCTCCATCCTCACCTGCCTCGTTACAGAAAGATCCTCAAATAACAATTAAATATACAATGATTAAATAGTAATATTTAAATAACGATCAATTAAAAATATATACATTTGTATATTTACATCTAGGCCAAATGCATTTAAACTTTTTTTTTTTAGTAATTTTCACAATTCCTGACATTTAATCATAGAAAACATTCCCTATCTTAGGTTAGTTAGGATCACTATTTTTAAGAATGTGAAATGTCACAATAATAGTAGAGAGGATTATTTATTTCAGCTTTTATTTCTTTCATCACATTCCCAGTGGGTTTTAATTTGTTAGTTTGTTAGTATTTGGTAGAATCACCTTTAAATTGTTTAACTTTGGTCAAATGTTTTGGTTAGCCTTCCACAAGCTTCTCACAATAAGTTGCTGGGATTTGGCCCATTCCTCCAGACAGAACTGGTTTAACGGAGTCAGGTTTGTAGGCCTCCTTGCACACACATGCTTTTTCAGTTCTGCCCACAAATTTTCTATCGGATTGAGGTCAGGGCTTTGTGATGGCCACTCCAATACCTTGACTTTGTTGTCCTTAAGCCATTTTGCCACAACTTTGGAGGTATGCTTGAGGTCATTGTCCATTTGGAAGACCCATTTGCGACCAAGCTTTAACTTCCGGGCTGATATCTTGAGATGTTACTTCAATATATCCACATAATTTTCCTTCCTCATGATGCCATCTATTTTGTGAAGTGCACCAGTCCCTCCTGCAGCAAAGTACCCCCACAACATGATGCTGCCACCCCCATGCTTCATGGTTGGGATGGTGTTCTTCGGTGCAAGCCTCACTCTTTTCCTCCAAACATAACGATGGTCATTATGGCCAAAAAATTAAATTTTTGTTTCATCAGACCAGAGGAAATTTCTCCAAAAAGTAAGATCTTTGTTCCCATGTGCACTTGCAAACTGTAGTCTGGTTTTTTTATGGCAGTTTTGGAGCATTGGCTTCTTCCTTGCTGAGCAGCCTTTCAGGTTATGTCGATATAGGAATCGTTTTACTGTGGATATAGATACTTGTCTACCTGTTTCCTCCAGCATCTTCACAAGGTCCTTTGCTTTTGTTCTGGGATTGATTTGCACATTTCGCAGCAAACTACGTTCATCTCTAGGAGACAGAATGCATGTCCTTCCTGAGCGGCATGATGGCTGCGTGGTCCCATGATGTTTATACTTGCATACTATTGTTTGTACAGATTAACGTGGTACCTTCAGGCATTTGGAAATTGCTCCCAAGGATGAACCAGACTTGTGGAGGTCCACAATTGTTTTTTTTCTGAGGTCTTGGCTGATTTCTTTTGAATTTCCCATGATGTCAAGCAAAGAGGCATGGAGTTTGAAGGTAGGCCTTAAACTACATCCACAGGTACACCTAAAACTGTCAGTCAGAAGCTAATTGGCTAAAGACTTGACATCATTTTCTTGACATCAAGTTGCTTAAAGGCACAGTTAACTTAGTGAATGTAAACTTCTGACCAACTGGAATTGTGATATAGTCAATTAAAAGTGAAACAATCTGTCTGTAAACAATTGTTAGAATTGTGTCATGCACAAAGTAGATACCTAAACAACAACTTGCCAAAACTATAGTTATATACAGTGCATCCGGAAAGTATTCACAGCGCTTCACTTTTTCCACATTTTATGTTACAGCCTTATTCCAAAATGGATTAAATTCATTATTTTCTACAAACAATACCCCCATAATGACAACGTGAAAGAAGTTTGTTTGAAATCTTTGAAAATTTATTAAAAAATAAATAAAAAATAAATAAAAATAAAATCACATGTACATAAGTATTCACAGCCTTTGCTCAATACTTTGTTGAAGCACCTTTGGCACCAATTACAGCCTCAAGTCATTTTGAGTATGATGCTACAAGCTTGGCACACCTATTTTTGGGCAGTTTCTCCCATTCTTCTTTGCAGGACCTCTCAAGCTCCATCAGGTTGGATGGGGAGCGTTGGTGCACAGCCATTTTCAGATCTCTCCAGAGATGTTTAATCGGGTTCAAGTCTGGGCTCTGGCTGGGCCACTCAAAGACATTTACAGAGTTGTCCCAGAGCCACTCCTTTGTTATCTTGGCTGTGTGCTTAGGGTCGTTGTCCTATTGGAAGATGAACCTTCACCCCAGTCTGAGGTCCAGAGCGCTCTGGAGCAGGTTTTCATCAAGGATGTCTCTGTACATTGCTGCATTCATCTTTCCCTTGATCCTGACTAGTCTCCCAGTTCCTGCAACTGAAAAACATCCCCACAGCATGATGCTGCCACCACCATGCTTCACTGTAGGGATGGTCTTGGCCAGGTGATGAGCGGTGCCTGGTTTCCTGCTGACATGATGCTTGCCATTCAGGCCAAAGAGTTCAATATTTGTTTCTCATGGTCTGAGAGTCCTTCAGGTGCCTTTTGGCAAACTCCAGGCGGGCTGTCATGTGCCTTTTACTGAGGAGTGGCTTCCGTCTGGCCACTCTACCATACAGGCCTGATTGGTGGAGTGCTGCAGAGATAGGTTGTTCTTCTGGAAGGTTCTCCTCTCTCCACAGAGAAATGCTGGAGCTCTGTCAGAGTGACCATCGGGTTCTTGGTCACCTCCCTGACTAAGGCCCTTCTCCCCCGATCGCTCAGTTTGGCCAGGTGGCCAGCTCTAGGAAGAGTCCTGGTGGTTCCAAACTTCTTCCATTTACGGATGATGGAGGCCACTGTGCTCATTGGGACCTTCAATGCTGCAGAAATTTTTCTGTACCCTTCCCCAGATCTGTGCCTCGATACAATCCTGTCTTGGAGGTCTACAGACAATTCCATGGACTTCATGGCTTGGTTTGTGCTCTGACATGCACTGTTAACTGTGGGACCTTATATAGACAGGTGTGTGCCTTTCCAAATCATGTCCAATCAACTGAATTTACCACAGGTGGACTCCAATCAAGTTGTAGAAACATCTCAAGGATGATCAGTGGAAACAGGATGCACCTGAGCTCAATTTTGAGTGTCATGGCAAAGGCTGTGTATACTTATGTACATGTGAGTTTTTTCATTTTTTATTTTTAATAAATTTGCAAAGATTTCAAACAAACTACTTTCACGTTGTCATTATGGGGTATTGTTTGTAGAATTTTGAGGAAAATAATGAATTTAATCCATTTGGAATAAGGCTGTAACATAACAAAATGTGGAAAAAGTGAAGCCTGTATGTATATATATATATATATATATATATATATATATATATATATATATATATATATATATATATATATTACCGGTCAAAAGTTTTGAAACTCTTGACGGAAATGTTTCTCATGATCTTAGAAATCTTTTGATCTGTATGCTTAAATGTTTGAAATGAGTTTTGTAGACAAAAATATAATTGTGCCACCATATTAATTTATTTCATTATAAAACGAAAATTTAATTAAAAAAAAAAAAAAAACGTTTTTGAAATTGATGACTTGGACCAAATAATAAATAAAATAGATAATTAAAATGCATGGCATTATTGTGGCAGACAAGTAAAGCATTGAGAGTATACTACAAGCCATTTGTAAGTTCATTTCACCTAAAAGTGTAACACTGTGGCTCTGTGGCACTATCAAAACATTTCTCTGTCTGTTTAAGTGGTCCATCCAACTCAACATGGCAATGTTGGCTCGACCAGTGGTTTGAGATTGGCTCTCTTTGTACAACCAATGGAAGATGTAGCAAGTTTTCTAAAATCTGCTTGAAACATAATTGATTATTTTTGCAATTTCGTCCATTGACTCTAGTGGCAAAAATTTCAAACTTTCAGCTTAAAAGAGATCTCATTTGTGATTCTCATTTCTTATGGTGTTTCCTTTTAGATTGTAAGGATGGGAGAGTATATGAGAGAGATAGTCAGAGAGAGAAAGGGAAAGGGAATGAGACAAGCACAGTTCACAACTATCCATTTTGCAAATGACTTCATAAATCTGTCAGAGACAGATTTATTAGAAAGGATTATCTAAGGATGCATCAATGTACACCTGCTTCAGACAGACGCTTTTGGAGCATCTCACTTTGGTTGCGTTGCATCATAAACATACCCATTTTAGGCTGTGTCATGTTAAACGTAGTTTGAAATTTAGAAAAATATGTCTGGAGATCCCTGCATTCGGATTCATGCTCCATCAAGCTGTGTTTGAAAGCAAGAATGTGTTCTCATCTTGTGCGGTCTGCTGTTGGTGAGTGTGGTTTGTTCTCTATACAGCTGCACGTTGCCTATGCAGCTGGAGTTTCTCTTACTGCACCCTGGAGAAAACAGGTGGTGCTCCAATGGTAGGAATATTCCTTATTAGTGTCCGGGGACATGATTAATTGCGTAAATGTTTTTAATGTATTATTTTTTAATATAATTAATTGCACTGAATTTACATGTTAAATCAACAGAATATAAAAATGACTAGAAAACTTACCTAACTATACTAACTAGTTAGGGGTCGACCAAAATGTTTTTTCAGACCGAAATGGGCTGACTATCAAATAATGGAAATGTTTTTCATCATAAGTAGATAAATCATAATTTCAAAGTTTTATTTGTCTTTCTTGCCATCCATTCCAGAGATGATGTTATCTCTGATACATTTTCACAAAATATAAACAAAAATCTCTGTTAATTATTAATAGGCTTGAAACATGTTGATTAATAAAGCTAATTTTAGACAAAAAAATAAAAATAAATAATTATATATATATATTTATATATATATATATATATATATATATATATATATATATATATATATATGTATATTTTCCAGTCTAAAGGTGCTCTGGAACCACGATAAATTGTCCCATCACAAACCTTGCTTAGCTGAATGTGTCGGAGTCATATCAGACACATGAAGATTGTTTCTGCTTCATTTTCATTTTCTGCAGTGTATTTTAGCGAAAGATGCTGGTATCCATCTTAATTGCTGCTCACTGTGAATTGCTTCCTCTGCTACGGTCTACTGTCATTAAAATAAAAGCATCTGCACCTCTACTATGCGGTGCCTCATGTTGCGGGCCGGTGGTGAGAGGAAACGTGTGCGGAGCGCAAAAGGTCATTAATGAAGTTTTCGGAGCTAGAGAAAAATATTAAAGGATATAGCGCTGAAAGATCAGAGTTATCTACATCCCAAAGCACTTGCGATGTACACTGCTCCGTTGTTTTGTCACGCTGCTAACCTAAAGTGTAGAAATGGTGAGATGGGGCAACCGTTGTATTGATGTTTCGTGGTCCGGATGAAACAAATCGGTCCACTAATTGGTAACTGCTGGCATAGAATATTGTGATGTTTTTTGAAAGTTCATTATCTGCATTATTACCTTTGAAAACAGCTTGTCCTCTCAGTGATGCATTTTTCTCTCACTGCTTTCCTCTTTCCCACCTCTCCCCCACGAATACAGAGTACAGTTTATATTGGCCATTTACTCGTGACCATTTACGAGCTATTCGCTCGTAAGCATGATCATATTACTCCGATCTTACACTCTCTTCATTGGCTTCCTGTTCGATATAGAACTGAGAATAAATTATTGCTTTTTGTTTTTAAATCCCTAAATGGACTAGCGCCCTCATACCTTGCCGATCTGCTACAGACGCATAATCCCCATAGATCCCTTAGATCATCAGATCAGAAGTTTTTGATAGTTCCTATGTCTAATTAAAATAAGACGAGGGGCGACCACGCTTCTGCAGTAGCTGCCCCTAAATTGTGGAACAATTTACTTACCTATTTATATTAGATCAACTTCAACAATACATGCTTTTAAAATTAATTTGAAAATATATCTTTTTACCCTGGCTTTTAACCAACTTTAGAAGCTGTATTTTTAATTTTTGTCCTTTTTTTGTATTTTTCTCTCCTGTGTGTTTTTCTCCTTGATTGTACAGCACATTGGTCAACATCTGTTGTTTTAAATTGTGCTCTATAAATAAACTTCAATTAAATTGAATAACCAATCCGATAATACTGTGGGTGGGACTTTGAGCCAAACTATAAGCAGTAACCTTTCAGAGAGAGGTGGTAGCATTAGAGCCAACTGAGCACATTTTACAATTTAATGGCAATCAGATTAAAAATAACAATTCAGATCATTATAAAAATTATGAATATCGGATCTGATTATCAGCCAGGCCTAATGCTTACATAAACTGAAGTAAACTAAATTAAATGAAAAAAAAAAAGGCAGGTCACCCCTACAACCCTGACCTCTTTAAAAGCAGAGAACTAGTCGTGGTTTCACATGTTAAATCATAAACAAAAACACTTCACATAAAATTACTGCATTCAGGAATAACGTGTAGAGAAGAGCATGCTGGGATTGGACTGACAGTTGGCGGAGAGTTTGGAAAAGCACGACTGGCCGAGAGTCATGACAGCTCACCTCTGACAAGCAGCAGCAGCGGGTTTTTATTAAGCGCGCCATCAGGAACCGCCAATCGCAATCATAAGGTGGAGCGACCAATGTGCAAATCACATCTAGAACTAAACACGCTGAACACAAACGAGAGAGAGAGAGAGAGAGAAAACAGCACAAGAGCAAAAATACACAAAATAACATAAAATGTAACCATGTTATTCTGAATCATTCAAAAGTTTAGGACTGAGAAATAGAATGTTTTGTGGGGGATTCTGTGAAATTTATTTAAATATGGTAAAATATACATTTAGATTTATTAATTAGGATTTATTAATCAGGCAGACGTTTTTATCCAAAGAGACTTACAGTGCATTCTGGGCATACATTTTATCAGTGTGTGTGTTCCTGGAGGAGCTACTGTAACAAAATATAAATGGAACAAAATTGTTGAAATCATTTTCAAATTTGCCAAAATATCTAATAAATGAACATTCAAGGTACTGGGTTGTCATTTTATTTTATTATTAGTAGTAGTAGTATTTTTTTTTTTTTTTTTTTTTGAAAGACAGGTGTTCAAATTCTGCTGAAATCTGTAGAGCCAATTTCTGGGAGCACAAATTCCATGCAGAGTTGGTCAAAGCCACTGGCCCTTGTTTGTGAATACGTTGACCTCAGGCTTTGAATGCAGTAAAAACATGTTTTTTATTTTTATTTTATTTTTTTAGTTCCACACACAAATATGAATTGGATTGTGGCGAGGATATCAGCTGAGGTGTTGGCATGTAATACTTGAGCATGTGAATGTGTGTCAGAAGCTGAACATCACCATCCTACCGTCACCATGCTGTGACTCTGTGACTCTCAAAAATAACTCAGACAGGGGTGGGATGACATGAGCTGTCAGTACACCTCTAGGGCCCCTCCCTCTCTCCTCCGCCCAGGCCGTGTAAAGAGCTTCCCCTCAACAGTGGCCCTATTGTCTGTGGGCTCTGGAATTCACCCACCATTCTGTACATTCACTACCTGCGAATGTGACCTGCATCTCAACACCTCACCCACAACAAGGAATTCCAGACCTGTTTTTACCATTAGAGAAGAGTATCTCTACAAGAATCCACTGCTTTTTTGCCAGGTGAATAGCAGGGTATATTTCTGCAGGCAAGGTCTCACAGTCTCATCGGTGAGGGCAGAGCAAGTCTTTCCTGGTGAATTAATGAACAATATTGCAACTGATCAGATATGTGAGGACCGGTGAGTGACCAGCCAGACTGTTGTCAGTATTGACAAGCCATTTCTCCTCTCACCAGATTCATTCTGTTAAAGCCTGACATCATGATGTGAGGTGATGTATATGTGTGTGAACTTGTGCAGTGGGAAGAGGTTAGATCAATCACTTCTCAGCAGGCATTAGCTGTTATTGGTGTCAGAGCAGCAAGGTTAATGTCAGTGGCAAAGGCCTTGCTCTCAAAACCAGACTCTCGACACGGTGATCAATACAATTGCTGTCACCTTGGAGCCTCTCTCCCTCTCTAACTTTTCTTTACCTCTCTCTCTATCTCTCACTGCATTTGTCTCTTGTCTCATTCCCTTTTCCTTTCTCTCTCTCCTATACTCTCCCCTCTTTGCACTCTAAAAGGAAACAACATAGGAAATGAGAATCACAAATGAGATCTCTTAAACTGAAAGTGTGAAATTTTTGCCACTAGAGTCAATGATCTGAATTGCAAAAATGTCACTGATTTCAAGCAGTTTTTTTGAAAACTTGCTCCATCTTCCATTGGTTGTAAAAACAGAACCAATCTCACACCATTGATCAAGCCCATGTTGCCATGTTGAGTTGGATGCACCACTCAAACAGATAATTTTTTTAATATATTCATATACTATATACAGGTGCATCTCAATAAATTAGAATGTCGTGGAAAAGTTCATTTATTTCAGTAATTCAACTCAAATTGTGAAACTCATGTATTAAATAAATTCAATGCACACAGACTGAAGTAGTTTAAGTCTTTGGTTCTTTTAATTGTGATGATTTTGGCTCACATTTCACAAAAACCCACCAATTCACTATCTCAAAAAATTAGAATATGGTGACATGCCAATCAGCTAATCAACTCAAAACACCTGCAAAGGTTTCCTGAGCCTTCAAAATGGTCTCTCAGTTTGGTTCACTAGGCTACACAATCATAGGGAAGACTGCTGATCTGACAGTTGTCCAGAAGACAATCATTGACACCCTTCACAAGGAGGGTAAGCCACAAACATTCATTGCCAAAGAAGCTGGCTGTTCACAGAGTGCTGTATCCAAGCATGTTAACAGAAAGTTGAGTGGAAGGAAAAAGTGTGGAAGAAAAAGATGCACAACCAACCGAGAGAACCGCAGCCTTATGATTGTCCAGCAAAATCGATTCAAGAATTTGGGTGAACTTCACAAGGAATGGACTGAGGCTGGGGTCAAGGCATCAAGAGCCACCACACACAGTTGTCGTATTCCTCTTGTTAAGCCACTCCTGAACCAAAGGCAACGTCAGAGGCGTCTTACCTGGGCTAAGGAGAAGAACTGGACTGTTGCCCAGTGTTCCAAAGTCCTCTTTTCAGATGAGAGCAAGTTTTGTATTTCATTTGGAAACCAAGGTCCTAGAGTCTGGAGGAAGGGTGGAGAAGCTCATAGCCCAAGTTGCTTGAAGTCCAGTGTTAAGTTTCCACAGTCTGTGATGATTTGGGGTGCAATGTCATCTGCTGGTGTTGGTCCATTGTGTTTTTTGAAAACCAAAGTCACTGCACCCGTTTACCAAGAAATTTTGGAGCACTTCATGCTTCCTTCTGCTGACCAGCTTTTTAAAGATGCTGATTTCATTTTCCAGCAGGATTTGGCACCTGCCCACACTGCCAAAAGCACCAAAAGTTGGTTAAATGACCATGGTGTTGGTGTGCTTGACTGGCCAGCAAACTCACCAGACCAGAACCCCATAGAGAATCTATGGGGTATTGTCAAGAGGAAAATGAGAGACAAGAGACCAAAAAATGCAGATGAGCTGAAGGCCACTGTCAAAGAAACCTGGGCTTCCATACCACCTCAGCAGTGCCACAAACTGATCACCTCCATGCCACGCCGAATTGAGGCAGTAATTAAAGCAAAATGAGCCCCTACCAAGTATTGAGTACATATACGGTAAATTAACATACTTTCCAGAAGGCCAACAATTCACTAAAAATGTTTTTTTTATTGGTCTTATGATGTATTCTAATTTTTTGAGATAGTGAATTGGTGGGTTTTTGTTAAATGTGAGCCAAAATCATCACAATTAAAAGAACCAAAGACTTAAACTACTTCAGTCTGTGTGCATTGAATTTATTTAATACACAAGTTTCACAATTTGAGTTGAATTACTGAAATAAATGAACTTTTCCACGACATTCTAATTTATTGAGATGCACCTGTATATATATATATATATATATATATATATATATATATATATATATATATATTTAAAAGGGCGTATATAGGCAACTGACACATATTTATAAAAGTCAAGTTGAGTTCTAACAGAGGCAATAGAAATAATTTAATAACTTCACAAATCTTTAAAAATAGTGGTTTATATGTTCTTTTTTGTTGGGTGGCACATGTCCCCCAACCCCGAAAAATACACTTACAAATTAAACACCTAAATTATTTTTCATATTTTTTTAAACACTTAAGCATAATGCACCTTGTCAAGTCCTACTGAAATTTAGTTGACATGAGATTTCTGCCATTAAAAAAAGGGATTATTAATGCAATTTCCTCTCCCTGGGCCATGTGGTGAGAAGATGTATTTTAACATTTTGAAATAATAGTGTTGTAAAGTCAGAAAACCCGGATGTGTTTTTAAAAAGTGTCATAATTGAACTTGTTTTAGTCTTATAAAACACAAAATGTGACATTTGAAAAAATTTCGTGTTTTTCCTCTGTTCAAATTAGTAATGTCTAGAATTCTTCTGTGCTGTCATTTTAATATAAGGACAAGATTAGCTTGAATTGTCAAACCTGAATCAGTACCAATTTTTTTTTCTTTTTTTTTTTTTTGTCATTACCGAACAAGCTATGGTTGTTTTGGTATTGACATATTTCTTTTGGTAGTGGTATTAAGTTCCAGTCTCTACAGTTTACTCAGAATGGTGCCAAAAACAAAACAAAAAAACATCCAGTGAGTGGCAGTTCTGTGGACAGAAATGCCTTGTTGATGAGAGAGGTCAATGGAGAATGGCCAGACTGGTTCGAGCTGACAGAAAGGCTACAGTAACTCAGATAATCACTCTGTACAACTGTAGTGAGCAGTACAGCATCTCAGAATACACAACACGTCGAGCCTTGAGGTGAATGGGCTAAAACAGCAGAAGAACTAGTCGGACACTTAATTAAGACCATAATGTTCCTAATACTGTAAAGTGCTCAGTGAGTGTAAATCTATATATGTTTTTACTTGTAGACTGATACAGGCAGATAGACACAAGAGATGCAAATGTGCCCAAGAGTACAGCTGAGCTCCTATGGGAATATTGGCGGAGGATCAGGGATGACCTCATAAGACATCAACAATTAACTTACAAAAAGAAAGAGAATACAAATTTAAGACAAAAACAAGAGGGAACATTTAAAAATGTAAAAGACGTGACAGACATGGAGAAGAGATACACACATGCAAGATAGAGCACAAGTCAAAAACAGCATAGGGCACGGAAGAATGCACAGAAAAAACTCGAGACCTTCTGCAGGGAAACAACTCCACCTTGTACGTCAATTGAAGGCGAACGTACACCAAACCACAACATACCTGAAACCTGAACATACTTGCTAAAAGTATCATTAAGTGACTTGATGTGTAAAGCAAATAAGTAAAGGGTGTTCCATAAAAATAAGGTCACTACCAAAACATCAAGGTCACAACTGAAACACAGTTTATTTTATTTATTCAAAACAATTAATGTTATACCATAATTATATATATATATATAAATTCACAGTGTGCATGGCTTTATTCAAATTCATCCAATGGAATTGAACTGCATTGAAATACACGGGATTTTAAAAATATATATATATAATTATTATTATTATTTTATATTTTTTTTTATGAGTGCGAAAATTGGCATTTTGGCAAATGCTTGACTGAGGATCACAGGACACAATGGCCCTCATCAGTTTGCGATGGAGGATCTTTTCTTGAAGTTAAAATAAGCTGGAATGCAAATCACAGAGGAAGAAGAACAGAAATTCAGAGGTAAGTTAAGAAAGTCTTTTATTTTTTGTGTATTTGTTAAATTTTTATGGTTCACATTCAGCCATATATAGACAAGGCCTTTGAGGTGTTCGTAAGGTAACAACATTTTCCTTACCGTCATTAACCAATACTTGGTTAATTATGTTGTTATATTAGTTTACTTATTAAAAATGAGTAAAGGATGATTGACGATGGACGTAGAATTATTGAAAATGAATGCTCACCCCAAACCTATCGCGCCACGGCCGTTAAACATCAGGGGTCGGTTGCATTAGCTATACATACGTTACAACTTAGCCTAGTTGTGGCGTAAATGGGCACTCAGTCACAATTTACGCACTACTAAATATTTGAGCATTGCACCATTAAATTTAGGTAGGACGTAACACTACGTATAAACTAAATATTTACGGAAGACTCTGACCAGGAGTAACCGATGGAATAAAAAAGCAGACTCATTTAATGACATCAATGAGCTCATGTTTTGCATAACAGGCTTCAGTCCTTTCTACATATATGATGTTGGCATTGACACTCGTTTACATTTATGAGAGAGTGAAAAACTTTTAAGCAGCTCTTCAGCATGAAACCAATCTAACGGTGCAGTTTTCAGGATGCGTCGCTCGGTGTCAAGTTTCAACATATACAAAATATATAAGATATTAAAATGAATAAATGTCTATTTTTCCAGCCTGTTGTATTAGTATTTATCACCCCTTATTTATTTTAGATACAGTTCCTATTTATTGTTATTTACACAGGGCAAATCTACTATTTATCAAATGTAGCTACTTTTATTACGTATTGTATTTTAATGGGGATATAATTTATTACAGCTGACAGTTATGAGAGCAAACAAGGTTTGAACATCAACCATAACAAGATCAAACTGAAATGCATGGCTTTTTAATACTTCTGTGTCAAATTTGATGGCTACTTACTGGATAAATACGGGTAAACGTCATATTATGCGACTATGCATTACTTTACAGAGAGCTGACGACCTACTTGTTAAGTCTTGCCTTAAGAACCCAGGTTTTCATTAATCTCCTTTAAATTGACATTCGTTTATTGCTTAGAGAGTTCGAACTCCTTTCTTGTGCCATGGATTCAGCATCTTGCTTAGATACTGTTGTGACTTTTTATTGCTAGAAAGATGTACCCATACCTCTGTTGCCAGTTAAAAAGCTTTCTTGTGGAACCCCTTTCCCAGAACGTTTTAGATGTCTCACTAATTAAAACACCTGATTCAACTCATTAGCTTGTTAGTGTGTTAAATATGGAGAAATCTAAAATGTTCTGGGAGGGGGATCCCCAGGACTGGAGTGAAAGTGTCATAAAACACTAAACTACATTTTCTGAGATGTTACCAGATATGTATGTGATACACATGATAGAAGACAAAGTAAATATTCATTATTTTTAATTTAGGGATTATTTTGCACTATTTTTGTCTTCTGGGTTTAAAATCAACATCGAGTCAACGTGTCCCTGTACTATAGTCACTGATCTATGACTATAGTGCATCATCGTGTCATCAGTGTCTCATAAATATTAATGAGACTGCGTGGCCTTATCCTATGAGAACGGGCTGTCTCATGATTATTCATTAAACCACGTGACCAGCGCTTCAAACTCTCAAGAGCCTTGGTGTCAGTTGACAGAGTTGATAGTACTGACGCGAGTCCCCCCCAAACGCACGTTGCTGACAGAGGGACAGGATAGTCTTTCAATCATTGCCAAAACTTTTTAAATGTTTGTGCAGCACACATTTATTAACATGAGTGTTTTGAGATATGCGGTGAGGTGGACTGTCTCTGACTGGGCCTCATTTGAGACGTGGTTTACATTGATTGTCCCAGACACGCACACCCTATCCATCCATCCATCCATCATGTAAGTGTGTTAACCGATCTAAGCACTTTGTGAATCAATTTGTGAATCAATGTCTTGGATTAAGTCTCGGAAGTTATTTAAGTGTAAAAAAATATTAACATATTTTTTAATACAGAGTTCATATGGCTTGGCATTTACTTGTGCATTAAATTACAGATAAAAAATGACCAGTGTGATTCTGTGTACTGTGAGCTTACAAAACAACGTATACTTTATTTGTACATTCTGTTATGAGCAATTGTGAGAATCTTTGATGCTGTTAACTACATTAGTGAAATAATGCTGAGTGACTAGATCAGACAGTTGTGTTCCTTCTTCCCTCACTCCGATGGCTGTATCTTTTGAAAATGTTTTGAGAACTCAACTGTGCTGAAACAGGCGATGTTGTGATCCTTAAAGGGAAAAAATGGATGGCATTCAACATATTTTGTTAGACTAACTTTGCCAGCTATACAAGTCTTACAATTTGTCATACTTTATCCTGATATTTAGTAAGAGCCGGCATGGGCAACTGAGATGACAGATTGCTCCCCTCTTTCTCCCCTGCCCTGTCCCACCCCACCCCACCCACCCACAAGGGGAGAGAGGGGCACTTGTTCTCACAGCTGTCCGCGCCCAGTTGAGTTGCATTTTTCAAAATGGTTGTGAGGTGGACTTGAGCTGAAAGAGGGCTGTTTCATGACCCTTTAAGAAACAATAAACTCCATATTATAGACCTTATACACGCTAGTGCCATCTTTGATTTTTAATGGGAATGACAACGAGGCTGTGACAGGGGAGCGTCACTATTTTGTATGTAGTTTTTCAGTAATAAAACCACCAAATTAAGTTGTGGGGTGCATTTAAATCAAAGCTCTGCGCGGTAGTGTGTAAGTGTGTGCTTGCGTGGGTACACAGTAGAGAGGAAGCGAGCATAATTTCTTAATATCGAGATTGTCCCTGTGTCTCAATCAGCTCCCTTTGTCATGAATCAGTATATCGTAAACATGAATTCGGGCACTGGCAAGGGTGTTCACCCACTGAACATTGGTACACTTGTGACTTAATCACCTGTGACACGATTATGAGCATGTGCATTAAAACACAGCTGGTATTAATCAACATCAATGTATGACACCGTCGTGCATTTTCGTTGTAGATATTCAAACGTACAGTGTTATTATGAAAGATAAATGAAGCAATAAAATTATAAAGGTGTGGTTTTTTTTATGTTCTTTTAACAACTAATATTTAAAAGATCGACATCTGAGAAGAAATGTTTAATAGATGTCTTGCAGATGAGCAAACAACATAAAAAATACATCTTTCAGATGTAAACACTTCAAATATATGTCTGGATGATGTATGTGTGCTATCAGGTAATCGAGCATTTAACTGCGCCATTACGAAGAGTCCAAAGCTGTTGACTGTTAACTAATTGTAGACCTTCAGGCTGTTCTGAATTTAGCTGCAGTGACTTTTCTAACTGATCGGACTTAGGTTTTTTTTTTTTTTTTTTTTACGTAAATGATCATAATGAACAAACAGAACTAACAGAAAATTTGGTATCACATTTATTTCAAGGATCCTTTAAAAAATCAAGACAAGTTCAACAAAATCATAAAGGAGATGAAGGAGATTGTAACAATAACTTTATAACAAGTTCCTCCATCTGTAGCCTTCAACTACTGAAACATAAGTATTACTTTGTCTTTCATTTTATAGATACAGTTTTATAGAAAAGGTACATTTGTAATCATACATTTATAAAGATGAGAGAAATTGCTGCTTTAATGGGTAATCGTCTGTGTTTTATCTGTGAAAGGTGATCTGTCTACTTCTAGTAATGCAGGTTCTATATTACCCCAAACCCATTGCATAAATACCACAAGTGGAAGACTGCCTGTTGGTTTTGTCATTCCACCATTTCCCAGAGATCTTCATATCAGACATGTCAACAAAGACGCATGCCAGAAATCCTCCAAAGGACAGAAACCGCATCATTAGGGTTCTCCATGAAGCCATGATAGTACACACAATGTCAGTATTGTGCAGAATTTTAGAGCAATTTGTTCACTATTGCTTCACCACATAGATTCATTGGCATTCATTAAAGGTATTTATGGTACATGATTAATTTAACATCTTAGTTTAAGGTCTAATTGTGGTTTTAATTTCATCTGTCAGGTATCCAACCAACGCAGAGTATGTGCAAGATGTTAAACCACTTATTGTGAAATACCCTTTCCTTAAGGACCTGGAAGGGAATGGCTATGTAAGTTACAATGTTTGGTGGACTTTAAATTTTGTAGCGGGGAGGGGGTTAACCAAAATGTAAAAATCAATATTTATTCACTTATGTCATTCCAAACTCATGACTTCTTTCTGGGAACTACAAAGGAATATACTTTCAAAAGTGTCACAATTGCTGATTACTGTGCAGGTCTACTGATGGCAAATAACCATTTTGTATGAGCAGATGGAAATTTAAGTAGTTGTAAATGTAAGTAGATTTTGCACATCTTGTGACCAAACATAACCAGTGAGGTTTATTGATTTGTTGGTATATTGGATTTATGAGGTTGAATGATTTTATTTTTACAGTAAAAAAGGACTTGTACAATACAAGTGTGTTTATTATACACATAATCACATGCAATAGATTCTGATTCTATTGATTCTGACTGTAGAAGACTTGGAAAATGATGCATGAGTCACATGGAATACTTAAGACAATTTGATGTTTCAAAGTGAGACTTATTTGCTGTTATTGTATGGAAAACAGCAATTGTGACTATTTTTAAACATCATTTTGTGTTCCCCAGAACATTATGGGTTTATAAAGACATGAAGGTGAGTGAGAATTTTTGGGCAAGCTGTTTCTTTGTAGTATCTTACCAGTTTACATACAAGTTGTAACTTGATGATTACTAAATGATTCACCATTAGATGCCATGTTCTCAGATAATGTTCTAATTAATGGAAAATCGATTTGGTTCATAGGTTACAAAAATGGAGGTTGACATTTAAATCTCTTGCCTGTTTTCCCTGATCAAGATTTTTTTTTGTGTGTTAGCATACTTGGTACCAGTCCCTAAAGCATAAATTCAAAGTAGAGCGTGCACCTCTGGTTCTTGATAATGAGGTGAGAAGGAGCAAGGAAAGTTTGGGCACAAAAGAGTCAAACAGTCTGAGGAAACAGCAAGAACATGTCACAGATCTATGTCAGGGGTGAGTGGATTACTGTAGTGTAACACATGAACTAACACATGAACTAAGCAAGTGTACAACAATTTTACCAGGCACGTTAGGGGAGTAATATGAGGTTAAACTCTTTCGCCCTGCCCTTTGCACTTTTTATTTGGTTCCAATAGGAGTTTGCTATCATTGGGGAGGATGTGTCTTCTATTGAGGGTCATTTAATTGTCTTGCAAAAACAGTATAGCAAGCTGCAGCCAGACACCTTGGTCGTTAAAGACAGAATGCATTCAGCATTAATAGTATATGTATGCTACTGATGACAAACTGTTGTGAAAAATGCTTATGTCAAAAAAAAAAAAAAAAAATGAGATTTGTGGGGGAAAAAAAATTGGATGTTTTATTGGTAATTTAATAAATGTGACGAAGCAATTTTGGCAGTTTTTCCAATGCTGTATTGAGTACAAATTTGCCACTTATTAGGTAAAAAAGGGCTTGTCACTGGGGCAGTACCCTTAAAAGGTCAAATTTGCACCCTTTCCAAGGGTACCTTATTGTTCCACAGCACTGAGGTCCTATTTGGTCACCAAGGGTACATATTTGCCTCTTAAAAGGGTATTGCCACATGTTGTTAAAGGGTGCACGGATGTACCTTTTGAGGGTACTGCCCCAGTGACAAGCCATTGTACACCAAAAGGTGCAAATTTTGCAAATTTTTTCTGACGGAGTATGCGTCTCATCTAGAGTTCTCTGCAATATCAATAACTGTAGATTTGCCAAGATATCAAAGTCTACCATGAAAAGTCTGAAAAACTCAAATTCTTCTAAAAAAAAAAAAATGGCGTATATATGTGTATACAGTGGTGTGAAAAAGTGTTTGCCCCCTTCCTGATTTCTTATTTTTTTGCATGTTTGTCACAATTAAATGTTTCAGATCATCAAACAAGTTTAAATATTAGTCAAAGATAACACAAGTAAACACAAAATGCAGTTTTTAAATGAAGGTTGTTATTATTAAGGGAAAACAAAATCCAAACCTACATGGCCCTGTGTGAAAAAGTGATTGCCCCCTAAACCTAATAACTGGTTGAGCCACACTTAGCAGCAACAACTGCAATAAAGCATTTGCGATAACTTGCAATGAGTCTTTTACAGCGCTGTGGAGGAATTTTGGCCCACTCATCTTTGCAGAATTGTTGTAATTCAGCCACATTGGAGGGTTTTCGAGCATGAACTGCCTTTTTAAGGTTATGCCACAGCATCTCAATAGGATTCAGGTCAGGACTTTGACTAGGCCACTCCAAAGTCTTCATTTTGTTTTTCTTCAGCCATTCAGAGGTGGACTTGCTGGTGTGTTTTGGATCATTGTCCTGCTGCAGAACCCAAGTTCGCTTCAGCTTGAGGTCATGAACAGATGGCCGGACATTCTCCTTCAGGATTTTTTGGTAGACAGCAGAATTCATGGTTCCATTTATCACAGCAAGTCTTCCAGGTCCTGAAGCAGCAAAACAGCCCCAGACCATCACACTACCGCCACCATATTTTACTGTTGGTATGATGTTCTTTTTCTGAAATGCGGTGTTACTTTTACGCCAGATGTAATGGGACACACACCTTCCAAAAAGTTCAACTTTTGTCTCGTCAGTCCACAGAGTATTTTCCCAAAAGTCTTGGGGATCATCAAGATGTTTTCTTGCAAAAATGAGATGAGCCTTAATGTTCTTTTTGCTCAGCAGTGGTTTTCGTCTTGGAACTCTGTCATGCAGGCCATTTTTGCCCAGTCTCTTTCTTATGGTGGAGTCCTGAACACTGACCTTAACTGAGGCAAGTGAGGCCTGCAGTTCTTTGGATGTTGTTGTGGGGTCTTTTGTGACCTCTTGGATGAGTCGTCGCTGCGCTCTTGGGGTAATTTTGGTCGGCCGGCCACTCCTGGGAAGGTTCACCACTGTTCCATGTTTTCGCCATTTGTGGATAATGGCTCTCACTGTGGTTCTCTGGAGTCCCAAAGCTTTAGAAATGGCTTTATAACCTTTTCCAGACTGATAGATCTCAATTACTTTCTTTCTCATTTGTTCCTGAATTTCTTTGGATCTCGGCATGATGTCTAGCTTTTGAAGATCTTTTGGTCTACTTCACTTTGTCAGGCAGGTCCTATTTAAGTGATTTCTTGATTGAGAACAGGTGTGGCAGTAATCAGGCCTGGGTGTGGCTAGAGAAATTGAACTCAGGTGTGATAAACCACGTTAAATTATGTTTTAACAGGTGGGGCAAACACTTTTTCACACAGCGCCATGTAGGTTCGGATTTTGTTTTCCCTTAATAATAACAACCTTCATTTAAAAACTGCATTTTGTGTTTACTTGTGTTATCTTTGACTAATATTTAAACTTGTTTGATGATCTGAAACATTTAAGTGTGACAAACATGCAAAAAAAATAAGAAATCAGGAAGGGGGCAAACACTTTTTCATACCACTGTATATATACACTACCGGTCAAAAGTTTTGAAACACTTGACTGAAATGTTTCTCATGATCTTAAAAATCTTTTGATCTGAAGGCGTATGCTTAAATGTTTGAAATTCGTTTTGTAGATAAAAATATAATTGTGGCAACATATTAATTTATTTCATTATAAAAAATAAAATAATATATATATATATATATATATATATATATATATATATATATATATATATATATATTTTTTTTTTTTTTAATTGATGACTTGGACCAAATAATAAAGAAAAGCAGCCAATAAGTGCCCAACATAGATGGGAACTCCTTCAATACTGTTTAAAAAGCATCCCAGGGTGATACCTCAAGAAGAGTACATGTCTGCAAATTCTAGGCAAAGGGTGACTACTTTTAAGATGCTAAAATATAACACAGTTTTGATTTATTTTGGATTTTGTTTAGTCACAACATAATTCCCATAGTTCCATTTATGTTATTCCATAGTTTTGATGACTTTACTTTTATTCTAAAATGTAATATATATATATATATATATATATATATACACATACATACACACACACACACACACACACACACACACTCACAACCCCAATTCCAAAAAAGTTGGGACAGCATGAAAAATGCTAATAAAAACAAAAAGGAGTGATTTGTAAATTATATTCACCCTTTGCTATATTGAAAGCACTACAACTAAACATTATATGATGTTTTACCTTGAGAATTTTATAGTTTTTATGAAAATGTACAGTATTCAAATCAGATGATTGCAACACGCTCCAAAAAAATTGAGACGGGGCAATTTAAGACTAATAACAATTTGACGAGCTGAAATAAAAAGGCGATGTGAAACAGGAGATGTTAAACAGGTGAAGAAATTGTGTCATAATATTGCATACTGTATAAGGGGCCTCCAAAAACAGCCTAGGCCTTCAAGAGCAAGGATTGTTCAAGACTTGTCAATTTGCCAACAAATGCTTCAGCAAATAAACCAGCACTTTGAGAACAATGTTCCCCAAAGACAAATTGGAAGGATTTTCAGCATTTCACCCTCTACAGTGCACAATATAGTTAAAAGATTCAAGGAATCTGATCAAATCTCGTTGTGTAAAGGGCAAGACAAAAACCATTTCTGAATGTGCGAGATCTCTAATCCCTCAGACGTCACTTTCTTAAAAGTCATTCATCTGTAATGGATATCATGAACATTGGCTTGGGATCACTTTAATAAACCTTTGTTAGTCAACACCACTCGCCGCTGCATCCACAGATGCAAGTTAAGACTTTACTATGCAAAGCAGAAGCCCTACAGCCACACTGTCCAGAAGCGCTGCAGACTTCTCTGGGCTCGGTCTCTTCTTAGATGGAAAGTAGAACAGTGGAACTGTGTTTTTTGGTCTGAAGACATTTCAAAACATTTTTTGAAAAACAAAGGTGTCATGTTATCTGGGCCAAAGAGGAAAAGGGCCATCAAAGCTGTTATTAGCATCAGGTCCAAAAGCCAGTGTCTGTATGGGCCAGGGGGTTGTCAGTGCCCATGGCATGGGTAACTCGCACATCTGTGAGAACACCATGAATGCAGACAGATATGTGCAAATGTTGGAGCAACATATACTGCTATCCAGCACTGTCTTTTCCAGGGACATCCCTGCATTTTCCAGCAGGACAACTTTAAACCACATACTGCCCGGATTACAATTGCATGGCTGTGTAAGCAGAGAGTGTGTGTGCTAGATTGGCCTGCCTGCAGTCCTGACCTGTCTCCAAATGAAAATGTGTGGAACATTATGAAGCACACCATATGGAAACAAAGACCCCATACAATTGTGCAGCTAAAGACCTACATAATGGATTATTGGGGGGAAATTCCACTTTCTAAACTTAAACTTGTGTCTTCAGTGCCCAAATGCTTAAAGTGTTAGTAAAAGAAATGGTGATGTTTCACAGTAGTAAACATGCGACTGTCCCAACTTTTTTGGAGCGTGTTGCAATCATCCGATTTGAAATTACTGTACATTTAAAAAAAAAAAAAAAAAAAAAAAGCGTAGTTGTAGTGCTTTTGTGACAAAGCAGGCATGGAATGATGATCTAAATGCAGCTTTAAAGATAAAGTACTCAAAACGAAACAAAAACACAGGAATCCAGGCACAGAACAAGACAACACATGTGAAGACGGACAAAGAAAATAAGGGCTTAAATACACAGGGGCAAACAAGGGAATGAGGAACACCTGGGGAAACAATCAGGGGAAAACAAATCATAAAATTAAACTACAAAAGGACTACAAAACTAACAGGAACAAAACAAGAATTTCAAAGTCTAAGCAAAAAATAGGGAATACGTGACAGAGCATCCTTTAAAGAGCGGATTCCAGATGCTCCACAAAAAAAAAAAAAAAAAAAAAAAAAAATATTTGTCCATGGGGTGTAGGGGGAAAAAGGGGAAACAGGCAGTTCAAGGGGGCACAAGGGGAGCAGAGGAACAAGGCAAAGACAGGGAGGCTTGAGACAAAGGTGGAGCCGGAGGGATGGAGAGCCAGGGTGATGCTGCAGGCTTGGAGGACCAAGCTGGGGCCAGAGGTTCAGAGGGCTGAGGTGGAGCTGGGGACTCGGAAGACCGAGGCAGAGCCTCTGTGGTCGTAAACACTGGCTGAGACTCGGGAACAGAAGCCTTTCTTCTCCTCATGGCAGAAGTTGGCAACGCTGGCTCTGGGACAGATGAGGCTTCCAACTCATTGGCCGTGGCAAGTGTGGGTGCTGGCTCGCTGGCCGTGGCAAGCAAGAGTGCTGGCAATTTGTGAGGTAGTGTCTTCATAGCCCTACGCACTGACATCAGTGGCAGATCATTCAACTTGGAGATCGGGGCCACGGAAGGTTTCGGGACAGGGGCCGCAGGTGGCTTGGAGCAAGAAGTCGCAGAAGGCGTGGAGCAAGAAGCCATGGAAGGCTTGGACAAGGGAGCCGGAGATGCAGGTTTTGGCCCGGGATTCCCACCATAATCCACTGTGTAAAGGGAACCGCAAAGTTCCAGAGCCTTTTCTATTCGTAGAGAGTCCAGTGAGGATCAGCCGGAGGCATTAGATCCTTCAGTGCACTATTCAGACCAGTCCGGAAGAAAACCACCAGAGTGTGGCCTGGACAGTGCACTAAATTCACTAACTCTAAAAACTCATGGACGTGATCCTCAACTGGACAGTCCCCTTGCTTAAGGAGCAGAATTCGGACGGCCACTAGATCCATTTTTGGTCAGCCTTTCTGTGACAAGGTAAGCGAGGAATGAGGATCTAAGTGCAGCTTTAATGGAACAAAAGATAAACAAAGTACTTAGAATAAACTGAAACAAAACCACAGGAAACCAGGCACAGAACATGACAACACATGTGAAGACTGATAAAGAAAACAGGGAAAACAAGGGCTTAAATACACAGGGGCGAACAAGGGAACGAAGAACACCTGGGGAAACAATCAGGGGAAACCAATCATAAAATTAAACTACAAAGGACTACAAAACTAACAGGAAACAGGAACAAAACAAGAATTTCAACATAAAAGCCTAAGCAAAAAAACAGGGAATACATGACAGCTTTCAATATAGCAAAGGATGAATATAATTTACAGATCACTCCTTTTTGTTTTTATTAGCATTTTTCATACTGTCCCAACTTTTTCGGAATTGGGGTTGTAAAAATAATAATCTGAACAGTGCTATCAACATAAATTGTATACACTATATTATAACTGTATGTCAACAATTGTCTGATTTGTTTCAAATGGTATTTCTCTTACAGAATGTTAGAAGAAACATCCAAGACAAAGCTGCTACAATGAAAAATAACTCAGAATTCCATTAACTTTAATCAGCTATGAAAGAACAACCTTTGAGCAATAAAACGTTCCTCAGAGTTTTCTCTCAGTAACGTCCAGCAGCTTGTTAGTATTGTCTCAGCTAAATCAAATCCTCATTGGCATATCAAAAAGTAAATAGATGCAGATAATTGTGTTTCTCTGTGCAACTATCTGACACGTGTTCATCTGATTTTGTCAAGTGTTTTGCCGCCACATCTCAGAGGACAGACAAATGCTACATGATTCTGATGTTTCCCCTTAAAAAGAGTAACGATAAAAATGTATGCACTTTTAAATAATATCCCTCAATTTTGGAAAATATATAATTAAAATCAATATATACAAACTTGACATTTATTTATCACATCTACAATATCTGCGCCATCAATCTGTGTCATCAAACTTAATGGATAACAAACAGCATATTGTAAAATAATAATGTATGATGAATATGTGAATGAATAATGTTTCTAACTGTCTGTGAAGAAGGCCTAAAAAAAAATCTCATTACCATAATTGCACAGTGTGTTAATATGTTCTCTGGATCATTCTGTGATTCTTCACAAATTTAATTGTTCAAGACAGAACAGTTCGGAGCCTCAGATGCAAGGCTTAACAGAACCTCTTCCTACTCATAAGAAACATCTGTTCCAGTTATGAGGGGCAGGGGGATTCGAGAGCTGTGCTCACCATCATAGAGAAGTTATGTAAGAAATTGGTGCAAACGGGCAAGAGACAGAAAGAGAGAGAATCTTGTACTCAACCCTCTCAACAATGACAAGACTACTGATTACCTCACACCTCCACATCAAAGACCAGTAGATGGAGAAAGAGAGAGAGAAAGAGAGAGAGAGAAGAATGGAAGGAAAATATTATTGTGTTGTGAGGGTGACATGACAGAAAAGAGAAGAAGGTGTGATAAATGTAATGGAAAAAGTAAGAGAGAGAAAATAGCTGCAGAGAGGGCCAGAGGGATGTTATACAGTAATACAGGAAAAAATTTGAGAGGGAATGCTAGGAACAGGAGCAACTGAAAACAGCGGAGCCCTGAAGTGCAGTGAAATTCAGAAATTGAGATGTTGTGGCAAAGAAATGCCCTAAAACTCTGTTTTGCCCAGGGGCAAAAAACCAAATGGATTATTTCCCCTAGAAGCTTCAACAATATGTCTGTACACAACCTAAGCCTGTCCGGACAGATATCTGCAAGGCTCTTTCTCTCTCATTCTGCCTCTTCCACTTTTCCCTTCCTCTCTCCCTCCCTCCATCTATCTCCGTCTCCTTCTCACCCCCCTTCTCTCCTCAGAGGCCTTGCTGACTTGGGAGTGTATGTCTTCATTAGACAGCTGTCAGGTCTAGCAAATGGAAGGGTAGGAAAAAAGAAAGAGGGAGAACTTCAAAGCCCTCAGTGCTGGGTCCCAGAGGATTGTGTGCTCAGAGCTGAGGCTGGGTGAGCACAGTCTGTCTCCAAGTAAAAATCTCACTTTACCAACATGCTACTGTTTGTTCTGTTCCATTCTCTCTATTTTGACACAAATGTCTTCAACAAGCTCATCTCAGAAAATAATTAGCTGTAGAGATCAACACATCGATCTCTGGCAGCTTACGAATTCAGCTCATGTTTTAGAGCTGTAGAAAATAATTAGATATCAAGAAAAAACAGACAGCGGCGAATTCACTAAACAGATGCGCCACTTTTGAGCATGGCATATCAGATCAAAAACTTGCGTTTTATTCACCAACCACCTACAGTCTAGTTTAAGCAAATGCAATCAGCACCAAAATAGTCATTGCTGTGTACACCATGCCTCATTCCGCTTCTCAACTTAAGTGAAAACTAAGCTTAGTAATTCTTTGAATGATGAGAGGCACATGGCTTTGACCCAAATAATGTCACGCTAATGCATCTGTCTGCTACAGAAATGTTCAGGAAAGAGAACTGGACCTGGTGTTGAAAGGTGGGAAGCAAAGGACCCAGAGACATGTTTGGCCTCTTGGCAATGTTAGCAAACACTCCAAGCGAGCAGCCAACATCAAACAAATGCATCTTGGGGTTCGGACAGGTAATCTGTCTTCCCTGGACTTTCAAAGGGTCTGGTCAGGAAGCCCAGCAGCCCTTCTGCCTGGAGAGGCACATTGGAGGCCGGGTACACAAACTTAATGGATGTTGTGAAGAGGCCCGCAGAGCTGGAACTGGTCCGATTGGGAGAACTGGGGTCTCAATTAGTATCAGATAACATTGGCTAGTGGTGACAGGTAGGGTTAACTGACTGGGTATTAGGGCTGAAATAGGGAACAGGGGGCACTCAGAAAGCTCAACAAATGTCTGTGTGCGTGAGTGTGAAATTTCTGGATGTCTAAAGATCTAGGCAGTTAGACAAGAGCAAGAACTTTACGTGTGTGTATGTGTGTGTGTGTGTGTGTGTGTGTGTGTGTGTGTGTATACTTTATTAGGAACACTGGTCCTAATAATGTGCCCAACTTGGTCTTCTGCTGTTGTAGCCCATCCACCTCAAGTTTCGAGATGTTGTGCATTCTGAGATGCTATTCTGCTCACTACAGTTGTACAGAGTGGTTATCTGAGTTACTGTAGCCTTTCTGTCAGCTTGAACCAGTATGGTCATTCTCCATTGACCTCTCTCATCAACAAGGCATTTTTGTCTGCGGAACTGCCACTCACTGGATGTTTTTTTTTTTTGTTTGTTTGTTTTTGGCACCATTCTGAGTAAACCCTAGAGACTGTTGTGTGTGAATATCCCAGGAGGTAAGCAGGTAAACCAGCCCATCTGGCACCAACAATCATGCCACGGTCGAAATCACGGAGAACACATTTTTTCTCTATTCTTATAGTTGATGTGAAAATAAACTGAAGCCCCTGATCCGTATCTGCATGATTTTATGCATTGCACTGCTGTCACACAATTGGCTGATTAGATAATCACATGAATATGTAGGTGTACAGGTGTTCCTAATAAAGTGCCAATAAGGATGCACCGATCGATCGGCCACCGATCTAAATCGGTCATTTTTCTTTTTAAGTCTGTGATCGTGCCTAGAATCAAGGCTGATTTTTTTGCAGCACACAGGGAATCACACATACACTGCTACTCTAATGAATGAGAGCTTTCTCACTCCTTGATGCATGACAGAATTGCCAACAATTAATACTCCAGAGGCTACACTAAGTATTCACGAATTTAAACTTTCAGACATGCTGTTATTCAGATGAATATGCAGGTTTGTTTTTAAAAATGTGTAAGAATTACATGTGTATGAATATTAAGTTGCCCATTTTCTAGAGTCATTACGGTAGTAATTCTGACTTGCTGCTCTGTGAGTATGGAGAGGATAAAGAGACTACAAACGGGTATAAAAACAAATTAAACAACAAATAAACATGCATATGCAAATCTGAGTATACGTGATGTAACGTGAGTCGTGACAATCAGAGTGTTGAGTGACAGAGACCGTTTGAGCGATCATGAGCACTTTCAGCTTCACTTCCTTCAATATGCTCACTCGCGGTGTCAATCAAACATGCACACTCTCCAGGTGTTCTCAATATTTCATCAGTCACTAATTTCAGTGCTATTCTGCAAGGATCCCAATTTAAATCAGATTAATGTTGGTCACATTACCACTAATCACAGCAATTACATTTTAACCATAACGGCACCGCATCTTCACGCATTTGCTTAATAATTAGTGATTTGTGTTACAGCAAAACGGCAAAGACAGTAAACAAATCATAGATATTAATGATTTCTCACTGGAGCAGTTTTAGAGCTTGTAATGGATACATTTTTCTTATTTTTGAATGTATGTCTGCTGTGTGTGATGCTCTCATGGTTTTTACTGCTTACCAGTATGTCACAATGAACAGAACTATTCATAACTGTTTCAAAACAAATACATGTTAGCAATTCACAATTAATGTAATTTTAATGTAACTTTATAAAAAGGTTCCATTCATTAACATTAGTTAATACATTAGGTATCATGAACAAACAATGAACAACATATTTTACAGCCTTTATTAATTGTAATGTTAGTTTATAAAATTACAGTTGTTCATTGTTTAAAAAAAAAAAAAAAAATGTATCCCCTTTTCTCCCAATTCTCCGCAATCCACGCACAACTTACCACATGCCCCATTGAGAGCGAGAACCACTTATCGTGACCACGAGGAGGTTACCCCATGTGACTCTACCCTCCCTAGCAACTGGGCCAATTTGGTTGCTTAGGAGACCTGACTGGAGTCACTCAGCACACCCAGGATTCGAACTCGCAACTCCAGGGGTAAATTGTTCATTGTTAGTTCATGTTAGTTCATAGTGCATTAACAATGTTAACTAATACAACTTTTGATTTTAAAAATGTAATAGTATATGTTGTAACTAACATTAAGTTCATTAGTTCATGTTAACTACAGTAATGTTGTTAAATAATGTTAACAAATGGAAACTTTTTGTAAAGTGTTACTGTAATTTGTCTGTGTGGGGCATAAACATATAACTGCACAATATAACTTGCAAAAGTGTGGCAAAAGGCACTTTAATTTTTTTTTTTTTATATATATCAGCCAATCTTAGTGTTAAAAAAATCAGAGATCGGTATCGGCCTCAAATTTCCTGATCAGTGCACCACCAGTGCCAAGTGAGTTTATTTATACTGTATACACACACACACACACACACATTTATATATATATATATATATATATATATATATATATATATATATATATATACACACACACACACACACACACACACACAGGGTTGGGGAGTAACGAAATACATGTAACGGGATTATGTATTTAAAATACAAAATATAAGTAACTGTATTCCACTACAGTTACAATTTAAATAATTGGTATTTAGAATACAGTTACATTCAAAAAGTAAAATTTTCATTACTGAAGAGATTACTTTGCATTTTATTTTCATTTGTTTCATTTAATATTTAGTCCTTTAAGATGAAAACATTCATACATATAAATGATGCGATCCAAAGTGCATTTGAACAGTGGTGAAACACTTTCTTATGATGTGTTACATTCATACGAGCAGACAGAGAAGTACGTTTGAAGTAAATCTGGAGCAGAAGAAATAGAAATAAACCTTGTGTAAATTGTCAGCTTTAAGCTAAGCTAAAATGCTATTTCTAGCCATTTTACATGCACATGTTACCAGGCACGATCATATTTTTTTATAAAGAAAATTCACGTTGGATCATAATTTCTTTTTTCTAGTAAGACCTTTGATATTAGGGCAAAAATCGTATTCTTGATAATAATTTTTGTATTGTTTTCCTGTAAAAATATCTAAAAATCCTTAAAATCAAATTGATTTATCTTGATTTATAAACAACACTGCATAAGATATTTAGGTTTTTCAGAGAATGTATTTTTAACAAGTGTATTTTGTCTTACTTTACTGGCAGAGTTTTTATAGTCAAAACAAGTGAAAAAATCTACCAGTGCTGAAGAAGTAATCCAAAGTATTTAGAATACATTACTGACCTTGAGTAATCTAACGGAATACAAATTACAATTTAACAGCATGTATTCTGTAATCTGTAGTGGAATACATTTCAAAAGTAACCCTCCCAACCCTGTATATATACATATATATATATATATATATATATATATATATATATATATATATATATATATATATATATATATATATATAATAGATAGATAGATAGATAGATAGATAGATAGATAGATATAATTATTATTATTATTATTACTATTATAAAAATATTAAGAATTAAAACATTAAACTTTTTTGCCTTTCCTCTATGATAAATAATACTGTAAAATAGTTACTACGAACAAAAATATCTCTAAAATAAAAAATGTATAAAAATAAAATCTTAAGTATATTTAACATTTCTTAAAATAAAAACTAAAATGGCTAGTTCTTTTGCCAGTACACAATGCTAACATTAAGAAAGACCCAGCAGACTCAGTTCAAGGTGTTGTTAAGTCTGATGGCCAAAAAAAAAAAAAAACATTTATCTTTCTGGCACCTTGGTGTATTCAGTCTGATACTGAAGAGGACCTTTTGTCTAAGCAGTGTGTCATTCAGAGAATGGGATGTATTTTCCATAATAGTATGCAGTTTCCAGAGAATTCTCCTCTCTACATAGGAATTTAAAAATGATTATTATTATTGGAACTACTCCAATAATAGTGGCAGCCTTTCCGGTAAGTGTGTTAAGCGTGTTTATATAACTTGTCTTGAAGCTGCTCCTCTAGCATACATTAACGACTGCATTTACATTTATTCATTTAAATGTATGCATTTGGCAGATGCTTTTATCCAAAGCGACTTTCAACAGGAGAATGGTGCTATACAGCGAAGAGAATGGCGCTGGCTACAGAATGTCCACAAAAGACTGACAAAACATTGCAGCAGCTCGGTCCAGGGCCCTCAAGTCATTCTTATTCTGCGACTGTTAAGAACCATCACAACAATCCAAGGCGTCAAATACAAGAGTGTGCATTCTCTAAGAGGCATGAAATCAATTGCACACTTTCCTCCTCAGCACCCTTGCACAGTCGTGGGAATAGAGCACATGTGGAGGTCTTTGCTATTTAATTTGAAGATATGTTTTCAACGGACAGGTGTACAATTGCCATGAGAACTACTAAGACAATTATAAGGAGATGACTTTTACTGTTTCACCTAATGGTGATAACTGGGTTTCTTCAAATAACCTTAGAATCATACAACATTAAAGGGATAGTTCACCAAAAAAATGAACATTTTATGAACATATAACTTTCTCCTTATAGGCAGTACTGTTATGTTAGCCTCAGTCACCACTCACTTTCATTGCATCTTTTTCCATATAATGAAAGTAATTATACCATAGGGTGTGATTCTGCCTAACATCACCTTATGTGGCCCACGGAAGAAAGTCATTTGGGTTTGGAACAACATGTGGGGTAGTAAAGGATGACAGAATTTTTATTTTTATTTTTGGGTGAACTATTCCTTGAAGCACAAATCTTAACTGGTATTAAAGCAACCCAGCCTATTTTACAGAAGGGAACCGCTATTGATGTTGTATTGTTTGCCTATTATAATGTATTTCTCACTGCGTCTTGCTTCTGCAGAAATTGCCTTTAGCGAGCAGCTTGCATTCTTCACATCCATCCCAATGCATCTGTGGCAGAAAGATGCGAGTGCCGCAATCTGTTCATGTAAATTTTTGGAAATAAAAAACAAAGGGACAAAAACATGGGTAAAATAAGTGAAGCAAACATTGCTTCCATTTAGCCATCTTCTCCTGTGTCTTTACCTAGCTAGAATGGTTAACAACTGCTGCTAGCACTCACAAATGGTACTCATGTTGATGATGCAAATAAAACAATCAGTAGGCCTACATTTACATGCGCAGCTACAGTGCTTTTTTGTCTGTCCAAGTATGATGTGAATCGAATATTTGAAGGAAGGATGTCAGCTGAAGAAGTGTTAAATACACATTGCATGTCACCTCTGACTTTCGGAGCATGCACACAACACTAAGGCCAATTTTGCTCCGATTAACATGTAGGCTATACATGCTGGACGAAGCAGAGTTACAAGCGCATTGTCTAGGTCTAATAGTCCGACTTCGCAAAATCACGATTTCCGTAGAACTAGCATTTACATGCTATTCTAAAAAGACGAATTATTGTTTGTTTTAGTCCAACTGAAATCAAACCATTAAAAGTCCATGTACACAGGTGTGAAAAGAGGAGCAGGAGGGTGGAATCCAACTCATGTTCAGACAAAGCAATCAAGCCAAGAATCAGTGCAAAGTTAATAAAGAAATAGTTCACTCAAAAATGAAAATTCTGTCATCATTTACTCACCCTCATGCCATTCCAGATCCGTATGACTTTCTTTCTTCTGCTTAACACAAACAGAGATTTTTTTTAATATATATATATATCTCAGCTCTGTAGGTCCATACAATACAAGTGAATGGGTACCAAAACTTTGAAGCTCCAAAAATCACATAAAGGCAGCATAAAAGTAATCCATAAGACTCCAGTGGTTAAATCCATATCCTCTGAAGTGAAATGTTAAGTGTGGGTGAGAAACAGATCAATATTTATGTCCTTTTTTTACTATCAATCTACACTTTCACTTTCACATTTTTCTTTTGTTTTTGGCGATTTGCATTCTTCATGCATATCATCACCTACTGGGCAAGGAGGAGAATTTATATTGAAAAAAGACTTAAATATTGATCTGTTTCTCACCCACACTTATATTGCTTCAGAAGATATAGATTTGCACATATCAAGTTCAAGGCTCTGATGCTGGCATACAGAACAGTCACTGGATCTGCTCCACCTTACCTAAAATGAACTGAAGAACGTTTCCAGATTTTGATGATTCATCCCTTGCAAAATTGACTTATTTATGCAAGCTTGGCTTATTAAGAACTGCAAAGATGAAATCCACTCACTCAGTCTGATATTGACTGATATGCTATACACTGTGCTCATACAATACGACTGTTAATACTTAAACATCATTGATGTAAACAATGTAATTTGGGCTAATCAAGGTGTGCACAAACACATACACGCATGCAACAAATGCCCATTAACTATAAAAAAATTATCTTAAATAATAGGAAGGAATCTAAGATTGTGCATGCTTAGCCTGCTCAATTACATTTGCTGTTAGTTTTTCAGGAGGAAAGTTTTTACTCCGTACGGTGGTGCGCTGATTAATTTATTATTCAAGAGTTCAATCTGCAGTTGTGTCTCGTAAAATCCAACGAATTCCCTTTGGCTCCAGATCTCCCGCTGGAACCGTGATCTAAAAGTGATATTCACCAATCAGAGAAGTTCCCAATTACCAATCTCTTTAAAAAATAGTTTTTTTTATGTTTTAATGTTATTAATTAATATAAGAGCTTTCTGTTTGGGTCAAGGCTAAGAAATATTTTTTTCAATGCCTATGGAGAAAATTAATGGGTGGGTGCTTGGCCATTCCCGTGGTTGTCCAGTCTTCCAAAAATACACTTTCTCTTTTTAAAGTTCTAACACATAAAGTTCTACCTCTAACATAAACAAGGAGCACACACACTCACTGTCAGCACTGAGTCCTGGTCTTTGGTTCCATCTAGTAGATTTGTGCAGGAGTGAGGCAATTTCTTAAGCATCGGGTCTTAATGAAAATCATCTCAATAAGATACTCCACTTTGCTTTATTTGATATGTTTGCATCTTGCCGTTGGCCTCGAGGCATCTTTCCAAACTCAAAAGCTAATCAACTTTGATTTCAGCCTACTATTTCACCCCCCATTTACTTTTTGCCACACACACACACAGACACACACACACACACACACACACACACACACACACACGTTGGTGCGGCTATCATTATGAGGACTCTCCATAGACATAATGATTTTTATACTGTACGAATTATAGATTTTATCCCCTAACCCTACCCTTAAACCTAACTTTCACAAAAAAAAAAAAAAAAACGTTCTGCATTTTTACATGTTCAAAAAAACATCGTTTAGTATGTTTTTAGGCAATTTGAATTAGGGGGACACAAGAAATGCCCTCATAAACCACATTTATAGCATAATACTCTTGTAATTACCAGTTTTTAACTTAAAAAAATGTCCTCGTAACCACTCAAACCCACCCCCCACACACACACACACACACACACACAAATACATACAGGCACACACATGCACAAACAATACAATTCACCAAAATACCATCACACAAATCGCCCTAAAGGTATGATCATTCTATTATAGCATTGCAATATCTATCATTAGCAGAATTAAGACACACACAAAACACACCACCCTCATTTTTTCCCACTCCTCTGGCTAGATTGATAGAAAGATCTGTGAACAGCTTTCCACCTTCCAGCATAGTCCAACCATCCTGCAGTGCGATCCGTTTGACTTGGACTTGCACACTTCCCCTCTAAACAGGCACAGAATGGCAGACATTCTGTGCACAAATCTCACAACCCTGTCTTTATCAAGAGTTTCATATGCATCGTTAACCACAGCTCCTCCTAACTCCATGTTCTGAGATCATATTCGGTGGTGTGGGCATTGGGCTGGTTGGTGTGGGATGTGGTCAAGTTTGGCGGATACTGGCAGGCGGTGCTGTGTTGGGCAGGGAGTGGGGAGGAGAACTTGAGGACTGTGGTTTGGATCACTATGGATGAAATTGGAGAACCTCTGGCATCCAGTGTGCTCTCTCACTCTCTCTCTCTCTCTCTCTCTCCTCATCCAATTTTCTTTCTATCACTAGGTCTCCCTCTTTCATGTTCCCTGTTCTAGTCTCTTTTTCATAACCTGATCTCTCTCGTTCCATTCCAGGGTCACAGACGGCCACTGTGATTCTGCTGCTGTGATTGTAGCTTCATAATTTCCTGGACAAGAAGATTGTTTTTGGTCTCAGTAGTTCAATTTTTTTTTTTTTTTTTTTTTTGGTGTGTGTGTGTGTGTGTATGTGAGTCTGAGTGTGTGCTATCTTCATTAGTTTTGAGGAGTGAGGTACGTGGCGAAAAGAAAGAATTATCAAATCTTTCTTTGTGTGTTTTGCAGTGTAGAAGTTTTGAAAGCTTTAGAGCAAGATTGCTTTGTGTATATTCAAAGACATCATGAGTAAAAGGCTATAGCCATGCCTAAACACTAACCCTCCTCATTAGACAGTGGCCTCTCGGGAGAAAAGAGAATGAGCTTGCTGAAAGAGAAGGTAATGTAATCTTCTCTGGCCAATAACCTCTCTAATAGACAATTGAAGTCTATTTTCTCATTTCCCTCTTTCTTGTCGATCTCACTGGCCCGGCCTTTTTTTTTCATTCTCACACACAAAAACAAAATAACCTAATAAAATAAAAAATGCACTTTTTCTTTTCCTCTCTCCCTCTCGCTAACACCCACACACACATACACACTGTTTTCTCAACAATACAGTACAAATTTAATCTGGTCACCATATTTGGACATGTATTGGTGTCAATATCAGCGTGAGCCGAAGCAGAATGTCATGAACACATTGTGGTCACAGAATGACAAAATCACACTCAAACAGATCATTCTCTTGGGCAAACATGAACCTCTGAACCACGTATCGATCTTATCTTTTGTTTATCTTCTTCTTTTTTTCTTCTAATAGATTGCTATCAAGCAATTGAGTCCAGAAAATAACATGCAAAAGGTCAGTCCCTAAAACCACTGTCAGTGGTGACACGTTATCAATAAAAAAACTGATACATTTTGAAGTTACAAGTAATGGGTTACTTTTCTATTTATTCAATGTATTCACTGACTATACAATAGAGTGCAACAGTGCCCATCCACTTTTTCAGCCATCTTGGTTTTTCCCATTCATTTTTTTTCCATGGTATTTTAAAATATTCTTCATAAAAGAGTTGTAAGCCATCAATCAAACCAACCAGCTCCAAGGTGAATCACAACATTACAAACTTTAACTTGAAAAAGTATTTGAAAATTGAACAAAAGGACGAAGGTACAAGACTGTGTACTTAATGAGGGAATGAACTACAATCCCATGAAGTATTGCAAATGACATTATTGAATTAAAGGAATAGTTCACCCAAAAATGAAAATTCTGTTATAATTTACTCACCCTCATGCCATCCCAGATGTGTATGACTTTCTTTCTTCTGCTGAACACAAACGAAGGTTTTTAGAAGAATATCTTAGCTCTATAGGGGGTCGGCAACCTTTTTGACATGGAGTGCCATTTTTTATTTTCCTGGTCAATGGCTGTGTGATTATGATTTCAGGGGCACGTTTACCATTTCTGAGGCCCCAAGCAACCGACCACCCCACATTTTTTTGCTTAAAAATTACATAAAATTGATTTTTAATTATAATTTTACATTCATCCATTGTAGCCAAGCACATTCAAAATGTTGAATGAAATAAAAATCTAGTTAAAGATAATTAATACATGTCGGAAAACATTGCCGTTTATCAAGCGCTGAAATGTGCTTGGTGCAGAACAATCTGGAATAATTTTAAACATTGTAACAGTCACCTCTTTGCAACCTGAACTTGTTCAGAACGTTACATCTTTGTGACACCTGTGCTAAAAACAATCAAGATGCAGCACAACGAATGAAACGGAACGCAGGTGTCTCGACATGCGTTTTTGAGACATTAAGTTATTTTTACTTGACACAGTGTCTAAAAATATGCCAGTCCCGCGTGAGACACTTAAGAAATTGCGAGACGTGGTGCAGCAGGTAAGGTCGTTTGTCCAGTGCGTGTTTACAAAGGAAAACAAGGGAAAAACAGAGCAGACGCACGCAAAAACATATTCGGTGTGAACGGCCCCTAATTTATCAGTTTGCGCGTTTCTGTGAGTGAGAGCGCATGGGCGAAACAAGTTCGGAAGGACTGTATATTTGATTATATATATATATATATATATATATATATATATATATATATATATATATATATATATATATATATATATATATGATATAATCATGATCCTGCATATTAATTTTCACAGAGCATATTAAGTGCTTTAATGAAAGAAAACCTGTCTTTTTGTACAAAATCAGTTAATGTCACAAATTTGCTTATTTCATTACTGACCACGAAATTGTGTGGAATCTTGAATATTTCTTATATTATGTCATTGTAATCATGTTATCACTAGCACGCGAGCAACAGCAAGAGACGAGCAGGCTATTTAATTTATATTACGTTTTTCGCACCTGCATTCCATTCTACATCTTGATGCAATCCTTCCTCATGATCACGCAGTGTTTCAGTCAGCAGAATGGGAGACTAAACACTATAAAAGTGTGACGAGACTGGCGCTGCGCGTGCAAGCCATTCGTGCATCACAAGCCGATCGAATCTGCAAAAACCTAAAACTTTATTTCCATGTTTAATTTATATTTGGAATAATTTATATTTTGCCAAGTGTGTTTTTTAAACCACACGATGTGGGATTATGTTTTCTCTTTTAATCGTTTAATGTAATTTTGAATGTGACCATGGTTTAAGGAGGGTGTGCCTGTAGGCTGAGTTGGAAATCTCAAGGATCAATAGTGGCGTTTTCTTTATTACACGATGTGTTGTTCTGAAAGCAAAAAGAAACAAATAAAACACGGAATGTAGGCTGTCATCCGCGCAGCCTGACCGAAGCAAAGTAGGTGCGTTTACTCGCGCGATTAATCGAAAGTGAAGCGCTGCCAGCTCGTGATGCACGAATGGCTTGCACGCGCTGCATGAGTCTGTTGGGTATACTGCAGTCTCCTCACATTTTAACTCTTTGTTTAGCCTCCCATTCAGCTCATGAAAACACACTGCGTAATTATGAGGAAGGATTACATCAAGATGTAGATTGGAATGCAGGTGCGGAATTTATATAAATAAAATAATATAGTCTCTCCCTCTCTCGCCATTGCTGCGTGCCAGTGATTACCGACCCCTGGTCTATACAATGCAAGGTGACCAGAACTCCAAAATCTCCAAAAAGGAGTGGACCTACAGAGATGACATTTTCTTCTAAAAATCTATGTTTGAAGAAAGAAAGTTATACACATCTGGGATTGCGGGTCAGTAAATGATGAGATAATTTACATTTTGGGGTGAACCATCCCTTTAAAAACGATGGAAATATATTAAACTATCGATTTGAAGTATAGAAACAATATATTTCAATTTTATTGCAAAATATTTAGATATATACAAATGTAATCTAAGTAGTGTGATAATGTAGGGAGACTGACTCTATTTTGTTATTCTCAGTGTGTCATGGGTGTGGGCGGTTACTGCACTGAGCTTTTTTTGCTGTGGCATGTTTGCCGCGACCCTCTAATTGGTGGAGTTTATTTTTCAGGATTCACAGGTAGTGTAGTTCTTCACCAGGAGTTCTACTCTTAAAATTGTTTTTTTTTTTTTTTTTTTTTTAATGTGCAGTCCGTCGTCATTGTCTAAAGTTTACTACTCAAATATTTTTGTAGTTAACACAACAGCAATGCTAAAAAAAAAAAAAAAAAAAAAAAATTATTAACCTCATTATGTTTTTGTCAGGGTTGGGGAGTAACGGAATACATGTAACTGGATTACATATTTAAAATACAAAATATAAGTAACTGTATTCCACTAAAGTTACAATTTAAATAATTGGTAATTAGAATACAGTTACATTCAAAAAGTATTTTGATCACTGAAGAGATTACTTTGCATTTTATTGTCATTTGTTTCATTTAATATTTAGTCCTTTCAGATGGAAAACATTTATACATATAAATGATGCGATCCAAAGTGCATTTGAGCAGCAGTGAAACACTTTCTTAAGATGTGTTACATTCATACGAGCAGACAGAGAAGTAAGTTTGAAGTAAGTTTGGAGCAGAAGAAATAGAAATAAACCTTGTGTAAATTGTCAGCTTCACACTAAGCTAAAATGCTATTTCTAGCCATTTTACATGCACGTTACCAGGCACGATCATATTTTTTTCTCAAGAATATTCACGCTGGATCATAATTTCAAATATCATATATCAAATATCATATTCCTAATGACAATTTTTGTGTTGTTTTCCTGTAAAAATATCTAAAAAATCCTTAAAACAAGATCAGTTTGATTTATCTTGTTTTAGAAACAACACTGCATAAGATATTTAGGTTTTTCAGAGAATGTATTTTTCACATGTGTATTTTGTCTTACTGTACTGGCAGAGTTTTTATAGTCAAAACAAGTGAAAAAATCTACCAGTGCTGAAGAAGTAATCCAAAGTATTTAGAATACTTTACTGACCTTGAGTAATCTAACGGAATACATTACAAATTACATTTTACAGCATGTATTCTGTAATCTGTCATGGAATACATTTCAAAAGTAACCCTCCCAACCCTTTTTGTACATGTAGCAAAAACCTTGTTAGCAACACGGTCAAACAGTTTTATTATACTAAAATATTTTCCAGGACAAATCATTATTTTCCAGGACGTTTAGGTATTTTTTTCATTTCCAATGACTGGAAAACTGCATTGCAAAATTCCAGGATGTGTGGGAACCCTGTCACAGGCCCCAGACACCCCAAAAGTGCTAGCAAAACTGGTGCTGGTGCCACAATCTGTCGAACCTGGTGACATTCCTTGCTAAGCAAGGGGAAAAGTTAGTGCTTCTTATAACAGCACAAACCAGCACAAATAAACGGCACCAGTTTGGAGTGATTTAGATGACACGGGGTGGAGAGTGACGTAACACAGCCAAAAAAAAATAATTATATAATTATTTTTTTTTTAATAACTCAAACACTAAATCAGCACAAATGAATGGTATACTGTAATTTTGGTAAGGATTTAATTATATGGGGTGGCAACTTCACAAAGGTCAAATCTATGTTTGTTATCCATTTCAAATTATACTGGAATTTATTTCCTTACTGCTCTCTCTTTAATAAAAACTTTTTATATCCTGAACATCTCATTTGTTGGTTTTATGCGGTTTGACGTGGGCACAGAATGATTCTTTATGATTTCATATAGGAACAATTTGTAGCTGCTAAAACAATAGTAAATTGTCATCTTGATCTCATTAAGCAGTCAGGAGACTTCAGATGTAAACATAAGGGCTCTTAAAGGCCATGTTTATCCAGGCTCTGTGCACTGGTGCATGTTCTATGTTCTTGCTTCTCTGTTCAGGTGCTTTACGAGCCACAAATGCAAATTTCATTATGAAGCGATAAAAGAACTCTCACACTGTTGCTGCAATTTCAGCAAAGCAAATGGTCCACCAACTGACAACAAACGAAGACTTCATGCACAGCAACTATGTATTGTGAGAGTGTGCACGAGTGTGTGAGAGTATGAAAAGCTATTCAATGAGCGTAAGCAGCGTGTCTGAGCTGAAACACATGATGGAACACCTAAACGCTCCGCTCTTTTTACATATCAAGTTCAAAGTTCAAGTGGAAAACTCTCAGTTCCCTTGTGTTTGCTCTCACACATCTGGGAATATTTCAGTCAATAATAAAGAGCTATATGCTAGTGATGTTTCGGCCGTGAATGAAATTGGTGTTTTGAAATGAATCTTTTATGCGAACGAATTATTCTCTTTCACTTCTATACACTAACTCATACTTTTTGTTCAGTATGGCATTTTCAGTAAGTTTTGTTTTGTGAAGCACATGACTGTTTTGGTTGCTTTTCTCTGCCTTAAAAGACTGAATATAGCATGTATAAATAATAAAATAAAGCGGCCAGTGAATAAGCATTTCATTGGTTGGACCTACTGAACTAGGGATGCAGCTATCCGATACCTGGATCGGTACAGACTACGATACTGATGTTTTTAACCAGATTGGCTATCGATCCGACGAGCCTGATCCAAATCGTGTACCACATTTTAGCAATGGTCATTACCAACCCGATCTCATGAAAAATCATATATAATTTACAAGTTGGCTATTATGTATGGTCTCGCACGATGTTGTTCGCATAAACTCGTACGACTTCATCACATGCAAATTCCCAGATGTCTAATGCAGAAGTAAGCGTGAGTTCCATGCACGAGGCTTTAAGGACATACTTATTAATATTATGCCCTTTCCCAAACCCCATATCTAAACTTAACCAATCAGTAGAGTGTCTAAACATGATAGGAAGCTGTTGTGTGTGACAGAAGCACGTAATTGTCACGTATTAGATGGAAACGATGTCAAGCGACATCTTTGGCTGTAGTGAAAGTCGTAGGAATTCAAACAAGTGCAGTCGCACGATATCATACAAATTAGCCAAATTTAGAAAAGTCATACAAATCCTGATGATTTTTGTGTGTTGGTTGTTACCATCAAGCTCAAAACATGACTTAAGAACCATTTAAGTAGTCCATATGACTCATGCATTTTATTCAACATCTCTTGAAGCCATACAATAGTTTTGTAATCGCACAAACCCCCCAATAAATGTATAACATAACGTGTGTTTTCTGCTAATTTAACACAGTTCTATTTTCTTTAGAAATTATATTATCAGCATAACAGTTTGAGTGAAAAGTTTAATTGAACAGTTACCATGAATTTCAAAACTTCCCCATATTTTTGCATGTCCTCCTTCAGCTCTAATGACAGCATGCACTCGAGCTGGCATAACAACCTGATGATAAAAGTAATCCATATGAATCCAGTGGTTAATTCTATTTCTTCAAAATCGATGTAATAGGTGTGGGTGAGAAACAGATAAATATTTAAGTCCTTTCTTTACTATAAATCTCTACTTTCACTTTTAGAACCTCCACTTACATTTTCACATTCTAAAAGTGAAAGTAGAGATTTAAGTGGAGAAAAAACTTACACTTTCACATTCTAAAAGTGAAAGTAGAGATTTATGTGGAGAAAAAAAAATATTTCTTGAGTGTTACATTAGATCTTTGGACATGAAAAAAAAAAAAATATATATATATATATATATATATATATATATATATATATATATATATATATATATATATATATATATATATATATATATATATATATATATATATATATATATATATATATATATATATATATATATATATATATATATATATATATATATATTTATCTATATCTATATCTATATCTATATATCTATCTATCTATCTATCTATCTATCTATCTATCTATCTATCTATCTATATATATATATTAAAAGTAACATTTGATAACGCTTGATTCTGCTGTGTTTTATGAATGAATCTTCTGAGCGAATGATATAATGACTCACTAATATATTTGAAAAGAGACACTGACAGGTCCCTACTGGTGTAATGAGGTAACCTGCAGAAAGGGTAAATGAACTAATCTCACTGTGAACTGATCAAAAGATTACAAACACTTGAATGAATCAAAGTCACCACCAATATTGGCAAGGCCTAGTATAGGCTGCTCAAGATTACACCATAAACAACATCTAGCGTTAATGTGTGTGTCTGTCTTTAATCAAGTCTTGGCTTGAAAACTGTTTAAGTTTGTTTACTTTTGCCGTGCACGTGTATGTTTGTGTTTCTCTGTTGTGTCTAACATATACACAGGTCCAAATAAGTCTTCTCTTGTGAAAATGTTAGACTGCAAAGCTGACAGTGTGACACTTACCGAGGTGTGAGGAGACGGTGCCTGGCGGACACTCCATGTTCAACATGTCTGTTATGACAATGTGCAGATTTATAGAGTGGCTCCAATTAAAACATAGATCTATTTAATCCCGCACAGACGAACGAGGTGGCAAAAATGAGGCCACGCGGGAAGCGTGAGATGTTCCTGCAGTCAGGCTTGTTTTTAATGCAGCACTGTGTTTATGTGCTGTCCACATCCAGACTGATTTATATTAAACACCACACTCGCACATACACACACGTGCGCTGATACACACCTCTCCAAGTTTAAGTCAGACAGAAAAAGAGCATGGCTCTGCTGTTGGTAGGTTGGATTTTCCACCGTTCTCATCTTGTCTGTTGTCTCTTTTTTTGTTTTCCGTCTTGTAGAATTATCTTTGAGACTGATGCAGCGACCACAGAGCAGATGAGAACTCAGGTGGTGCAGGCATTGAATTATGATTAGTGGAGAGAGTGATAATATCTCCATCTGTTGTTTACGCTGACAGATCAGACAAGTCAAACTCACAACTGCTTCAGGCAAAAACAGTTAGAGGGAATGCCCATGGATTTTGTGTGTCTACTGGTCAAGTTGCCCTTACAAAAAGTACTATGGTGGTACCACAATAATGTTATGATATCAGGTAAAATATGGACTGTACATGGTACTCATTGGGTTTTAAAGAATACAGTGGTATTACCAAAATAGATGTTAATAAATTAATTATGCTCACATAATTCAAAAATATGGCACCCATTCACTTCTAAAAATCTTTGTTTGTGTTCTGCTGAAGAAACAGTCATACACATCTGGGAAGGCATGAGGTTGAGTAAATGATGAGAGAATTTTGTTTTTGGGTGAACTAATCCTTTGAGTAATAGGGACAAAGAATTGGGCACAAGTAGCCCTAATACTGTTTCTCAAGAACGATCCAGGCGGAATAATAAGCATTGAGCTGATTGATTGGTGCTGTTTGGGTTTTGAATGAAATTAGTAGACCTACTAATGAGTAAGCCTAGAGTAAGCCTAGATTTGGAGTTTATGATACAGAATTACAGCTGTGGGGATCTGTGGCATCCTGTGTTTAATGCCAATTTTCCATCCTGTTCCTCCTCACAGCATCAGAAGACAAACTCATTACTGTTCATTCTACATCCACATAATATTTTTGAGTATGTTTTTGCCATTGCAGTAATATTACAGCCTACAGGGCACAAAAAGTTTGTTTGCTTTAACAAGTAAACTTTAAAACAGCTGGCTTAAATTCCAGGGGACAGGATTTCCACCCACTAATTAACTCCTAAATGATATGTATAGTACTGTTTATGGTGATTCTCTAGTGAAACTAAATTTTAGCTCAATATTTTTTTAATCCAGCCATGAGGTTTAAGTGTCACATTTTTCTGCTAATTTGGATGTGGGATCGAAAGAAAAGGTCACGGATGGAAAGCCAAGCATTGTCTCTCCACTCTCAGTCCTTGTTTTAATTAGTGCGGTTAAATACTCAATCCTCTATGCAGGTTGCTTTAGACAATGGATATTGTGATGGTATATAATGGTTCTCCCTTAACTGTGAGCTCACTATCTTTGTGTTTGCCCTTCTGCTCTCTCTCACACACACACACTCTCTCTCTCTCTCTCTCTCTCTCTCTCTCTCTCTCTCTCTCTCTCTCTCTCTCTCTCTCACTTTTGCTGAAGACTCCTGCATTTCAGATTTTCCCCCTGAGAAAAACACCCCAGTAATCTCATATGGTCTCCTCCGCAGTTTCAGAAGAGATTTCAACAAGTTCTCGAATGGCTTAGATTTACCAAGATACCAAAATCTTCAGTCATACATCAGAGATTTAAACATGAACTCAAACATTGTTCATTCAATTCCTCCAAAAAGTTTAGCTATCCATATTTACATCTGATTGTGTACATGTGTAAGTTCTATGAAGCATGACTGAGAACTCCATGAAGTCTCCTCAGCTATAAAAGAGCAACCTCTGTGTGCATGGGCTGACTCTCATCGGTAGCAACACCATCCAAGGAATGCATATTTCTTGTGCTGCTCACATAGAGAATGACTGCCGTATCTCCGCCTCCTTTCTGGTTGATGTGGATTACCTGATTGAAGCCTGATTGTGTGTGTTTGTCTTTTGAGCTGATTTGACTTCCTTCCTTTCTTCCCATTCAACAGTATCTCTGATCTTAGCTAACTGTGAAGAAAAGTAAGAAAAAGAATCCATATAATCAAATTTGGATAACAGCGTGTAACGGGCGGACTGGGAAGAGAATATCACTTCCCCCTTCGGAATATCGCGGCGCCATTTTGTGGCCCGTTCTGCATAACGCGGCGGCCCATTTCAGCTTATCGCAGCCCGTTCGGCCCCGTTTCGCGGGTGAAATGTGAACTGGATTTCTTTCTTTCTTTCTTTCTTTTTTCTTTTCTTTGAGATTCACCCAAGAACATTTGATTGTGAGCATATTTTGTTTATGAGCACACAATCTGGAAAGCATTTTTGACTTTTGTTTTTTTAATTTGCAGCTGTTCATCTTCAGTTTCTTTAAACTCCATCTCTATGAAGACACAGTTAAAGGAGTAGTTTACACAAAAAAGTACATTCTTTCATTTATTCACACTCAAGTTGTTTCTAAACCTGTATGGATTTCTTTTCTCCCGTGGAACAAAAAAGGAGATGTTAGGCAGAATGTACTTTCACTGTATGGAGAAAAAAATAAATGCAAAATTAACAACACGAGGGTGAGTAAATGGTGAAAGAATTCAAATTTGTGTGTGAACTATCCTTTTAAAAGCTCCATTTACTGTTCCAGTCTCCCTTTGGAGTAGTATGTGAAGCTATGCTACCAGACAGTTCTGTTCTCCCCTACCTTGAGAATGTGTTAAACTGGAAACAACAAGTGATACATTCTTGTGTCTGTGAGCATGTTCTCTGTAGCACACATCATTCACAGCTGCCGAGACTCGGGTCACTAGAGCTCTCACCCATTGCTCAGTTTAATGTAATTTCCAGTTTCTCTGTTTTACGGTGCACTACATGGCTGGCTGTGTTTGTTTTGAGCTTAAATACTCTGTTTACTCTTTAATACCTAATATTACAGAATGAACTAATTAAAAAGAAAAACTAAGCAACTGATTTGTAGAGATCACAGATGTGAGGAGCTATACAGTCCAGAGATGTTTGCAAAATTCCCATCTGTCTCAATAAGCAGAAACAGCCTTGAGTGAATGCCGTGTCTCTCCATATTTTCGTACGCGTTACTTTATTGGTCAACAACACATGATTTAATGACTGCTGTCCTTCTGTTCTGTTTGTGTGTGTGTGTGTGTGTGTGTGTGTGTGTGTGTGTGTGTGTGTTTCAGGCTATGTCAGTGCAGCATTTGTATGAGAGGCAGACCCATTCATTTCCTGGCCTGACAGAGCAATCTAGATAATGAGAGACTCTTTGCTGGCCTCAATTAAACCATTACTCAGCATAAATGAGTTAGATAAATCCATTCTACACAATCAGATAGTAGATACAAATAACCAGTTGCTAATATCCTTATAGCATTATGAAACTCGGTGTTGTCACTCTTCATTTTGCTGTGCGAGTTGAGTAGGTACTTGTGTGTTGTATGAGTGCGTGTTGTGTTTAAAGGAGTAGTTCACCCAAAAATTAACTTTATTCACCATCATGTTACAAAACAATATGACCGTGGATCAAAAAAAGATATGTTTCAAAGAATCATTCACACTTCTCTTTTCAATAAAAATTTAAATTCGTTAAATTCATAGCTTTTGAATATCATTAGCACGTATGAATATTAAAATTGTTGTTGGCAAACTATGGCAGAGGGGAAGATTTTCAGTGAATTAAGTAATGACTAAATTTCAGTCTGTTCTTCACACAAAGCTATCCTGACTTCAGAGGACTTCAAATATGGGAGTTTATCATCATATAAACTACTTTTATGGTTCCTTTTTTGCCTTTTTGGAGCTTGAAAGCCCTGGTCACTTTATGCATTCATTGTATGGAAAAGAGTAGCGTCGACATATTGCTTAGCTTCTTTTGTGTTACACAGAACAAAGAAAGTCACATGGGCTTGGAACGATATGAGGGTGAGTATATAATGGCAGATTTCGTAATTTTGGGTGAAGACCAAATTCATTCCCACAATATTTGGATACACACATGCGCTAAGTTGCACGCTAACAGTAACAGCACCAAAAAGTTCAAATTTATGGTTGTAAAAAAACACTTTAAACCCCTGGTTTAATTGCTGAAAAGGGTTGCCAGAGTCAAGTATGGTGACTTTGAGCTTCTGAAACTTTCAGTGTTGGACATAAGGATGAAGGAACACTGCTACATGCACCTAAAGTTTCCCTCTGTCTCTTCATAATTCTTTCTGTCTGTATCCTCTTTTACTCTTGTGAATAAGGGAACAGATGGGCGGATGAGTTGCTGGCTCAGTTTTATGGGGTGAGAAGACCCAAGAGAAAAATGTTTTCATTTCCCCAAGCCGCTGTGCGCACTGTTGCATGGTGCACTTTCTCTCTCTTTGTCTCACTACTTTCTCTCTCCATCCCTATGTCTCTCTACCTCTCTCTATCGTTCTCCGTGTCAGAACAGATGGAGCATATTTTATGTTCTCTTTCAGCTCCCTCAGCCTTGAGGAAATATTATAATAAAGCTGATACACCATGCGTTAGGACAGACCTCATCTGTCAGCGGCACCTTTTCAAATTTGTGCACTGGTTTGTTTTGCAACCTTGTCAGAGAGCGAGTTTGGTACTGAATGGTCCTGTAAACATTGCTCAACCAGGGCCTCCTGCACAGAAACAGAATAAGGCTGTGAAAAGGCAGTTAGCATGAAATAGGGGTTCCTAAAATGGGCGAGGCTTAGAGGCCCAAAGTTTTCACTAATTGGTCAGGTACGATTGGTCTGAAAAATAATTCTATATTTTTGAACTCTTCACTGTGGTTTCAATTCAATGGCTATTAAAAGTTTGTAGTTAAGGTGTAAATTATTGTCCAGACTTATTTTCCACAGAGATTATTTGTCCCCAGAGATTTCTGGGGTGGATTTCTATGTCAGGCATCAATCCCTCAACTGCAGTCTTCCAAGTTTTCTCAGAGAGTAAAAGTTGTCCATTAGTTAGCTCCCCACTGGCACGGCTGCTCCTCTGCTAACTGGCCAACAGCAACAACAATGACTGTCAGTGACAGCACACCTCTTTCCATCTTGGGTCCATCTTTATACCTTGGCAACCCAGGTTGAGATGGACAGAACGGGGGAATACACCACCGGGTTTTCCAAAGCTTAACCACACTTTGATAAATACTGTAGAAAAGTATGGACTTGGACTGCGTAAAACTGTTACATTACCTCCAGAACTCAGTATGGATTCATATTACATTTCATTTAGTTTGTCAAAGAATGTTTTGTTTGTGACTTATGTTTGGACGGAAAGAAAAAAAAAAAACATTTTGTATGTATTTTGTGCCAAATCCCAAATCGTAGCTGCAGCCCAGTCCATTGATTGCATTATAAATCATAAATATACATATTTTTCATACTGTATAGTATTGAGAAGAAATTCAAAACATCTTTGTCCTTTGGGAATACAAATTTATCAGAGCTTGGAAAGTGCTCAGCGTTGTTCGATTCGAACAGATGAGCATTCCAGTATTATTAGTCGAGCAGATACAAATCTCTGTCTATGTGTTTAGCCTACATGATTTCATGCTTTGACTTCTCTTTATATATAACCCTGAGATAATGCTCAGGACAGTTGAAAGGCAGTCGGAGAGCTGGAACAGCAGAAATTCCTTGAACTGTGGATCTTATCATCTGGTTTCACTTTTGAGATCTGTAAGAATTTTGCAGTTTGTTTGCATTATGGTTTCTGTTTTTTTCCCCTCCTTTGTGAGACATAATCATAGGCCCACTGTATCTGTTTCCCCGAAAATGTGCATTGATACATGTTTACGTATGTTTGCTTAAGGTTAGTATTTTCTGAGATAACTCAGAGCTTATGTTATGGTGCAGAAGTGGTCTTATTCCTCCCACGTTTTTAACGAATCTTGGGATGAGCTAATTAGAATTTGTTTTGTATACTTGTTTTCTTTTTCATCTGTTTTTTGTTTTTTTTGTTTTAATGAACCACTTTTGCTTTATTATAAATTATACATAGTGAGAGTGATTAAAATTTAATATATATTGCTGCAACCATTACAGAGTAATTAACAGTAAATGACTGTTAAATCAGCCATCGTCTGTTGGTCTGTTGTTCTGGTCACGATTCTCATTTATGTGGACACACACATACTCGCACATGATGGAATACTTGCCATCTTCTGCCCTGTACACACACCTTTTCCCCCGTTTACACACACACACACACACACACACACACACACACACACACACACACATACACACACACACACACACACACACACACACGCACACACACACACACACACACACATGTTGGTGCAGCTATCATTATGAGGACTCTCCATAGACATAATGATTTTTATACTGCACGAACTATAGATTCTATCCCCTAACCCTAACCCTAAACCTAACCCTCACAAAAAACATTCCACATTTTTACATTTTCAATAAAACATTGTTTAGTATGTTTTTAAGCGATTTTAAATATGGGGACATTAGAAATGTCCTCATAAACCACATTTATAGCATAATACCCTTGTAATTACCAGTTTGTAACCTAAAAAAAAGTGCTCGTAAACCACACACACACACACACACACACACACACACATGTTGGATTTTTATGTTTTATGAGGAATCTCCATAGACATAATGGTTTTTATACTGTACAAACTTTATATTCTATCCCCTAACCCTACCCCTAAACCTAACCCTCACAGAAAAATCTGCATTTTTATATTTTCAAAAAACACCATTTAGTATGATTTGTAAGCTGTTTTCCTCATGGGGACCGACTGATTGTCCCCACAACATCAAACATTTCAAGTTTTACAATCCTTGTGGGGACATTTGGTGCCCACAATGTAGGGAATACCTGGACACACACACACACAGTCTGTTTCGCATTATGACAGTAACCTTAATCTGTGTGTGTGCCTCTTGCCCTGGGCAGGAAATGCAGCGTCACCCTTCAGACATCATGGTGGCAGACAGGCATCCACTTTAATGGGTAACGCTTTAGAATACTGTTTCATACTTAATAGGTATCTATGCAGGAATTAATGCAAGACAAATGAGTAGTACTACATTATCACTTCAGTCACTATTAACTAATATAGAAACACAATTAACTAATCAGCAAGTAATAGTGATCTGATTACTGTGGTAGTACACTGTTAGCTAATCAATATTTACTGAATTTTATTTGCCTTACTGAGAACTACTAACTAACTATGAGTGCATAATAATAACTACTAATTAATTACTTAGCACAACATTAACTCCTCAAAATCCAGTGTCAAAAATGTGAACAATATATTGTCAACATGAAATTGCATCATCAGAGATAAATATGCCTTCTTTAACCAGAAATCAGTTATGAACCTGACACCACTCTAAATCACTGGTCAAAAGTGCCTGGTACAGTATCATGTCTAGTCAGCTTACTTTAAATAAAGGGATGTCATACACACTGTATGTGCCCAGACTCTGTATTATTTGGGGAATCTTTAATTATTATAACATTTTTAACTTTAATTATTGATCATTAATGAATAACTTGTGCATGTTACATAGTACATAATGTGTTCTTCTCAATAATTATCTTGGTTAACCCTTAGTAATGAGTCAAGTGTTACCACATCCATATGAAGGAATAACTAATCTGGAACAGTATTCTAAAGTGAAATTATGGTAACTCACTATTAATTATTGAGATCTTATTGTGTTCTTCCTTATGAATTAATGGTTATCTTGAACAGTATTATAAAGTGAAATCACATTATAAACCATTAATAGTAACTGAGGTGTTACTGGTCAGTTAATAGTGAATACTCAAGTATTTGGTTCAACATTTTACTAATGTATTCAGATACACACATACAAATCAGTTACATAAACATTCACACAGATTCAAAACATATTCTTGTGACATTAAATTCTTTGTCCATATACTGCATAAAGGCTTGTGCTCACAGTTGCAGTCGTGAATGAGTGCCAGTGGCCTACATAAGTTTAATACACAGCAATTAGTGTAAATATAATTTTCAACAATCAACTTAAAACAACCAATTAAGATAATATAAAAATAATGTGCTGGCAAACAAGTGCACTGATCTCCAAAAGATTTAACTGGAAAGCTGGAAATCTGTATTCTTCCGCCCTGAACAGTTAGTCCACTCAATAGTGTTTCAGAAACACTTTAGAGTACTCTAAATTATGTATTAAATGCTTACATGAGTTTATTTGCTCATCGAGATGCTCAGGAGCAGCGCGAGCAGAACCGCGCTCTTCATCTTCATCAGGTTTTAGCCCCGCCCACCTCCTCAGCTCCAGCATCGAATATCATGAAGCCTGATTGGATTAGAGGCTTGATGAACATGTAGTTTTACAGTTTATATTATTTTGTTTGATTACATTCATTAAGTTATTGAAATACAGAAAAAATACAATTCATATGAAAATGACTTAAATTCAGCTCTCATGTGATTATTCTCTCTCTCTCTCTCTTTCTCTCTCTCTCTCTCTCTCTCTCTCTCTCTCTTTATATATATATATATATATATATATATATATATAATTACCTTGAAAAATATGTTTGAAACCTTTTTTGAGAATTATAATTCAGTGTACACTTTTCATGGTGCAGGGAAAATATTTTAGTATATACCATTTAGTATTTATATACAATTAAGTTTTGAATCATAAATGTGTTTTTATAACATCCCTTTATTTAAGGTAAGCTGACTAGTCATGATACTCTACCAGGCACTGTCGACCAGTGATTTAGAGCGGTGTCAGGTTCATAACTGATTTCTGGTTAAAGAACGCATATGCATTTCTGATGATGCAATTTCATGTTGATAATAAATTGTTTACATTTTTGACACTGGATTTTGACGAGTTAATGTTGTGATAAGTAATTAATTAGTAGTTATTATTATTTACTCATAGTTAGATAGTAGTTCACAGTGAGTCAAATAAAATTAAGTAAATACTGATTAGCTAACAGTGAACTATCACAGTCATCAGATTACTATTATTTACAGATTAGTTAATTGTGTTTCAACATTAGTTAATAGTAGTGACTGAAGTATTAATGTAGTACTACTCATTTGTCCTGCATTAATTCCTGCATAGTTACCTATTTAGTATGAAACAGTATTCTAAAGCATTACCTATTAATGTCTCCCCATAGCTTGCGTACCATTAAATTACCTTATTGGATTTCAAGGCCTGCAGTGCCCTGCTAATTATTGTCAGAACCTTTCTCTATCATATCAAATGTGAGGCCTTCACCTTCACTCCAGACTGGGTTTATCTCCATGAAACTCTGGAGACTAAACACAGTTACCAAGGGCACCAGGAATGGTGTTCCCACAGCAGGGTGGATCAGGAACAGAGCAGGCTGAGGGAGCCCTGGGATTGGCCCTGGTGTGACCCATAGTGAAGTGAAAGTCAGGAAGGAGAGAGAAGGAGAGAAAGGGACTGGTTTATGTGTGAGGTTAGACCGTGCTGAGACTCACTGTAATTGCATTAACCCCATACCCACACTAGCACAACACTTCATTTGTCGTCCCAGCGCCTGGTCTTGCTGATTGACACGTCAGCTCTCTTTTCATCTCTTTCTCCGTCATGCTTCCAGAGTCTGACCTCAAAAGAAGCTTCCTGTGCCTGCTTTTCAAAATAACAGACAGATGAACAGCCTTGAAAAACGTTATGCTCTGAACAGCAATAAGATCAGCAGCTGGTTGCAAGAAACCCCCCTCACGTTATTTTCAAACTACATATAAACTTACCACTGAGAAACGTCCTGTTCTCGTCGTGCTTGCGATGGTGGTTCGGGTTGATCTTCCGATGTATCACTATCAGACTCGGGCTCAAATTGTTAAGGTAAAACTGACATTTTTTCAGACGGAGCTGAAACTCGGATATGGTAGTGGGCATTTCCTTTCCGGCACGCGCTGTAAGCTGTAGACCAATCACAACAGACTGGGACATCTGACCAATCAGAGTAGAGTAGGCTCTCTGAAAGGAGGAGTTTAGAATGAATCCTTTAGAACGGATCATTGAACGAGTCATTTTTGACACTGGGAAAAAAAGGTCATGCTGCAAATTAAATTATGTTTTTTGACCTTGGATCATATGAGACCTTTAAAACTAAATTAGGCACATTTAAAAACCATAATAGGTGCACTTTAAGTTAAGACAACTCTTGTTGACAATAGTTTACTATTAAAACTACTATATGTTCTGAAAATAAATTCGCACCAGAATATAAGTCGCACCTGGTCAAAATCGTATTGATATTTCTAAAATGTTCAACCCTTGTAACTAATTGTCCAGTTCACTAACTGAATGTTTTGGTAGAGGTGGGATTAGGGTTGCCAACTCTCCCGTATTAGCCAGGACGTTCCGCATTTTGGCCAAAGACTCTTGTCCCGTATTGCAGTTGTAAAACGCTCAAGGGCCCCCATAGGCTATTGTAGAAAAATCTATTTTAAATTTTAGAATAGAAACATGACCATATTTTAGTGCTCAAAATGCTCAAGCCTTCCTTATTCACACTGAAAAGTTGGCAACACTAGGTACGATGAAACATCATTTTGTGGGGATGTAAAGAGTGACAGCGGTCTTAGAGTATCGGTAATCCTCTTTATTAGCACAATAATTTTATTGAGGACAAAATATTTAAACTGGTTGCATAAAATAATTTGTATAAAATACTTGTACTCTGAATAACCTACTTCTAAAAGCTGCTACCGTCTCTGACTGATGTTTTCATCTGTTTGTAAGCATATGTGTTTTGGTGTGCAGTGTGTCTGACCGGCCAACATCAAATACGTACAAATTACCCAAATTACACACAAACAATTCACTTTGGATGACTAAGTCGCAGGTCCTTTCAAATGACAAAAAAAAAAAAAAAAAAAAAACTATATTCCAGAAAATACGGTTGATGTTTTCTTAATTTAAGGGGTTTCTTGTAACTGTGCCCAGGTCGATATAAAATATGCAAACACTATTTAACAATGCAACATGAAAGAAAGCCATCATAAGGATCATTTTACATTCGTCTTTTCCTGTCTGTACGCAACATTTTAAGAACGGGTCTAACCTGAATCCTATGGCCTGTAGTAAAAATTATGAATTACATAATTTAATATCTTAATTGTTTCTAGACTGTACACAATGTTTTGTCATAACCTTGTCAAAAATTACTTAATGTGGTAACATCTAAACTAACTGGTTTTATTCAAGTAAAAAATCTTATTTAATCCAACTAAAGGTTTCACCAATGAAAGTCATTTTTATAGGTTAAATAATAAAGAAATGGATCCTTGATGTAACAACTGCAGATTACCACTTTTGTGTGTAGACAGCTATGAGATTAAATGGAGAACAAATGGAGAGTTTTGCTAAAGTCTCTTCTTTCTTGGATATTTCTGTGTAACACATCAATGGAAAGGAGGAGGCGAGAACCGGCTTAACAATATAAATAATAATTTAATAATGAACTTAAACCAAAAGACACAAACACACACAGGTGTCGGACAGCTGTCTGTAACTCTCTCTCTCTCTGTCACACTGCCGTCTCCAGTCGGCCTTTATCCCTCTCGGGCTAATCAGCCTGATTAGTAGCCAGGTGTGTAGAATCACGACCCGGCCCCGCCCTCCGCCCTGCCACATTCTGCTAAAAAGGACCCTAGTAATCTCATAGTAATATGTTTCCTCTGCAGTTTAAGTAGGGATCTCAACAATGTCACACACTGTGCCCAGATTTGCCAGCATATGAAATTCTGCAATCAGAAAAAGTCAGAGTTTGGAGTATGCGCTCAAACATTTCTCATATTCTTCCAAGACCAAATTATTTGAGCTATGCTATGCACGGAGCTCTATACTCTTATTGTATGTCAACAACTATCTCATTTGTGTCTTTTTATATTTCTTCTAAGGAATTTTAGAAGTAACATCTGAGACAAAGTTGATACTGATATGAAACATAACTGAGAACTTAATGAAGCATCCTAAGCTTTGAGAAAACAACCCCTTGAGTACTAATATTTTCCTTTGGAATTTGTCATTCTCTTTTTATTTCCTTTCTGAGCGAGAAGACCCAAACAAACATTCTCAGCATAAAATTAGTTATGTTACATCAAATTAAATCATGTTAAATCATATATATATATATATATATATATATATATATATATATATATATATATATATATATATATATATATATATATATATGTATGTATGTATGTATGTATGTATAATTCAAAAGTATGTTTTCATTAGTTACAAACCTGAACCTGACACAAACCAAAGTTTACATTACAAACTGACCTAAACAGGGCCTGAAACCCATCAGTTTGTTAGGTCAACTTGCAGACCTCTACTGTGTGTGAATTAGTGTGTCTCTGTGTTTGTGTTGAAACTGTCTTACATGCATAGGGCATTATGAGGGAGAGGGGCTGCATCACTCAATTAGGCCAGCGCAGCAGCGGGGCAGCAGGGAGCAGCTCGTGGCAGATGGAGAACATTCTGGCGCCCCTGCATGCCTGGACCCACAGTCCTCTTTCAGCTGCCAGGGCCGCCAGGAGCCTGGCAAACCTACGGCGCCATTTCAAGGGTACGTGATTCAGAGAACCTGCAACCCGGGTCGGCCCATGCCACAATGCTCAGATTGAGTCATTTTGTTTGAAGACGAGGGGGGAGCCCAGCTACACCTCACCAACTGTTCCAGTCCCTAATGAGCAAGAGAAAAGATTCTTTGTGTCTTCGTTTGTATTGCTCATATTCGACCTTCCCAAATTCCCATGTTTCTATTCACGTCCCAAAGTTCCCATTCATAAATTACATTTCCGTGCATCAAAATAAAGCTGATGGAAACGCAAATTATCGCTAAAATTTCATGTGTCGACATAATATTTTTCCGTATAACTCGCATAAACTGTATGTTGATACTTCAAATGTCACGAAAAACTGGTTTGGAAACACTTTTTGTCAAGAAAATTGGCATTAACGCAAAAATATATTGTCACATGACAGAATTTACCCCAATCGTTAGCCTGTGTTAATCATGAGGGTGGTATACATCATTGAAAGCCAATTTACTGAACGTGATTATGGATTGATCTTAATGGCATAGCACAGATCCGATGCTGCAAACATGACACATCCAGGAGAGCCAACACATATATCTTATATCATGCACATCAACAAGTACACAGAGAACAAATTAATGGCCACTGTTTGCAATTAATTTAATCGCGGTAGCCATCCGTTTATTTATTATGTTGGCTTGACAAAGCCAACATACTGATCGATATAAACTTATTATTATTATTATTATTATTATTATTATTATGTTGGCTTGAGAGAGCCAACATACTGATCTACTTCATAAGCTTATTATTATGTTGGCTTGTCAAAGCCTTAATATGCTGAGGGCCACTCTATTGAATCTTTATTTCTATCAAATTCAATCAAACTTTATTTAAATTACTGTTTTACAGTATTGCCATATCAATACAATATTTCTATCTGTCTCTATCTGTTTCTTTCTATTTATCAGTTTTCCTCCCTCTCTCTGTCATATCTGTCTATCTGTCTGTCTATCTATCATTTAGTGCACCCTAGCAACAAAAACCCTTTGACTTCCATTCAAAAAGGCTTCAGGCTCTTGTGCCTTAGTCGAACCTGCGGCTGGTTCTGCTCCCTCTTTGGGCACGTGCTCGAGCTCCATGTTCGAAGAGCTCTCCGAGTCACCGGCCGTCTGCTCTGCTGATTGGTCTGTATGCTCTCCGTTTAATTCTGACAGCTGAGTGATTGCCTGCACAGAGTTATCTAGACCGGGGTCAGACCCACTGGACTTCTGGTTGACGTTATCTGCTGCAGTTTTAATAAGGTCCATCGAGTAGAGCTGGTGCTGTTCAGTGGCGATCGCCTGTTGCACCTGACCGCATTCTTGACCTTCTGGGTTTGTGAGAGGAACCTGTGCCGTAGTCCAGTCAGGAGCGGTCAGATCTGTGCCAAAATCGGCCGAGTGTGATATCTTCAGATCAGAATGTCATACAGATATGAGAGTTGGCTTGTTTGAATTGGGTGAGCAATCAGTCTTCAAGTATCATCATGGAAACTACTTAGCCACGCCCTAGCAACAATTTAGAGCACCCTAGCAACCAAACACCATTGACTTCCATTCAAAATCACTAAGATGGGTATCTCAGGATCAGAATGTTGTAGAGCCTTCCGGGTTGACTTATTTCACTCAGGATAGCAAGGAGCCATGTTAAGTATCACCTTGGTAACTGCCTAGCAACCACATGGGCTTACCCTAGCAACCAAGTAGCAAATCACATATCTCTGCACCAGAAAATCGTAGAGACTTCCGGATTGACTTATTTCACTCAGGATAGCAAGGAGCCTCATTAAGTATCACTCTGGTAACTGCCTAGCAACCACATGGGGTTACCCTAGCAACCAAGTAACAAATCACATATCTCTGCACCAGAAAATCGTAGAGACTTCCAGGTTGACTTACATCGTAGAGACTTCCGGATTGACTTATTTCACTCAGGATGGCAAGTAGCTTTGATAAGTATCACCCTGGTAACTGCCTAGCAACCAGATGGGGTTACCCTAGCAACCAAGTAACAAATCACATATCTCTGCAGCAACCAAGTAACAAATCACATATCTCTGCGCCAGAAAATCGTAGAGACTTCTGGGTTGACTTATTTCACTCTGGATGGCAAGTAGCCTTGATAAGTATCACCCTGGTAACTGCCTAGCAACCACATGGGGTTACCCTAGCAACCAAGTAACAAATCACATATCTCTGCACCAGAAAATTGTAGAGAATTCCGGGTTGACTTATTTTACTCAGGATGACAAGTAGCCTTGATAAGTACTTTCATTCGGCCTAGTAAGCAGTTTTTGACCATAACATTACATTGGGGGTAAGATGTACCCCTGGGGGGTAAAACTGGCCCAAATATGCCCCATAGGCATAGTATGGTAAGGGATTTTTATTCCTACTATGGCAGTCAATGCAAGAAAGTTGTCAGATCATATCTCCAAATCAGAATGACATAGAGACATGGGGTAGGGCTCATTTCAATCGGGATACCAATCACTCTTTAAGTACCACTTTGGAAATGGCATAGCCATGTGCTGACAACCATTTATGGGACCCTAGCAACCACCCCCATTAACTTCCATTCAAAATGTCTCAGAAGGATATCTTCAGAACAGAATGTCGTAGACACTTGAGGATTAGCTCTTTTGAGTCAGGTTAGTAAGCAGCCAATAAGAATCACTCTGTTCACTGGCTAGCCATGCCCTGGCAACCATTTAGAGCACCCTTGCAACCAACTCTATTGCTTTCAATTAGAGTGTGATATCTTCGAATCAGAATGTCCTTTCGACATGAGAGTTGGCTTGTGTTAATTGGGTGAGCAATCAGTCTTCAAGTATCATCATGGGAACTACTTAGCAATGCCCTAGCAACCATTTAGAGCACCCTAGCAACCAAATACCATTGACTTCCATTCAAAATCACTAAGATGGGTATCTCAGGATAAGAATGTCGTAGAGAATTCATTGTTGGTTTGTATGACTCAGGACAGAAAGAAGCCTTCTTAGTATCACCTGGCAACTGCCTATCAACCACATGGGCTTACCCTAGCAACCAAGTAGCAAATCACATATCTCTGCACCAGAACATCGTAGAGACTTCCGGGTTCACTTATTTCACTCAGGATTGCAAGGAGCCTTGATGAGTATCACCCTGGTAACTGCTAAGCAACCAGATGGGGTTACCCTAGCAACCAAGTAACAAATCACATATCTCTGCACCAGAACATCGTAGAGACTTCCAGGTTGACTTATTTTACTCAGGATGGCAAGGAGGCATGTTAAGTATCACCCTGGTAACTGCCTAGCAACCAGATGGGGTTACCCTAGCAATCAAGTAACAAATCACATATCTCTGCACCAGAACATCGTAGAGACTTCCAGGTTGAATTATTTCACTAAGGATAGAAAGTAGCCATGTTAAGTATCTCTTTGGTAAATGCTTAGCAACCAGATGGGGTAACCCTAGCAACCAAGTAACAAATCACATATCTCTGCACCAGAACATCGTAGAGACATCCGGGTTGACTTATTTCATTCAGGATGGCAAGGAGCCTTGATAAGTATCACCCTAATAACTGCCTAGCAACCAGATTGGGCTACCCTAGCAACCAAGTAACAAATCACATATCTCTGCACCAGAACATCGTAGAGACTTCCAGGTTTACTTATTTCTCTCAGGATGGCAAGGAGCCTTGATTAGTATCACCCTGTTAACTGCTTAGCAACCAGATGGGGTTATCCTAGCAACCAACTAACAAATCACATATCTCTGCACCAGAACATCTGGGTTGACTTATTTCACTCAGGATGGAAAGGAGGCTTGATAAGTATCACCCTGGTAACTGCACAGCAACCAGATGGGGTTACACTAGCAACCAAGTAACAAATCACATATCTCTGCACCAGAACATCGTAGAGACTTCCAGGTTGACTTATTTCACTCAGGATGGCAAGGAGGCATGTTAAGTATCACCCTGGTAACTGCCTAGCAACCAGATGGGGTTACCCTCGCAATCAAGTAACAGATCACATATCTCTGCACCAGAACATCATAGAGACTTCCGGGTTGACTTATTTCATTCAGGATGGCAAGGAGCCTTGATAGGTATCACCCTACTAACTGCCTAGCAACCAGATGGGGCTACCCTAGCAACCAAGTAACAAATCACATGTCTCTGCACCAGAACATCTGGGTTGACTTATTTCACTCAGGATGGAAAGGAGCCTTGATAAGTATCACCCTGGTAACTTCACAGCAACCAGATGGGTTTACACTAGCAACCAAGTAACAAATCACATATCTCTGCACCAGAATATCGTAGAGACTTCCGGGTTGACTTATTTCACTCAGGATGGCAAGGAGCCTTGATAAGTATCACCCTGGTAACTGCTTAGCAACCAGATGAGGTTTCCCTAGAAACTAAGTAACAAATCACATATTTCTGTGCCAGAACATTGTAGACACTTCTGATTTTGTTCATTTGACTCAGGGTAGCAAGAAGCCTTGTGAGAAGCATTGTGGTAACTGCATAGCAACCAGATGGGGTTATCCTAGCAAACAAGTAACACATCACATATGCCTGCACCAGAACAACATAAAGAATTCCGGGTTGAATTATTTCACTCAGGATAGAAAGGAGGCTTGATAAGTATCACCCTACTAACTGCATAGCAACCAGATGGGGTTAACCTAGCAACAAAGTAACAAATCACATATCTCTGCACCAGAACATCTGGGTTGACTTATTTCACTCAGGATGGCAAGGAGCCATGTTAAGTATCACTTTGCTAAATGCTTAGCAACCAGATGGGGTTACCCTAGCAACCAAGTAAAAAAAAACACATATCTCTTCACCAGAACATGGTAGAGACTTCCAGGTTGACTTATTTCACTCAGGATGGCAAGGAGCCTTTTGAGTATCACCTTGGTAACTGCCAAGCAACCAGATGTGGTTACCCTAGCTATCAATTAACAAATCACATATCTCTGCACCAGAACATCGTAGAGATTCCGGGTTGAATTATTTCACTCAGGATGGCAAGGAGCAATGTTAAGTATCACCTTGGTAACTGCCTAGCAACCAGATGGGTTTACCCTAGCAACCAAGCAACAAATCACATATCTCTACACCAGAACATCATAGAGACTTTCGGTTTGACTTATTTCACTCAGGATGGCAAGGAGCCTTGATAAGTATCACCCTAGTAACTGCTTAGCAACCAGATGAGGTTTCCCTAGAAACTAAGTAACAAATCACATATTTCTGTGCCAGAACATTGTAGACACTTCTGATTTTGTTCATTTGACTCAGGGTAGCAAGAAGCCTTGTGAGAAGAATTGTGGTAACTGCATAGCAACCAGATGGGGTTATCCTAGCAAACAAGTAACACATCACATATGCCTGCACCAGAACAACATAAAGACTTCTGGTTTCATTCATTGGACTCAGGGTAGCAAGTAGCATTTTTAGTATCACCTTGGTAACTGCCTAACAACCAAATGAGTTATCTATCTATCTATCTATCTATCTATCTATCTATCTATCTATCTATCTGATAGACTGAATGTTCTTATAATCTTTAAACTTAAACTTTTAAAACTACTAAAACTTGTAACTACTTCAAACTTAAAACCTTCAAACTTCAAGCTTTTACAACTAATTCAAACTTTCAGGCTAAGCTTTCTCAAGCTAACATCAAAGTTTGTCTTGACAAACTTTTTTATCTAGTTAAAGTTGCTTTTCCACACCATTCAAAATAATAGATGGCAGTCATGGAATTAGCCCATATACAAAAACAAAAAAACAAAAAAACAAAACAAAGATGTTTTAAAATAATAATAAATACATAATACTAGTAGAAAAGCATCAGTGTGCTTTTTTGGAACACTAATATATAGCCCAATTCTATAAAATTATTGTTTAGCTTACTTTTGAAAAAATGCAGGCAAATTTTAATAATAAATTAAATAAATTAGCCTACCAAATGAATAAAGCATTAAATAAAATAAATAATTACCAAACTAAAAAAACAATATTGTTAGGTCTATACAATTGCCCTTTCTTTACACAAACTTAAATTAGCCCTACCCTGTTCTGTAGACGAAAAAGGTCGGTTTGAATGACATTCTCAGAATGTTCTACGCTTTTTTCAAGATTAAACTATCATAACTATTTGTCTAATGTTGAGTTCACTTTCAGAAAAGGAGCTTTTGAACATTTTTAAACTTTTGAATATTTTAAATCTAACCCTCTTTACCTCAGATCGCATCTGCTGAGCTTCTTCGGAAAATGTAAATTGCATTATGACACTAAAATTAATTTTAGATGACAATCTATTTCAGCTGGTCACTAAAAGTTGCTGGACAAATATGTGGGAAATAATGCAGATGAGATTGCACTGATTTAGATTAGATGATTGTTCAAAATAGCCTATTGAATATCAGGAATGTATCATCGATATTACACCACATCAGTATTTCTTTAATTGCTGTGCACACAGCATATACACATCGATGGATGGTCCTTATAATAAGACTGAAAGTTTCCCCACTACTTGGTGCAGGTTGCCAGCTTGATCAGGGCCATGACGATTCGCTTTTGGGTCAGAACCAGTGACAACCTGCGTCCTATCAGAAGGGCAACAGCTCTCTTTTGATTGCAATTCCTCCTCTTCTGATTGCATTAATTTGTGAAATTAAAATGACAGTAAGCTGGCTAATTTCAATGAATTGTCTCAATACTCTCCCCATTTTACCAAAATTTTGGAGGAAAAAAAATTAGGGACATCTGGGAGGCGAAAGGTACACAGTTAGCAATATACACACATTTCTGTTTGGAAACGGCTTACTGGCAGATTTATTTAGCGATAAACCAAAACTTATGCGACAAAATGTTTTTTTAGGCATGACGTCATCACGCACACCATTTTTATCGATAAAAGGTCATTTGAATGGAAACAGGCAGAAGACGTCAAATTTCCCAAACTTTCTTTTACGCATTTTCACTTTGTCGATAATAAAATAGCCCAAAAAGTGGATGGAAACTAGGCTATTGAGCTCATATTCCCACTTATATTTCTTTGTCGTGTGGAGAGCGGTATAACACCACTGCTGCATTTTCCACTGGTTTACAGCTGCTCCATGCACACTGTCCATGCTCTGTTAAGAGTACTCACTGTTCTCTGTTCAGCAGGGTTGCTGTACTCAGGTCTGGGAGGGGGTGCGGTCAGTCTACATGCACTAGCTGCCATCCTCAAGGGCCGAATTGATACTGCCAGATTTTAGAATCCCATGAAAGGTAATATCCATGGAATTGGGGAGTTAGGAACGCATGCTGTTTTATTTTGGCAGAAAGAAAGAAAAGAGTGACGCTCAAGGGGTATGAGAGGGTTTTGAGAGAGAAAGATAGGGCGGGGGCTGAGGGACGACTTTGAAAGTAAGACTGAGGTATGGCTCAACATCTGTGCTTCTCACCAGAGTTCCCACCAGACCTATGGCAATGAAAAGAAAAGAGAAGCAGTCTGTGATACTCATCGTACAGTTCAGAGAACAAATGAGACATGGGGAGCCAGGGACAACCTGTTTTCTGGAGAGAATCCTTGTTTCCTTGAACTGTTTTTTTGAAGTTTTCTGTAAATAAAAACTCATCAGCAAAAAAAGAAATTGCAGCAGGCAGGAGCATTGTGCCCATTCAAACTGAGGGGCACGGTGTTTAAACCAAGAAGATTTTGAATTCAACTTCCAGAAAAGTATCTTTGATGAGATTGCACTATTGTTGTATAGGTAAAAGTGTTTGTTTAAAGTACTGTGGCAGATATCACCCATTCATATGTCAGAATTTGGTTCGTCCAATTGAGTCACGACTTCAGCAGATCATTTGCTTTAGATTTCAGATTTTGTCACTATCTACCCACCTTCATGTTGCTCGAAACGTGTATGAGTTTTCCGTACAACAGATGCTGATTACTAGCTTTTAACTTCAAATGCAGTTTCAATTTGCTTGGTTAATAATAAAATAATAATAATAATAATAAAAAACAAATATATATATATATATATATATATATATATATATATATATATATATATATTTGTTTTTTTATTATTATATATATATATATATATACACTATATTGCCAAAAGTATTCGCTCATCTGCCTTTAGACACATATGAACTTAAGTGACATCCCATTCTTAATCCATAGGGTTTAATATGACGTCGGCCCACCCTTTGCAGCTATAACAGATTCAACTCTTCTGGGAAGGATTTCCACAAGGTTTAGGAGTGTGTTTATGGGAATTTTTGACCATTCTTCCAGAAGCGCATTTGTGAGGTCAGACACTGATGTTGGACGAGAAGGCCTGGCTCGCAGTCTTCGCTCTAATTCATCCCAAAGGTGCTCTATCGGGTTGAGGTCAGGACTCTGTGCAGGCCAGTCAAGTTCTTCCACACCAAACTCGCTCATCCATGTCTTTATGGACCTTGCTTTGTGCACTGGTGCGCAGTCGTGTTGGAACAGGAAGGGGCCATCCCCAAACTGTTCCCACAAAGTTGGGAGCATGGAATTGTCCAAAATCTCTTGGTATGCTGAAGCATTCAGAGTTCCTTTCATTGGAACTAAGGGGCCAAGCCCAGCTCCTGAAAAACAACCCCACACCATAATCCCCCCTCCACCAAACTTCACAGTTGGCACAATGCAGTCAGACAAGTATTGTTCTCCTGGCAACTGCCAAACCCAGACTCGTCCATCAGATTGCCAGATGGAGAAGCGTGATTCGTCACTCCAGAGAACGCGTCTCCACTGCTCTAGAGTCCAGTGGCGGCCTGCTTTACACCACTGCATCCGACGCTTTGCATTGCACTTGGTGATGTATGGCTTGGATGCAGCTGCTCGGCCATGGAAACCCATTCCATGAAGCTCTCTACGCACTGTTCTTGAGCTAATCTGAAGGCCACATGAACTTTGGAGGTCTGTAGCGATTGACTCTGCAGAAAGTTGGCGACCTCTGCGCACTATGCGCCTCAGCATCCGCTGACCCCACTCTGTCATTTTACGTGGCCTACCACTTCGTGGCTGAGTTGCTGTCATTCCCAATCGCTTCCACTTTGTTATAATACCACTGACAGTTGACTGTGGAATATTTAGTAGCGAGGAAATTTCACGACTGGACTTGTTGCACAGGTGGCATCCTATCACAGTACCACGATGGAATTCACTGAGCTCCTGAGAGTGGCCCATTCATTCACAAATGTTTGTAGAAGCAGTCTGCATGCCTAGGTGCTTCATTTTATACACCTGTGGCCATGGAAGTGATTGGAACACCTGAATTCAATTATTTGGATGGGTGAGCGAATACATTTGGCAATATAGTGTGTGTATATATATATATATATATATATATATATATATATATATATATATATATATATATATATGAATAATAATAATGAAATTATAAATAAGTAATTATTTTATTTATATTTAGATATACATTTATATTTGATATTTATTTTTATACAATATACATGCACTGAGCATTTTATTAGGAACACCTGTCAATCATGTGGCAGCAGTGCAATGCAGATATGGGTCAGAAGCATCAGTTAATGTTCACAACAACCATCAGAATAGGGGAAAAAGTGATTTCGACCGTGGCATGATTGTTGGTGCCAGACAGGCTTGTTTGAGTATTTCTGTTGATCTGTGTGTGTGAACTGCTGATCTCCTGGGATTTTCATGCACAACAGTCAGAATGGTGCCAAAAACAAAATCCATCCAGTGAGCGGCAGTTCTACGGATGGAAATGCCTTGTTGATGAGAGAGGTCAACGGAGAATGGCCAGACAGGTTCGAGCTCACAGCAAGGTTACGGTAACTCAGATAAACACACCAATTGTAATGAGCAGAATATCATCTTAAAATGCACACCACGTCAAACCTTGAGGCGGATGGGCTATAACAGCAGAAGACCACATTGGGAATTTATTAGGACCATAGCATTCCTAAAAAGTGCTCAGTGAGTGTAGAATTTATTGTAACCCATCTCTCCTTGCACACTGCACAAATACTGTACCACTACACCAGGGGTACTCAACTTTGCAAAGCCCAGGGGGTGCAAAGCAGGATCCCTTTAACCACGAGGGCCACACTAAACATACTATTTTAAAACAGCATGGAAACATGTAATTAACAAGAATAAAATAAAATGCATTATATATACACTACCAGTCAAAAGTTTTGAAACACTTGACTGAAATGTTTCTCATGATCTTAAAAATCTTTTGATCTGAAGGCGTATGCTTAAATGTTTGAAATTAGTTTTGTAGACAAAAATATAATTTTGCAACCATATTAATTTTTTTCATTATAAAACTAAAATGTAATAAAAACAAAATAAAAAGAATAAAAACATTTTTGAAATTGATGACTTGGACCAAATAATAAAGAAAAGCAGCCAGTAAGTGCCCAACATAGATGGGAACTCCTTCAATACTGTTAAAAAAGCATCCCAGGGTGATACCACAAGAAGTTGGTTGAGAAAATGTCAAGAGTACATGTCTGCAAATTTTAGGCAAAGGGTGACTACTTTGAAGATGCTAAAATATAACACAGTTTTGATTTATTTTGGATTTTGTTTAGTCGCAACATAATTCCCATAGTTCCATTTATGTTATTCCATGGTTTTGATGCCTTTACTATTATTCTAAAATGTGAAAAAAAAAAAAAAAAAAAAAAAAATATTATAAAGAATGAAGTGTTTCAAAACTTTTGACCGGTAGTGTGTATATATATATATATATATATATATATATATATATATATATATATATATATATATATATATATATATATATATATATATATATATATATATATATATATATATTATATATATATAGATAGATAGATAGATAGATATAGATATAGATAGATATATTGCTTAATATAAAAGGGTGGTTCTTTGAAAAAAAAAACTGAATATATATATATATATATATAAACAATCATTTATAGGCCTATAATTTATTATTCCCATTTGTTGTTGTTGTTGTTTTTGTTTTTTAATCAAAGATCCATACTGTTACAAGATATACTGCAGCAAAATGCCTCACACTAAAAATTACAATAATTAAAATTTTGTAAAATTACAACACTTATTGCCATATATATAAATCACATATGATCAGTTCTGTTGTAACTGTCAAAGATCATCACGACACACTGGCTACCTAGTGAATACACACACACACGTTGGTGTGGCTATCCTTATTAGAGCTCTCCATAGACATAATGATTTTTATACTGTACGAACTATAGATTCTATCCCCTATCCCTACCCCTAAACCTAACCCTCACAAAAAAACGTTCTGCCTTTTTTAATTTTCAATAAAACATCGTTTAGTATGTTTTTTAAGCAATTTGATTTATGAGGACACTAGAAATGTCCTCATAAACCACATTTATAGCAAAATACCCTTGTAATTACCAGTTTGTAACCTAAAAAATGTCCTCGTAAACCACCCAAACCCGCCCACACACACACACACACACAAAACCAGTGTTGGGTGTAATACATTACTAAATAATTAATTACTGTAATTAAATTACTTTTTCATTGAAAAAAGTAAAGGGATTACTCTTAATTTTTCAGTAAATTAATTACAGTTACTTCTGATGTAATTGTGTTAAATACTGTATAGACTATAGAACAAGTCTATATAAAACAATAGTGAATTTAAAATTGAAATTTAACATCTAATTTTAAAATATGTTTTCTAATTTAACACAGCTCCCTTAAATTCTTTGGCCAGTTCATGAATAATTTGATTTTATATGATTTATTTGAAAGAATTAAAAGAACAATTTCATGTCTATCCTTATATTTTTCATTTGGTCAAGGTTGATAAGGGTTTTAGAAAGTAATTAGTAATAAGTAATGCAATTACTTTTCAGACAGAGTAATTAGTACAGTAATCTAATTACACTGTAGAAGATGTAATAAATAGTTAGTAATTAATTACGTTTTTAGAGTAACTTACCCAACACTGACAAAAACACACTCACACTAGTGATACCCTCAAATACAAGACAGATATATCCAATACTAGCTCCAAAATGCTTAATTGAGAAATAATTACTACCTTACCCTCTTTAAGGGTTTTCTTTAAGTTAGTGATGCAAATTGCTAATAATGAAGCATTTGGGAGAAGACATCTCATCGCCGTTATTGCGAGACATTGGCGCCTGCAGCTGTAAAGCTGTACGCAGTTTGTGTCAGAATACACTTTTTTCTGTTATTATTTTGAGCAACTAGCTAATTTATTTTGAACTGTTTAAACGGGTTAATTTGCGCTGTGGATGTGAGAGTGGGAAACAGACGAGCGCATATTTGAGGGAACACGCACAAACTATTAACGCACGTGCAGCCTGATGTTGCACTCATGTTATAAAGTAGCCTATAATTAGATTTATATTCATGCCTTTATTTAATTAATTCTTTACATCCCTTTGCAATTTCGGACAGCAATTTTTCGAGACTTAAAAATTTAAAATTGAATTAAAAATGGAAAATTACCGCAAATAATTAACCCCTCAAAATTCACGAACATAAAATAATTTAATATGATGACAACATCAAGTTGGCCACAAAATGATGGTTCGAGAGCCGGATAGTTCCTGCAGATTTTAGCTGAAAATTTTGAATATCTGAGGTATCTGAGAGCATCTGCCTATATTTCCATCTATTTCCTTTTTTTCAGTTTGACCCTGGAATATCTGCATTGTTGGGATGCATGAATTCCATTGCAGAGCAAACTCAAGGCTTATTAATATTCCAGTTCCCTGTGTTTAATCCTGCTCACAATCCCCCAAGGATAGCCCCAAGAGTGTGCTGGGTGTCATGTGAATGGAATCAATAAATCAGCTATCACTGGCATGCTGAACCACAGGGCAGACTTGAATCATGTGATCCAGACTGTGCCCAGTTCTTCACTTTGTTAATTTCAATGCTGAGCAATCAGTCACAGTGGGGTCTGAAACAAGGCCAAAGCCAAGGTCATTGGTGCTGCTCGGAACAGATCATCACAGCCAGGGAAAACACGATGAGAGCCTTAAGAATGTGATTAGGCAGACAGGACGTCAATACGCAGCACACACATACATACACTTAATGGTCTGCTTCACATCTGTGGTTTATGATGGACTGAAATGGAATGCACAGTGGACTGTTTGAAAGAAGTAATTTCAGTGGTGCCTCTGGCTTCCCCTGCAAATCCCAATTTGCAAAGGAATAATATCATCAATCAATCCAAAGTTCCAAAATCTCAATTTAATACTCCGTCTCCAGTTCGGTCAGCTGTCAGTCTTTCCACCTGATACCACCTTTCTGTAAAAAGATGCGGGTTTTGATTAAAATGGGAAAGACTTGTCATTAACCCAATATTTGATTAGAAATGCACCCCTGAAAACTTACTCACCCATATACGTTCACTCTATCCCACCTCTGCACATGCTCCAAGATAACCCCTGGGTCACTCTTTGTGTATGGTGCAATGGGGTTTTGGTCTGCATGGGCAATGGACCTGTCTTCGAGGAACAGCAGGTTGCTGTTCTCCATTGTTTGTGTCCATTGTTCCTCCTTGTTAACAGTAAATAAAGCTCTTTGTCCTGAGCAGAGGACATTTAAAGGGGATTTCTGCTCGATGTGACCCCAAGGGACCAATTGAATGTGTGCATATGAGGAAAGAGAGAATGAGATAAATTGTTTTAAATTGAGTAAAAAGCCTGAATCAAGGTTTGTATGGTCTGTATTTGAGCACTATGGTAAATGTGTGGGGTCTCTTCTAAAATGAAAATCTACATCTGATTGCCAAACAGAAAGAAAAGATGAAAAAGCCAGATGATGAGGAGGAACTTAATCAGTTAAAAATTCCTCTGTTGGGTAAAAGGTTTCAGTTCCATTTGTGCTGTTGTCCAGATTTTAATTAAGATTAAAGGTTTTGATCTAAGCAAAAATTTGACAAATCTAAATATGTGGCTGCTTAGAGGACAAAAAGAAAAAAGAAAAGAAAATGTATTCTAAACCCCATTTAATTTCCATTTTTGTGAGGTTTCAATATGTTGGCTTGACAAAGCTGTAACTCCTCCTAGAGCTTTCAAGCTACATCCACCAAACTCAGCACAGACCTTCAGACTATCTATCTTTCTATCTAGTTTTTATTGTAGTAGATGTTTAATGTTGTCAAACAACATTGCCCTGATTTATTCACATTTTTATGCTTAACAATAAAATAAATATGGTTTTGTTTTCTTTCCAGTTTCAAGCGTGATGCCAAAGAAATATACAGTAATGAAAAATGTCATGCAACTTTATATCCTAAAACCTTAAATCAAAGCTGAAATTTAGTTTTGGTTTTAATTCACAGGAAGGAAAACTGCCACCATGTGTTTATCTCTTATGTTCTCAAACTCGCTGGCATTATTAGGACTACCATGGTGGTAGTCCTGCCCCTTATTCCATTTTTCATGAGAGTTTTACACTTTGCTATTTGGTTTTTCTCTTCTGAATAGCAACCCCTCCTTCTTTATGGTGGAATGGAAGTGGCTTAACAATTATGTGTGCATATACACTTGTTATTGTTGTACAGTTAATAGCCCTTATCGTTGTGTCTGTAATGTAAGTCTGTGCATTGTTTGAAGGATAACGATCTTCTGAGATTTTTTTTGTGGGTGGGTCCCTGGAGAAGATCTCAGGATTAGAAGGTCAACAATCACTCTGCATATCAAATCTCACCTTTGTTTCAACACAAGCAGATAATGCATAGCTTTCACTCCCTCTCAACACTATTTCTCTCCCTCTCTCTTCTGAAGAGCTACTGTTGGTATACTGACACAGATTTCCATATGTGAGTGTCTCAGTGTGTGTGTGTGTTTGTGTGTGGGAGGGACATTGGGCTTTGTACTCTGAACCTTAAGTGTGTGTGGGAAGGGGAAGTTTGGGAAGGTGTGGAGCAGGCCATAAACTGGATGTGAACAGCTTCAATTCACATTGGCTGAACCGAGATTAGATCAATGATGTGTTACATAAACATATGGTCCATTTATATCCATCAGTGTGTGAAAGTAAGGCAGGTCTCACCTTATATACAGTACCTTCAACCGTGCATTACAGAGAACTAAAGCACATAGACTGAGCATTAGACCAGATTTTTACATTCTCTGAATAAAAAGTGAGTTTTGCTTGCCCATTCAAAACATGCCGGGTGATGCTAAAGTGTTGCTGAGCACTGACGTGCACAGAACAGGGGCAGCAGGGTTAAATACTCAAAAAGCAAAGCAAAGATATTAGTATTTATAATTACTACTCATAAAAAAACAAAAACAAACAAACAAACAAACAGAAAAAAAATTATTTTTTATCCTTCTGCCCCTGTCCCTGCTAAGGTCTGTGCATGTCACTGTTGCTGAGGATGATGGCCAGGGTGTTTTTATGCATTGCTAAAGTGTTCTGAATGGTTTTCAGTGTTTTTTCGGTTGCTAGGTTGTTGTGGGTGGTTGCCAGGGCAGTGCTATGCAATGCTGTGGTGTTCTAAATGGTTTTTAGTACATTGCTTTACAGTTGCTAGAGTGTAATGGATGGTAGCCAGGGCATGGCTATGCATTGCTAATGTGTTCTGAAGGTTTTTTAGTGTGTTTCTATGTGGTTGCTAGTCTTGTGGATGGTTGCCAGGACATTGCTATGCTTTTCTAAGGTGTTCTGAAAGGTTTTTAGTACATTCCTATACGGTTGCTAGAGTGTTGTGGATGGTTGATAGGGCATTGCTAAGCATTGCTAAGGTGGTCTGAATGGTTTTCAGTGCATTCCTTTACAGTTGTTAAAGTGCTGTGGATGGTTGCCAAGGTGGTGCTATGCACTGCTGTAGGGTTCTAAATGGTTTTTAGTGCATTCCTTTACAGTTGCTAGAGTGTTGTGGATGGTTGCCAGGGTGATGCTATTCATTGCTTAGGTGTTCTGAATGGTTTTCAGTGTGTTCCTTTACAGTTGCTAGAGTGCTCTGGATGGCTGCCAGGGTGGTGCTATGCATTACTGTAGTGTTCCAAATGGTTTGTAGTGCATTCCTTTGCAGTTGCTAGAGTGTTGTGGATGGTTGCCAGGGTGATGCTATTCATTGCTTTGGTGTTCTGAATATTTTTTAGTTAATTCCTGTTTGGTTCCCAGAGTGGAGTGTTGTGGATAGTTGCCAGAGTGTTGCTATGCATTTCTCAGGTAATCTGAAAGGTTTTTAGTGCATTCCTATGCAACTGCTAGAATGTTGTGGATGTTTTCCAGGGTTATGCTATTCATTGCTAAGGTGTTCTGAATAAGTTTTAGTGCTTTCTATTACGGTTGCTAGTGTTGTGGATGGTTGTCAGGGTGTTGCTATGCATTGCTGTGGTGTTTTGAATAAGTTTTAGTGCTTTCCATTACGGTTACTAGTGCTGGTGATGGTTGCCAGGGTGATGCTATGCATTGCTGTGGTGTTCCAAAAGGTTTTTAGTGCATTCTTTACGGTTCCTAGAGTGTTGTGGATGGTTGCTATGCATTGCTAAGGTGTTGTGAATGTTTTTTTTAGTTCATTCCTATATAGTTGCTAGAGTGCTGTAGGTGGTTGCTAGGGTGTTCTGGATAGTTGCTTTCTGGCTAAGGTGAAAATAAATCACCCTAAATATGGCTTTGATCTCTCCTTCAAGTTAAGTCTTTGGGAATTTTGTTGGCAGTTTTATTATCCACCAGGCGAAAATTGCAAGTTTGATCACTTAGAAAAGTAATAGCACAACTCTCCTCATCAAGCCCCACAATTTGAGGTATTATTCATGTCTGTAGCACAAATGGTCTGGGACAAGTTAGGCAATGATTTGTTATACTTAAGTATGAGCAATAGTGATAGTGATGCTTGCCTTAGCACACACCACTAATTATTGGCTGAGTTGTTTTAATGTATTCAATTTGGTGATAATTGATGTCATATATGTGCGTACATCAGTCTCAGCACCTTAATTTTTTGTGTGTACATGTGTTTATGTGTGTGTGTGGGGGGGGGGGGGGGGTTAAGTGGTTTATGAGGAAATTTTTTTTAGGTTACAAACTGGTAATTACAAGGGTATTATGCTATAAATGTGGTTTATGAGGACATTTCTAGTGTCCCCATTATTCAAATTGCTTAAAAAACACACTAAACGATGTTTTATTGAAAATGTAAAAATGCAGAAAGTTTTTTGTGAGGGTTAGGTTTAGGGGTAGGGTTAGGGTTAGGGGATAGAATCTATAGTTCGTACAGTATAAAAATTATTATGTCTGTGGAGAGTCCTCATAATGATAGCTGCACCAACATGCTTGTGTGTGTGTGTGTGTGTGTGTGTGTGTATGTGTGTGTGTGTGTGTGTGTGTGTGTGTGTGTTTGTAGAGGTGAGTGGCCCTCAGTAGTGGATAAATGGCACAAGCAGAAACAGCAGTTTCATCAGCTTGCGCATCAAGCAGCTGACTGGACCAGGTCATTGCGCATGTCTCCCACACAATAAAGCCTTCACTCTGTCTCTATCTCTTCTTTGCATACTCTGTCTCTCTCGTTCCAAGCTCCCAAGCTTTGCTTCAAAATATATCAGCCCTGAGCATTACAATCCTCATGGCACATCAAACGACTTCAAAGAGCAACTCCTGTTTGTCTCTCAGCTCTTTCTATGTGTTTCTTCCTTCCTCTTTCTCCTATAGAAACCCTTTCATTCACTATTGCTTTCTCACTCCCTCTCACCCCGTGTCCTCCTCTTGATGTCAGTCATAAATAAGGGACGTGTCTGGGTGTTTTGAGTGCGAATATGAAATGGATGCATGGACTCTGACTCTTTGTGACTTCATTGTGGGGAGTCTCAGTGGAGTGAGTCTGGACTGCATTAAGACATCAACAGAGATAGAGAAAATGCTGATGGGTAGGAGGATGTTGTGCTTTCTGGCAGTGAGAAGCTCCTGTCTATTTTGCAGAGGTCTCACTAGCTTTCTCCATCCTCCAAGGAATTCTCTAACTCTGCTTGCTTCTAGGTTCAAAAGATGTGAGGAGGGAGAAACCCAGGAAATGTGCTGCCCTACCATCACGTGTTGGGTGTTTTGATGTCTCCTATTTTCTCTCTAGTTGGCCAACCCTGCTGGAAAAACCCCCCAAAAAACAGCTTAAATAAGCCTAAGATGGTTTGTTGGTCTTAGATAAGGTTGGTCTGTTGGCTGGTTTAGGAGCTTTTGGACACTTTTTTAACTGGTCAAGCTGGGAGACCAGCTACCAACACAGTTAAACCAGCAAAGCACATGCTTTGCTGAGCAAAAGCTTTTCTTTTTGTCAGCAGGGAGGTTGGACTAGATGATTAATTAGCTGGAAACCAAGTTTAGACCTAAAGTAGTAGAGCATCTTGGTTAACTTGGTTAGAGCCAGTACACCACCTTGAACAAGTAAAAAACCAGCTGCCATGTTCCAGAAACAAGACTGACCTCACAGCAGGGATGGTAAACATCTATGGCATAGGGCTGGGAGGGAAACATGGGACAGGTGGTTGTTATGGCAACACTTCTTGTTGGTGTCTAAGTGACACTGCGGCTTTGAAGTGTCAGTGTTTGTGTCTGAAAGGTACTACCACCCACTCATCTTCGCATATTAAATGACAATGGTCTTAATGAACATTGTCCTAGTCGTTATGAAAAATAATGTGTGTGTGGCTGCCAAACAGCCTCATAGCATGACTTAAACTTGTCCAGTACATCAACAATACACATGACACACACAATGGCCTTCAAACCCAACCTGACAGGAACTGCAAAAGCCCAGCGGAGAGTCATTTAATGTGGCCATTAGAGGTGGTCACCATAGGTGTGCTGTATAACCTATAGATTTATGCAAGAATTTGCAGTGTAGATACAGTCCACTTGCTGAAATATAAACAGGAGTTTATATAAAAATATAATTGTATAAAATATATAAATATAAAAAGGTTGTTCTACCTTTCAATTAAAAGATCCAGATTCTGTATTATCAAAGGCATAATTTCTGTTCTTTACAGCAATTATTACTTTTGAATGTGCATTCTGATTATATTATATTATATTATATTATATTATATTATATTATATTATATTATATTATACATATTTTAAATTTTTGCAGAGCTCCCCATGGTCATGTAAAACCTGGACATGTTAGGGATTTTTAAAAAATGTTTTCCTCCTGGTCTAGAAGAGTCATGAAATGTAATACAATTTTAAATGTCATGGAAAATTCAGTAGTGAAAAGTTATTTTTATTCTTACTTTGATGTGCTCTAAAATATTTTATTGGCTAGATATTGCTCTTGGGTAGAGCTTGTACTGAGTTAAGCAAGATATACAGTAGTGCTGTTGGATTTTTGTGTGAATCTTTGAGTTGGTTCTTTTTAATGAATTGGTCAAACCACTTCACAAATTGATCTAGATGTTTAATTGGCAAATCAACAACAGACTGATTGCACTCAGAATTTGGCGACAGTAGGTCAAAAGTGTTGCTGCTGAAATCTGTCTGTGCCTTCCAAAAATAGAATCACTGCTGAACAGTGGCCGAAGCAGAAAGTATTGTTGAATGTATTGGCACATGTGAACTCCAGTTTCCAGGTGAAATGACCAAAGAGGTTCACCAAAGCGAACACATATTTTATAAACTCTAACCTTAACCCAGACCCCAACCCTAAACTTAACCATCAGTGCAGTAAAACTTACATTTTAGAGAAAAAATGCAACCACCGAATCATACTCACCATTGTTTATGTGAACATGGTTTCTTCCTGGTCACCGTGGGATCAGAAATTGTGTCACGAAGGTTGCTTGCGCTATCAGTAGCACTAGGGGAAAAGTGTGTTCACACTTCAATTGATGAAAAAATGATATGGCGTAAGTAATTTGGCAGAATGGGGTTGATCTCAGGGTACATGAACTTTTGCAAGCTACGTGTTGATTTCCTGTGTGATCAAGTTGGAATCAAAATAATCCCTATCCAGAAATCAAATTTAACCTATCCAGTAATCTCTTATTCTACCTAGTTCATGAGATTCGACATCTCCTCTCCTGAAACTCTGCATGGTGCTTTGGCAAGATGAAAGTCTAGCGTCCACATATCCTCAGTTACTCAGACCCATCAGGACCTGTGACAGCACCCTGGTCTCCTGGTCTCAGCTGATTAGCACCTATTTATCTGATTCCTTGACATGGATTTTCTGAAGACAAGCTTGTGGTGTCAGCCTTGGTCCTCTTATTTTGAACTCAGCAAGAGATTCCTGGTAATCAGAGGTGAGCCAAACCACGTTTTTTGAAGAAGTACCGAGGTGCATGTGGTACATGTGGACAACCTCAGCTGCTGAGGGAGCTCGCCAAGGGCACTCGTGGCTACACATGCTGTCATTACACCCAATCAAGGTGAAATCCACGGAGGGGAACATTCCAGACCTATTTGTGTCATGTCTGCATAGAGAGAATGAAAAGAAAGAATAGACAGTGAAGAGACAGGAATGTATAATGTTTATTAGTAGGGAAAAGGAGAATTCGATCTTTCTGCTCTAACAATGTCAAAGTCAACCCAGCAAAGTGGTTGTGTTTATATTATATAAACTTTCCTGGACCAAATTCATAATCTCATCTTTCTTTTTTCCATTTCTCTCTTGCCCAATCTTTCTGTCTCTCACACACACATACAGTAAGTTTTCAACTCCTGTATAGGTGTGTATCCATTTTATTTGCTGTCTTATTAGTGATGGTTGCTATCATTATTACTATTGCTCATACTTGTGCTATGAACATGAATGATACCTCAAATTGTGTGGCTTGTTGAAGACAGGTGTACTTTTAGTAATCATACTAACGATTTTTGCCTTTAGGTGATAAAATGGGCAAAAAAATCCCATAAACTTACATTGAATGAGAATTGTGAGCCATACTGTATCTAGGGATCAGAATATTACAGAGACGTTGGGGTGCCCATAGAGCGCAACAGTGTCCGCCCACTTTTTCTAGCCCTCTGGCTTCCGAAGTATTTTTTCCCTTCATTAAAGAGGTCTTATCCATGAACCAAACCAGCTAGCTCCGAGGTGAATCACAACATAACAAACTTTGATTAAAAGCAAAAAGTATTTGAAAATCTGACAAAGGTACAAGACTGAGTACTTCTTTCACGAGGGCACAAACTACAATGACGTAATTGAATAAAAAAAAATTATGGAAATATATAAAACTATTGATTTTAGGTTATTGATTATATGTATAGAAACAATATATTTTTAGTTTACTGCAAAATATTCTGATATATACAAATATTGTATATAATTATTATGTACTGTAGTTTGAGGGTGTAGGGAGACTGGAAGTGCACGGTTGGCTGCTGATGGAGTTGTTTGGCAGGCTTGTTGGCCACGGCTCTCTGATTGGTGGTTCTCTCTCTGCTGGATCACGGATAGTGCAGTTGCTCACAAGGAATTCCATTACTAAACAAAAATTTTAAACAAAGTTGAAGTAAAGTGAACTGATAACTTCAGCTAGGGCATATACCAACGATGAGCAACTTCGGAGCTAGTATCATGGTGGAAAGTTTTGCATGGGTAGGCGCCACTCAGATTTTCTTCAGAAAGTGTAAAAATCTAGTTGTTTATGTTGCATCCATGAGACAAACAACCATCAATACATGAGTCTGTCTTACATGCTCTTTCTCTGTATGTTTCTGGGACAGTGTTCCTGTGATTCCAAAAGATTATCAGTCACTCCTTGCTGGGCCTTCTCCAGGGAGTGCAAACATCTCTATCCAAACCAATCACACAGTCAAACCTCCTGCTCGAAGACACACTCAAGTAGCACAGGAATCAGACCGTGTATGTGTGTGTAACCATCTAGAAACTTCACACCCTGTGAGAGCAGAGAATGTGAGAATGCATCCGAGTTCTGGTGGGAGTCTGCCAAGCAAAGATAGACATGTAAATAATTGTGCATATTATAACCATGCTGGCTTCTGCCGCACCTTTTGTTTATTGCCATTTTATCCCCTGGTTGCAAACAGTCTCAATGATAAGCATTAGAGTGATCTCTCTCTCTCTCTCTCTCTCTCTCTCTCTCTCTCTCTCTCTCTCTCTCTCTCTCTTTGGCTCATGGGGATCCTTTTATGCTTTTATTAAAAAAGTCCATGGTGGCTGGAATGAGGGACTACAGATTAGCAGTAACATATTCAAAATCTCTCCATTTGTTTGTCCAAGGAGCTGTTTGATGACTGCGCAGGAGAGGGCAGTGTGTGTGAGTGCATATGTGTGGCTGGGAGCTGCATGGTTGTTAGCAGTTAGCCCTACATGCTCAATATTACTGGTATCAGAGCATGCAGACCCCCTAGGGGGAAGTCTGATTTGTCAGTAACACACAAGCTACTGTAGTGCGGCCAATCCAGAATCTTGACCTGCTAAAATAACACATCCTGATGAGGTGTGGAGGATCACTGGACACTCACTTAAGAATCTTCCAACATATCTTGGATCAGCTAAGCTTAAATGTTTAGTATGGACAAAAAACACTAGTGAAATGATTAAAATAATCATAACAATAAAAAAATAAAAAAGTCTCATAATGCTTGTATTATATTTATATAAGCATGCCCAATTTATGGTAATGTATTATTGGTAACATGCTAATCATTTGAGGTGTACTATCAAATGTTGTCTTTTAATCTTGCATCAAAAAAATTATGTAATGTAGTAACAAATGTATTAATGGAGTTTTATAAACTAGGTTCGGGAGGAGCAAGGTCATTTAATCTGACCAATCACATCACCAGGGTAAGCGTATATAAACAGCCGCTTACCTCTGCATGGCATCTTCATGGCTGAGAAGTTAAGTTCATTTACAAAAAGTAAATTACAAAGTAAATTTGATTCTGTGTTACTAAAGGTAGATGATTCATTGCTCTCTGGGTTGTTGGCAAACATAATATTAAATATCTAGTTTAAAACGTGTCAATCTTTGTGTCCATGTTGGTTTCATACATTTATGAGAAACATTTATAGCATTTTAATAATGAAAAAGAAAGATTTAATGACATAAAAAATGTCGTGTTTAAAAAAAAAGATATTTTTAATGTATTTTTCATGTAAGTTTTGATTCACATATTTCAAGAAGTTTTTTAATTGATTACTCCATTTGACCTGAACAAACATGTGAATTTTTCATAAACATTTTGAAATTATATTTAACGTGTGTTGAGCTCCCTTTTGTGCATTGTCTTTCCATGTACACTCTTTGAGGAATATTTCAAGATCTACTTATCATATTATGTTGTGTTTGGGTGCGTTTGAATGGGGATAGTCTGCTGTAAGTTACATTATGTCATTGTCTGTGTTATATGTATGTTACAGGAAGTAATAAGGAAAAACGTGACAAAAAGACACTCCTGTTTATTACAGTATATTTATGTGTGTCAGTGGGAATTTCATAAAATAATACTCACTGCTGTGGTGAACAATTGGACCAGATGACATTCCAGGAGCCAGTTTATGGCAGAGCCCCTCCCTAACTTTCAAGGCAAAGAAGAGTGGCTCCATTTTGATTGCATCATGGCAGGACCAACACAAACAAATGTCAAGCACAGTCATCAGATAATCTGCTCAGACAACTGCCATACACCCCTCACAAGGAAGTAAGGACCTACACATGGAAAGAGACTTCTCATTGGTTCATGACTGATTTTCCAGCACCAAAATCTGAAACCCCATCCTAGCTAAGATGGTCATAAAAATTCCAGAGGCAGCGTTTACGTCCTGTGTGTTAGAAAAGGCTGAGAAAAAAAAAGAAAAAAAAAAAGAAGCCAAAAAGACACATTTTTACACACAAACTTTACTCCTAAAATGGACTTCAATTGCAAAACATCTACTCCATGTTTGTTCACAGAACTGTTTATGTAAATTGTAGTTGTTTGATTAACACAATAGTTCACATAACTTGAACTATTAAGGTATATATGAATGCATGCAAAATATTTAATCTTTCAATATCATGTTTGGTCTCTATATCTTAAGAAAAATGCCAAGAGTATTTTTGAAGAAGTTTGAAAAAGGAACAATGCATAGATGAGACTTTAAAGACATTGGTCTAATTATGTGCTTTAAAATATGCAAATGTTCCACACAGAGAAGGGAAGGTGAGCCACACTGTGTCTCCAATGTTTGCAGCCAATCATAACGCTGAAACAAGAAGCACCAAACTGAAATCTCCTCCTCATCAGGAAGGTATAATGCATCCTTACAACAGCCACACCTTTGTTCTTGTATCAATCTATGAGAGAGAGGCAATAACAGAATAATGATCAATGTTTTGAGTTCCTAGCTGTTCGAGTTTGGGAGCAATAACAGAATGATAATCAGCGTCCTAAGTACCTGTTCAGAGGGTCGTTAACAGAATTCAAACCATCCAACATGCTAAGTCTCTCTCCATGAGAGAGAGGACAACAGCTCATCCAACATTCTTAGTGTCCATCTGAGAGACCAAATCTCACTACAACAGACTATTGCAATGCCAAGTTCAGAATCCCTATACCAGGGAGATAACTACAGCAACAAGGTTTAGATCTGACGAGCAAACCCTCTCTTCAAGTTTCGTGCATCTCTGTGTTCCAGATGATGAATCTTGCACCAACATAAAGGCTGTATATCTACATGTTTCAGATGGCAAGAACCCTCTCTGTGCTTCCAGGAGATCAGCAGTCCTCAGCTCCTTCGTGTCCAAGGCTGTTAAAATGGAATCCAGCTCCTTCCCCACTGTAACGTGGCTCTAAGCCCCAGTGGAAGATGTCGCTATCATCGAACTCATTAATTGATCAAGGAGAATGTAAATATCATTACTAAACCTCTTTCCAGAGACCTTGGCATTAGTGTATACTATCAGTTATTTAAGTAGAAATAAGGTTTTCACCTTATTAATTAACAGAGAAACAGCAATGTATCTTTCCATAAGATAATAGTCATATTCTTCATCCAGTTCAACCTCTTGCATCTTTCTATCCTATGCACTTTTATTTACCTATTCATTTATATTATTCTTTTAGCATATTAATACCATTTTATAGTTTTGTACGAATCTTTCAGATTAATCAGATAAACAACTCCCTCCAATTTACATATTTATTTTACTGTTAAGGTGAAACTCCTTAGCTGGTGCCCCGAGGATGGAGGGAGGGGCCGTTTGATATTAATAATCACACACACATACACCTTAAGTGAAGTGTGATAAAAAATCCCCACATACTTCGGTGTCTTGTGTGAGGCCCAGTACACTTCATTTGGTGCCATCGTGATTCAGAATACACTACAGTTTGGCCTCTGAGTGAAACAATTTGCTCATTGCATTTTACCAGTTTTGCTAAATGAGGGCCATATATTTGACAGTGTCCTTATACAAAACCTCTAAAAACAGGCCCTAACTAGTAAAAAAGATTTGTGCATGAAACATGTTTTAATTAATATCTAAAAATACTAAAAGGTGTCTAGGGGTGAGTTTAAGAACAGGGTGTAGTAGGATGTAGTCATTAGCATTAGCTTACTTTAAAGGGGTCATGTCATGAGGAATATAATTTTCCTTGATATTTTGACATATAAGAGGTCTTTCTACTATAAAAATACACTGTAAATTTCAGAACTCAAAACTTAATCCCCAATTCAATAAAGCATTTATTTAAACCAAGCTGCAAAAACGCCTCGTTCTCTACCTCTGGGACTACCCTACGGCACCAGGGGTACATTAATTCATGACTGCCTCTACAGTGAAAAAACATCAGTGCCTACTAAAAATCATGCTTGTGAACCAGTCATCAAGAATGGGGCAGTTAAAAACACTTGAACTCTATCAAAGACATAAGTAAACTGTTTCATTCATGAAAACTTCAAATGTCATGACTGTTTGATAGTTTATGGTGCTGTGTGTTAAGAGTTGTGCTTGAGATGAACAGTTTAATATAATCTGATGCAATGTGTTGGGTGTGCATTATGTGTAAACCCTGAAATGTAGTTTTATAATGTTTTGGTGCTTGTTCATTCTCTTCCGATTGAGTTTAAAATATGGCTGATTTCGAGGGGCAGTACGATGTTAGCCAGTCGTAAAAGTGGGCATTTACGTTGAAGTTTTAAGATGGCGCTTAGGCCAAAACTGAGCATTTCAGACAGAGTGCCAGAGACAGTGTGAAAAATTATCATATATTACAAAATTATGGTTTTGGTGCAAAAAAAAAAAAAAAAAAAAAAAAACCTTAATAATATTATCAGTAGGGGCCTGGGTAGCTCAGTGGTAAAATACGCTGGCTACCACCCCTGGAGTTCGCTAGTTCGCTAGTTCGAATCCCAGGGCATGCTGAGTGACTCCAGCCAGGTCTCCTAAGCAACCAAATTGGCCCGGTTGCTAGGGAGGGTAGAGTCACATGGGGTAACCTCCTCGTGGTCGCTATAATGTGGTTTGTTCTCGGTGGGGCGCATGGTGAATTGAGCGTGGTTGCCGCGGTGGATGGCGTGAAGCCTCCACACGCGCTATGTCTCCGTGGCAACGCGCTCAACAAGCCATGTGATAAGATGCGCGGGTTGACTGTCTCAGACGTGGAGGCAACTGGGATTCGTCCTCCGCCACCCGGACTGAGCGAATCACTACGCCACCACAAGGACTTAGAGCGCATTGGGAATTGGGCATTCCAAATTGGGAGGAAAAGGGGAAAAATCCCACCCAAAAAAATAAAAAAAAATAATAATATTATCAGTAGACCTCAGGGAAGATAATAAAACTATTAAAAAAAAGAGCATTTCATGTCCCCTTTAAGCACAATACAAGTGCATGGGAGGTCCCCACAAGTAAATTTGTACAACTTTAAGAGTGGCATGTGTGTGTTTTGTTCACCTGCACTGTTGTCAAAGCTCAGGCACACCTGTGCTAAAGCGTTCCGCCTAGTCGCCGCCACAGAGGTTTACTGAGCAGTCACTACGCTAATACCTGGTGTCACTCTTACATACAAACACACACCCTTTCATTCCTCCTGCATCTCTGTCCAACACCTGTAGCACAGTCATTCCCCTCTAAACGTGCCGACACAGGGATTTCACTATGATCACACACTGACGCTAATCCTGCTGTTAGGATGAAGCACTCCATTGAGATGCTATCACATTTGTAGAATTGCGTTCATTCCCTCGCATTAGCAATCAGACATGCCATTAGTCTAGTGTTGTCAGAGGATTAGATTCAAAGGCAGACTGCAGTTCTGTGATACTCTGTGGTGTTTTAAAGTGATGGCAGCCATGACGTGACACCGCACACACTCAAAGTAATGCTACTCCAGCAGGCCTAATGGATTTCAATGGCGACCAGGAACGTATTTGAAATGTCTGCCAAAGACGACGCCAACATCAAAAAGCTATAAGCCATTACAGTAATCTTCCATTTTGTCATTCTTTTCCACTGCATGCTTGTTTTGGGACTGTTTTGAAAAGTTAAGGAGTTGAGGACTAAGTGGACTGTATACCTACAGCCTAATGCATCTCTCCCTCAATGACTATCTATCATTCCACACTTTTTTATTTCAGTATTGAGTTGTTTTTCTATTTGAGTGCGGCCACGTCCTTGAAAACCAGAGGGTGGAACAAGCCAGTGATCAAAACATAGCTTATAAATCATTTCAATTGACTTTTGGAGTGCATTACTCTCTTTCTTTCTTTCTTTCTTCTCTATCTATCTTTGCATTGTGAGATGAGTACAGTTTAATAGCTTTTTAATGCTTCACTGCAAGAAGAGTGAGAGTAGGAAAGAGTGACGTGTATAGGGGCGTCAGAAAAGCCCCGCAGACGAATTTGTCTGATCAACAGTGCAGGAAAGGTTATTACCCATAATGAAAGCGCAGAAACCATTCCAGATGAACTTCTGTAGCTTTTTCATTCTATTTTTCTTTCTTTTGTTCTTTCTGATTCTCTCTCCTTCTCTTCTTATCTCTATAATAGTTTCTTTCTTCCTTCCTTTTATCTTTCTTTTTTCTTTCTTTTTCAAACATGCCGATTTCAACGGAAGCAAAGCAGAGATCACCGCTGGTGTGAAATGCCATCCACGCACATCCATTCACACTCTGGGGACTGTACACAAAGAATGTCCTCTCCAAACAATGCCACATGACAAACAACTCTCTTGGTATCAACACAGGATGCTGCAACTGTTCAAGCCGATCATCTCATCACAAAGGGAAGATCCACAGCTGTGTACAGTTACCATCCAGCTCGATATAAATATTCTACCTGCCATAAGATGACACTTCAAGGAGTCTACCTGTTCTTAACCGGTTTGACTTAGCCTGTTTGTGCATTCTTTCTCACTCTCTTTCTCATACACTTACATAAAAATGCACACACAAATCTAGGAGTAATTGAGGATGGCAGTAAACAGATGGCCCAGATGACTGAAATGACTTATCATAGCAGGGTGGGAGGGGTGTTTACAGGGATGGGCACAGGAGACAGACCCACAGATAGTGACAGGAACACAGACAGACCTGCAGAAAGTGTGTGTGTTGATTTTAAATATGAAGTTTGTAATTGCTATGCCACTCATTCTCTCGAATGATAATTTTTTTCTTCAAAACATTAAGTTAAAATCTCTGAACAAATAATTTCTTGTTCACACCAGATTTGAATTTCTTATTCAATTAAGCAAATTGCATGTGCTTTGGCACATAAGTGCAAAAGAGTAAGTACAATTGTCTACAATTTGCACAATAACTAAATGCACATGGCTTGCTGATCGAAACTGATGAGTTGATTCTCAGTGAAACTGTCATACTCTTCACAACTTCTAAAAAATTTTTCATCGTGTGAGCCATCACAAGCAAAATTATCCATTCAATTATCAAAATCTGTCGGACATACATGTATATTCCACAGATATCTATGACATGGAATGTTTTTTCATTGTTGTGTTTTTTTTTGTTTTTTTTTTTTTGCATGGATGTTATTATGTGGCAATTTTCTGTTCACTATATATGACTTTACATGTAAGAAATGTGTAAAAGTGGACATGCAAATGTGAAATTTCTGTTTACATTGCTACAAAAATAAATTTACTGTATATATACAAATGTGCATATCCTTTTTCTGTGTACCACAGTATTGTACAGTATTGACCTTTCCCAGTAAACTTTTACCTACTGTTGAAATCAGTATCTAAAAAGCTCAGTGTGACACACAACAGCATTCAGCTAGACAAAACTGACATTCTTGTATAGTACAGTAAGCAGTCAGTGACAACAAAATGTAGAACAAAAATTAAATTTATATATAACAAACATTTCCAGGGTTGACTGCCATGGTGAAAAAACATCTAAACATTTTGACCAGTACGGCTCTCATGATGACTTTTCATTTTGGTGCCATTGGCCAAATTACTGACACAATAACTAGGTTTTGAAGCATTAATTAAATGTTTTGGGTGAGTTACTACATTTTGCAGACATGCAATAGAGTTGTGATGTCCCATAAAACAGATGTGACAAATGCACTTACAGTTTAGAGAATGTTAAGACTATTTCAAATAATTAGCCAAAGCTATTGAGAAAAACTGTAACTGGCTTCCCAAACACTCTTCCCTTCTTCAGTTGGTTGAACCAACATGGAGTCCCATCCAAAACTCATGCCATTGGTTGAGCTAATGTTGGGCTGGTCGTGATGCTCAGACAAACAGAGCATTGTTTTGATGTTTCGCTCTATTTACAATTTTCAGGGAATACAGCCTACGAATGTCTTATTTATAGTTTTAACTCTCTGAGAGATTTAGCATGTTAATGTGGGTATAACATATTGATAGGATATTAGTCTCGGCGAAGTAGATCTGCTACACTTCTGCACAATTAGAAAAACACAAGACATGCTGCATCAAGCATATATAACATGCTGCTGCACAATTAGACATAAATGCAATCCCCAAGTAGCAGATCTATACAGTTGGAGCTCGGGAGGTGGAGGGGGTCTGAGCAGCGTTGAATGTATAGCAAAATACAGTAAAATAGGAAACAATAGTTTCCAGATGAAATTTTAAATAAGCATTTCAACCTGGCATGTGGGGTCCTTAGCATCCAACACACAAACCACAATGACAATGACACTCAACAACCACATATTCATGGAAAGAGATGCACGCTAAGCAAACACCACATGACACATAACTCAGAGTAACAACAAACACAACACCACCAGGGCATATACAGCAATAATTTGCAATTTTCATGCTGCGGTGCACTGAACATCACCGGTTCCCACAGGATATCACATGTTCATCTGGTTATGGCCAGTTATATTTATGTTGTCCCAATGCAAATGGATTAAGAGAACTTCCTTTTTACAAATTTAAATTAACAACAAAAATATTCAAGAATTGTTTTACATTAGCTAATTTTAACAGTTCAACTTGTTTAAAAAGTTGTACCATTGCTACATAGTCTCAGCTTATTAAGCATACGGTAACCTGATTCTTGAGTATACGAACTCAGTGACAGGAAAACAGACAAAAATGGCCAATGACAGCAATGCAGGAAGACAGACGCATGCATACATGTGACTAGTGGGAGGTCAGTAATTACTTTCACCCCCTCTTGGGGGCAGGCGCTTCGGTTATTGTACTTTGCTGGAATTAGTTATCAGTCTTTGCACTCACTTGATGAAGAAACAGAGTGACAGAGAAAAATAGAGAAGAAAGGGAGGGAGATGCAAAACAAAAGACGAGCTGTATGCACTGAAGTCACAGGAAAGGAAAGAATAAGTCTAAAATACATCATGTAAATAATGACTGTTCTTTTTCAGCTGTCTGCACAGAGAAACGGTCACATTTCAGCAGCAGTGTGAGGCATCTGTCACAATAATAATCAGCCTTTCACAGACATGAAAATCAGGTGAAAATTCTCCTCAGGACGCACTATCACTTTAATTCCGAGCAATCAGACCCAGGAGGGAAAACAAGATAATAGGTCTGCTCTATTTGAAGAGAAGGAAACGCTATTTACTATTTAGAATAAAGTGTACAGTTCAGATTCTAGCAAAATCAGTAATGACCCCTAAGAATGGCTGTGCGATCTTGGAAGGTATCAAAGTGTGCATTAGACAACCAGAGACATAGAGAAAGAAGGAGAAACAAATTGATTTCTAATGGAAGGTTGTTTTTCAGTGATACTGTGAATAAAAAAATAATAGACCTAAGTTCACCTATGTGAGGGAAGTCAAGGTGGTTTATTTGTCACATTCACATATACGTAGTGCATAGATAGATAGATAGATAGATAGATAGATAGATAGAGAGTATTAAATTAAATATATGACATATTTCAAGCTGCCCTGGTTATTTAGCAACTGTTAAAAACGGATTGTTAAATGAAAAAAGGGCCATGCGTGAAATAAACAGATATGTACTATACTCTATTGTTAGTGTAGAACCCCAAATCTTCTACATGGATCCAACAAAGGGCTATCATCTTTCATTTCACTTCCATTTGGGCAGAGGTCAGAGATCATTTTGCATTGAATTATTGCTGTTTACTTGCACAAAGCAGGCCAGTCTCTTCTGAAAACAATGTTCATTAAGTCTCTTTGATATATCTGTCCTAAAAAGTGGAGGTGGATGGGTCAGAGTATGGCATTGTGGGAGGATCTATGTGGACACACTGCACTTCATCTGGTCAGTTGGTATCTTGTCCCAGTGACCTGTGACTTTTCCCACAGGCATGCACAGATACACACAAAAAAAACATATACACACACTGTCAGCACCTTTTAAGTGCAATCAATCTCTCAATTACTACTCAGGTGGAGCCATTCATCCATACAATTAAGGCCTGTGGATACTGTCTCAGTGATCCACCTACACACACTCACCAAAGGGGCAAGGGGATGTTCCACATGATTGGGTTTCCTAATGTTGGGCCATTCCATTGTGCATTGAAACAACTGAACTGCCATATTGTTCTGAACCAGGAAAAGGGAAAAATCCCCGGGAATTACAAAATTTCTACCTGTGAGCCGTCCTGACCATCGTACGCCCATCCAGTGCCAATAGAGCTCCTAATCCACAAGGCCTGGATAAGCAAGTGTGTGTTGATGACTTTTTTTGCACCGTCATTAAGACACAACATCTTCAGTTTGTTTGTGTGTGTGTGTGTAATGTAATGGTTCAGAAAATGGTGAGCGATGCAGTATCAGTCAGGATTAAAGAGTAGCAATGAGGTTTTGGCCCATCACAGACACAAATTTACAGCTTCCTTTAGGAGCATCCAAGAGACACAGCACTTTCAGCTGCCAGCATTTAGAATGGTTTTACTACCTTCATGTGATGTGTGTTTGATGATTCTGATGACAAGAGAGAGAGAGAGAGAGAGTATGCGTATCCTTATGTGCAGTGTTGGGGAACATTACATAAGTAATTAGTTATAATAATTAATTGCGATATTCTTGATAAACATACTTTAATTATGCTAGTTACTTTGTTTTAATACAAAGTAATGGGTTAGCTATGTAGCTTCTGCATTACTTGTTCTCCCCATCGGTTGGCTGATAATTAAACAAATACCATTTTTAATTAAAAGAAGTATTTTTGCAGTTTGCATGCAATGACTATACATCTGTATACTCATCTCTACAATTACAGTAAAGACAGTAAAGTTTCACTGATAATGAAAGTGATCTAGTTTTGTTGTGTCGTGTCGGTCACTTCCAGCATAGACACGGGGTCACACATACTGTGTGGACCTACTTGAGTTTGTTAGGTTGAATTGAAAGGCTTAAATTTTATATTTGTTAGTGAATAAATTAAATAAATAGAAAATAACCTGTTTACTTTAAAAATAATTATTTATTATGTATTAAAATGTGTTTGGTGTTGTGGTGTAACAGTACCATATATCATATGTTGTCACACAAATTGTTTGTGTGTATGTGTATGTTAGTGTCAGAAACAAACTAGAATTCGTTTTTATGAATGTGCAATATTTGGCCCCGGAATTGATTTTTAGGGGCATTTGTGATTTCTGATCATATAAAACAAAGAATGTTTTCCAATTATGTCAAATACTTCAATTTAATCAATTAATTGAAATAAATTCTGGATAAATCTGGATCACAATAAACCCTCTGCTAAGATACAGTACATTTAAAATCATTGTCCAGTCCTTATGTTAGAATATACAGATCTCTACAGTCTACCAGCACATTAGATTTTGATAAAAAGATTTTGAGTCATTGGGAGTGTTTTCAGATATTTAGTGTTTTAGAGCTGATAGTTTAGTTTCAATTTTGTTTATATATATATATATATATATATATATATATATATATATATATATATATATATATATATATATTGCAAGGGGGGCGCGGAAGACTGACCTGTCCTCAAATCTCGTTCACTTTCACACATTCAACAAAAATAGTGAAAATACACATAAGAACCGATGTGCGCAATTTTGTTTCCTCTGCCTTTTCTCCTGCCTTGTTTAAACTTATGCCAGGCACCACAGCGTGTCCTGCGTGCACAGCTCTCGACAGCCCAAAGAGTTGATGTCAGGTGTGCTCATGTAAACAAGGTCATTCTTGCACGGCACCAGTTTCAAATGAGTAGTTTGACTGTAGTGTACAACTTTGTATGAAATCTTTTTCAAGCATTGTAAAGCCTTCATTCCTCAAAACAATGACTGACTGACTAGTTTCTTGAGAAAGCTGTTTCTTTTTTGCCATTTTTGACCTAATATTGACCTTAAGACATGCCAGTCTATTGCATACTGTGGCAACTCAAAAACAAACACAATGACAATGTTAAGCTTCATTTAATGAAACAAATATCTTTCAGCTGTGTTTGATATAATGGCAAGTGATTTTCTAGTACCAAATTATCAATTTAGCACAATTACTCAAGGATAAGGTGTTGGAGTGATGGCTGCTGGAAATGGGGCCTGTCTAGATTCAAATAGTGATGGTGCTGTTTTTTACATCAGTCATGTTCTGACTATACTTTGTGATCAGTTGAATGCCACTTTGGTGAATTAAAGTACCAATATCCTTCCGAAACAGCAAAATCTGTACATTATTCCAAACTTTAGGCCGCTAGTGTATATATATATATATATATATATATATATATATATATATATATATATATATATACAAATCATATTACCTACATACACCTAACAAAATAGTTAACACCTCTCAGACATTCAGTGCATTCAATGTAATGAATGAATGTGGCAGCTATGGGCTCTATTTTCGTAAGCACACAAAGCACAGTGCTACAACTGTGCACTACATCTTATTCAATTATCATGAGAGTGCTAATTCTAAGCGCAATTTTTGTGCCAGTGCAAAGCGCAAGTGGGTGTGGGTGGGAGTGTTTGCACCAACTGTGGGTGTATGCGTGAAAACTGTGGGTGTATTGTATGGTAATGAAGTGCCGCAAAGCGCAGTTGGCTATTTTCCTGAGAAATAGGTCATTGCGTTAAGACGTTTTAATACTACGTCTGTTTTACAAAGTCCAAATTCAGTTCCTGCATTTGCTATTTGGAGATTCCACTAGAAGGTGGTAATAAAGTTCATGTCCAAACTCTGAAAATATGGTGGAACATCAAATTATGTTTCTGACAATAGTCATTTTATGAAAGAAATTTTTATGAGATTTGTGTTAAATTATCTCTAGGTCTTGGTTTAATTTTCAGTTATAATTATGTTTATATTTACAATTATATTTATTATCTAATTTGTTTTGGTATTTTTCTAGATGTTGTCATAGAGTGATTTTTAAGTCACTGCAAAAGGGGACATTGGAAGAAGTTGGAGAGGGTAACATGTTTGGATTTGGTATGATTTTTTTTTTTTTTAACACTTCGTTATTTTTATTATGTTTTAGTTTGATTTGAAATTGTATTTAAATTTAGAAATATTTTTGGTTTTATGTTTTTGTGTTTTAATAAATACATTTAATTTTTCAAATCCAAAATCACTTTTATTGCGCTTTTCACAACACATATCGTTTTAAAGCAGGTTTACAGAAATTCATGCTTGAACAGAAAATGAAACTGTAATATCTATAAAGTCTTATAGAGTCATCATTGTATAGTTTGATTAAATATGATTGTAAATTGTGTATAAAAATAAACAATTAAATAATAATTGTATTTAGAACCCCAGTGATCAAGCCATAGTTGACTGTGGCAAGGAACACAAAACTCCATAAGATATTGGTTAATGGAGAAAAATAACCTTGGGAGAAACCAAGCTCACTATGGGAGCCAGTTTCCCTCTTGCTAAACAGCATAAATATAATGCCAATAGTAGTTATTTGTGTGCAGTGCAAGTCATGGTTTAAAATTTGTAAACTAAGTAAGTGTTAAGGGCCTGTGTTAAAAACAAAGATTTTGTATGAACTGTAAGATTAATGACTAATGTCTTTGAAGTACATCCTGAATTAGCTGCAGAAGTTCACATAGATGAATTGTCCTTTGTTAGTTGGCTGATAAAGGCTTTTGTTGGCAGTTAATTGATAGTATATGTTTTCCATTTCAAGAGTGTAGTCCATAAATAGAAAAAGGTGATGCAGGCAGAGATCAATGAGGTGCATCACAGTTCAACCTGCAGGTCATTTTGGTTAGGTTCGGTGGGGTCCATCCTAAGTCCAAGGTTCAGGCAGTGGCATATGAAGAATCCGATGTCTTACAGTTGGAGTTGGCAACTGTTCATCCTCTGAAGTCCATCATAAAAGACTGAAGTGATGTCTGGCTAGTACCTGCTGTAGTTTGACATCATCACTCAGCGGCATGTAGCAGTGGAGTCCAACACCAAGCAGAAACGGAGCTGGATCTGGCCAGCTCTGTTAACATCGGGATATGAATCCCGAGGTTGAGACAGGGAAACAAATAGAATAATATTAGCATAGATGCCATTCAATTTATTGCAGAGTTATAGATTATGAGAACTGTTTCTGAGAAATGCTTCTGATTCCGGCAGACATAACTAAAGTGGCCTAATTATGAGTTGATGGATAAATTAGGTGTATGCCTGGCTAAATAGATAAGTCTTTAGTCTAGTGAGTGTGTCTGTGTCCCGAACAGTGTTAGGGAGACTATTCCATAGTTTAGGAGCCAAGTAGGAAAAGGATCTACCTTCTTTTGTGGATTTTAATATTCTAGGAACTATTAACAGGCCAGAATTTTGTGATCGTAATGAACGTGATGGAATATAGCATGACAGAAGGTCACTTAAGTACTGTGGAGCTAGACTATTCAAAGCTTTGTATGTAGTTAACAAAATTTTAAATTAATAAGAAATTTAACAGGTAGCCAATGTAACAACGATAAAATGGGGCTAATATGATCATATTTCTTGGTTCTATTCAGCACTCTGGCAGCTGAATTTTGAACCAATTCAAGTTTATTTATTGAACTTGCAGTACATCCTCCCAGTAATGCATTACAATAATCTAGTCTTGAGGTTATGAACGTATGAATGAGTTTTTCGGCATCGGCAACAGAGAGCATGTGTCGTAACATAGCAATAATTCTGAGGTGGAATAATGCTGTTCTACACACATTGGAAATGTGATTTTCAAAGGACAGATTGGTATCAAATATAACACCTAAGTTCTTTGCTGTATAATACAATGTAACAGTACATTCGTCGAGAGTCAAACTATATTTTAGCGGCTTATTTTTAGAGGTTTTTGGTCCAATAATTAATACCTCTGTTTTGTCGGAATTGAGTAGAAGGAAATTTCTGGCCATCCACTCTTTGATTTCATTGATACACTCTGCTAATTTGGAAAATTGTGAAATTTTGTTGGGTTTAGAAGAAATATAAAGTTGGGTATCGTCGGCATAACAGTGGAAACTTATTCCATGATTCCTTATCATGTCTCCCAGGCGAAGCATATATAAGGAGAAAAGGCCCTAAAACTGATCCCTTTGGCACTCCATACTTAACTTTTGTTTGATTTGACAATTCCTCATTTACACATCCAAAGTGGTAGCGGTCTGATAAATAGGACCTAAACCATGCTAATGCAAGTCCACTAATACCAACATAATTCTCCAGCCTATTCAAGAGAATGTTTTGATCTATGGTGTCGAAGGCAGCAGTAACATCTAAAAGTACTAGAACAGAAATGTGGCTACGGTCAGATAATAAGAGCAAGTCATTTGTAACTCTGATAAGTGCAGTCTCTGTACTGTGATGGGGCCTAAATTCTGACTGACATTGTTCATCTATACAATTTCTCTGTAGAAATGAACATAGTTGGGAGGACACTACCTTTTCTAGTATTTTAGACAAATGGGAGATTTGAAATCTGTCTAACAATTAGCTAATTCTCCAGAATCAAGCTGTGGCTTCTTAATAAGCGATGTGATAACTGCCATTTTAAGTTTCTTGGGACATGTCCTAAGGATAGTGAGGAGTTAATAATATTAAGAAGAGGTTCTGAGATTACAGGGAATACCTCTTTTAAGAGCTTAGTTGTTATTGGATCTAACATACATGTTGTGACTTTTGATTTTTTGATAAGTTTTGTTAGCTCTTCATGACCTATGACAGCGAAGGATTGAAGTTGCTCATGAGGAAAATTATGAGACACTGTTTTCTGAGGTGCTGTGACTTTTGATTGCATAATTCCAATTTTATTTCTGATGATTAAAAAAAAATAATGAAGACATTACTATTGTGCTGCGACGGAATATCTGGTTCAGTCGAGGCTTTATTCCTAACTAATTTAGCCACAGTACTGAATAAACACCTAGGATTGTTGTGGTTATTTTCTATGAGTTTGCTAAAATATGCTGGCCTGGCAGCTTTTAGTGCCTGTCTGTAGCTACAAACACAATCCTTCCATGCACCGCAAAATACCTCTAATTATGTATTCTTCCACTTGTGCTCTATTTTCCAAGCTGTTCTCTTGAGAGCGTGATCATTGTACCATGGTGCAGGGCTTTTTTCTTTGATTTCCTTTAATCAAGGGGGAGGCAACACTATTAAGAGTGCTAGAGAAGACTGTATTTATATTTTCTGTTATTACATCAAGTTCTTCTAGACTTTTTGGCTTACTGAGTGTGAGACAATTCTGGAAGATTTTTAGTGAAGCTATCTTTAGTGGTCGAAAGAATAGTTCTACCTGAACGATAGTGTGGTGTAGATTGAGTGACACTAGCAGATCGCAGCAAACAAGAGACGAAGTAATGATCTGAGATGTCATCGCTCTGTGGTAGAATTTTTATAGTAGCAACATCAATTCCATATGACAGAATTAAATCTAGTGTATGATTATGGCGATGAGATGGTCCTGCCACCTTTTGTCTGACTCAAAAAGAGTTTAGAATATCGAAAAAATGCTAATCCCAATGTGTCATTTTCATTATCTATGTGAATTTTGAAGTCACCAACAATTAAAGCTCTATTTACAGTAACTGCTAAATCAGAATATGGCCCGGGTGGTCTATATACTCTAGCAAGTGCAAAAGACGACAGATTTTTTATTTGTATCTAATGGTGTCACATTAAGCATTATTAGTTCAAAAGACTTAAACTTATACCCTGTCCTCTGAGTAACACCAAATCTTCACTGTAAATTGTAGCAACTCCTCCTCCTCGACCCTTCAGATGAGGCTCATGTTTATAACAATAACCTGGGGGAGTAGATTCATTTAAACTAATAAATTCATCCGGCTTAAGCCAGGTTTCAGTCAAGCAGAGCGCATCCAAACTATGATCTGTAATAATTTCATTTACAATTAATGCTTTGGTTGAAAGAGATTTAATAATTAGTAGCCCTACCTTTATATGAATTTTATCTTCATTTTTTCTTTTTCAAGTTTGACCTTAATCAAATTTTTTCGAAATGATTTAGTGTGGGGTTTGTGTTTGGTAGTTCAGGGAACAGACACAGTCTCTATATGATATCTAGGTGATACAGTCTCTATGTGTTGTAGTTTATGTGACCTGTGTGACGTCTCAAGGCAGCTAGCAGACGTTTGGATTAACCAGTTTGTCTGCTTCCTGACCTGGGCCCCAGTTAGTCAAATACTACCACTATTAAGACTATGAGCCAAATTACTAGAAAGGAGAGCGGCACCTTCCCTGGAGGGATGGAGTCCATCTCTCTTTAGCAGGTCAGGTCTTCCCCAAGAACTCTTCCAATTGTCTATAAATCCTATGCTATTCTCCAGACACCACTCAGACATACAGCCGTTCAGTGACACTAATCTACTATAAACCTCGTCACCACGACAAGCAGGGAGGGGGCCAGAGCATATTACAGTGTCTGACATAATTTTTGCAAGTTCACACACCTCTTTAACATTATCTCTAGTGATCTCCAACTAGCGAAGCCAGACATTGTTAGTGCCAACATGAATAAAAATTTTAGAAAATCTATGGTTAGCATTAGCCAGCACTTGTAAATTTGATCTGATGTCAGATGCTCGAGCCCTGGAAATGCATTTAACGATGGTGGCTGAGGACAATAGAATCACCTATGACCAAGGCTCTTTCAAAATTATCCTCAGTGGGTGCATCACTGAGTGGAGAGAATCGATTGGAAACCCTAACAGGAATGGGAGAGTGGCGTTGCTTTGCTGAGCGAGTATGCCACCGAGATGTCACCCAAACACCCTGCTGTGTGGGCTCTAGAGCCAGAACCAAAGTGTGTGTGTTGCTCGCTGTACTATCCACATACAAAACAGTATCTACCGGCTTCTCTTTCTCACTGACCTCCACTAGCATTTGGATACGTTTCTCTAACTCATTAACCTTCTCCGTCAATGTAAATGCCTCACTGCTGACGGAGGAAGCTATAGTAAACATGTGGCATGCAATGCAGGAAGAAATAACATGAGCGGATGCCATGACTTACCGCAATTGTTTGTTGTTGTTGTTGTTATGGTTGTTCTTGAGCAGCGAGGGTTTGAGATAGATGTGGTTCGATGTCATTCCTGATCAGCAGAGATTGATGATGCACGAATGCACGCAGTCGAGATGTGAGATGTAGACAAGCAGGAAAAAATAAAATAAAAAAGAGAGAAAACAGGTGCGCAAGGTAAAATACACGCAGTTGAAACATTGGAAAAGCAGGAAAAACCGAAGCACGCAGTGAAATGGTAAAGGATAAAACGATGATTTATAAGAAGTATAAGAAATGTTAAGCAGGCTAGCAAGCTACAAACAAAGACTCATGTAGTGTGCCAGGAGCAACCGGGATTTGTGTCAGTAGATGAAAATGATTAATAAAACTTAAATTCTCTATAATTTAACGTAGCCTTCATCCATATCCTAAACCTCATTTTCCATGCGTATAAAATAGTGTTGGGTTTGAGTCCACCTTAGTCGAGTCCGAGTCAAGTCCGAGTCTTTAAACAATAGAGTCTGTGTCGAGTCTGAGTCCAAAAGGGGCCAAGTCGGACTCAAGGCCGAGTCCATAGCAGGCCGAGTCCGAGTCGAGTACGAATGAATCTGTTCATGAGTCTGAAATTTGTAACCGTAAACTCAACATCAATATTTTAAGCTAATTTAACCTTCACGATTAAGAAAAACTATTTGTCAATATAAATGTAACAAAAACCTGACAAAAACAAACATTGACTAAAAAAAGTGAAAGCTGCATTTGTCATTACAACAGGGTTATTAGTGTTTCAAATTTTAATTTAGTTATATTTCTATTTAATTTGTCCTTTCAATTTAGTTTATTTTTATCTGAAATTATCCCAACCTAAAGAAATTATAGATAATAGTCTATACTGATATTTATACTGAGTCTCTATCTGCCAACAGGTTTGGGAAAATATATACAAATGAGTCAACACAGTAGTAATTAGCACGCTCTAAAAGTTACATCTCATGATTTGACTGCGAATGCTACATCCACAAGCCCACTGCTAATATTAGGGCCATTTAACATGGACATAGTTAATTAGAGGAAAACAGCACAATGTGGGGCAGTTCTGCACACTGCTCATGCACCTAAAACCGTGATGCGTCCACAGCAGCTGACGCAGAACATATAAAAAAAAATATTTGATATTTGCTTGAGCGACAGCCACGTTCAATCAAAATGCAATCTTTAAATACCAAAGAAAATTTCACCGAGCTTTTCTTTAACCGCAAAAACATGTAACATAATCGTCCTTCAAAAGTGTCAGAGATATAGGCTAAAAAAAAATATGTGCATAAGTTACCAGGTGGTTTACAATTAAAATAAAAACTTTACAACTAAAGTTGTAATCATGACCATCTCATTACATGAAGTTTAGTTTCATACACAAACTCTGCCATCGAATAATAGATTTTACTGCCTATAATTAAATTATTGACAAAACTTTTCCTAACAGGAGTGTGGCCGGAAGGGTGGCAGCTTCCACCCTAAAAATGAGCTTTGCCACCCCACTTGCCACCCCAACTCGGACCCCGCTTGCGTCCTGGAGACGGTGTGCAATGGGTTAACCCGTCCGTGTCGCACATGGTCCATAAAAATCACCTCTAACCGCTGTTTTGTGTTGCAGTGAGAGCTGGAAAGGGGGAAAAGTGCAATCCAAACCACCAGAAGAGAGAGAGAGAGAGAGAGAGAGAGAGAGAGAGAGAGAGAATGAGAGAGACACGAAGCTGTGTGTGTACAGTGGATGGCTGAAAAGCCTTATTTTGTGTGTTTACACTGAAAAGTGTTAAAAATAAAGATTTGCGTGGAGTGTTCACCTGGGCCCGCTTCCTCCTTCATAGAAGAGCTAGAGGCTTGTCACAGGGTGACTTGACTCATTGAAGTTCTTGATTTAATGTTCTTAACCACGATGAAACCGAGATGTGAGCACCGTCTTGGCTGCACAAATGGCACGTGCAATTTTACAAGTTGTTGTTTCCCGTGCCATGCGAAACTGCCTTGTTTAGTTTCTAGTACATTGGCTGCATACCTGTCTTAATGTTTTCGTATTGCCAGCCACCTCAGTAATCGATGTTATACAGTAGTCTCCGTAGGAAGATTCAAGTGTATTAGTTGACTGATGAGTGTGTCTGTGCGCATGTGTATGTATGTGTGCTTGCTTAAACATGGTGAAACAAACTCTGGCTACATCTACGACATCAGGGGGTGCTACAGCTGCATGCAGACAGAGATGTGTTCATTTATTTCTGTTTCATTATTTTTTTTTATTGCATCACAAATACCATGGACAAATCCTGAGTCCCAAAGGCTCGATTACGAGTCAAGTCAGAGTAAAAATGCAGAGTCTGTGACAAGTCCAAGTCCATTAAAATTGGACTTGTGACTTAGACTCGAGTCCGAACTCGAGTACCCCAACTCTAGTATAAAAGGAGCGTGTCCCATTTAACAGAGATGCAGTTAATGCACAAAATAATGTAAGTCCATATTTCTATCACTGGTGTTTGACAGGGAATGAGTAAATAATTGGATAACCAGAGAAGAACCCGGTTAGAACCTTGCGTGCATGTTTTCGCCAAACCCACTTGTGCCTCATCTCGAATAATACCAAAACTTCATGGCCATGCCCACTGACTTTGCTCTTATGACTTATGACATAACGCTGCATTTAGCGCTAGTGCTCTTAAAATAGGGCTCAGTGTCTGCAGAGGCACTAAACACATCACTTCATAGACCTGGAATAGAATATTATGAAATACAGTATATCAAATGCCAGATAACAGAGGAATTCACTACGAGGGAACGTTTTAAAATATCTGGGGCATTTTGGCCTTGGTTAATTTCTAAACCTGCTGCATGCATGTGTGTATATGTGTGTATGTATGTGTGTGTTTGTGTGTATTTGTGCAAGTGGATGTGCAGACTTCTCTCTCATCACACTGCTGTCAGAGCAGGTGACTGCAGTGGAAGTAATGCCCTGTGTCAGTGGGAGCAGACGGACCTTTCTAAAATCCATACTGAAAAGCTCCACTTTTAAGCCTCATCTGTAGCCAATCTCCCCACCGGACAGACCTCGCCATGAGCTCATTGAGTTGTCAAAATCTCAAACAACCCCAACTGGGTAAAATAGAACAACTGCATTAATGTCTGTCTTTCCTTCACTCTGGATCAGTTTTCCAAATCTCTACCTTTGTCATCGCCCGCGCAGCTCAGAATCAGGGTTGCCGTGGGAACCCCCTAAAGCCAGGCCCTGGTAGGAGCAGCGGGCATTTAAATGGAAATGGGCAGCAGAGGTAGCTTTTTAAAGCCATTTCCCCTCTCTCTCCTTTAGCTCTTCAGCACACATTTGGATATGGCTGGCCGCGCAGCAAAGACACCCCACCAGCACACTGCGATGTTCAGGCTTTGAAGATTAGGAGATCCTTTTACAGAAACTAATCTGGTGATATAAAGGGGACAATGTGAGGAAAGAGAAAGGAGAGTGGGGCTGCTTCATTTCAAACTGTCCCATTCGCTCTGCAGTCCAAGTTATTCCATTTGCCCACCCCAAAATATGCTCGTAATGAAATCTAGACTGCTCTTCTCCGGCTGATTGTATGTCGTTCTTGCATGTCACAATCCATAAGGATCAACAGCAGCAAGAATTCGGCACAGAGGTGAAGCACGCTCGAATCACATGCCGAGTGAGGAGCGAGTGACACAAGGAGAGAGAACACAAGGGAGGGGATGATGGTGCCTGGATGTCATAATAAAATGGGAAGAATGAAAGACTGCTGTGTCTAACGTGGTTAAAGAGATCAGCTCTTCAAAGCTGCCACCCCCTTCGTATCTCTCTGAAGCACCCTGCACCCAAAGGGTTGTCTTTCAGTCTCACAGCAGTCCGGTCCAGCCTCATATGGTGCAGCTGTTTCTAAATTTCTCAGTTTAAAGGGATAGTTCACCCAAAAATGGAAATTCCATCATTTACTCATCCTCATGATGTTACCAACCTGTATGACTTTCTTTCTTCTGTGGAACCCATGGCAAAAAGATGCCATGAAAGTGAATGATGACTGCGACTGAACATTCTACCATCTTCTTTTGTGTTCCACAGAAAAAAGATAGTCAGGTAAATGATGATAGAAGTTACATTTTTGGCTGAACTATCCCTTTAAGTGTATTTGTATGTGGGCTGGGTTGGTATGCAAAAGCTGCATTGCATGAGATTGTGCATCACAAAGTACTGTGCATAGTGTGATTTGCTTGTCGTCTCTTTGCTTCCAGGAGCATCGCACTTTATGCAAATGATTGGAAAATGATGGCTATTTGAATGCTTGTTACAGAGAGTCGTGGCGGCTGTCATTGCTGTGACAGTGAGGTTTTTGGGTAATTGGGACAGCCTTTGCAAAAGCATCATATTTGACATTTCTCCTTATGCAGCAACAACAAAGAAAAAAATTGTCTCGTTCAACATTCTGCAAATCTCAAAACATATGGTTGAGATGAGCAACGTTCCAAAAATCTGCATCTAATTTCACTACTGTTTTTTGTGCCTGTGCCTGCGATTAGTCCATTTGAATTGTGACAAGTGAAAGTTACTCTCTTTCTTTCCCTCCGATCTGTCTCTGAAACATTAATTCATTCATTGGTTCATTCAGAGAGCTGCAATCAGGCAGAAAATCAAGCTTAAAGAGAGGGGGTGCCAGTACAGACAGGGGTTCCTTCCCCAAACCTAATCCACTTTTTGTTGAATCCTACTAAATTGCATTCCTGCAGGCGAGGAGAATGGAGTGGGACTTTGAATTGGGCAATACAAGGGCTGAAAAGACAGATAGATGCAAGTTTTTAGCTGCTGGTGGCAGGAGATGTCTCCTGACAGTGGCTGTAAAGATATGCCAGCTCAGTAATGCTGTTTGATATACTGCATTTTGAGCCTTGTTTTATGAGACATTCTCAGCTTCAAAATGCAATATATAAAAGTTTAGATATCGAATGGGATTGAAGAACAGTGTTTTTGACATGTTATAAACAGATTTTTCATGACAACACAAAAGTGAGAGAACCTAGATAGATAGACAGACGGACGGACAGACGGACAGACAGGATAAGATAAGATAAGATAAGATTATAAGAGTGAATAAATGTTAAAATCAGAAGACATTTGCAGCAGCATTTTCAGACAATCCTTAATTTTGTATGCGTTCTATGTAGGAGATACATTAGGTACAGGGCTGGCTCTAATCATTATTGTCACGACTCTCTTTTCCATTAGTCAACGCTTACGTCCACACACATACACAGACACCGGGCCACACTGATTGAAGCTGGGCGCTTCGCGTTAATGAATGTATGCACAGTGAATACAAATAAGGTTCCTGCTAAAGTCGATCTAAACAACAAACAAACAACATAGATATACGGCAGTCCTTTGATTAGGGAAAAATCACAAGAGTAGTGAAATTCTTCAGATATTTAAAAAGGAAAATTTTACTGTTCAAAGGTTACTCTTTGAGAGCTCAGGAGGATTCATAAAATTATCATTTCATTAAGTATTAACTTTAAGAGGATGTAGATAGCATAGCCCAAATAATTTAGTCTCGGAAGAATTTGATGAGAAATGTTTGAGAAATGTTTCTCTTACTTTGATTGCAGACTTTAGTATCTTGGAACATCTGAGCACAGTATGAGATATTATTTCGTAAAGATGGCTCTTCAACTGTATCTATCAACGGCTTTGTTTTGGAGTTTCAGAGAAAACGGAAAAAATCTTGGAGTTATATTTGATGCGAGTTTGACATTTGATCTACATGTGCAGAATACTGTTAAAACATCTTTTTTATCTCAGAAATATTGCAAGATTACACCCTATGCTATCTTTCTCTGTCGCTGAAAAACAGATCAACACTTTTGTTTTTTCACATTTTGACTATTGCAATGCACTCCTTACTGGGGTCTCTAAATTTACACTAAACAAATTGCAATATGTGCAAAATTCGGCAGCTAGAATCCTGACTAGGGCCAGGACAAGTGATCACATCACATATCTTGGAATCCTTGCACTGGCTCCCTGTCAGGTTTCGTGTTGATTTTAAAATCCTCATGCTCACTTATAAAGCTTTGCATGGTTTGGCTCCTGAGTGTTTGTCTGAGCTTTTAACCCTTTACACCCCAAAATTTAATCTCCAGTCCTCCCAATCTGGTCTCTTGGTTGTCCCTCAGACTCGTCTACATTCTATGGGTGACAGGGCTTTCTCTTCTTATGCTCCTAAATTGTGGAACTCACTTCCAGCTGATATAAGGGAAGCACAGACTTTAGGCATTTTTAAATCTTTTCTTAAAACACATTTCTTCAGGATAGCTTTTACCTGACTCTTTTATTTTTGTATTCCAATTTATTATTATCTGTGTTTGATATGTATGTTTATATACTATATTTGTTTTTATGCTTTGTATTATTATATGCTTGTGTTTTTACTGTGTCAAGCGCCTTGAGAAGCTACTTTTAAAGGCGCTATATAAAAATAAAGTTTATTATTTCTACACTGTATCACAAAAAAATATAATTAATGTCAAAATCTCAATGGATAGGTGAATTTTGGAGATATAAGCTGAGGGACACTGAATCAATGGTGAGTTAGACGTCATGGCACAGATGACCTGCTGCACTGCGCCTGTGAGATGCTGTTTCAGGCCAAGAAACACAAATCGAATCTTCACACAGAAAGACTATCCATGGTGACCTGTGAGCTGAACTCATCAACTCTCGCTACTAGCAGAGGATGAATGAAACAGACCCCTGCAGATCACAGTGGGGGTTTTATTTGTGGTCAGCTGAATGTCCAAGTACACACACATACCACATACTAAATGGGGACATACCATACACCTTTGGCTTTTTTATATTAAAATATTGATAATAATTACAGACTAACCCAACCCCTAAACCTAAACCACTTAAATAATAATTTTTGCATTTGTAGATTTCCATGAAGACGTTATTAATATTTTTTATGTTCTGTCTGTTCTTTTTCTCACCCCTTCCTTTTTTCCGCATGTTGGTCTGGTTTGCATCGCGGTATGTTATTTTAAATCATACCAAGGGCAAAGTTTTTCAAAAGTTATGATTTTACCTCTGATAGCACAGTGAGAGTAATTGTGGCAGGCAGAGGTAAAGAAAAAGAGAAAGGGAATGAGATCGGTAATCTGTTTGCCTTGGATCAGAAGTTTGTGAATACTCACAGGGCTAAGTGAGCTGGTGAGATACATAGTGCAGATACTTCCTACTGTCCCCAGACTGGACTGCCCACAGGCTAACAAACCCTCTTTGATTACACACTTTTACTCACACCGCAACTGCTCCCCTCAAATTCCCTCAACTTCCTCCTGCACAGATCAGTTCAGTGTTTGTTTAGCAAGAGAGAGCTGTGCCTGCTGACTAGCTTATGAAAAATACAACAAAACTAATTTTTATGTTACTCAAAAATTATGTTCTGATTAAAGGAATAGTTATACACAAAAATGAAAATTCTATCTTTACCCAGCCTCGGTGTCGTTTCAAACCCATGTGACTTTCTTTATCCTTGGAACACAAAAGCAAAAGTTAGCATTAAGCTCTTGTTTTAGCACTATAAAGCTCAGAAAATAACAAAAAAGCACCATAATATTTCAATGCAGTTCAGTGTAACTGACATCAAACCTGGCACGATGCATTTTCACTTGCCATATTTAAATTGAACATGAGCTGTCAAGCTCTGAAAAAATAAAGCTCCATTGAAGTTACATGTGCGAAAACTTGAACGCAAGCTCTAAAGCTCAGAAAATAACAAAAAAGTACCATAAAATGTATGACATGCACAACAAGTTATGCTGTTTGCACAAATGACATCAAACCTGGCACGCTGCATTTTCACGTGCCATATTTAAGTTGAACATAAGCTGTCAAGCTTCGAAAAAAAAAACAAAGTGCCATGAAACTAATGAACTAATGCAGTTTGCGCAACTGACGTCAAACTTGGCCTGATGCATTTTCACGTGCAATATTAAAATTGAAAACAAGCAGTCAAGTTCCGAAAATAACAAAAAAATAACATAAAAGTTATGACACATGCAAAAAATAATGTTGTCTGGAATAAATTATGTCAAACCTGGTTTGACACCTTTTCACGTGCCATATTTAACTGTCAAGCTCTGAAAAAACAAAATAAAAATCTCGAAATGCATGAAAACTAATGCCGTTTACACAACTGCCAATAAAACTGGTATTACACGTTTACATGTGCCATATTTAAACTGAACACAAATTAAATTTGAGAGCTACAGAGGAAGAAAGAAAATCATATGGGAAAAGAGATGAGGGTGAGTTAATGAAAACAGATAATTTTTTGGGTGAACTAACCCTTTAAGTGTTTCAATAATCGGTTAAAGCACAACAGGTTCCTGAATCTGTGGTTATCAAGCTGTTGGAATGTGTTGAGAATCTAAATTAAGTGGCTTCTTCGAGCAGCGAAATTGTCAAGCCCCATGTCTCTGCTACTACGGATGACATTTACTAATGTGAGGCTACTTTAAGACATTTTTTTGAGGCTACGTGATTTGATTTTCATCAATCAAAGCATCATGAAATGCTTTTTTTCACTTGGTCTACCTTCACACTCCCACTCTCCATCAGCTGGTAACACGGGCACTGATTAGCCCCTGCAAGTGGAGGCAGAAGGTCACATGTCCAAGTGCGGCTTCCTGTTTCTCTCACGCACTTGCAGATGGCGGTGATTATGGTGAGCAGGAGCGTGTGTGACAGCAGAGATGGATCAGGGACAGAACAGGAGATAAATAAACTGGGCTGTCTGCGTGCTGATCCTGTCAGCAAAGCTACAACTACCGATCTATCAGCAGAGAGAGATAGAGAGAGGTGAAGATAAATGCAATGAGAGAGAGAGAGAAAGTGAGATATATTGGAGGGTGGAAGAGGAACATTAGAAATAAAAAAGCAGATTGGAAAGAAAAAATAACAAATGCGATCTCCTTCATACCTCAATTGTTTCTCTTCAACAAATGGAGACGGATCAAGTCTTCAGTCCCTGGACCCTAGCAAAGATGTAACCAAATATTCAAGACTGGTTCAAGACTTGTGGTGGTGCGGTTTCTCACATCAATCTAGGTGGCGGAGGACAAGTCTCAGTTGCCTCCGCTTCTGAGACAGTCAATCCACGTATCTTATCACGTGGCTTGCTGTGCATGACACCGCGGAGACTCACAGCATGTGGAGGCTCATGCTACCCTCCGCGATCCACTCACAACTTACCACGCACCCCATTGAGAGCGAGAACCACTTAATCGCGAACACGAGGAGGTTACCCCATGTGACTATACCCTCCCTAGCAACCAATTTTGTTGCTTAGGAGACCTGGCTGGAGTCACTCAGCACACCCTGGATTTGAACTCGCGACTGCAGGTGTGATAGTCAGCGTCAATACTCGCTGAGCTTCCCAGGCCCCCTAAGACTTACAAATTCTTGAACTTTTTGTAAAATTGTAAGAATTAGTAATTGAAGACCTACAGTATACTGACAGACCACTATGCTGAATGTTCCTGTAGCTCAACTGGTGTAGCATGGTGCTAGCAATGCTAAAAACACACAAGCTAATGTTAAAATGTTTACCTTGAATGTACTACAAGTTGCATTGGATAAAAGTGTATATAAGTAAATAGGTGTAAATCCAAGTCACTAATCAAGAGTCATAGATTCAGCCTGGTCTCATAGTGAAAACGTGACTCTATATACGTTTTTGCAAAACTTGTTATATGTGTCTCCAGGGACAATTCCCTGCAGTTTCCAGGTGAAATGAACATTAGAGGCGCTACAACAACTGTGTATTTTAATCACTTTCACTCAAATCATGACTTCAGATTATGACTTTATAAACACATTATTTTTCTCTCTATTACTCAGACCCTGCTATGTTATAATTTCGAAACACTTTTACTCTAACGCATCTTTTGAAAAATTATACATTTTAACACTTGTATTAGAGACCCACCTACATATATACACTTATTCCAATATGATAAGCTTGCGCAGGAGTGCACCTCACAAAGCGTTGGAATTGGGACTTGGAGGACCGCAGTTCAAAACCAGAAAAGAACTCAAGCTGACACGTGACACGAAAGAGACATTTTAGTTTAGGGTACATTTTTAGATTTGGGAGGTCCATTTTATTAAAACTTCCATCTAAAATTCACCTTAAAAACCGTGTCTGATTACAACCTTATTTTGCTCGGTTTTGGTGCCGAGGACATTTCACTCGAAAAGTGCAGCCAAATATGTTATGAAGCACATAATTTCAGTTTTGCAAAAACTTTGTAATGCTCACGTAAATTTCTTAAGACCAGGCTGCATAGATTTCAATTTGGTCTTAAAAATTTCTCATCAATTCTTCCAAGAACAAATGATTTGAGTTCCACTAATCCACAAAGCTTTCCACTAGTGTTGGGTAAGCTATCAGTTTGCAATCATTTTTAACATCACCTGATAGTTATATATTTAATTAGGGTGATATTCCCTTAAAAATTACCATGGTTTCACTAAAATAACCATAGTTAGTAAAGCTTTAGAAAGCTTTAGTAAAACCATGGTTTGTTTTCATAAGATTAACACAAATAGGGTGACAAAATTAAATTGATAATAATTTTAAATTTCATATACATTAAAAAAACTTGAAAACACTCTTTATTCATTTTTATATTCAAACTGAATTGAAATATAGAGGTAAACAGGAATATTTCTTTAAACCTTTAAGCTCTGAAGGTGTTTTTAAAGATTTCCTGTTTCAGTGGCATACCCAAAATTAAAGCTTTAAAAAAGAAACAAACATGGAGGGTCAATTGTTTGGTATCATTGTACAAAACTTTTCAATTTTTTAATGATATATATTATGATACATTCTGAGACTCTCAGCCTAAGAAACTGCTGACAAATCACACAAAAATTTGAGCCAAAAATGTAGTTTTTCTCATTTTTCTAATTTGACATTAAATATATCTAATGTAAAAAAGGTGTCTCAGAACAACTGCTTTTGTTTTGTTCCCATTCATGTCAACAGTATCTGAAAATGTTTGTGTTGATATGTCAAAGCAATCAAAAGTTATAGGATTACAAAAATAACTTATCCTAGTGTACAAAAATGCCTCCATGTGTCCAAAGGCCTCTCCAAACAACGAAACATAATAACTGTACATAAGAACTAATTACACATTTTAACAAAACAATGAATAAAGGTTTGCATAGCATGCAGACATGATTTTAGTAACGAGATTTCACAGAATGAGTGCATTTTGACTCAATGAGTCTGCATCATTGAGACTGTGTCATTTACATGCTGTCTTGTAGTCCTGCAGTCAGCTGTGAGTGGATCAAGCTGTGGTCTCTAGGTGGAGAGGAAGAACATGAGAGAACTGAAGAAGCAGAGAGAAGCCTCAGGCAAAGAAGAAGATTCTGAGAGCATAGAGATTAAATGCTGAGGATATTTATATCTCATATTGCAGTTAGTCTGAGCCCGGGGGACACCGACTCGAGAGCAGAAGTCTGGAGCAAAGCGGGATAGACGAAACTGGGGAGGGGCAGGGCCGTACATTCCAAGATAGTACATTTTAAATCAAAAAAGCTTTGTTATAAATTGGTCGGAGGAAATAATAGAGGAATAATAAGAGAGAAAAGCATTTAGACAAAGAGAGAGAAAGCCTTCAGTCTTCAAATGTAGTTGGCGAGGGTTAATTCTGTCCTCATTTTGTATGCATAATCTTCTACTCTAAAATGGAGAGAAGCACTCCTCAGCAAGTTTCGTTTGATGATGGAAAGTAATAGAACTCCGCCAACTCAACTGGACCATTTATCATTCAACAACACAACGTGTGCAGATTTTCCCCCTCACTCGACCAAAGTCAGCCCCGGTTCGCCTGTGCCTCAGTTAATGGGAGGTAGATTGGTATTCACTCACGTATGTTATCTTATCAGTAAACTTGAATGTTGAATCAATTTGTTTTGTGCGGGCAGGGGTGGTGAATATTTATGCCAGTTCTGGAGCGCAGCAATTGGCTCCGTATTATCTCTGTTACCTGCATCGAATGGGAATGTCAATGATGTACTCCAAATAAAGCCTTCCCCTTGTAAACAATGGCCTTATCTCTGCATTTTTCATGGTCGATTGTGCCGTCGGTGCCATGTCGTTTTGATACTGCTGATACAGGGGCCTTGCTGTGATATAGGCGGCTGTTTCCCCTGAACCGAATGACAAATGTTCTCATTGTGAAGTGTTTTATCAGCGTTAATAACTGAAAAGCGTTGTGAAGGTAATTAGCGGTCAAATAGATAGCGTAATTTTTATTTGATTTGATTGTTTTTCTACAGGAAAGGAAAAATCACATGTTGGTGGGGGTTGGGGGGGGGGGGGGGTTTGTTGCCTGTAGTGCACAAGTGGTATGGATGACTTTTATGGTGCTTTTATGTGCTTTTGGAGCTCAACAGTCACAAAATATTTCTTGATTCAAAGGGGGACTTAACTAAAAACATTATTCAGAACAACTGGACTACAGCATTTGATGCCATTCATACCAAACATCATGATGTAAAATCTGAAGCAGTGCATCAAATGGTCCCTTATTTGATCAGTGCAACACAATGAAAAACTAACTTGCCAATCAAACAAGAAATTTCAAAATAAACATAAACATTTCACATCAAATTCTTCCAGCTTTTATAGATCTTTACTTTTACTGTACGTGAACATTTGTCTCATATGTCTATTTTTCCCACTCAAAAAAGATTTACAATTGTATGTTTTGTTTCAGTTGTATGATGAAGTCCATCAGATTGAACTGAGTAATCTTTAAATGTTATACATATTTTGAAATAAATTTGAAGTAATTATAATGAGTAGTATGAACATTTAAAACAAAATTCAAATTCATGAGTTGTAAAAAAGCAGTTTGATAAATGGTAAAGCAAGTACATTTGCTTTGGCATTAATTTAACTCATTTTATATTTAGCAAAGTTAAAGCTTAAGTATGTAACTTTTTCATTGTTAAAATACTTCTATACCAGCTTAATATGCAGAGACAACTATAAGTAAGCCATTCATAGGTTAATTTTCTCGAAAACTGTAAACAATTATTTGTCTCGGTGGCGCTATAAAAATTCCTGTGTTTGTTTTGAGACCCACCCCAACAACGTTACTCAACCAATTGCGTGATTTTGGGGCGGGACTATCTGACTGTTTGAACAACTGCAGACATATTCATATTGAGTGGTGGTGGTGTAGTGGACTAAAGCACTGAACTGGTTAAGTGGAAGGTTGTTGGTTCAATCCCCACAGCCACCACCTTTGTGTCCTTGAGCAAGGCACTTAACTCCAGGTTGCTCCAGGGGGATTGTCCCTGTAATAAGGGCACTGTAAGTCGCTTTGGATAAGAGCGTCTGCCAAATGCATAAATGTATTCAGAAAGCTGCTTTGAAAACAATGTTTATTTTTGCAATTCCTTGCTGTGGCGCTATCATCACAGAAATTACATACTTCAGCTTTAAGCATAGCCTATTTAAAGTAAATAAACCTATTTTAAACCATTTGTTCAAATCTTACTTTTGCCAGATTTTTTTTTTTTCGATACTTCAATGGATCATAACTGTGAATTACATTAAGTCTGTTGAGCTCAGAAAAAGCAACCTGTAAGTAATAAAATATTCCTCTGGGATGCAGTCATCTTTCAGTCAGAGTGTGTGCGTATAAGTGCTGTTTTGGCTGCATTTTTGTCACCTGTTCGAAACTGTCCAGTAGCAGATTGAAGTCACTGTAGCAGAATACCGTGTGCATTTGTTTCAGTCCAACCTGGGTGAGATCATTACCTGAGGCTCTACGCTACCGTGTTCACCTCTCTCTTTCCTGCAGGTTGCTGTAATGCAGCAGATGGCCTCCCTCCACTGCTGAACGTTTCAACAGAACGGCTCACAGCATCCCTCTCAATCCCTCTCTCGCTTGCACTCCCTCCCTCTCTCTCTCCCTCTCTTTCTCTCCCTACATTTGCCCCCTGTCCCCGCAGTCAGACATGGACAGCGTCCAGACCACTGGAGACCAGCGCAGTGTCTCTTACAAACTTCCTTTCTCCCTTTCTCTCTCACTTTGGAAGACAAATTTCAACAAAAACATGGGATGGAAATGACATATCATTGTTGTGTTTATGTTTTGATTAAGTGATGTTTTGCATGCTGGAGATAATGAGGATGGTCTGTGGATTACTTGTTCCATGTTACGTGTAATTTGTACATATTTGTCCTTTTGCGTAGGATTTGTCTATAAATCCCATTTCATAAGCTCCTCTCGCCGAAGACTCTAGAAGTTGATAAATATGTAGAGTTTTGTAGAAATATTAAAGCGCGCTCCAGTATTGGTCTTGGACCATGGCGAACCTGAAGAGTCTCAAAAAAAAAAATGTGTTTGCACTCGGTGCAGGGGACTTTTGGCATGGCAGTCTGTATGAATTGTCCTGTGGTGCACATGCAAACCAAGGTAATGAGCTCAGGGCCTTGTCCAAACATCTCCCTCTCTCTCTATCATTTTCTCTATCTCTCATTTCTGATGAATCACACCAATGTTCTTTATATCACACTTTGTGGTTGAAAAGGTTCCAGGGCTTTGTTGCATTATAGAGATGGATCTGTTGAACTTTTCCTAAGTTGAGGATTTCAAGATTGCTGGCACAGCCCGAACCCCTGCTCAAGTCTGATTTATACTGCTGGGTTTTTCTTACACAATCTCATAAATACTTTTCAAGTGGCAGAAAAAATATTTAAGTTGACTGCTTTTTGGCTGCAAAGGTGTCTGCAGTGTTTTAGGCTAATAGAACGACCAAACTCCTCCTGGTGTATTGACAAAGAAGGCTGCATATTTGATGCTGTGGAAAATGGCTGGGTATCAGAACCTACCATTGGATTTGCTGAGATTGACTCGATTTTGTTTTGTTTTTTTTACCCAAAGAGAAGGTGATATCTGTGAGTATAGTGTAGTACTGTGGACCCACAAACTAATTAATCACCTTTGTTTCCTTTGATCCTACAGTATACTACTAGAAACCTAGCTCCAAAAGCTAGAGAGCTGCCTACCTAGACAACATTTTAAGACATCATATGTGCTCCTGGCGGTTGGTCTAAACAGTAAACAGCATAATTAATACCATAATACTTTCTTTTGGACAAATTCAGAGGCAGTGTTACACGCATTCTTCATGGTGAAGGCAACCCCAGCATTGCAATGACTTCAGTGAAAAAAGCTGCATTTACCCCAACCACTGTTGGGTGTTATGTGATTACATAGTAATTAGATGCTGTAATCTCAGTATTTTTTTATTCAAAAAGTAATTTAACAGATTATATTTTAAATTCTTGTAATCAGATTACAGTTACTAACTTTCAAGAGAGTTATGATTACATTACAATTACTAATTATTTACATGGAATACGTTTCAAACATGAATTACACTCATGTGTATGATGTGCACCCCATAACAAGTCATTGTATGGCAGAAACAGTGGTCCTGAGTGTATGACTTGTGTATGTCAATGTACGAAGATGAAATATAGATATTATTTTGAAATATTTATTATTATTTCGTAAATAGGAATTATTGAAAGTAACTTAAAAGTAAAGTTATTAGTGATGTGATTACTTATTTCATGAAGAAATTTGATTGCGATATTAGAGGAGTAAATAGTAATCTGTAATGGATTACTTTCTTGAGTGATTTACCCAACACTGTTCCCAACTAGTAAAAACTGTTCACGTCTTTGTTTAACCCGTCATTACAGATTGGAAACTGTGACTTCTCCCACCTGGACATGAATCCATTTGTAAAGGTTTACATATTTCTGTTCAACATTTTGCTAAGTGGATTAATGACTGAATATTTTGCTGTCATGACTTTGGCATTATTAACATTGCTATAGAAATTGATCATAATATTAACTCTGTGAGATTTCGAGGACATGAACAGCTCAGAGTAGAAACTCCAGCATTTGTGTTTGCTTAGTGCTTTGTACGGGATGCTTAGAGTATCACATCATTAGCTTAGCAACATGATAACACCAAACTCTGCTGGATTCAATTGAGAGACAAGTCTCCTGTGTATTTTTTTACACAAGGTTTAATTTCAGTTAGTATGTAGACGCTATGCAGAAGACAACAAAACAACTCTCTAGGTTTTGGAACAGAGTTTATATGTGTGTTAATGCTTGAGAGTTTAGTAAAAATGATACATCGATAGAGTGAGGAAAGAGGCAAATGAGATGTAGAAGTAAAGAAAAATCAGCAAAGAAAAGACTCACTGACTAAATAACATTCAATGACAGTAGTGGGGAGACAGTAGGAATGGAAAATAAATTAAAAATTTAATTGCGTTGAACCCCCTCTGCTCTCTCTCTCCATTAGATGTGTGGTTCCGGTAAAACCTGTGGGTGAGTATGACACTGTTAAGCAAACCTCATTACCTTTGTCATCTCTTTCTCATTAATCATGCAGAGCTGTTTGGAGCTCACCACAGCATGTACACACAGCCAGAATCAATCACTCACACTTATACAATTCACATATTAATAGGCATGAAATGTTGATAGTGTACTGAACTAGGGTGACCAGACGTCCCCGTTTTCCGAGGACAGTCCCGGTTTTTTGGTGGTCATTCCCCAACTGGAGCTGTCCCTGGAAATGTCCCCGTTTTTACTTATTGAAGCCTACAGGCAACAAGGTTAATCATGTGCTGTTTATTTTGAACAACAGAGTCAATAGCAATAAAGCTATAGCAGCTTTATGTCATTCGTCTTCCTTTGCTGATTACTTGTTGCAGGGTAAATTTTGACAGCAGTGAATGGGAGATCACAGCACATATTATTTTAATTTACCCATTTGCTCCAAGACCAAAAGAAAAAATCCAATATTACGTTTGAATGACTTCCAGAAGTGTTAAAAAATAGAGAGCGGTGGATTAAGACAGTCAGATGGGAGAAGATGCCAAATTTACTGTCACTCTCTCAGCAGCTGTAATAGAAACCCCCTCGCAGCTGTGGTAATTCATTTTTTTAAAGACTTCCAGGGTAATATAACACATGGCATAATGTTATAAATTTACAATCAATATTTAAAAAATGTATAATATATAAAAAAAAAAAAAAAATCAAGAGATTCACGCTGATATATAAGGCGGAAACGCGTCATCACAGACTGTGAAAAAGGTCTATTGAAAAGAAACATCATCATACTAGTTATGTTATAAAGAAGTTATATTGTTATGTATTAAATAAAATTAATGCATTTAAAATAAGAATACAATAGTAATACATGGAAAAATAAATGAAATATATAATAAAGTATCTGCAAAGAACAACAATAAATGTAAATCATCACATTACAGCAGGGGCTGGGCCAGAAGGGTGGCACGGGGTGTCGAATCCTCCGCAAGACAACACCGTACAACCCTACAATAATAGTAATAATTATTATTATACAATATTGAATATCTTTGTGTCATGACTACAAAGTGGAAAAAATCCCCAACAATATGAGGCATCTAAAGGGGGCAATCCCCCCTTCAGAAATGAATTTCAGGCCCTGATATTGTCCATAGTGTAAGTGTTTCACATGATTTCAGTTGTAATGCTGAGGGAAATGGTAGTCAAGTTAGCTCATTTCTTTTGAAATTCCTCTGCCAGTTTGCCAGAAAGCAAATTAGAAGCCTACCGTCTTACTTTTAGGAAAGTGCCAGGTAAAAGTGAAGGAAAAGAGGAAAAGAGAAGGAATTTTAGAAAAGAGTAAGAAGAGTGATGTAAAGAGTATGTCCAAGGGCAGATGTCCCTGTGCTGTGGAGTCAGCTGCAATAGTTCCTATATTCAGTCATTGTTTATATATGTTTTTTTAAGTTCACTTTTTATGCCACAGTGTTATCTGCTGTATACAGTGCAGAAAAGAATGAACTCATGTAACAGAAGACAATTAAAAACTTTACCTCTGTATCGGGGTTAGGGCTAGAGACATATTCAACAGAGTATGATATACCATAGTTCATCACATTATCACATTCACCATGGTCAGAATACATAACATCCGAATTGTCCCCCTTTTTTAAATCATTTATTGATTATATTATTTATTGAGGAATTTATTTAACCACTCCGAGTGATTTAGTGAATGAATGAGCCGTATTTAGACAGATGAGTTCGAGATACATTTGTAAAAAAAAATTGATTCATTAAAAAGAACTAGCTCATAGTCACACTTGTATATTTGTTGCTGCATGAAACCAGTGAGGACAACGCAATATAAATTAATTGTACTATTTCAGGGAATCAACAGTGCAGGAAACACTTATGCTGCTCCATCAGCAATGGAAGAAGAATGCAGATGTTCAAGAACCATAAATGGAACCAAACAACAGGAAAATCATTCGATTCCAGAATGTATTTATTTTTTTAACAGGAATAAGAAGCGGTTCTCGATTGCAGACCCTACTCCTGTCTGATTTCCGTGTCATTCTCCTTTAGGCTTGACAATAATAGAACTGCTCTCAAGGATTTCTATGACTTTGTGTTTTGATTTGAATTATTAATCTGCAGTTTATCTTTGAACCATGTCCTATATTGATGTCTTGATCTACAGGCTGCGAGTTTCCTTTGGTTCAGAAGGAGGGCGAGACAACGGTCTTTACACAAACCAGGAAAGCTGTTTGCATAGGGATTAAGAGACCAGAGGTCTCGAACAGCTTATGGCTGATTATGGAAATGCAAAATGCTGAAGATTCCACCAACCATTCATCAAGAGCTAACAGACTGTTGTTTTAATCACTTATATAAAATTTAATCAGTGGTTAACCCTAAGAGTCAGGACACATCCCCCAAAATATTCAGAATAATTGTCAATCAACACTGAAAAAAGGGAAAGCAGCTCTATTAAAAATACTAAACCAATACACTTGAAATCAACTTAATACATTTATGTTTGAGATGAGAACATAATTATTCTCTGTAAAGTCCAAGTGATATTCAACACAGTCATCAGAATGTGATAAGATCACATTGCTGTGAAATGATCAAATGAATTCAGACTTCTAACGGATGGTGTTCACTCAACGTGATTCTTATCGCTTGCTCAATTAACTTATTTAAAATGAGCTAATGGAACACAATTCTTTAGCACTTAGTCTCAAGTTAATTTCATTGTGTACAATCCATCTATGTTCACTATGTCCCAATTGTGTTGGGACTATGCTAATAATATTTGTTGCATCCATGTATTGCTGAAACCAGGCAGGGGATTTAATGTATTTCTACGCAAAATTAAATGAGTATGGAACCTGTTAGTGTTTAATGTTCTGTTCTGTTGGGATTTAGAGGATATTTTCTGTCATGTTTCATTTTTTTGGAGGTTACCATTGTGGAGAAGAGTGGAGCTAATGGTTAGCTTGAGGTTTGGTACATTACTATAATAATAATAAAATAATAATAAAAACAAAAAACAGTGTGTACTACTTTTCTAATGAAGCAAATACTGAGGGACCATCCGTGTAATGACTGTTTGGGGATCTGTAAACGTTTGGGAGCACCATATTTGTAATACAGTAAAAAAAATTTCTTTTATATATGCTAATTTGTTCATATCTAGCTAGCAACAAGCTGTGAGGTTTAGAGTTATTTGAACAGATCTATTTTAAGATAGGATAACTCAGTTCATTTAGGTTTTTGCTACACAATGTATTTGAGTAGTGTATACATTTTAATTTAATAGCAAAGAAATTCATTTTCATAGTGTGGAACCAATATCCACAGTTGAATTAAGTTAAACCAACGATTATTTTTTTTTTTTTCCAGTGAATATGGCTTTTTTCCACATATAGAATGACATTCTTAAAGGGGTCATATCATGAGGAATTAGATTTTACTTGATAAGCACTTTTGCTCATTTCACATTAAAAGGGCATGTTTCTTTAAAGCACTACAGCAAAATAAATGGCCCACTTTATTCTAAGACTCAGAGAGATGGAAGAAAATGGTCACACACACACTATATTATGACTGTTGGCCCAAATAAACTAACATTATATGAAAGTATGATACAGTATGCCCCTTTTAAAATTGTATCTTTGGTCCCCCCAATCTGGAATATTTGGTTACATCCTTGTTAGCAGCAACTCAAGACATTTTCCAAGCTTGCTTTGGATAGGACAAGATGAAAGAGAGGGAACGAGTTCATTCACTGCTGCTGCTGCTCCAGATTTCGACTGTTAATCTTTTCCCTGTTCGACTCTTTCCTACTTTTTGTTAAATCCATGTGTTGGAAGCTGCTGAAAAAACCTGATAAAGTGACTATTGAAAAAGATTGATATCTAACTGATAACAGACACCAGCACTACAATACACAGAGATAGCAAAGGACAGATACAGGACACTTGAAAGGATCCATATAAATATAAGACCTGGCTTGTGTCCTGATGGCTCCTGAGGATGATTGTGCAATTCCAGGGCTAAGATTAAGGATTAAAACTAAGATTTTTCAAGGCTGATTGTTTAGCAGAACTCTCACAGACTGCAGTTGTCTGTGTCCTCAGCCATCCTCAGTCCTTCACCACACGCTTACCATTCCTGTTAAACCTCATGGAAAGCTATCAAAACACTCTTGCCTGCTCTCTCTGCTCCCTTTTTGTAACGGGCTCAACAATAACAATTGCACTGGGCCAGAGTGAAAGAGTTTGGGCCAGTCGAAAGGACTGTCACATCCTATTGGGCCAGTATAATGTGTTGTCACAGTGTCTTATGTTTGTTGAACATGTACATGTGTTTTTATGCCTTGCAAACAATTAGATGTTGTTTGGTTTGTATTTGGTTGATTATAATGTTTCCAAGGTAACATTATCTAGCTCGTTAACATGAAGCGCTTTTCCACCATCGGGCTAAACAGTTTGGAGCACGGTGAGGAATGGTTCCAGAAGCATGTCCACTTGAATATGGCTCGGTAAGGTTCCTGGTCCCGATTTCTCAGCACAGTTAGCTAACCTTATTCAGGAAAGTGGTGACTCACGATTGATCAGTTGCCCAGTCAGTCCATGCTAATTCTGATTTAGCAGCACCACAATTGAAAAAGAAACCATAACAGTGTCAACAAGCCCAGATCGGTGAGGAACGATGCAGTTCTGCAATGAGAACCAGTGGAAAAGGGGCTATAGATATTGCTGAAATTGCGAGAATGACTTGTGATAGTTCAGGAAGCATCAGTTAGAATGGGTTGAAATGTATAAATACATTTTTAGAATTGCATAAAATGTTTTGCACACTGTATGATATCAAGAATTTATAATGTAGCTGTCACAGAGTTACATAACTGTATAGTTTCCAGCTGTTAATGTAAATGCATTTTTTTTTTTTTTTTAAAGAAGAATAAAAAATAAAAAAATAAAAAAATTAATTGAAATATGTTGCTAAAATACAAATATTTATTTATTGTGGGACTAGTGAGAATAGTGGCAGCTAAGAGCAAGATACAAATCTTAACTCTACTCACAGCAGAAAAATAAATAAATAAAAAATTGTTGAGCACTCTTGTAGAAATGCTGCTTCTCTTCCTCATTAGATATCAACTAAATGCAGGCTGTTGAGTCTTTCCTGTGTGAAGTTTAATTCCTCAAACTTTTTTTGCTCCATCCTTCCTTTTTCATGGTGACGGGCATCTAAATACATGCATAATGAATGCATCTCTCGTTAGAATGATTGTCAAAAGAAAAACATAGCTTGGCTCACGGCGGGGTTTTCTGGGATTCTGACATTACAGTTTCTCCTCAGTTTTTTTCCCCCCTCTCTCCTTTATTTTTCAAAGGCTTTCCACAATCAGCACTCATCGCGACCAGGACGTCTGTGGGAAACAGATGTTTACTGATTAAGCAGGCACACCGTGCCAAAGCGGCTGTATTACAGCCCATTCAAAGTGCAGAAAGGACAGGAAAAAAAAGTTTAAAGAAAAAAGGGAGAGAAAAAAGAAAAAAATGGCTGACGAAACGCAGGCACTCACGGGCAGCGAACGAGGCTGCCTCTTCTTCTGCTGCCGCTTCATCATAATACGATTTGATTGTTGAAATTGTTCTTCAGGGGAGCATTTTCACATTTTTGCTTTTTTTTTTTTTTTTTTTGATACGGTTTTAATGTGTTGGTTCTCATTGCCAAGCTGCTTTTTCTCACAATCAGTGATAGCGTTTACACAAACTCTCACGTCAAGCTTCGATTCAAAGAGGCAAGGAGTAGCAGAGAAAATCTAAATAATCTGAATGCTGCTGGCAAGACCAACAAACCTGTTTATACCACCAGACTTGACTCTTGCCACAGTTTCATTTCAACAGCAGCCAAAATGTAATATGTGACCAGCATCACACAAAGCCAATTGTCCCATCTCACCCTAAGAAGAATAAAGTGCAAGAAACCATTTCTCTCCATGTGAGAATACCTCATCAGACCCTTCCATCCACCTAACCTGTGTCATGCCGATTTCTGTCTCCCTAGTATGGTTATGTTTTGGGGTAGGTGTAGGAGTGGGCTTTAAGGATAAGGACCAATGACTCCCAACTATGGTTAGGGTTAGGGGTGGGCTTTTGGGATAAAAACCAATCAGGTAGTGTTGAGTAAGAATCTGGAGAGGAGTCAGATTTCAGCACATCGGCAGATGGCTAACCTTTCCAGCAATTCGTTTTGGAGAATTAGCATGCTAGCGTTTAAGTAAATTGCTCACATAAATCATTTTAGACGTTAATTACAATGCACTTGGCAATCATTTATTTCTCTCATAGCTCTATTTTACAATTTACAAACTAGATAAAAAAAGACCATAAATAAATGACGTTTCCTGTACCTACATTTATGAAATAAAAAATGGAAGAGAGGGAAAACAATGACAGTATTCACACAATTATGCACAATGTTAAACTTAAATTCTAGATCAGCTGAGAAAAATGACTTGTTAGAGTGTTCCTCCAGAATAAACTACATTAAGAGACTTGGCACGGTACAATCTATTGAATTTCTCTCCTCTCACATTCATTGCATATTCCAAACAGGTCCTATAAGGCTGACACCAAACAGTGAGGAGGGAATATAGAAGGATGAAACAAAAAATGACAAAAAGAAAGAAACGTATTCAAGGGCAGAGCAGAGGCTTTTCAGATGAGAATGAATCACATTAAAAAGAACCCCCTTGGATTAAAGAGTCTCTCGAGCTGGACGGAATGAATCAGGTTGACGTGAAACAGAGCACACTTGAAATGTTAAGAGTTTTTTTTCCCCCTTATTATAAACATTCCTGTAATAAGTTTATTTTAGGTACAAATAACGTGCCTCTCCTTGCAGTCCACTTTCAGACCATTCAAATTAGCGCAACTCATTCCTGTTTGAGTCAAATGGCCCAAATAAATGTGCCATGTTTTAGTTGCAATCCCCAGTCTTGACATAAGAAGCAAAAAACAACAGTGGTGTACAAAGCAAACAACTCCAGTATGTTTATCTTCAGCGATTAGCGACAACTCAAGAGTTCTGTAGTTTTAGCACACATAATGAGATTTTGTCCTTTGTGTATGCATCTCAAAACAAACTGTGATCCATTAAAGAGAAAACAAACACTGCACTGAGAATGAAGAGCTTGAAGATATTCTGTCAAAATGTCTACACTGTGCAGTAGCGAGACAAAATGAAAAATTTTCATTGTAATCTCTCACTGAATCTCTTAGGAGACAACCGAAGGGCCCTGCATGCTCTTCGGGTTGTTTGTCATTTGTTTCCAATTTCCCATTTCGGAAAAGTTTGGCATTCAGCGGGAATCATAGGAATTGAAGTCCTTTGTCCTAGTGTTGGATAAATGTAGTTATTGCAACTGTGCTGAGTTTGACAGAGGATATCGCTGCGGAGAAGATGTATGAAGGTGAATCTGAAGAGAGAGAGAAAAGAGAAAATGACTAAGATTTGGGATTCAAAGACTATACCATAAACAGACCAGGACTTGCACAGATATACAGCATTAATTTAAGTAATCCTAAGAGTATGGAAACTAAAAATGCTCTGTTTGCTCTGTTGCTGGGGAGCATGAGAGAAAAATACATTTAACATTTTTGGCTCCATTTTCATTTTAAGCTCATCCCAACAAATGGAACTGAGCTCTGCCAATATATTCCCCCATATTCAACTGTGCTGGTTCTAATCCCACCTAATGAGTGGATAAATAACTGCAGGGGACAGAGGGGAAGTAGAGCAGATCTCATAAACAGTGGGTCAAACTTGTTATTTTGTGCTTACCTTAGCTCAGCTATGATGGAACTTCCAGTAAGGGAGACATGTGTTGATTTCACGGCCCGCCAAAAGTCTCCCGAGACAAAGAGACGAGGGCAAGAGTGAGGGAGACATAGATGGAGCGGGAGAGTGAGAAAAGGGGGACCGTTGAGACCGAGGTGGAGAGAGAGAGATGTAAACCGAGGGCAGCATTTTCTGTTCCAACCGGTGCGCATGAGTTCCCAGCCAAGTGGAGAAGTATGGAGAATTGCAGAGTGGAGACAGATATTCCATTCGGAAGGGTGGGGAGACCTGGAGACCCTCCAGAACTGGCTGGGAGATGTCTTCCTTTGTGGACATTGGGAAGATGAACACCTCTCAGAAATCCCCAGAACAAAAGCATTAACAAGTGTGTAAAATCTTTATCTCTGATGCCTCCGTTTTGAGTGTAAAAAAAAAAACAATCCAGGTGCCGCTGACTCTAGTAACCGTGAAATGGCAGAAGCGGATGAAAAAATTCAGTACTATTTATAAATTTACAGTACTTACAGACACATACATACAAAATAAAACAATCGAAAAAAACAAAACAGAGAAACTCTTTTGTAGTGTCATTAAAATGAAGGAACCCATGAAAAGCTTCCTAAAATTGTATCCAGAGCATTAGTACAGCGTGGGTCAATCCTCTCGATGGGCAGGGATGACGTTATTTAAAGAAAGTGCTGCATTGTTTCTCTGAAATAGTTTTCTGTTTGTTTTCTTTTTCGTTCATTTTCTAGAATTTAATTTAAAGTGCATGGATGAGGTAAATGGATTTTCTTAGAAACCAAAATAAAAAAAAACTAAGTCCAAAGTATGTTTTGAGTTTGTGTTCTGATCCCGTGGGTTCAGACAGGAACCATCCTGTCTTGCATTTGTTGCATCTGGGACAGCATTCCCTGCACGCTGCTGAGGATCTTTTCCTGGTGTGCGGAAGAGGAGATTCCTATCCGAGCCATGTCTCTGTTCAATGAAACACAAGATAGAGGTGATGAGAACAGACAGTCGCTTTATTCTAATTTGCTCTCTGCAAACAGAAAAGTTATCCCTCTCTCCTTATTTGCTTTTAACATGAAATCTAAGAACTCTGGCTGTACATTTGCATGTCAGAGTAGAATTTTCTCAGGAACTTCTCATGGATTGCCATCTATAGGGTTTTTGCATGGAAATGTGACAACTGAACCCATATGTCAAGACTGTGTATCCCAGAGTGCTGATTTAAAAGCTGTTTTTCCATCTCTAGCATTAATCAAAAGCACACGCAATGCCCTTTATGTCCAAAATACACACATAAAATGTCTCCTAAAATCTCATTTTTTGTTTCACGGAAGAAAGTAGGTCAAATGGGTTTGAAACATCATGAAAGTGAGTAAATGATCATTTTTGGGTGAACTATCACTTTAAGAGTGCCCAGTATTTGCTCATGTGACTCACTCTAGTGTCATATGGACCACTGCTTCTGGGGTGGTGTAGCCAGCAGCGGTGAAGTTGTCCCTGTAACGCTCCATGTTTATGGCTTGCAGCCAATCGGCAACTGAGCCAAGGGTGGAAGTGAATTCTGGACTGCTGGGCTCCAAGAGGGTGGTGTTGGGTCTACAAAAGAAAGAGAGACTTACTTAAGAGTCCCAAAAGATTGGGCTGGCTCTCTGTTGCCCACTTTTAACTTATAAAAGAACTATAAAAGACTTTATAGGTGTATGCATCACTTCATTGGAACACGTTTATATAACAGCACCAGTCATGCATGTAACATGCACTTATGTACCACATCTCAAAATGCTTTTATAGCTATCCATCACCTGTAAAAAATAAGACTCGGCCTGACACACAGTAGAGTGGGGTCCAAAAACCTGAGACTACTAGTTAAAATGCTTTTATAAGATTGAGTAAAATGTTTCTATTACAAAATATATGATCAGGATTGCAATTAAAGGGATTGTTCAACCAAAAATAAAATTCTCTCATCATTTACTCACCCATTTACTATGCCATCCCAGATGTGTATGACTTTTTTCTTCTGTTGAACACAAAGACTTTTAGAAGAATATTTCAGTGCTTTTTGGACCTTTAACATTTTGGTACTCATTCACTTGCATTGTATGGACCTACAGAGCTGAGATATTCTTCTAAAAATCTTAGTTTGTGTTCAGCAGAAGAAAGAAAGTCATGAACATCTGGGATGGCATGAGGGTGAGTAAATGATTAGATAAATACAATTTTGGGGTGAACTATTCCTTTAACATGAATTTAAATACATGTCCCCCTTTAGCATTCATGATATATGCAAAATGCAATTATGGAATGCACAAGTTTGTGCAAAAACCGATGATCAGTGTTTTTCCAGTATTATTAGAGAATGTTCCAAAGAGCATCTTGTGTGCTTCAATGGAGGCAAGAAAATCGGACTTTTGTATCTGACTTTACCTCGCCATCTCTCCCCCTGTCCTTTTCAGGCTGTTGGGGTTACGGATCAGTTTGTCCAGCATGTTGACTATTTGACTAAACTTTGGTCTCTCTGCTCGCTCTTTCTGCCAGCAGTCCAGCATCAACTGGTGCAGAGAAACCGGACAGTCCATTGGTGGTGGCAGCCTGTAACCTTCCTCAATTGCCTTTATCACCTAAGGCAAACAGGACGGCATACAAAACAGGAAGTTAAACACAAAAATTTAAAACAATTACAAACATTAAAGTTTTGAATCAAACACGTCTGTTCCCTGATGGAACACTTACATCCTGGTTACTCATGTCCCAGTATGGCCTCTCTCCGTATGACATCACTTCCCACATAACGATGCCGTAACTCCACACGTCGGAAGAGGAGGTGAACTTCCTGTACGTAATAGCTTCGGGGGCGGTCCAGCGAATTGGAATCTTGCCTCCCTGTGATTGATAGGTTCCTGTTAATTCCTTCCAAAAGAGATAGCAAACACATGCATGGAGGTTAATCACACACACACACACACACACGCATGCACATACACTCGCACATACGCAATGCTGGGGTTAGTTTCTATATCTAAACTACTTGAATAGATACTAGCACTCCTTATAAGCAAAGCAGCCACATACATGCAGGTTAAATGCTTCAGCGTAACTGGTTAGAAAGCTTGCGTTTGGGTTGTAAACACAAGCACAAACAAATTTAGGTTGTTCAGCTTACTCTGGTTGTATAAGCAGCATCCGGGTCTTCCTCCAGAACTCGAGACATGCCAAAGTCAGACACCTTACACACCAGGTTACTGTTAACCAGGATGTTGCGTGCTGCCAGGTCACGGTGGACGTAGCTCATGTCAGACAGATACTTCATTCCTGAAGCGATACCACGCAGGATGCCAACCAGCTGAATTACCGTAAACCGACCATCATTTTTCTACAGCAAAGAAACAGTTAAATCATGTTTAAATCAATACACTAAACCAGAAGGCTTCAATGCTTAAAAATGGCATGCTGGAAAAGTGGCTGGACTCACCCTGAGAAAAGCATCCAGGGATCCGTTTTCCATGTACTCAGTGATGATCATAACTGGTTTACCTGTACAGAGCAATATAAAGGTTAGGAATATTTGTATACTTAAAGTTTAAATAGCATTTCATCAGTGTACCAAAACATTCAGATCAGTTGGAGTTATGCTAATCTATACTAATCTGTTTTCATTTGAAACATTTTCAGTTTCCTAACATCAGTTGAGAATGTTGTCTCCATTTTCGGTGAGGAAAACGCAGATCCAGTGAGTATGAGAGGTGTAAACATAGCAAAATCAATGTGTTTTAAAATGAAAATGTATTAGTGTGAAGGTGGCCTTACTTTGAACCATTCAGGGTTGGATAATCATGTTTCAGAACCAATCGTATGCTTTAGAAACTCTAGAAACTTATGCTTTTTTCTCCATGTTTTGGAGACTATGAAATATTTTAATAATCAAAGGTACCACTTTTCAAAAAGTGATTTATTACCTACAGTGTGTCAATGAATAGCAAATAATGGTGCATTTTTGATTGTTTGTTAGTAGCTGCATGCATTAAGGCAAGTATGTAATGAAATATTCAAGATTAGGGGGAACCAAATGCAAAATCTCCAGAATCTGTGGTTACGGCCCTGCACTTATCAGCATGTTTGAATGACACTACCTAATCAAGCCTTAAAATACCCGTTCTCTAGCCCACCCCCTTTTCTCACACACTCTCCTCTCTTCCTCTCCGCTCCTGTTTGCGAGTGGGATTTCTGTGTGCGTTTGCTTACTGAATGCGGCCGTTGCTTGAGGCTATCAGGGCTGGATTCCCACATTACCTGCCAGTCACTACTGAGACAAGGCAACTCTATGGCAACAAGGCCCCTTTCATAGAGCCGAAAGGAAGGAGAGCAGGGGCTTTACAATAGAGGACAATAGCATCCGCACACACACACACACACACACCTACACAGAGCCGCTCACAAATGCATACACACATACACACTTCACCTCCGAGGAATCATTTTAATGTTTGAGCGGTGCCTTCATTATGCAAATACAATCTTGAATTTAGTGCCAGCGCATAAAAGACTGCGCCCACCATGCCCGTCTGTGAATGATTTCTGCTGAGACGGCTGGCATCCTCTCTCTCTAACTCTCACTCACTCTCTTCGAGGCTTAGGGGCATTTTGTCTTTATTTATTTAGGACAATTTCTACATCATTAGTAATTTATTTAACAGGTTTAATTGGCCCTGTTGGAGGCGTAGGCTGCAATGAAAGGGGGCTGACATTGTCTGTTTGTAATAACAGTTATCCTGAAGACACTACTCCAGCCATGCTGAGGATTATGGGAAGGGCTGCTACTAATAAACAGCACAATAATAGTGTTCACTGAGCTAGCTATAAGACAGTAGCTCTGTTAAAATATTTTTTAGTATGCTGGAGAATGTGTAGTCATAACTATGCTGAGCACGTTCATATATTTTGGAGCTGCCCAAAAGTAACCTTTTTCTGGAATAGTATTCAGTTAGAGATGAAACAGATTTCACATCCCAAGGCAATTTTTAACGATGTACCTTGGCAATTCAAATAATACTTTGAAGAAGGATAGTATCTTATGGTGTTTAGTCCATGTGTGTTAGCTTTAAGGTTTGTGTACTCCTCAACGTTCAGAAAATCCACTTTTAGTGTATATATGCATTTAATTTTTACAGCCTTTCTCTTTTGGGAAAACAGAACAAAAATATTGATGACTCATCTTGCACTACACAGATTTTTGTCCAGTCAAATGCTTTCTAGAATGAGAATGTCCCTCCTCCTTCCATCAACCAACAAGTAGCAAAAATGACGAAACTAAAGCCTAAACTAAACAGAAAACTATGCTCATCAAGCGATTTCATATGGTTTTTAGTGCTGAAAATTATTTATTATGATACTTGAATGATTTATTACATTACTGGGAGAAATGGAATAACGCTATAAAAATTAAGAATAGGAACTAAATATAGTTAGTCTATAATTTTATATGCTTACAGTATGTAATTGTCTAAGCAGATACCCAACCTTCCTTTTTTTTTTAGGTTTGTTTCATGTTTTTAAGTAATATATATATATATATATACACACACACACACACACACACATACACACACACTCACTGAGCACTTTATTAGGAACACTATGGTCCAAATAAAGTGCCCAATGTGGTCTTCTGCTGTTGTAGCCCATCTGCCTCAAGGTTTGACATGTTGCACAGATTGTCAGCCTTTCTGTCAGTCTCCGTTGACCTATCTCATCAACAAGGTGTTTCCGTCTGCAGAACTGCCACTCACTGGATGTTTTTTTTTTTTTTTTTTTAAGTAAATTCTAGAGACTGTTGTACATGAAAATCCCAGGAGATCAGCTGTTACAGAAATACTTATACCAGCCCATCTGGCACCAACAATCATGCCACAGTCCAAATCACTGAGATTAATTTTTTTCCCCCATTCTGATGGTTGATGTGAACATTAACTGAAGCTCCTGACCTGTATCTGCATTGCACTACTGCCACACGATTGGCTGATTAGATAATCGCATGAATAAGTAGGTGTACACGTCTTCCTAATAAAGTGCTCTGTGAATGTATATATACATGTATTTATCAACTTGTAAATTGGCAATAAAACTTCCTCAGGACATACAGTGTGTGTCTTCTCTTTTACTTTCTGTTTCACTCCTACTCTCTCTTTCTCTGTAACCCATCTGTTGGCATTGTCTTCACTCATACATCACAGAAAGGTCAGGGATTTGCTGGGGCTGTCTGGAGAAAAGATGTGACTCAGTGGGATTGTCACATGTACGAAGAAGCACCTTCATATAGAAGCAAAACTCTCCCACCATAACAACTCAAAAAACATCTTCATCATTTTGTTTCTGTGGCTGAGTTTCTCACCAGGGCTCCTCAGCAGTTTAACAGCGAATGAGCCATCACCATGAGGAGACACTAAGAGTGTTCTTCAGTCCAGCTGTCGAATGCAAAGCATACTAATGCAAATCACTGCTCTGAGTTCTCCACTAACACACACACTGTACCGGTTTCTCTGCATATTATAAGCTGTTTTGCCGGGTGAGAGCCAACCACAACTGGACCCCTGAGGGTTTCTCAAATATACATAAGAGAGTCAACTTTCAATCAATAATGCCATATTAAAAGGTTTGATGTCGGGTCTGCCAGTCAGCCAAGATTCCATTCTGGTAATGGGAAGGGTGCATTACAAAAGACAGGTTTGATTTTCATCAAATTGGAAAAATGGGGAATGCGTCATTTCTTTAGCACAGTTCCAAAAGGCATTAAGATGCAAATAGGAAGCAGGCATCAATGGTAAAAAATTTAGGAACAAAGTGCTCCAATTTTCAATCAAAGGCTTTTGATGCACAAGTAAAAAGTTGAAATGAAAACCATTAGCTTGTGAAAGACATTTCGTGAAAAATGATAAATGGTAGATGGTAAAGCACACTGCCTGAATTGTGAGAAGGACATGATTTGCAAAAGACATGCAAACGTAAGAAAAAATTCAGGATGAAAGGCTATGGTCACCAGGGCAGATACTTCAAATTTTACATTTGTTTCCCACAATCCATATATATATATATACACACACACACACTGTATATACTGTATATATACACACACACTTAAAAGACTCACATTTGGTGACGACTCCCTCCAGTCTGATGATGTTGGGGTGGTCGAACTGACCCATGATGCTGGCCTCGCTCAGGAAGTCCCGCCTCTGTTTGTCAGTGTATCCTGCTTTGAGGGTTTTTATGGCCACACAGATCTCTCGCTTTCCAGGCATCTTCAGGCGCCCGCTGCACACCTCCCCGAATTCTCCTTCAAATGGAAAAATCAAGTTTGAATAAAAAGATTCTGCAGTACGTAATGACGCATGTGACCTGTCTGGAACAGTACGCTTACATTTCACTGTAACAGTTGTGGTCTAGCTACATTCACTCTGACAGACAAAAACACGGAAGGAAAAACAGCAGGTAATTTGCTCACCGATGCCGATGACCTTTTCAATCTTGATGCAGGAGGCGTCGATTTCTTTGGCGAATTCACGGACGGCTTGATTGGGGTCCTCGTAGGTGAAGGGGTCCACATAGATCCGAACCCCTGTTGGGAGAAGGAGAGAAGGAGAGAGAGGTGACTATATGTTATATGGGGAAAGGAGAGAAGGAGAGGATAGCTGGCTGACAGACAACATGATGAAAATACCACATCTGTTTTTCATTCTCCTCCCTTTCTCTTGTTGGCTTCTGTCTATCCTTCAGCACATTGAGAATGAGAATACCTCATTGTCTGTGTGTTTATCACTGCATTACCTGGATGCAAATGCCTCTCCTCATCAGAGTCCTGTTTGGCTTTGCTGTATTTGCTTCTCCTGTTAACACATTGAGATAAGAGAGATTTTAAAAATCATTAAAAAATATATAAAAAAACAGTAATCTCACTCCTCTAGAGATTGAAAGTTGTCTAGAGTCAAATAATGTGCTTAGATTACCAAAGTCTGCAATCAAAAGTCTCAATCAATCAAATTCTTCAAAGACCAAATCATCTGGGTTTTGCTCTCCACATTTTAAGAGCTATAATTTTGTAGCTCTTACTGTATGTCTCATTTGTTTCTATTTAAATTTTACATTTTAAATTTAAGGAATTTCAGTAGAAACATGTGAGATAAAGTTGATATTTAGATGAAACATATTTGAGTACTCCATTAAGTCTCAGACATATGAAAGAGCAACCTATGAGAAATGAATTCTTCCTTTGGGATTACAGCTGAAGTATTTCTTCACCCAGACTAACTGGAACATCTGTGAGACAATGTGGACAGACTCATATACTGTTCCAAGCCATTGTAGCAGGTCAAATTTCTGAATGACCTTTCAGCCTTTTCCATAAAAGTAGGGCCGTAAAATCAGTCAGGCTAATAAAGCTGCAGAGAGAGTAGACCTTCAAAGCGGAGAGAAGGTTTGTTCACGTACCAAGTCCGCTGGCATTTTATCTGAAATCAGGAGGGCAGCAATCATTATTCGTAACTGGAGGGACTTTAAGAAATTCCAGTTTTTTGAAGACAATTATTATATTTTAAGAGTTTCATTCTGCTTGGCTTCAGTGCGAAGAAATAAAATTGTAGCTGGATGTGAAAAACAAGAAATGTATAATCAACCACTTGCGTTGGTAGTGGACTTAACGAGGACTACACACAGGTAAGCAGTTATCATGCTATGGCTTTTAAGTCATACTAAGTTTTATATTGTGCCACCTGCCCCCACTTTTCATATTGTTCATACACCCCTGTCTAAAATAATTAAGAGACAAAGAAAAAGCAAGAATGAGGTAAAGGAATGGAGAGTGAAGATTAAAATTTATCAAGTGGCCAAAAGAGCAACACAATCTGTCCCTCCACTAAAAAACATTCCTCTCTGTCTATCTACAGTAGAAGTAGACCGATATATCGGTTTTATGATTAATCGGAGCAGATAGTTGCTTTTTGGAACTATCGATTATTGGCAAAAAGCTATGCTGATAGTTGCCGATAGTTCTTTTTATTCCTACATGTTCCTCTTTGAATTATTTTTAATAATTGATGCGATTGCATGCAAAGAAAAATGTGACTATGTGGAAACGTCCCTCGTCAGCACATACATCATGTCTTCAACTTCATATATTGTGTATAATAATAATATGTAGGCTATTAAAAACTTAATTCAGTAAATATAAAAAATAGAGCATTATAACGGAGCCAAGTCTCAAAATAAGAATTCCCGATGTGTTTTAGGCTTGTTTAGTGATAAAGTTCCCATGTTGTGCACGTTTTTCTGATCACTGTTGGGATTTTGGTTGAAAAATAAACTACATCTGAGATTTTATTAATTTTGTACTCTGGCCTCTTTGTCTGTACCGACTAAGAAAATGTTGTAACATTCTATGAATCGATTTTAAAAACTATCTACTGATCAATCGGTTATCTTAGTAATCAGTATTGGCAAAATCCACTATCGGACGACCTCTAGTCTACAGTAATATAAATGCACTAGTATGCGCAATCTTCAAAGTTCCCATTTCACCCAATCACCTGCTGACCCCTTGGGGCCAAATGCTGACCATTTTGCATGGGCACACAAGGCACAACAAAAGCAATGGAACAGATAACAACCCAGCCCAGGACGCTGCCCTAACCGAGGACTCCCTGCTGGGGATTGGGTCACCTGCCTGTATATGGAGAAGAGGGGTGGGTTAGAACCAAAAAAAACCTCTCTGGAATGCACAACTGCTGTTATTGTTTTTTTAGTGCGTTCTGGCGTTGACAAAGGCCCCCAAGGTTCGAGGTTAGTGAAGGAACAAAAAGGAGCGAGGGAGGGAGAGGGGCATATCCACAGGTTGAACAGGAGGAGAGAGCCAGGCTTTAATGCCTGAGTGCTCCGCTCAAGCTGGAAATAGCTCTGCCTGCAGGGGGCCATGCCTTCCTGGGAGCAGGCCCTGCCATCAGCCAGAGCGCCCAGTACACATTATTTTAGGAACAAGGATATGATCAGGTGTGCTATCCAAGTACTGAAGCGAGTAACCTGCGGCTTTGTGTGGGGTTGTACACCCTACACCCCCCACGATTGAGCAGTTGGTGTCTGCTCAAGGTAAGAAGAGCAGGGCAAAGGTGAGAGCTACTGAGGAGGTGTAGTCTTGTCTCCCACTGAAGGGATCCAGTGAGGAAGTGCTTAATGGCTGCTTGGCCGAAACAAAAGCCCTATTCATTAGCTTTGATTGTTATTTTCACTGTGAACGAGGCTGATGCTGCTTGAAGATTATTATCACCGCTGATAATGATACAATGTCAACAATTGTAAGAATAGAGACTTTCACCGCTGTTTGTGAAAGTGTAAATGTGTTTAAAAGTAGGGTTTTCAAACCTTTTGACTAATTTCTATTGCATTTCCAGTCGATCATAATTATGTAGTATCCTCAAGATTATTCAGTAAGGATTTTTTATATTTCAAAAAATATATAGTTTTTAATCATTTTACAGTGATTGCACTCGGATAATTTCTAACCAAGAGTAATTTCTACTCAGTTAAATATTTTGTATAGTTGAGCATTAAAAAATAAAAATATAAGCGTTGTTGAAATTTTCATCAGTTTTCCATGACTTTTTAGGATTTTATCAACTTCAATGACTTTCCCAGAAGTGGATATCACAATTTTATACAATTTTAAATCCTTTCATCATTATCATTATATCATTTTATCAGTCCAGGCCTGGCTATCACAGTTTTATAGTTTTATAGAGATTACACTCATAGAGGAGTTCTATAAACCTCTATAAACCGATCAGCCACAACATTAAAACCACCTGCCTAATATTGTGTAGGTCTCCCTCATGCCACCAAAACAGCACCAACCCACATCTCAGAATAGCATTTTGAGATGCTATTCATCTCACCACAATTGTACAGAGCGGTTATCTGAGTTACTGTAGACTTTGTCAGTTTGAACCAGTCTGGCCATTCTCTGTTGACCTCTTTCATCAACAAGGCATTTCCGTCCACAGAACTGCTGCTCACTGGATGTTTTTTTGTTTTTAGCATCATTCTGAGTAAATTCTAGAGACTGTTGTGTGTGAAAATCCCAGGAGATCAGCAGTTACAGAAATACTCAAACCAGCCCATCTGGCACCAACAATCATGCCACGGTCCAAATCACTGAGATCACATTTTTTTTTTTCCCCATTCTGATTGTTGATGTGAACATTAACTGAAGCTCCTGACCCGTATCTGCATAATTTCATGCACTGGACTGCTGCCACATGATTGGCTGATTAGATATTCGCATGGATGATTGTTTGTGCCAGACAGGCTGGTTTGAGTTTTTCTGTAACTAGGAGAGTTTTGCTTTTATATGAAGGGGCTTCTTCATACATGTGACAATCCCACTGAGAAACATCTTTTCTCCAAAAAGCCCCGGCAAATCCCTGATCTTTCTGTGATGTATCAGTGAAGACAATTCCAACAGATGGGTTACAGAGAAAGAGAGAGAATGAGTGAAACAGAAAGTAAAAGAAAAGACACACCCTGTATGTCCTGAGGAAGCTCTTTTTAATTTATTTTTTTACTTAAGTTTTATTGCCAATTTACAAGTTGATATACGATTATCTGATCAGCCAATTGTGTGGCAGCAGTGCAATGCAGATACGGGTCAGGTGCTTCAGTTAATGCTCACATAAACCATCAGAATGGGGAAAAAATTTTATCTCAGTGATTTCGACAGTGGCATGATTGTTGGTACCAGACAGGCTGGTTTGAGTATTTCTGTAACTGCTGATCTCCTGGGATTTTCATGCACAAAAGTCTCTAGAATTTACTCAGAATGGTACCAAAAACAAAAAACATCCAGTGAGGGGCAGTTCTGCATATGGAAACGCCTTGTAGATGAGAGAAATCAACAGAGAATGGCCAGACTGGTTCAAACTGACAAAGTCTACAGTAACTCACATAACCGCTCTGTACAATTGTGGTGAGAAGAATAGCATCTCAGAATGCTATTCTGAGATGCGGGTTGGCACTGTTTTGGCAGCACGAGGGGGACCTTCACAATATTAGGCAGGTGGTTTTAATGTTGTGGCTGATCAGTGTATATTTAGGAGCTTAGCATAACTAGAAAAAAATAAATAAATACAGTATTCACTTTTAAAATATCCATGACTTTTTTTTAAATATCTTATCCATTTTGAAGACTTATCCAGGCCTGAAGTCACAATTTTTAAATTCCCTGATTAATTCCAGGTTTTTATAACCATGGGAATCCTTTAAAAGAGGCTCACACAAAAACAGGAGGCCGTCGATCAGGTGAATGTATCTGTGCTCTGATAATAACTGCAGTAGGAGTGTGGCTGGCCGAGAGAGTGAGTTTGACATGAGAAAAAGTTGTTTGATTAAGGTAAAGCAATCGTGACATTTTGCCTGTGGGAGTATGACAACCGTTCTGATTGAGTGTGGCACATGCACGTATAAGTATGCACACATGTGGACACGCACACGGCCATTCTACCACCTGTCCCTGACTCCCTTAGGAAGGTGAGCAGAGGACATGTTTCCTATGGATTAAAACATACACGGCACATGGACCCACTGTAGCACAGCAGAGACTAATCAGGCTGAGCTGCCAATGGCATGTCACAATACCACCAGCTACACCACAGGGAAAAAGAGAGAGAGAGGAGGGGAAAGAGAAGGATGAAGAGCCGTGAGAACCAGCAAAAAGAGATTGATGGACAGGTAGGGAGAGAGAAAGACAGCAGGGGCAAGACAGATAGATACAGAGATAGAGAGAGACTGATAGAGAATGACAGATAGGGTGAGGGAGAGGTGATGGAGACGCCCACAGGGACAGAGGGAGGACGGTTTCCTGTTGCAGAGTATCTGATATGATTGACGCATGGCTGAGCCAGGTGGCTTACCTGCGGCTGATGATGAAGACTCCGATGAAGATGAGCAACAAAATCACGCTGCCTATCACAGACACCAGCAGGACGGTGGAGTTAGCGCCGTCTCCGATGATAGGAGAGGGAACTGAGAAGAAAATGATTAATAAACAGAAGTTAATTATCTGAAATGTGTAATTCAGGGTTCCAACACTTTTTAATCAAGAAATTTCCATGACCATTCCAGGTCCATTTCCAGTGGTTTGCGATTACTGGATAAAAACTGTAAAAAAAAATTCAATTTCAGACCAATTTCCGAATTAATCATTCAGACCAGTTTATTACAAAATCAACACTAATGATTTGCTGAAATTTATATGGTTTGCAAGCCAATTTTACTCTACACAAGAGCAATTTTTAGTCAATTAAATACTTTAGAGCAGAGCATTACCTGAAAAATGTATAGTCACTATATGAATTTCCATGAATTTTCCATGACTTTTATTACTTTTCCAGGACTGGATTTGTTTTTATTTATTTTTTTATTCTCTAAAAGTTTCAGGTTTTCCATGACTGTGTGAACCCTGATAATTATCATAACGTTGTTTATTAAATTTGTCTGCATTTTTACATATTAAAATTCGCCCCTTAATGTAGCAAAATGTATTTAGGTGAAATACATGATTCTGTTTTCATTAAATGTTTTATCATTACAGAGTTACACATGCCGTTTCATCAGCAAAGACCAAATCCTGCCTCTTTCAAGTTGCTGTTTTGAAACAGCCTAGTATCAAATCTCCAAAACATTCCATCCGTTTTGGAATTTACTTTAAAGTGCCTTTAAAAATACCAGAGACTTTGTACTGAGCAAACAAAGAAACTATCGTAAAGAAAAATAAAAAATAAAAACATACACAGAGGCTATAATTATGTTACTTTAGAGAAAAAGTTTCCGGATGAGTGAGTGATTCACCCTAAAACTTAACACTCCAGTCTCTAATTGTGTGAACAAAGACTTGCCATTGTCAGTTGCAATGCCATATTAGTAACACACGTACACGTCAACCTACCTGAGTTGGTCATGAACTCAAAGGGGGCGCTAAAGTCTCCATAGCCAGCGGCTGTGCGCGCTCGCACGTGAAACACGTAGGAAGTGAGTGGGCTCAGGCCTTTGATCTCAGCGCTGCGGGATGAGGTCTTCATTATGCGATAGCTCCGCTCATTCTGATCCTGATTGGATAAGAGAAACAGGAAATGTTAAACAAGCCTCTGGGATTGGTTGCTGGGGTTTGTTTTATTTAGAATCAAAGCCTGATAAAACAAAAACGGAAGAGGGGTTTGTTTAAGGTCTGACAAAGAAACTACAGCCAGGCTTTTGTAGGGAAAACCGCAGCTTCATTGTTCAAAAACAAGGCTGCCATCTTTGTTTTCGCTTTCTCCCTTGGGTGTAACCAGAATTTGCTTGTTCAAAACTCCCGTTTCATCACTACATCCAAACCACTTAAACGCTGTTGAATTCGGACCAAAACAAGCAAAGGAAACTAAGTTTAATTGTTTTTTCTTCGATGTCCCCTAATGCTTGCCTTATAATTGTTGGAGCACAGAACAAGAACCTTTGTGTCCTAGTTTTGTGTGAATGTCAAGGCATGTAAGTGTGTGCTAATGTGTGTGTTTGAAATGGAAAACCTCAGAGAATGAGGAAAAGGAATCTGACCACGGCTGCAATCTGTAATCAGTCAGTCAGAGGAAGACACAGCAGGGGTAGAGAGAGGAGAATGTTGTTATCCTCTCTCTATCCCGAAACCTACAAGCTCCACCCCAGCTCTGTCCATTCACCCCATGCTCTTCCAACCCACCAGTTCACTGGACTCCTGGGAGTGAGTGAGTGAGTCTGGTCTGTCTATGAACTAAAATGCAGCTCTCAGGGTTCCACCTGACCTCATATTGCTCATGTTGAGGACTTAAGTAAAGACTGCATGTTGATTGCTACATTTTAAACTACAGTTTCCAGTGAGCAGCTTACTCATTTGCAAACCTGATCTCATGCTGTTAGCGTGTGATGTCACCATGGCTAATCTTGAACTATATTCTCAAAAGTGCATATCTACTACTTATATAGCTTGATCTAATGCTGTCAGTTTCAGGACCCTGCTAAAAAGACCATTTCAGACTAGCATGAATTTCCATAAAAGAAAAAGCTTAACTGTGTTAAGTTGGTTTTAGCTGGTTTAGGCTGGTCTCCAAGCCTGGCCAAGCTGGTCTATCTTGTCTCCCAGCCTGACCAGCTAATATGTGCCCAAAACAAACCAGCCAACAGACCAGTCTGACCAGGCTGGGAGACAAGTTAAGACCAGCTTAACTGAAAAAAAAAAAAAAAAAAACATTCAACATGGTAAGCTGGACAACCAGCATAGTAATGCTGTTCACCGGCAAAACTTAACCAGTAGAAAGCTTAAGCAAGTAAAAAGGCCTGGTGGGGAAACCAACAAACCAGCATTAAATTATATGAACCAGCATTCAAATCATAAAATACTGGTGTTGTTCTCCCAAGTGAAAAACACAGCTTAAACAAGCCTAAGAAGGCTTGCTGATCTTCACTGGTTTCAGATGGTCCCCCCAGCAGAGCAAGCTGGCCATTCAGCATAACCACGCTGTTTACCAGCAAAACCTGAAGCTAAATGGTGAAGCTAGTCGAACAGCTTGGCTCTTGCTGGTAGTCTTGCTGGTTAAGCTAGTAAGAAGCCTGGTTGGGACACCAGCACACAAGTTCCAATGCTGCGAGCCATTGTCTAAAACACAACATGCTGGTGACTACATTTCCCGTGACTCGTCTCACCTTTTCGTAGTACTTGACCTCATACTCAAGGATGACACCATTGGGTCTTTCGGGCTGTTGCCATGCCAAAGACACAGCATGTCTGGTGATGTCCTTGGCCTGGATGGTGGTAACTGGAGAGGGAGCTGGAGGAGGAACAATGCAAAGAGAAAGAGCTTAGTGTTGCTAGTAGCACTACGACCACCCAATACAGCTGTTTCTGAGAAACATAAACATGCTAGTGCCATAAAGCAATAGAGAACTATGAGAGTGGAGATATTTGTGTAGTCACACAGAGAAAACCTGAAAAACAACTATACATTTGAAGCTATACAGGTTAATGTCTAAAGAAGTAGCGGTTTTAACCACCACGCAAACCACGCAATTGTGTGGGGCCCCGGACATTGGGGGGCCCCCCGGCCCGAGTAGGAAAGCTCATGTTGCTCATATTGAGGTGGTGACATGTCTAGGTACTAGGTACACACGTGAATACGCTGTCTCAGAGTGGTTCATGAAGCCGCCGGGTTCGGGTCAGTAGGACTTTTGGTTCGGATTTGTAATTTATGAAAAAATATACAGGCCTTCCGAACTTGTTTCGCCCACGTGCGCTCAATCACACAGATACGCGCAAATGGATGAGTTAGGGGCCTTTCACACCGAAGTGTTTTTTGCGTGCATCTACTCTGTTTTCCCATTGTTTTTCTATGTAAACACGCACTGGACGAATGTCCTTGATTGCTGTACCGTGTCTCGCTGTTTCTTCAGTGTCTCACGCAGGACCGGCACATTTTTAGACACTGTGTCAAGTTAAAAATAACTTCAGGTTTCAAAAACGCATGTCGAGACACCTGCGTTCTGTTTCATTCATTGCACTGCGTCTAGACTGTTTTTAGCCCAGGTGTCACAAAGATTTAACGTTCAACATTTAAAGTTCAGTCTGCAAAGAGGTGACTGTTACAATTTTAAACATTATCCCAGATTATTCTTACACTAAGCAAAGTTTCAGCGCTTGATAAATGACAGTTTTTTTAGTTTTTCTTATGCTCTAGTGTGCTGAGGGGCCGCCGTGGCTTGTATGTTTACTGTTACTGTAACGAATGTTGCCTACGATGCTTAGCCTACATAAAATACAGCTTTTTGCATCATGATGAACAATACACTGCAGCACTAGAATATAAGCTCCAGGTGAAAGTAAATAAGACAGAACTATATTAATACTGTATACAACAAATCCTCAAAGTAATAATAACAATACTGTATCATATTATTGTAATGACAATCTGGAGAACAATAAATAATTGTTGGGTTATAATATTAATATATACTGTAACAACTGAATTTCAAAATGTTACTGGGTGAAGTAGTAGGTTTTGCACACCCTGTTCACACACACACACACACACACACACACACACACACACACAGTGTTTTGTAAACATATATGTAGGTAAATATTGCTTTTTAATCACTGTATTGTGGAAAAACTGGAAAACATGCATTAATTATCTTTAACTAGATTTATATTTCATTAAACATTTTGAATGTACTTGGCTACAATGGTTGATAGGAAGAATTTAAAATTATGATTTAAAATAAATTTTGTCATTTTTTTAGCAACATTTTTCAAAATGGGGCCCTGGGTTGGTTGGTTGCTTGGGGCCTCAGAAATCGTAAACCCGCCCCTGGCAGTAATTATAGCAAACAACTGTCCCAAACCCTTTCAGAGAACGGTTGTACCGCCAAAATGATGTGCCCTACATAGCAAATATATCAGCATTTTTTATCCACAATTGGGCCAGTGTTTCCAATACGATCATAATTTCACTTTGTTTCTACAGAAGGTTCATTGATGTCATCATCTAGCCAGTACATGCTTATCTGTAATCTTTAGGGCTTTATCAATGACACTTTGCAGTTGCCAAAGGGAATTTAAGCCTGGCTCCAAGACAATTCTGACTCCATTCCTCATTGCTGAGGAAAATTATGATTAGAAGCATATCAGTGTTTAATATACTCCTCCTATAATAATGATTGGTTAAATTAAGCTGATCTTAGCTGATCTGGAAACAGTGCTGTTGGACAAGGTCTGCTCAATATATGGGGCCATAAAAACCAAGAACAGACATTCAGGAGTGAAAGTCTGTTTGAAGAGTGTACTGACAGATGTGACAGCTATCAAAACCAGAGTTCACAAAGACAATGATGTGAGAAAGACACTTGGAAGGCCAAATGGATTGTTAATGAGGTCCCTACATATGCATGCACACAAAACCTCAAAAGCCAGACAAAAAGTCCCTTCCTGTCTCATACTTTCTCACCTGAAATTAAACACATTGTTAAACTTAACAGTCCACTCAGAACAAACAAATGTGACCAGCCAACAAATGTGCATATGCACAGTTTGACCCTGACACATGCTTAGTTACTGTCATAAAAATAAATTCTGACACACATGGCAAAAAGCAATTAAAAATTCTTCTGTGGTGATAAAAAGTAGAGTACTTTCACAGAGAGGAAGTTGATTACATAGTTGATGACTTTAGTGACAAATTTTACACATCAGCCTTACACCAGACCACATGAGGACATCATTCTGGTATGTAAAGGCCCCATGAACTCAAAATTGGATTTTTGTGGAATTTATGCCAGTGTTTTGTAGCTTTTATATGCTAGTATATTCATAAAAAATAAACAAAATTAGCTTTAATATATATTTTATTTAATTATATGTTTATAATATATATATCATAATGTTTTCTTTATATATAAAATAAATGTTATTATATTATTTATATATTATTTGAAAAAAATAAATAATATATAATAATAATGGCTATTAAAAAAAGACACAAAGTCCATACTACATGTTTCAATAGGATATATGTCAACACAGGAAGGAAAACTGGGCACTTAATGTCATTTAGGGGTCTTAAATAATGCAATAACTGTGAGACCATAATTTTCAACAAGACAAACCCTGTATCAGCAGATGGGAAGAGCTTAATTACCATCATAGACAGCCATTTTACTTTATTGACATGAACACACACACACATAGACCCTTACCCGCCTGGTTGGTGGTAACAGTCACAGAAACTGCTTGTTCTGGTCCGGGGCTTTGCTTGGAGACACCGTTTACGGCCCAAATCTCAAAGGTGTAGTTGGTGTGAGCCTGTAGGTCATTTATGGACACCCGGGTGGCTCGCAGGCCCAGCTGCTGTGGGGAAAAATGAATGCCATTGCCGCAGGGCTGACAGCGCTGGCCATCTGAGCTGCACCTCTTGCATATAACATTATAAGCAAGGTCCTGCCTGCCACCGGACGAAGCTGGGGCCGTCCACTCCAGATTTACAGAAGTCTCGTTCACATTGGAAATCAGGTGCTGAGGAGCGGACGGGGGCTCTAAGAGAAAAGAAAGTTGAGAAATATGAGAAAACCACAGCTCTAAGATATTATGACAAATATGCACATGATTTATGCTTTACTTTTGCTACAGTGAAGTTTGGAACAAACAAAACAGGATTATGAGTGCAGCAGAGATTGCTCTCCAAATACACCCTTGGCAAGAGAAACTTCAGTGACATTGAAATGACAAACAAATACACATCCGTACACACCCTTTTATTGCCACTGCAGGCAGATGATGTTACAGGCTATGACACATCCAAGTCTGTTTGTATGCTTTGTGTGCGTGTGTATTTGTGTACGTTAGCCTTGTTTTTCTCTGTGGTGTTTTCGTAAACCAGGCGCTGCTGAATTTAAAGATAATTACATTTACGACAAGCCAGCACCACAGGCGATGCACAGTGCTAGCTGTGCAAAAAGGAAACACACTCAACCCGCAAGAGTGAGGGAGAAAGAGAAATGATTACATCTCCATAATTGAGCAACTTGCTGATAGGAATCTCATAAATGCTAATTTGGTTGCCCTCACTGCCATCTCTGGTATAAGCAAACCTGTGACGTTTTCATGATAAATATGGTTCTTTGAATCAACATTCCCAGGTTCACTTTCTCACAAAGCCTTCCCGATATAATTTTTTATTGGTCAGAGGTTGCTCTTTCATAGCTTGGGAGACCTTAAAATGAGATCTCAGTTCATTTTCAGTTAAGCATGGAATCAAAATCCCGTCAAAAGTATTGCAGTCACAGATCCAAAAATAATAAGCGCAGATAAAAAAATTATAAGCTCAAAAATTAATAAAAATCGCAGATCAAAATATGCGCAGATCAAAATAATTAGCGCAGATCAAAAAGTAACAAGCATGAATCAAAAATATATAAACATTTAAAATATGCTGCAAAAAAACAACAACAGCAAATTAAAGCAAAGCCATCAGAATTGCAAACAAAATCATGTTTTCCTTGGTTATATTACTGTTTTGTGTGCTCTCTGACAAATTTGCTCATATTTTCTTTTTTTTTTTTTTTTTTTTTTGTACACTTACACTGTATTTTTCTTTGCTTTTGTTTCCAAGTTCTGCGCTTGGTTTTCCAAAACTTGTGAGTAGAGTTTCATGTAAATCAAGGGGCATTTTGCATCCCTACTGGTCCACTAGTTCTTGATCAACAGCTCCTCCTCTAGCCAGTCATTCAAAGTGGGGAGGTGACATCACTCCAATGCAACTCTGATGGCTGCTGTTCAATATTATATTATTTTTGGTTGATAGATACGCTGCTTGTGTCTGTTTTGAGTATTTTCTGCCAGCTCTGTGTGTGTGTGTGTTCAAACAAAGTTTTTTTCTTTTTTTTGCAACATATTTTAAATGTGTTTATATATTTTTGATTCATGCTTGTTATTTTTTAATCTGCGCTTATTATTTTGATTTACGCTTATAATTTTTGGATCCGTGACCACAATACTTTTGACGGGATTTTGATCCCATAACTTTGGCTCAGATGTTTTTTCAAAGTCATTAGGAAAAATGTAATTGCAAACAATTGAATAAATTGTTGACATGCAGTAAGAGTACAGTGCTGAATAGCTGAAAGCTCTATATAATTTTATTTATAAAAATAATTCTATAATGTAGAATTATTATTCTGGAATTTACATACAGTCAGGGAGCATGATTAATTGTGTACATTTTTTAACACTTAATTTTTTATATATAATTAATCATACTGAATTAATACATTTAATCGACAGCCTTAAAAATAATTACTGTTTTTAAACAGTTTTCTCAAAGACTCCCCCATCTATTATTGGTCAGTCAAACAGATAGTCCCGCCCCCAATTTACGGCCTTGGTTGAGCCAATGTTGCTGTATCAGGCTGGTTGGGATGTTCAAACAAACAGACCAATGTTTTGATACACTCACAGAGGCACAGAGGGGAATTCACTAAGAATTACTTGTGCCTAATAAAAGCGCCACTCTTTGCATGTGCTGTCTGCATTGGTTTAGCACTGAATTTACTAAAGGAATTATGCAGATCAGGCAATGGTGCAAACACACCCACAAAATCGCTGCTGAACACAATTTGCACATGCATTTCCTTGCGGTCCGATTCTGAGTGCTAGTGGAGGATGCAGCAGACCACTGCTATCAGACACACTTTGGCAGGACTAAACTATCAATGACTACTGTGATCCATACACCTGAATCTTCTCTTCAACATGCTGAAAGTGTGCTTGACTACACCTCACATCTGGATATATGCCAGTTTATAACGCTCTTTTACATCACTTGATAATTATTTGATGAATTATTGCTGATATGATTCATAGAAAATGTACACTAACATCTTTTTTAAATAAATTACTTTCATCTGGCAGTGATAGCAGTAATAGTGCCATGTAAATTGGGCCAGGCAATTTTTGTGATATATATAATAAGCCTAATATACATAGAAAGGAGGCATGTTTGCTCAGGAAGGAATGACAGTTACTTAATTTAAATACTCAAGACTCAATTTTCAGCGCTTAAACTAGATTGAGGTTAGTGAGTAAGACGCATCTTTTTGAAATATCATGCGCAAAAGTGGTGCATCTGTTTAGTGAATTCACCCCACAATACGAATGGCTTACTTAAAGCTGTCTCAGTATATTAAGATGGGATAGGAGGAAGAATTATAAAACATCCAAAAAAATTACACACTTCACCTTAAAGGGGATGGGTGGTATCAAGTACCGCACGACCGACATCAAACTAAGTCAAGAGGACAAACATACTCAAACAGGATGTGTCACATTATCCGTCTTTGAGGTCTCCCCATATGGCAAATGCCATTTTCAAATATCTCCATATCCTCAAAATCATTTTAAGACTTCAAACACATATTTGACCCGGGTCTGGATTAGACTGAATTCCTCCTGGCTGAGCTTTAAGTGTAAATGGTCTTTAAACTCTGTTTAACCTGTATTAAGTATGTGGCTGCTGTACCCACCCTGTAGACTGGGGTGAACCGAGCGCTCTCCCATGGTGGCAAGGTGCCACATGCTCTCTGTGATTGACAGGAGCTGATTAAGTTGACTGGCTTCGCTGCATTTCAAAACGCTAAGGTGAGAGAGAGGTTCCGCTCCGCAAGTGTAATGGGGTCATCTCTCTTTCAACTCTCCACTGTCTGTCTCCCCCTTTATCACCATTAAAAAAATTTCTCCCTTGCTACTTTGTACCATTTTTACCTTGTTTTTTTGTGTGCGGCTTTAGTGTATTGGGTTTCAGTATTTTGCAAGTTAATGTAATCCTGCATAGAGGATAGTGTAAACGTGTGTGGAATGCTGTCCTGGGTGAAGGGCTCGAGGCTCGAGGCTTGACCTGAGCTCGAATACTCCCTCGGACTTAGATTAGTTATTATTAAATAGACAGGAGGACAAAGGAGAGGTGGAGAGATGCCAGAAGACTCAACGCCATGTAGAAGTAAGCAGCTGTTTATATACGCTTACTCTGGTGATGTGATTGGTCTAATTAAATGAACTTGCTTCTCCCGTACCTAGTTTATAAAACTCCATTTCAGTAGTTCACAAGTTAATGTAATCCTGCTTAGAGGATAGTGTAAAGTGTGTGTCTTGCTGTCCTGGGTGAAGGGCTTGAGATTCGAGGCTTGACCTGAGATGAAATACCCCTTAAAAGATGACAGCAAAATGGGACAGCAAGCTGTCGTCTACAGATTCAACAGGAGATAGACTCGAGTGGGGCTGCTAGCTGAGGCAGCCTCACCCTAGGGCCTGTGTCGGGGGATGGGATATTGGGAGGTGCGGGACAGGAGGAGATTGGAGAGTGAATTCAGGTTGAAGCACTGAAGGGACAGCGGCGTTATCGGCCACAGGGAAATTTGCAGAAGGACACCCCTGTGGAAGGGCAGGGTCACCCCGGATGGAGGCGTAAATCCTAACAGCCCAGATTGACCTTAAGTCTCCCTCCAGGTTGTTCGACTGGTGGGCTCTTGCGGCGAATGGTGTGAGCCCCTTAGGAGAAGACTCTGCAGCCACTCGAGCAGGTGAGCCCAACCTGTGATCGAACGGGGGCTCTCACTGCATTCAACCGGGAGAACTCTCGCTGTGGTTTGAACGGGAGAGCCTATGTAGATTGTGCTGGGGGAGTCAGGCCCGCCCGAGTGGGAATCCTAGTCGTTAGGGCAGGTCATCCCGAGTCCAAGGTGCTCGGGACGACCTCAGTCTCTCCTCTGGCAATGGGGAGCCCTCATGGCATTCAAACGGGGGAGTCCTCTCTGCACTTCAAACGGGGGAGCCTTTGAGTGCTTTAGGCGGGCCCGTCCTGCATTGTGGGGACCCCTGTTGCATCCGAACGGTGGGGCCAGCCTGGTGGTCTGACAAGGATAAGGCATGCGTCCCCCTGATCGTGAATGAATTTTGGTTAGCTAATGAGGGCTTGTTGAGCGTGTTCGAATGGAATTGGTTGATGCGGAGGTGCAGGCTTTTGGTGAACTGTTTAGAGAAGACCTGAAACAGCCCGATTGTTGTCAGTTGCTAGGTGGGTGATGGTTCATTTGGTAAGGGTGGCATAATATGGGTTAAGGAGCCATGGAGGCTGAGACACATGGTCTGAATGACGTGCCACGGTTGTGGCATGTGAACGGTTGCGGCACTTGGATGGCGCATTTGTGCTGTTTGCTGTGTAGTGGGAGTTTGTCGTATGGCCCTAAAGATGCCACGATTGTGGCATTTGAACAGTGTATTTGCATTGTTTGCAGTGCAGTAGGAGGTATAGTCCTACAGCTCAAAAGACAACGCATTTGCTGCACTTGAACAGCATGTGCACTGTTTGCAGTGAAGTGGGAGTTTGTCGCATGGCCCGAAAGATGCCACAGTTGCGGTGCTTGGACAGCGCATTGCTCTGTTTGCAGTGTAGTGGGAGGTTTAGTCGCACAGCCCGAAAGACGATGCAGTGCTCTGGTGGAGCACCTAGACTGCACATATGTGCTGCTTAGGGAAGTGTTGAGCCAATAGGAAACATGGTAATGTGGTAAACGTAGTGTCTGTGGAGGCATAAACATAATAGTTTGCTAGGTTAAATGTCGGGAACATATGTGAAACAATGTCAAGAAACATGCTTATTGGGGATACGAAAAATAAAACGCTTAACATGGTAGCGATCAATACTGCAATAACATATGAGCTGCCGTGGCAGCTTCTGTTGAATAGCGAGATTGTTTGGATGGAAGAGCTGTTCTGATGAATGCGAAGTTGCATCCGATGATCCGAGTCACTTCCTGGGTCTCTTAGTGGGCAATGGGCGGGGCTGAATGCCGGAAGACTCGACGCAATATAGAGGTAAGCGGCTGTTTATATACGCTTATTCTGGTGATGACATTGGTCAGATTAAATGGCCTTGCTCCTTCCGAACCTAGTTTATAAAACTCCATGTTGAGTATGTGACGGGGTACTTCTGGATGAACACATACACAAATATAAAAGGCTCAGTTACAGAAAGCTTCAGTTAAAGATATATAAAGCGTAATGTTCTGGTTATTCAGATTTACCTGAATCATCACTCATTTTCCAACCCTGTATCAAGAGCCCCAGTACACATTTTGGACTTCTCCCTAATCATTTACACCTGATTCAACTCATCAGCTCATTAGTACAGATTCCATGACCTGAATAATGTGCGTCAGATAAGAGAGACATCCAAAATGTGGACTGTTGGGGAGCATCAATGAACAGGATTGGGAAACACTAGACACAATATGAATTAAGAACTGCATATTAGCTATGAAGAAAGATAATATTGATGTATGATACTTGATCTCTACTCTTAAATGCATATATTTTAAAGATGAATGTGGCTGAAAATTTCAGCTTTGAAAATTGAAGTACCAGGCCAGACATGGTTTAAAAGTTTATAAAATGATGCAAACGGGACGTGGCAACAATGTTGCAACAGCTTGTCTGTAACATTATTAAAACATGTATTTATGACATTAAAAACAACATCTAAGGTATTAAAAACATAGAACAACATTAAATGCATATACATGCGCATTCTTACACCGACTATGCTTAAAAAGCTGACAACATGCAAGGTCATGTAAACGACTTTCCTTTAAAGCTGCACTATGTACTATTTTTTGCTTAAAAATTAGCAAACCATTATTGATTGAGTACATCAACAACCAGTGTTCAAAACAAAGTCCTTACTTTACCTCAATGCACTACTGTAAGCCTATAAAATTATTTGTATTTTGAGCTGTCGGGTTCGATTTGGCATGAAATTGCTGGTTTATGACGTTCATCCTTGAGTCATTACATCATATCCGCACACACAGGAAAGAAGTGCCTGCTGTCTCATGTTCCGGCTGGAGAAACTAACTATGTTGTTCAGCTCAGTTCAGTAACACTCACACAGTTCAGGACAGCATTATTGCAGTCTAGATGGATGTTTATCTGTTATCCATTTGGCGAAGTTGTTTACCTGCTATAATGCTTGGATATGTTGTCTGGTAGGGTTGTTGTGGATAATATTGCTTGTCATGCTTTTATGAATCGAAAATTACTCTTGTGTGTCTATGTTCGTGATATATCTACGTTGTCTAGTTGAGTTACTGTGACATGTTTAATATGTATGAATTCTGAAATTGACTTCTAGTAATTGCTATATTGCATATTTAAGCATATTATTTTTTATATTTAATAAAGTATATTTTATTCACGTCATTATTGAATCCTCCTTTTATGTTTTTAGTTTACGTGTTATTGTGTGCATTGCATTGACATACTATTGTAGTAAGTGAGGCTGGACAATATACTATAAAAATAAAAGTCTTCTTAAAATCGTATCAGCCATATCATTGTAGTACAATTCAAACATTAATAATAGATAAAACACTTGAATAATCATATTAAGATCTACTGGTGTTGGCTGAGGAGAGTCCCCTGTTCTCTATTTAAAAGTGCTTTGAGTGTAGTGTCAGAAAAGCACAATAAATGAAAAATTCAATCAAATATAGAGATAAATAAAAAAGAGTGTTGTTTATCTTCATCAAAGCAAGTAATATTTCTGTTTCAAATGTTTAATCATATAACATAATATCAACATGAAAATAGCACGTTATGACTCTGGCTCCAGTCATGATCACACAGAGGCGATGTCAAGGTAAGCTCAAACTGGGAGATTCATCTGCCAGAAGAGCAGTGCCATAACATGACTGCCATAATGTATTCTCCTGCAAATTGCTTGCAATTTTAAGTTTTAACCACAGATGTCGCTAGAGAGCACAAATTTACGTAGTGCAGCTTTAAATGGTTTATGCATAAACCGATTGGCATGCTTATATTTTTGCCCATCACACGTCAGCACCTTTACCTATGTCCCTGTGGGCTTATCCAGTGTGTGCATGACTGTTTACAATTTGACTACAAAATCAGAGAGTAATCTGATGATTTCAAGTCTCACTTAAATGCGGTTTTCTTGCATTGTCTGATTTTTTGTATAAGCTGATTTCTAGTTGTTATCAGTGTATTGGTGTTCATGTAAATGTGTTTATTATAGCAAGCTTTTCATGACTTTTGTTTTTACAACATAGTTGTGTTTGCTTGAATGACAGATGGAGATAAGGGAGGCTCGGGTAAAAAGAGCTCCAATTAATGAAGGAAAGCTAAAATGAGGTAGAAAAAAGAGAGTGAGTGCATAAAGCAGGTAAGATGGCGCACACACTAAACAGAGGCTGATGGAACAGTGAGAAAGATGATCTGATGCATAAAATGGAGGAAGCCCAGGCTAGAGAGCTCACATATGTCGTCCCCTGCGTGAGGTCGCCCGATAGGTGTATGAGCACCCTTCCCCCCCACCTGCTGTCCGGCTGATGATTCAGATCTGGAAAACCCATTAAATCTGACACCATGAACACATCTGGCCAGGGTCTCTCTGCTCCTTTCCCAGAGATCTTTAATATATTTATCACGTAACGCTTTTTATATCACCCCAGAACGAGTGTGTGTGTGTCTGAGAAAATGTGAGTGATTTGTATGTGAGTGTGTGTGAGAAAGACTTGTGTGTTCTTCTTTACGATTAACCCTGTCATCTCGGCTCAGAGCTGTGGCATGTCCACTGCCTGTGCAGGTCTCTATTTAACAAGCTAAAACACTGTTCTCAAGTCTATGAGTCACCTAAGGCTCTGACAATCTTACAGTTGAAGTCAGAAGTTTACACACACTTCGGTTGAAGTCATTAAAACTCAGTTTTTAACCACTCCACAGATTTCATATTAGCAAACTATATTTTTAGCAAGTCGTTTAGGACATCTACTTTGTGTATGACACAAGTAATTTTTTCCAACAATTGTTTACAGTCAGATAATTAGGCAATTAGCCAATTAGCTTCTGATAGGCTAATTGGAGTCAATTGGAGGTGTACCTGTGGATGTATTTTAAGGCCTACCTTCAAACTCAGTGCCTCTTTGCTTGACATCATGGGAAAATCAAAAGAAATCAGCCAAAACCTCAGACTGTGGACCTCCACAAGTCTGGTTCATTCTTGGAAGCAATTTCCAAATACCTGAAGGTACCACGTTCATCTCTACAAACAACAGTATGCAAGTATAAACACCATGGGACCACACATCTATCATACCACTCAGGAAGGTGACACATTCACAAAGATGAACATAGTTTGGTGCGAAAAGTACAAATCAATCCCAGAACAACAGCAAAGGACCATGTGAAGATGCTGGAGGAGACAGGCAGACAAGTATCTATATCCACAGTAAAATGAGTCCTATATCAACATAACCTAAAAGGCTGCTCAGCAAGGAAGAAGCCACTGCTCTAAAACTGCCATAAAAGTCAGACTACAGTTTGCAAATGCACATAGGGTCAAAGATCTTACTTTTTGCAGAAATGTCCTCTGGTCTGATGAAACAAAAATTGAACTGTTTGGCCATAATGACCATAATTATGTTTGGAGGAAAATGGGTGAGGCTAACAAGCTGTAGAACACCATCCCAACCATGAAGCATGGGGGTGGCAGTGTCATGCTGTGGGGGTGCTTTGCTGCAGGAGGGACTGGTGCACTTCACAATATAGATGGCATCATGAGGAAGGAAAATTATGTGTATATATTGAAACAACATCTCAAGACATCAGCCAGGAAGTTAAAGCTCGGTCGCAAAAGGGTCTTCCAAATGGACAATGACCCCAAGCATACCTCCAAAGTTGTGGCAAAATGGCTTAAGGACAACAAAGTCAAGGTATTGGAGTGGCCATCACAAAGCCCTGACCTCAATCTGATAGAAAATTTGTGGGCAGAACTGAAAAAGCGTGTGCGAGCAAGGAGGCGTACAAACCTGACTCAGTTACACCAATTCTGTCTGGAGAAATGGGCCAAAATTCCAGCATCTTATTGTGAGAAGCTTGTGGAAGGCTAACCAAAATGTTTGACCCAAGTTAAACAATTTAAAGGCAATGCTACCAAATACTAACTAAGTGTATGCAAACTTCTGACCCACTGGGAATGTGATGGAAGAAATGAAAACAGAAATAAATCATTCTCTCTACAATTGTTCTGACATTTCACATACTTAAAATAAAATAGTGATCCTAACTGACCTAAGCCAGGGAATGTTTTCTATGATTAAATGTCAGGAATTGTGAAAAACTGAGTTTAAATAGGAACACACACCTCCAAATGGATGTTTTGTTAGATTTAGCTTACTGTAGGGCAAACTTTTGTCCTCTAAGTATATCTAGGTACACACAGCACATACACACTCAGTCAAACTGGTTCTAACACTTAAGCGTTTCCAGAAAGTTTTGATTAGAAAATGTAAAAATAAAATGGACTGTTAAATAGACCAAAAACACATGCATTGTTAAAAAGAGGTGCAGGTGGACTTCCAATAATTTGTCACTGTCACGTGGGATTTTATCTATAACTTCTGGTCGTGGCCTTTAGGATAACAGCCCCACTTGTGTGTGAAGTGAACAGCTGCAGTCTGATATAAATCCTGGCAGTACTGGTTCTCTTGAGTGATATGTGGTTTCTCAGTGCTCACCCTTCAAATCCCTGACCCGGTCTAATGATTACTCATGTCCAAAGCAGTTTGTTTACGTCTATGTTTTTGAGGTTGGAATCTCCGGGAATCTCACATAGCCTGACTTTTGACTATTGGCATGAAGTCTGGTCCACATTATAGGTTAAAGTGGCCAAGAAATGCCAACTTAGATAGGAAAAGGCTTGTCTGATTGATGTATAAAGTGACCAACCACAGTTAATATTTTTTATGTGATGTTAAGGGATGGGAAAATCCAACATCGGACATTTATTTTTTAACAGATCAAGCCAGCCAATTAGATAAATCTGCCGAATTCAACCAGCTATTGCCTTTTTGTGTACAATATACATAGTTTGGTCTGCAAACGGTCCGTGGTGGTCCATGGGTGGCCCATGTGGCCTGGTGAGACTTGAAGTGTAGCCTTGTCAGAGACTCATTGTGTAAGGTTGTAATGTGGACTACACTTACGTGTGCAGGGCATGGAGGCAGGATCCGTCTCAGACCTGAAGAATCCTTTGTCACAGACACAGGAAGTTGATCCCTCCCTCCCAGAGTAACTGTGCAGGGGACACTTCGAACAGCTGTCATCCGTAGCTAACGCTCGGTAGTAACCAATCTTACAAGCTGTAAAGTGAAAGAAAGTGTCATTAATAATCGCAAACTATTCAACATACAGCTACATTGATGTCATACTTTGCTCCTGAAGTCTCTGCACTTCAAAAAAACATCAAAAACATGTTTTCAATCAGCATTTTGTCGTATTTCCCAGTAAAAATATCTAAACATCCTTAAAACAAGTCACATTTAATTTTGAATCAAAATTTCATAAGGCAAAAAGATTCAGAGAATATATCTTGAATTAAGTTTATTTTTCAACCCCTTGGCAAATATTTTTTCTTGTTTTAAGCACTAATATATTGTATATTAGTATGCACTAATTTAGTTGTTGGCGTGTTGTGCATTTTGAGATGCTGTTCTGCTCACTAGAATTGTACAGAGTTGTTGTCTGAGTTACTGTAGCCTTTCTGTTAGCTTGAACCAGTTTGGCCATTCTCCATTGACCTCTCTCATCGACAAAGCATTTCCGTCTGCAGAACTGCCACTCACTGGATGTTTTTTGTTTTTGGTGTGAAAATCCCATGAGATCAGCAGTTACAGAAATACTCAAATTGGCCTGTCTGGCACCAAAAATCATGCCACGGTTGAAATCACTGAGATCAAATTTTTCCCCATCCTGATGGTTGATGTGAACATTAATTGAAGCTCCTGACCTGTATCTGCATTATTGCATGCATTGCTGCAGACACACGATTGGCTGATTAGATAATCGCATGATTAAGTAGGTGTACAAGTGTTCCTAATAAAGTGCTCAGTGATTGTTTATACACATATTAGTTTTATGTGGAAAGAAAGAAAGAAAGAAAAACATTTTCCAGTGGAGTAAGAAAAATCTACTTAAAATTAACTAATATTCTCTAAAAACAAGTCTAATGATCTAAATTTGTTTAGCAAGTAAATGTAGCTTGTTTTATGCACGCATGTGGTTTTTAGGCTTGTGAAACACACTGTATGGGAGTGGTGTGGAATGTGAATGAGAGACAGCACTGCATGGCTTTATGACACTAATGAAGAGAGGAAGTGATACCAGAGGAATGCACTGTCATTAATCCTAACACCCAAGCCAAGCCCTCTGTTTCTCTCTCTCCCTCTCTCTGCATTTGTCCTCTAGCTCCATTTTCTCTTTTCAAGTTTGTCAGCTTTCTCGACCATTTTTGTCCTCCCTCTACCTTCTTTATTCTTTTCTTCCTTTGTTAGTTTGTCTCTACTTCCAGCTTTCTTTTTGTCTTGCTTACTCTAATATGCCCACACACACAACACACAGCATAATTTCCTATTTACAGTGACAGAGACAAAGGAATGCTCTGAGGTCTTTTATTGACTTTGTTTTTCTACAAGGCCATCGATACCCGTATAGCACACAGATATCATTTGAACAAGAAAAAAGCCGTGCTACTTATGACATTTATCAAAGAGTTTATCGATCTGTAGATAGTTTACAGATGTGTTTCCCTAAAAGGCCCTATCAATATAAGCGCTCAACTCAGAATATCACAAATCAAAGTAATGCCCTTAGCGATAATCATACATGCTCTTAGCAAAGCATTATGGGGAAGAAACACCAGGCTTTCATGTGACAAATAGGACAAACAAGCTATGATGTGCTGAGAGAAATAAAACAACCTTGTTCCTAAGAAAATAGAGAGCAAGCATGTCTCACCGTGTCCTAACCAGCAATGGGCAATGAGACATTTTGTTGGTCGCTTGGTTTCTACTTTGTTATTACACTGATCTCTGGAATACTTGATTCTGATTGGTCAACCACGGCTTTCTGCCCTCAACCAATCAGAGAACTGCGGCAAACAAACCGCATCAGAAGAGCTCTGCAGCGATCGCACATTCCCAAGAAGCACTGCGAATGATGCAGTCGAGTCGGTCTCTCTACACTCTCAAACTACTTGCTTATTTGTATATATCTAAATATTTTGTAGTAAAATTAAAATGTATAATTTATGTACTTACAATCAACAACTTAAAATAAATAGTTGTATATATTTCCATAGTTTTTCAAGTGCATCATTTGCAATGCTTTAAAGGATTCTAGTTCAGTCCTTAATTAAAAACGGTAAGTACACAGTCTTGTACCCTGTTATTTTGTCCGATTTTAAAATCGTATTATTTATTTATTTTTTATTTTTTGTTGCTTCAAATCAAAATTTGTAATGTTGTGATTCACCTCGGTGCTGGTTGGTTTGGTTCATGTCTTAGAAATCTTTGAAGAAGGATTTTATGAAATCCCTATGGAAAAAAACGTAAAAGAAAAATACTCCCGGAACCAAGACAAAGAGGCCGGGCACTGTTGCACATTGTTTAGCCCTGCCCACACTAACATCGTATTGGTCCGCAGTTGTATATTAAAAATAAAATATATAATCTGATTGGCTGTAATTTTGTCACTTAGCATGGCATTTTCACTTTCAGTGAGGACAGAAAAATTACTCAACTCAGAAAACTTTTTTTCTATGACAAAGTGTTATTCTCTGCTTTTCCAAAATATAAAGGACAGACAGGAGGCAGAAGGTCAAGAGACACTTTTAAACACATGATACTTCAAACAAGTGTCTCCTCATCACGCTCTCCCTCATCCTCTCTCTTCTTTTCTCTTGTTTTTTGTCATTCCTGACCAATTCCTGTAATCTCACATAAGTGGCAGAAACCCTGTGGCAGCATTCGAGCTCGTCCTGGGGAATCGCCACATTCCACTCTCCTCCATTTCTCCATTTCATCTTCCTCTATACCTCAACATCTCTCCCTTCATCACAGTCTGCCCAGGGGCCAATCACTCGCAATCAGCCGCAATGGCACGCTTGATCAGAGGGGAAAGTTAACGTGGATCCTCTAAAAGGAGATTAACCCAGTTTTGTCATCTTCTAAACAGGTTCCATAAAACAACGGTGGGAGGGAGAGGTTTAGAAAGATAGGATGAGCTCAGGGAGAGGAGATGTAACACTGCAGGTCATAGCCTCCATGGGACAGTGTGCTTTAATGAGGTGCATTGAGAGGAAGGATGGGAATTAGAGATGGAGGCTTCATCTGATCAGCTTTGGTTCATCATAATGCCTGGTAGAGGACAGAATTAATTGAAAAGGGTTCTTGGGGAGCATAAACGTGACCACGGTAGGGGTTTGGAGGTGTGATTAAGAAATCAGAACACATTTAAGGCTTGTTTATAAGCAAATGCACTCATTGACTTGTACCACTTTTCTCAAGCACTTGAGACATCTAACACCCTCCACCTGCTTAAGAGTGTTTTCTCAGTCCCAGACCCTACGGAGGACGACCAGCTGTCCCGTCCCTCCCTATGTCCTTCATACAGTACCAGGTCCCCTTGAGACCTTTCTACCAGTTCCTGGTCTCCATTCCACATACAGCTCTAGTCCCCCCACAGATCTGACCTTTCCACTCTCACTCCATGGAGCCTATGACCACTGGGCTGGACAATCATTGTCTCATTGTTCACAAATGATGAGATGAGCTTACTGCCTGTCACATAATAGGGTCGTAATTACCAGCCAATGCCCCAATATTCAGGGTCAGTGCTCTCGTCCTACCGTCCACCACCAGGACAATGTTCTCCTCAATGGAGACACCAACTCAGATGGAGCTTTGAATGCTTTTTATGGGCTTTAGACCTTAAAACAGTCACCTGTTGTCCTCCATATAAAGAAAAGCACAGGATGGAATTGAGGACAAAAGCGGATCGGGGGTTGGAGTGAATGAATTATGGAATTCCACAAGGTATGCACACCAGTTTCTGAGTACTGAAAGATGTACACAGGACAAAAGGGCATACATTGGATGAACGTAATTCTAAGATATTTGGTTGGAAACATAAAAAGCTTTAAAGATACTCAATAAATAAAGACAATAAAGACATAAATGATATCCATTTAGACAATCACAAATACATAAATAGTGTACAAAGAGGTAAGACTGAAAGAAAAATAAATAGCAATAAAAGGACACAAATCAGAGAGAGAAATAAGGAGAAACTGGGCTTCAGCACTGGGTGGTCTCTGAGTTGTCCGCTTAGAAATCCTACACTGACTTAAATCTGCCAGGTTACATTTCACCAACACACACACACAAACGAGGTGAGATCTTTTTCCTCCACCACCACATTTTCTCTTCTCACACCCTGAGCCTCAGAGCAGAGTGCAATGAAAAATAATTCATCCAAAATGCACAACAATGATTATATTACAGCTCAGAAACTCAGTTTACAGCATGGGAAATTTGACAGAGAAATTGATTAAAAATTGTAATGACATTTTCAGCATACTGGACAGTCTGGCTGTTCCCCCAGAACAAAAGAGGGAATAGTCTCTCTTTCACACACTCAAAAGCATCCACCCACATACACTCACTCACTTGCTGATGGCAGAGAAAGTGAAATCAAGATTTGCAGGCTTTCCTGAGGCTAATGGCTAACATACTGTGTTTATGACACATTTATTAGGCTGGCTTATCTCTGTAGCCACTGCTCAGGGGGATCAACAGCTAAATCCACCTAATACACACACATACATTACCCAGGTTCCATTATCCAGTCACCAGGTTCATTTTGAAATTTCAGGGTCTTTTCATTACATATGTCTTTTAGCCTTTTCATACCTCCCTGTTCTCTTCACTACTTCTAGAACAGCGTTGTCCCAACCTTTTTTTGCCAAAAGTACCCCCACAGCACCCTCAGGAAGGCTCAAGCACCCCTTCGTTGACACACGCGTGTGTGTGTGTGTGTGTGTGTGTGTGTGTTTGATTGATCGATTGATGTTGATCAACTGTATACATTTATGACATTTAAAACACGTTACAAACTGCCCAGACGCCTGAACCACGAACCAAGGATCATGCTCTGAACTGAATTTCATGAAAAAACCTTTGGCTTAAGAACACCTTTAAACCTTTTAGTAAAAATCTGCCTTCATAATATAGTTGACCCTTGCCTTGATGTGTGCCTGTGTGGATTAATTATGTTCGCTTGTTTACCCAAGAGCTGTAACAAAAATATGATAATAGTAAAAATGTACTTTGGAGGCTAGAATTCACAAAAGAAGGTTTTCAATTTGTTTAAAACCAAATACAAAACCTCTGCAAGAAAAAAAAACACATATTTGTGCAATAGTACTTTTGACTCCAAATCTTATCGTTACTGAGATAGAGACTTTGTGAGAATTTACTCATGTGACAAGTAGCCCCGCTCCCCCTTATATATTATGATCATACTGGTCATCATCCACCCTACTCTACAGATATCAGCATCAACCAATATGGATAACCCATATTGATAAATACAGAAAGAGAAAAATAAAAGATGATTATCATTTGTGCCCTCCAGCACGAACACGCCAATTCCCTCATTGATCGGTGCCCGCCTTCATCTGTTTATTAATTACGTCTGCAGTGACTAATATACCTTGAGCCACTCGCTGCATGCAAACATTGCTCATCACTGCCGTTTGTGTGTGTGTGTGTGTTGACTGTGTGATTGACAGTGTCCCTAAACCCTGAGAAGCTCGTTTGTCACTAAGGGTGCCAACCTGCGTCAAAGCTTACTGGCTTTAATCTCCATACATTTGCTCAGGCTTTATTTATCGCTCTCTGTTGTTGACCCTCTTCTTTTCTGTTTCTGCTTTTAAGTACCCTTTTTCTGCCCTCTCTCTCCCTCTCAGATCCCCCCAACCTGTCAAAAGTTACCTCAAACTTTTCTAAAGACAGTCCCAAGGTCTCACTGAGGTGAGGTATGGCGGTACAGCTAGAGGCGAACATGCGTTAACCTTTATATGCGAGAGTTCCACTCTGAGGTATATTATTATGTGGCCATCTGCCGTACAAAATGTGTGTGTGTTTGTATGTGCACAGGTTTTGCTTTACTTGTGAGGGCCAGATTTTTGAGAAAATAATAATAAGGTGAAACATGTCAAAAAGAGCACACATTCACACACACTTTCTGCGAGGGCATATGAAGTGTTTCTAACTATTTGAAATGCTCAAAAATCATGCATGGATAGGTTTCTCAGTGGGTTAGGTTTAGCAAATATCATCACCTCAATATAAAAACCATGACGTCTATGAGATGTTGTCACTAATATAGTAAAACTAACATGCGTGTGGCAGTGTTTTTAATAAAGAGCTTTGTAAAACAAGGAAGAAGGGGGCAGAGCAGCGTAGACAACATCTCCAGGGTTGGTCTTTCTGCATCAGACAGGAACTCCACCAACACACACAGAAGACATTTCAGGAAGTTCATTCTGGAGAGTTGGCTGAGGCAGGTGACAAGAAAACCCTCTTTACTTTCTGTCTGTCCATTGTGGGGGCAGGGACAGCACAGCTGCAGGGATGTGGAGGTAAAGTCTCTGTGAAATGCAGCTCATTGTCTTGTCTGCTGTCCTCTGAGGGGAGCATGCAGCTGAGAGAGGCAGGGGGCCAAACGTCTCACATTCCAAACAATTCCAGCATAGCAAACAAGGAGGAGATGCCTTCCAATGTGTGTGCATGCGAGTGCGTGTGAATGTGCGTGTATATGGGAGAGCGAGAGTTAACAGTATAGACCTTATTCACAGAAGTGCCATATTACAATTTTTGGTGGGAACGACAAAAAGCCTGTGAGGGATAGCCGTACAGTCTCTTCAATGGGTTGTACAGTTGTTTAAAGTGTTTTTGGATTGTTCCGCTGAAGAAACATTCTTTCCAAGAAATTTCAATAGACAAAAAACTCTTTTATACAGTTTTATCCAGTAAAAGCAACTGAAGAGACAGTAAATGGGGTTGCACACTGGATGATGCTGGTGGACAACATGACAGATTCTAAAATTCCAAACAATTGTTTTCTATGAACGTATGCACACCGCCACTGCCACTCTGCAACTCTGGAAGCTGCTCGAATTTCTTCCAGACCACAGAGCGCAACTTGCATAGTTTTCCATTCAATTTGACCCAAATAATTATCAAAGGACATAGATTATTTACTTTAGCAATCACTGGATGATATATTGTGTATATGTTTTTTCATATAGCCTACACAATGTGTTTTCAATTACAAGTATGTCGTTTTGTGGTTTGACAGCTTGAATGAAGCCCATTCAATGCTACAGATAGAGACATTTTATAATTAACGTAACCATTTCTAATCATTCAGTTTGTGCAGTTACACTAGTTTCATACACTAACCTGCAAACCCATCAATGTTACTTTGATAATTCTTGAAGAAGGGAAAAACCTTGGTAACTTTTTTGTGTGCTGTTTGCCACCTGAACCACATTGTTGTGCCCTGTGATTGTGCCGTGTACTACCCACGACATGACAGGGTGTGGTGCTTCTCGTCCAATGTGTAACTGCCTTAAGTCTATCCCTCATAGCCTCGTTTTTTTATTCCCATCAAAAATCAAAGATGACGTTACAGTGAATAAGGTCTATAGGCATCAAAGGTATATACTCTGTTCCAAAACCTAGGTCTTCTATATAAGCCAATTCTTAGCTGAGGTCACATACACACTAGTCTGTTTTTGTTTGAAAACTTCATTTTCAGATTCCTAACATCATCGTTTTCCAAAGTATGTGATAATGGAGAGCGTTTTTCGAAACACTCACACACAGTTCTAGTGTGGATAAAAGGCATAAACATAGCAAAATGAATGTGTTTTCAAACAAAAATGGACGTGCAAGGCCTAGAATGGAACCTCATAAGTGACTGATTAGGAATGCTATACATTGGCAGCAACTTCATGCACCACACAAATATGTGTGATATGCACAGGAGACTCAACTTGCAATTGATTCCAATAGAGTCTGACATTTGCATGTTGCTTAGTTAACAATGTGATACCCTAATAAGCATAACAAAACATAACACACACAAACATTGAGCAATGTAGTCCATTGTTAATTAGATTAAAACTGTTTTTATTTTTCTGTATTAAATGAAATATTAATAAAGTAAAATATTTAGAAATGTAAAGCATATTTATAAACATTTCCCTCCACTCGTCCACCATCTTTGATTATGATTTTTTTTTTTTTTCTCTCACTGCTTGTTGCCATGTACTCTGTGATTGTCTGTCTATGAAGGCCACATTTAATGCTCACTTAGAATTTGTACAAAACAAGGTATCTCAGAAGGCAGCATAATTTTGCTGCCTACATTTTGGAACAACCCTCATGTCGGGAGCATAATGCTGTTCTAAAGGGATAGTTTACCCAAAAATATAAATTATATCATTACTTACCCTCATGTTGTGTTAAACCTGTATGACTTTCTTCTGTAGAACACAAAAGGAGATGATAGGTAGAATGTAAGCCTCATTAACCATTTACTGCATCTTTTTTTTTCCATACAATTAAAGTTAATGGTGACCGAGGCTAAAATATTTCCTAACAGCTCCTTTTTGTGCTCCATGGAAGAAAGAAAGTCAGGGAGAGTAAATAAGAATCAAATTTTCATTTTTGGAGTTATCTCTAGGTAGGCAGCTCACTACGTTTTGCAAACAGAGCTATATAGTTTCTCCCCACAAATTCTCACTGACTTTCTCCAGGACTCTCTCTCTCTCTCTCTCTCTCTCTCTCTCTCTCTCTTGCTCTCTTTCTCTCTCTTTCTCTTTTCATCACTTTCTCTTTCTCTCTCTGTTTGGGTCTTTTTCCATTGCATCGCTCAAGAGGGCACAGAATCATTGTCCCCTCATTGCACAGCCAACTCTTTTCCCTTACTGCAAAAGCTCTGACCCACACTCACATTTCTGGCACTCCATAAAGTGCCCCCCTCAGCCCTGTCTGTCTCTTTCAACACATCTCAGAAAGCTGAAGGCAGGATTACTCTTACAATCGTTAGCAAACAGCACTCTCTTCAAGCAGGCTTGGCAGTTGGCTCTCAGTACCAACGCAGGACTACTATATTAAATTCTGCGGAGGGGTCAGGGTGGGTCCATCCTGCCTGAACTCTGGCTAAGTGGTGCTCACTTGAAGAACTGACACCAGCGAGAACAGGTCGTGTCCCATCAATTAGTATTGTTCAGCAGCCAGACCGAAGAGACTGCAAAGGGCTACTTTGGGCTGGGCCACAGCCAGTACAAGCGGGACGTGCTTCGACAACACATGGTGATGATGAAAGAGAGAAATATTCCAGATTTATTTTATTTTTTTCTACTTTAAGCAATAATCCACTAGAGGCTGTGCATTACAGTTATTTCACTTTTATAATACAGCAGCAACAGTAGCAACAGTAATATCATAAACAACACATATTTTCAATAAACATTACATTTATAATTAATAATTAGCATAATAATTTTTTTCTTATATATTCATATAAAGTGTTATATTCATTACCCTAACTGTAGGCTGTTTGTGCTATAGAATATGCAGTCACAGGTGTGTGTTTATAATCAACGGCTTCGAATATGGGTCATCCAATCAGATTTTACAGTAGGAACTATCTGTTTTATACAGAAAATGTAAAGCTGCAATTTTATGTTGAATTCTTATCCCCTTTTTTTTAGAGCTGTGGTCTAGCAGCACATATGGTCCAATATGGCACTTGTGCAGAGGACGCAAGTACGAATCTGACTTCAGTATCATTTCCCAATCCCATTCTCCCGCATTTCCTGCTCTCTCTGTTCTGTTCCTTTCAATATAAGTCCCAAAATGGGCAAAATAACCAAGAAAACCTCTATGTAAAGCTTCAAAAATGACTGAGGTCTGTAAGTTATCAGAAGCAATCAGTTTTCCCATTTCTCACTCCCACAGTGATATTATTAAGGTAGCAGCTATGCTACAGTTGGTCTGTGAGGATCACAGTGAACACAGATAAATGAGAAGGTCTGTACGCTGCTAGTAGATGCCAAAGAGGGTCGTTGCCCCTGGGTAAGGATATAGAGGGAGGTAGAGAATGAGAGGGAAAAGGAGAGATAGAAAAGGCCCTTAGTGATTCAGGGAGCTTTTGACATGCTAATGTTTTCGCTGTCGGCTTTGGTCCCCCACCTCATCTCAGCCAAGGGCCTTCAAAGGGAGGCTGCCACACAAAGACAGGGAGAATGCACTGTGTTGCCCACTGAATGGACGCTCTTGCTTAGCGAGCAATCTGTGCCTTAAAAATGCCAGCCCCAAGCTCATGACATGGAGACCATTGCGTGCTGAAGAAACAGGCTGTCCCCTCAAAAATTACAAACTGAGTGGATTAAATAAATCAATAAGCCATGAGAGGCCATGCGTTACAGTGATTTTACCACTGCAAAGCAAATTGCCTAGTTTTTACCCGCGGTAAAATCTGTGTATTTATTGTTTTTATAAAATGGCGGCAACAGCAGTATGATACAATAAACCAATGTTCAATAAACAATTATAGAGCTGTTCAGCCGTTACATTAATTTGTAGGTGAGCCAAGTCTAATCTGTCATGGGTTTCCACGGATTTTCCTATGGGTTTTTGTAATGGGGTTTTTCAACTAATGAGTAAAATAAGTTCCGTGGTAAACATTACTTGACAATACGTGGATGTTTTGTTCTACAACATAAGTTACACACTTTCATACCTTCACTTCAAAATTCATGTTTGAGGTATAAAAGAGTATAATTTATTTTGTAGAACAAAACATCGACGTATCATCAAGTAATGTTTGGCGAATGAATGGAGAATTCCCTTCCGGGTTTTTGGACAACAACCTGAACAGCTCTATATTTATGAATAATGATCAGGATAAACAATTCTTCCGCCTAGCAATGTAGTTCATTAGTTTCACTGTAGGCTATTTGCGTTTGCCAAGCAACTTAATGCATTACTACAGTATAAGCCACGTTCAAATGTTTCCAGTTGAAAATGCATTAATTTTGTTTACGTTTATTGACGTTTACAACTCTCATCAACAATAGAACATTTTACACCCCAATTCTCATAACGTAAAGCGTCCAGACATTTTACTTTTACTATTGTTTTCAATTACGATTCCCATTACACATTTTTTTTTTTAAATGCATTTTTTATTTAAATCTGGGAAAATGAAAGACAGTACCAAGTGAGTACTAATACTATGGTATTTAAATTATATATATATATAAATTTTCATTGCAGTAATGATAATATTATAATGATCATCTTTTTCTGCATTACGGTAATGAGAACTGAGGGTCAAAACGTGCGTAACCTAAAAATAGACTTCATTTTCTTTATGCAAAAAGTTATTTCTTATTTGTTTCTTTTGAATTTTGGTGTAAAACTTTACCAGGAAATGTTTTAGACAGGTTTCATGAGAATCACTTATAGATGTTTGATGCTTCAAACACGTCTTGTTGAATAAGAACTCAGAGATGAACCTATCTGTTTAATCAAAACAGTTTGATTACATGTAACAAACCAGAGCCAAAGTAGTAAACTAAAATGACATTTATATTAGAGAATACATTGGCTCTCTCGCAGAAGTAGGCCTACAGTTGACACAGCGCAGGAATTTCTCAGATATACAGAATGGATATTCAAAGGGCTATGGGTTGTGGTTACTGTGAACGCCTGAGCCACAGGCTGAATGCGTGTCGTGCTCGCTGCGGTCACATACTTGTGCCTCAGAGTAGAGGTGTGTGTGAACGAGGTGGTGAGCGAGAAGGTGTTCTGTATTTTCAGATTAATTTCCAACAGGGCCATTTAAGGATAAATGTGTCAACACCATGGCAAAGATGACTGAATTACACTTTGCAACACACTCTTTTTCAAATTCATGCTTTTCTTTTGTCATGTATGTTAGTTTTTGAAGGTTGAGTAGTGCAAATATAAGTCTGAGAAATATGTGTGTGTGGATGGGTTGCGCAAGTCTGTGTGTACGCACACAAATGCATTTGGAGTTAAAAGGTTAGTTCTCCCAATAATTATTTTTTTAATCATTTACTCACCCTCATGTTGTTACAAACCCATATGACTTTCTTTCTTGAAGAGAAACTTTGAGACATTTTAAAGCTGCTCTTTTTCCAAACAATGAAATTGAATGGGGACTGAGGCTGTCATTCTGCCTTACATCTCTTTTTGTGTTCCATGGAAGAAGGAAAGTCATTCAGGTTTTAAATAGCCTGAGGGCAAGTAAATGATCACAGAATTTTAATTTTTGCTCGAACTGTCCCTTTAAGAAAACATACTTGGCATGTTTCAGTGAGCCACATGTGTAAGAGGACCCACACAACATTCGTAATCCTGTTAAGAGTCGTTCACACAGCAGAGGAGTGTTTTCTAATTATAAAATGCTTGAGCCTGGTTCCTTACTCGCATATTGGCTTAACCGTATAATAGCTTTCGGTGAAATATGGAGCAACTTAGTGAAGAAATCTTTTCATGAAGTGAGTGCTATGTTAATATCAACAACTGCAACTACTGCTAATGGAAAGTCACTTTAACTGCACAGAAAGAAAGCTCTCAGATTACAGTCTTCTTTCTACCCAACACTTGGTAAAAGATATCGTTTTCATCTTGTAGTACCTGCTCTTTACATGAGGGAACATACATTATTTACAGTGCAGTGTGGGGAACTATAGTTTGCCAAGCAAAGCTACAAAATACTAGGGGTGTAATGGTTCGCCACCCACGGTTCGGTAAGCATTGGCACCGCGGTTCACCTCAAGTTTAATGACCAATCTAGAGCACAAGGTTTGGTGAAGAAAACAAAGTGTCAAACAGGCACAGTTACAACCTCCGCTAATGCACCTGTACGGCTCTGTAGATGGACGCGCTGCCTGTGTTTCATGTGGGTCAACTTGAAGACATCACATTTGTGGACGCGTTGTGTCGTTGAAAATGGCAAGCGGAGAAATCGAGCCACTGATAGAGAAGCCCCCTGCATTTCTCCTTTCTGGGAACATTTACTTTTTGCAGTCAATAACAACAGCAATGGTCAAAAAACGTTTGCAAAACAGGCACTGTTTGTAGACATCGCTCAGCGCGATTGTCGTATACTGGTAATATATATCAATATTCCGCGCAAGGGTTAAAATGTGCACGCGAGTTCTTCCTGTTTCCTCGCGCGGCTGTAATCTATCACGAGCGTCAATAATGCCCTTTGATTAATGGCATTAAAATTCCGTTATAGTAATACATTGATACATTATTAATCATTTACGCCGACATCACCCAGGGAAAGAGCTGCAGGTGAGCCGAAACTGCACACACTCCCTTCCATTTTAAAGCAGGCACTCAGTGCTAATTTGGACAGACATGAAACAATAACTAAAGCATTTGGGGTGTTCATTGCCATATTAGGGATTTCCACGTATGATTAAAATACTCGAGCAGCATTATCACAACATCCCTTCTCGTATCCATTTTAATAGCAAGGTTATTCCTTTTATAGTGATGTACAGCTTCTGAATATTGAATATATGTTGAGATGAGTTTGAAGTGCACTTTATGTTGATACATGTAGTGTAATAGTGCAGGTATTAAGGTAAAATGATGATTTAGCAATTAGAGAAAATTATTTTTTTAAGTTAAGGACCCTGACAAAAATTAACCATAGTTTTACTATAGTAATATTGTAGTAACCATGACTGCTATCACCATGGTTTACTGAGCAAAAATCATGGTTTTGATACAATTAACCATTAGTTTCCATATAGTAACCATGATTTTACAATATATTGTAACCATGACAGTAACCATGTTGATTTTGTGGTTACTATGATTTTACTACAATTTCAATAACATGGTTAAACTATGATTACTGTTGTAAAACCATGATTTTTATTAAGGGCAAACCTATTGAAGTGAAATAGAGTATTCTTTGGATTTGGCAGTAATATTTTTTTTCTGAACAAAGCAAATATCGAACCGCACCAAAACCATGACCTTAATACCATGAAAAAAACAAGAAATTCGAACCGTTACAACCTATGAAATACTCATAATTTAAAGTGGTTAAAATACAATCAGGTCACCCATTTAAAATGTAGCTACATTACAAGGTATTAACAAAAAGTAGCTGACTAATTTGAAGCTATTTGATCAGGCAATACATTTTAAAATAATAGCTTACATGATATAGAACTAGAGAACTATTTACAAAACATATGCATGCTCAATACAATGTGATGTGAGAGACGACAATCTACCGTTTCATGCCGTTATGCCACTAAATGTAGCTTGTCACTGGAAAAGCTGTTTTAAAAACAGCTGAGCTACTCACTACTGAACATTGTTCACTATTATTATTCTGTGATGTCAACATTACTATTTGATGAAAACAAATTACCAAGCAACAATGTGTAGCTGCATTTTAATGCTGCTATATAAGGCTTGCATTCCTTTATATTTTCCGAAAAATTCTGTGAGATTTACGTTCACAGAAGTGTTTCAGCAAACGTTCTTCATCCTCCCCTCCCTCTCCTCTGCTTCTTTCTCTCAGTGCTAACAAAGACATAAAGTCAAAACTAATTGCATTCAGTGACAAACCAAGTGGCTTTTTCCACAGCAGCTGGTCTAAGAGAGACCAATCCAATCCAGCGAAACACCAGGAATGAAATAAACCCTTAAGTCTAATGGCGAGTATTAGATCGAGCCATGCTTCAACCCCTCCAGATAATTACCAGTATTAATGCGCATTGTTAAGTCACCGCTGTGACCCCTCCGGGCTGATCACTAGTGTTTCCTTGCATTGTGGGAACAGGTCTGCCGACCCCCAAAATAATCCCATTACTAAGTCTGTCTTTTCTCCAGCTCCTGTTCTTGTGGACACACTCTCAGCTAATTGACATCTGTTAACTGACGTCCTATCAGAGCTCTTTTTAGAAGTGCAGAGAGAGAGTTTTCCAAAGGGCACTCCAGTCAGGAATCCAAATGGAATCCAGTACAAATGTTTGCGCAACAGAGTGTCCACACAGTCGGACAGTTAAAAAACTGCTTTTGTGTGCTTTTATGAATAGCATTTCTTTTATTGATGTTTGCACATTTACCTTCAAGAGATAGTTCACTCAAGATGTATAATTCTGTCATCATTTACTAACCCTTACGTTGTTCCAAACCCTTATGGAACACAAAAGATAATGTTAGGTGGAATGTTTGCTTCAGTCTTCATTCACTTTTATTGAATGGGGGGGGGGGGGGGGTTATGCAATGAAAGTGAATATTGACTGAGAATGTCATTCTGACTAACATCTAATTTTGCTTTCCACAGAAACAAGAAAATCATTTGGGTTTATTGACAAGTAAATGAAGGCAGAATTGTCATTTTTGAGTGAGCTATCACTTTAAAGGTGAAGTGTGTAATTTTTTGCAACTAATCCCAGATTAATGTGCAGAGACCATTTGTAGGTTGATTTTTACAAAAAAAAGAGTAAACACTGACTTTAGTGCAATCAAAACATTGCTCTATTTTTTTGAGCATCCCAACCAGCCCGACACAGAAACATTGGTTCAACCAGTGTTGTAAGACTGGGGGTAGGACTATCTGTTTTTAGACCAATGGCAGATGGGGGATATGTACAGGAAAACAGTTTGACATTTTTTTGCAATTCCATTTGATGACATTAGTGGTGAAGAAATCACACACTTCACCTTCAAGGGCGAGAACAAAGAGTCACTTCAGTTCTTGTCATTCATATTGTAGAGAAAATGTTTGCTATTTAGTTTAAGCTGGTAGCACTAAGATTAATTTGTGGCATCCATCATCATGAATCAAACCATTCATATTTTGCCTTCATAAACACTTAAATAGTGGAAAAGAACAACTGCATTCATGGGATCCATCTGGTGCATTTGAACGGACACAAAATTTGGCAGCGTCAAAATCAAACCCAAAGACAAAGGCGCCCAGCAGCCGCACTGACTGTAAAGTTATCCATGCCCCCCTCGCATAAAACAGGTCAGCCACTTAAAAATGACTCTTTCAGAGGAAAATGATGGCTCTGGTATTCTTTGGTTTTGTCTCCACTCTGCCATCAAACCCCCCACTGACACCAGTTCAAGCTGACCTTTGAACTCTCTGGGAAGAAGCCAACTTATGGGAGTGAGAAGAGAAAGGATCCATGTACCAACTAACAAGGAGGTTAAAATAAGTAGATGGGTTGGGCGATCGTGAATGCAGTTGATGGATATCTTGTCAAATGAACACGGACTCTTTGGCATAAAGCATGTGCGGAGAGCAATGGTTAAATGGATCATGGGTTAATCAGGGAGAATGGGTGGACAGACTCTCATGCATTGAGTCACTAAGGCTCATCCACTCTAAAAGATATTTACCCTGGCAAGGGCACGCTGAGACAGCGCTGTCCATGGCGCTGTACTGGAGCCGCTTAAGGAGATCTGTGCTCAGCTCAGCTCTTCTGATCTAACGGATCCAGACTGCCGCTAATGAACAACGTGTGCCAGACGGTGTAATTAAAATATAATTAAACACCAGAGAGATGAGACTAGCGGTATCAGAATTTCTCAAAAGGCAATGCGGGGTAGTTTGCATTAGCAAAAAATGCTTAGCGTGTAGTTTCAATAGTCTTTCTTGCGAAAATATGTGAATTTATCAAGGACACTGAAATATATGAATTAAGTTTAAACTATCCAGAAATAGTTCTTTACAAAAAAATCACTAAAGTGGTCCCAGGGTACAGTGATAATATCAGATGGCAAAACCAAGCTTGATATAAACACTACATGACCAAATGTATGTGGGTACCCCATTCTAATTAACAGGTTTGGCTATTCCAGTAAATCCATTGAAAACAAATCTTAATGCTATGCCATACAATGACATTCAAGAGAATTGTGTGTAACTAACTTTGTGGAAACCGTTTGGGGAGGGACATTTTCTGTTCCAGCAAGACAATGTCCTGTGCACAAAGAGAAGTCAATAAAGAAATGGTTTACTGAGTCTAGAGTGGAAGAACTTGAATGGACAGCACAGACCTTAACCCATTGTACACCTGCGTGTCCATATACTTTTGGCCATGTAGTGTTCCACTGAATGATTAACTTATTCATATACCACAGTATTTACACAGTACTCAAAGTCAAACTTAAAAATGCCATTATATGTCTTTTTTTTTTTTAACTAATACAATTAATACATGAATGATGCTAAAATATTAAATGCCATGGATCAATATTTACTAGGTAATCATTTTATTTTATAGAAAGGGGTCAAAATGTAAATTGTCACCTGCACCTTTCTAAAGAATTTGTTTTTTTTTTTTTTTTTTTTTTTTTTATGTAGTTTTGCACCAAAATCATTTAGGACAATCAGAATAATTTATTTATTTATTTTTTTTTTACTTTTTTTTACACTGAGATAGGTAAGTCTTTCACAAAATTAAGTTGACTACAGCATCTCTTGTTGCATTATATGCCAGTGGTTAACAAATAATGATGCAACACGGTAAACGCTTTCAGGGATTTTATTGTGCTAATATCATGTTAACGTACACTTACTGAGCACTTTATTAGGAACACCTGTACACTCACTTATCCATGCAATTATCTAATCAGCCAATCATGTGGCAGCAGTGCAATGCATAAAATCATGCACATAAGTGTCAGGAGTTTCAGTTAATGTTCACATCAACCATCAGAATGTGGAAAAAATGTGATCTCAGTTATTCTGACTGTTGCATGATTGTTGGTGCCAGACAGGCTGGTTTGAGTATTTCTGAAACTTCTGATCTCCTGGGATTTTAATGCACAACAGTTTCTAGAGTTTACTCAGAATGGTGCCGGAAACGCCTTGTTGATGAGAGAGGTCAACAGGGAATGGCCAGACTGAAAGAAAGGCTACGGTAACTCAGATAACCACTCTGTAGAATTGTAGTGAGCAGAATAGCATCTCAGAATGCACAACACATGAACCTTGAGGCAGATGGGCTACAACAGCAGAAGACCACGTCAGGCACTTTATTAGGACCATAGTGTTCCTATAAAGTGCTCAGTGAGTGTATAATGTTTTTGTCTTGGCATGGGTGCTAACAGTTTGGTTGGAAGGGGGCAATCTCTCACCCTTCCCACCAGTTCTGTCCTTCAGGCCGATTTCTGCCCCCAGTGCATCCATCACAACATGACAACTGAAGAGCTGCGAGCTGTCAGGGGAGCTTCCGTATGGGAGCACCGAATGATGATGGGCAGGAAGAGGTCAAGGAAAACAACACACACATGAGCAAGCAATTGCACACATACAGACAGAGCGAGAGAGAGAGAGAGAGAAAGAGAGAGACGCAGGCACTCTTAAGTGATTGAACTCGACAAGTGAAGCGTGCTTTGTTGAAAACTTCAGGTCTCAGGCAATTCAAAAGATCTGGATTTAATCCTCCGAATCATATTACTGGCATCCAAATGATTTAAAATGTAAACAGTATTCTGCCATTACCACAGAGTGACCCAACCTTCACTCATTCCCCTGAAAGATGAGCCGCTCATTGTCTCACATTAATTTAGACTTTTTTTTTTTTAAATTACCTGACAAAACATGCAATGGTACTATTTGATTACCATATTACAGTATATAGAGAAAATGACAGAATTTTTATTTTTGGGTGAACTAACCCTATGGAGCTACAAGTTACTTCAAGGAACACCACAGTACTGTCCAAAAATAGATTTTGGTATTTTTTTATGGTAATACCATAAAACCAAGTTGGGGTGTATTGGTAGTGTGACCTATTTGCTAAGGGCTGAAAACTAACTTGTGCTGGATGAATTTTTTTGACATATCATTGTGCTGTCAATTGCCGGCAATATAAAAAAATCTGGATTTATCCATTCAAATCATATTATTTAAATTATTTCAAATGAATACTGCATGCTGCCATGATCACAGGGTGTAGAGGATGGACCAAACCTTCGCTTGTTCTCTCTAAAAGGACGATCCGCCCATTGTCTTTCAGAGACAAGTTTGCTGGCTTTGCATTTCATGGACACACAAAATATGCAAATGACATATTTGTTTGATATCAAAGGGCACCTCTCTGCATCTCCTCTCTCTTTCTCTCCATTTCTCTTTCCTGGAACAGCTGACAGTCCATTCACTGGCCGTTGCAGGGGCTCATAGGGGAGAACTGAGGAGGATTGTGACAGGAATCAACATATGTGCTTGCCATCAAAAGCAAAAAAGGGAAGCAATGAATATTCATAGGTAGAAGCGTTTTGGCAGGCACTGGCTATTGTTTAACAGAGAAAAGAGCAAAAACGATGCACAGCTGAGGAAGATGAGTCTCATACACCTGACCATAATTATAACAGAAATGAGATACACACGCAAGCTTTTTCTAATTAGGCACATGTACTGCCCTACAAAGGCAAAACACAGTAACAATGGTTTTAATGTTGAAATGATTTTGCAGTTGTATGCATATCTTTTAAATCTGAGCGCATAGTTGAACCAAACCCATCTTTCACAGGACAAATTATAGTCTTAGAGACCAGATTTTCGGTCATAACTCAAAAGGTGACAAAAACTGGATGATGGGCAAAATAACACTAAAGAGCAAAGTTTATACACAAGAAAAATCTGTACCTCAACAATAACACATGAGAAGACCAATCATTAGCTCTGCTAAAGTATGCCAGTTTGCTCAATATATTCGATTAGAACAACAATTTGCTTTTGTACAGTAAAGTCGATACATACACTGTTCTCTTAAGTGTTTATCTCGGGTTTCATTCATAAACAATGTCTTGACAAGCATAGTTTTTCTTCCAGTTACACAAACTGCTTATTACACAAACTGCTTATTCAAAGATCAGTGTTTCATATTATCACACTTTCCCATCATTCTCTAGTTTTATAGCCACTTTCCAAAACTGTTTTCTCTCTAATTACTTAAATACAGCTTATTAGTCCATTTTACATCCAGTATTTTGATATATAGGCTACCATGGTACTGTTTGATTCCCGTATTCAAATGCCATGGTACTTAAATGGTACTTTAAGGTACTTCAAAGAATACCATGGTATTATCATGATGGTAGTGTCATGTTGTTTTATCCATTTTATATTTTTGCAGTAATACCATTGGTATGTATATTTAATCAGGGTATCAGAAGTTTGGCTTGGTTTGCAGAGCCTTAGAGGGATAATTCAGCCAAAAATGAAAATTCTGTCATCATTTACTCAACTCATATTAAACCCGTATGACTTTCTTCCATGGAACACAAAATGAGATGTAAGGCAGATTTGTATGGGAAAAATAGCAATGAAAGTGAATGGTGACTGAGACTTACATACTACATATCTGCCTAAAATATCTCCTTTTGCGTTCCACAAACGAAAAAAAGTCATATCGGTTTGGAATAATATAAGGGTTAGTAATAATTTTCATTTTTGGGTGAACAGTCCCTTTAAGACTGGTTAGAAGGATTTTTCTACATGTTGATGTGCTGTTTCACTACAAACACTGAGAGTGGGCTGTCATTCTCCCACTGCAGCCTAGCACCTCAGCGGGCATTTACACATTTCCAGATCGTCAGACGCCCACTACCAAGCAGAGATTTCCTTTCTGTCCTCACCTCCTACACAACACAGCAGATGAGCAGTGAGAAAACAACAAACTCTTATAAAGAAGAAAATGGTGCAAAATCATCTGGCCTCATCTCCACTCAATTCACAGACCAAACGGCGGCTGTTTTGTGGCCTTTTCTCACTCCTCTATGCTTGAACCTGCCCGTCTAGGCTGCAGCTGTCAAAATTTTGACATCTTAATAAATCTCGGCCATGACCCCCGTCTCTCGGGATGGGGAGGTGGATAAAGCCAAGGGTCACCCCTGACCCTGTCTAGTGTTCCTCCAGTCTCGCCCCCATCCCCTATCCCGACATCCTAACAATTGGGGAAAGGGTCCCATTGATGCGTTCTGGGGTATGAGGCTTGTATCCCTTATCCTCAATGGGCTTTTTCTCAAGATCCTTGGGACGCCACATTGAGAAAGTTCTCACCCTCTCCTATACCCTCACATTGAAGGTGAACCTCGACGACCCTCCCCTGGCCTTAGCTGCACACATGGACTTATTAAACAGACAGTGACTCTCATCTCCATGCTGGGAGAGAAATCCACCTTTTGACCCCCTTGTATGAGGAAACAACTGCCTTTTGCTTAGCTGAAGACAGAATTTGATGGCTTAATCAGCCATTGACGACAGGTCTATGGATAAAGGGATGTTGCGGGTTCAATACAAGTTAAGCTCAATCGACAGCATTTGTGGCATAATGTTGATTACCACAGAAAATAATTTAGACTCCTTCCTCATTTCTTAAAATAAAAAATAAAAAATCGTGGCAACAGTAAGGCACTTACAATTTGCCTTCCTGTTTCTAATACATTTTTTTGAGCCAATCTGTAATGTTAATAAATTTTGACGCCTCGACAAGGTTACAAACAACTTCCATGTTTGTTAGTATTTCCACATTATTTTCATTTTGAAAAGACAAACATCTGGACATATTTGCCCAAGTGATCAGCACCTTTGCACCGGACAGCTCCCATAACAAAGCACTTAAGTTCTACTTTATAATGAGCAATCTACGTGCTGGTTTGGGAAACAGGTGTTACTATATCGTAAAATAACGAACAACGTCAGTTAAGATGATCGTAAAGGCTTAAGTTGCAATGTTATCAGGAAACCCAGCATTGGCTATTTCCCCAAAGATTGAATCTTTAAAATCTGACAACTCTACTTTGGCTTACGTTCTGGGATTCGTGGAGCTGCTGCAATGTTGCAAAATATTTCTTTTGATTAGTAGTCTATGTAAAATAAGAGGTCTGGTGAAAAACACGAGTGAATCAGATGTGCTATTTAACAGCTCTCCTATAGAGTTGGAGAATGTTACATTCAAATGGCGTCTAAAGAGTTGACAAGCACAGAAGAGAAACTTCTTGTTCAAGAACGATTTCTGAGGTTGTAGCTACTGAATTATGGCACATGACAATTCACCTGTTATCCCAATGTCCTTGCATCCTGAGATGGTATGAGATAATATCCAGTGTTCTCATAGACAACAATATTCCTGCAAATTGTTCCCAGATTACGAACAGGGAAGAAATAGTGAGAACTTGTCATATACTCGAAAATTGGCCCCAGGGCCCTTGCTAGTCATAATCCACCCCTGAATGCCGGTAAACCTTGTCAGCGATTTTTTTTACTTTTTTTATAAAGGAAACATGAGTCAAAATTATTTTCTGTGGTAATCAACATTATGCTACAAATGCAATTGATTAAGCTTAACTTGTATTGAACCAATAACTTCCCTTTAAGAAAGGAGGAGAAAAAGATGATGGTGGGATGGTACCAGAAGCGAGAGGTGGAATGCACAGGAAATTCTTTAAACCGACATAATCTTTTCTTTGAAGGCAGGCCCCAAATACTTCGTGGGATTTATTTTTATTGGTCACTTTTCATATTTAGCAATATCAAATATCAACCGTTTGCAAACTTTTCAATTTTAACAACATGTACGTGCCCAGAAATCTTGAAATATAATATCAGCTTTTGGGACTTCGTAGGGTTTTTTAATTGATGTGGAGAATTGGGAAATTAAATCTGTAAAGTTTGGTGACTGCAATTGCCAAAGCAGAATTGATATTTCAGATATATTAAAAAACGCCCTCTTCCAAATATCTCAAAGTAATGAAATCATCATCGCAAGCCCTAAAGTGATTTAGGTAGAATGTTCAACGAAACGTCTATGTGTGGAAACGGCACTTCTGTACTCAGTAAATTCCAACCTCTTTTCTTTATTTCATCATAGCTGAACAGCAAAAGAGAAGCAGAGGGAGAGACACAGAAAGCAAAGGAGTGAGTGGGGAACCCTGTCGCTGCCAGCTAGCTCCGCTAATAAAAGAGTGGCCTAGAAAAAATGTCCCGATCCCAGAGAATGGCCTTTCCTAGTGTACCCCACCCACACAAGCACATCAACTGTTTGACCGCCCGCAGTGAAAAACACCCACCCCCTCGGCCCACAGGAGCACTAAATTACAGCCCTTATTTGTCATGTAATTAGCCCGCTGAGATAGCGCTCATAAATAAAAGGCCAGTGGACTTGCCAGTCGGCCATTTATCACCCTGCTCAAGTGATGACCCTCTCCTGGACCAGATACTTTTTTTCAAGAAAGAAAGAAGGGGCTCTTCCTTTTTGCCTGCACTGACCTCAGCATTACCCCAAACACTATATCACCGCTTTAGTGCCGTATGGCTTGACTATGGACACTGTGAATCAAAAGCCAGCACACAGAGAGAAATGGCCCTCTGGTGACAGAAGAAATCTATCTGATACTCTCCTTTTCTTCTTTTATCACTCTATCTCTTTCAGGCTTGCACCAATTACGTCTTTTCCCTTTAATGTGAACTGAAAACCATCACACATGCTCTTGAGAGATGGTGAGAAAGCAAAAGGCTGCAAGAGACTTTTTGCCTATGATCTAATTTAGGGGATTCTGCACATAAACCACATGGCTGTTTCTCCAACAAAATAATTAGCGCTAAGGTTTTTTATGAGCAAATCTGTGGTAAGGTGTTTTGATATCAAACAAAGCAATTCATAATCATAAGCAGACCTTTTGAATAGCAGCACTTGCTTAATCCACTGTGATCCACTGAGTGGCCAGCTGTCTACATCTGAGTAAACTTTCACATACTTGCAGGGACAAGTGCATCCAGGCTAGCTTCAGTTACAATGATCTCATTGTTCTCTCACCTTGCAACCTTAAATTATAGAATATACTGCTGCTGGGTGATCTTTTCATTTTCTGTGCAGGAGGTGCATCAATCTCTAATCACAACAGACGCATTTCTTTAAACTCAGGCCGCAAGCAACTTAAGATTGTGCTGGAAAAAACTTGAGCGAGTAACTTATCCAAGCTCTTACCTTGGCAAGATCCACCATGTTCCTCATAGCCAGGGTTACACAAACAGTTTCCAATAGGCACCAGCCATTCTCCATCTGCTCCACAATACATTTTCGGGACCTCCCGTTCTTCTGAATTGTCCACGCAAGATCCACGTACCTCCACTAGAGATGAGGTGTCTGCCCCTGTGGTGGTGTCTGGAAACTGGGCCAGGTTGCGTACGGTGAGGGGGCATTTCTTATAGAAGATCCGTACGGACACAAGAGCAATGCAGGCCCCGACATCCTGGAAGGCCAGATAGAAGCCTTTCCGTGTCAAAATTCCCACATCCCGCACTTCCGTGTTCAGCTTCATAATGCGATCTCCTATGTCCACCTGCGTGAAGCTCTCATCGGCCGCAATGGTGTCGATTTTGGTGAATTGGTTCTCTCGGATGTACCTCTCTTTGTCATTGTTGGACTCATAGTAGTAGAGGTTAAAGGTCTCCTTGCAGGTTCCCATGACTCCGGGCAGGCTGTTGCAGTCACGTAATGTGAATTTGATCTCAATGTAGATGCGCTGGGCTCCACCACGGGGGATCCAATCTGTTCGGAGCCAGTTGTTCTGGTTGGGTTCCATAACATTGCATACCTGGTACGTCCTGATCGGCGTATTCTTCTCATCCATGATGCTCACCTCTTCCCACTGAGAAAAAGAAACCGTGAGAGAGAGAGAGAGAGAGAGAGAGAAAGGTAAGCAACAAGAGAGACTTTTGTCTCTGCAGGTGCACACAATTCCAGGCCCAGTGCTGGAGATATTCCACAGACCGACAGCTGCAATAATGCAATGAGTCCACTGATTACGGTATGATGATGAGAATTTAATCACACATCTGTCAGCTTCTGTTTACTTATTATCTGCAAGTGCTGCTCCAGTGCTTAACACAAGTAAAGTTTTAAATACTTAACCTTTACACTACAGTGCAGATAAACTCTGTTGTTTGGAAACTTTATAGCCACTCAAAAATCTTGTTGGAGATACTGAAAATTGTTAGAGAAGATCATTGTTTGATTACCAGCTGAACTAGTATAATATGATTCCTTAAAGCTTAGTTAAACATCTGTGTACACATACACATATGGAGTATACTTTACAGTCTACAGTCATTTGTGAATATTTAAAGTAACTTTTAAAGCCCCTACAAGTTTCAAAACCGTTGTTTTAGACAGTTTCAGATGTACTGAAGTACTGTTTTACATAATAATACAGCATTAGTAAAACCCTTGCACATATTCTAAAAAAATGCACAGCCTAACTTCCTGGTCACCATTAAGCCCATGTTAGTCCATTGTAATAAAGTGGGGCCTAAGAGTTTGATGCTTCCTGCTGGTGAGAGTTTAAAATGAGATTTGTGGAATGAAGGAGAGTTTTGAAAAGGCCTGTCATGATCTATGACGCTTTCTTCTCGCTTTTTTAGTCTTTGTAAGACGTAAGTGTAGAAATCCCATCTGTCATGTTGATAAAGCTGTACATCTGGCCGCGATTGCATGAGGTAGGGGGATCTGCCGGGATCCTGTCAGTCAACTGGGTTGATGAGATAAAGCAACTGAGGAGGAGGACCACATTTCCTCAAACACCAAGTTCGCCATTAAACCTGAAACCAGCCAAAGTGGACACGGAGAGAGAGAGCAGGCTGATTGAACAAGTACGCCTTATTGTGCTGTGATTAAATGACTTGCTGATCAAATAAAGCCCACAATTTGCTCCAAGATCAATACAGGTATTGCAAACATAGCTACATAATTTTCTTGGCATAATAAATGCAATTTTAGCCAATTTGTTTTTTTAAAGTTGGCAACACTTTACTGTGTCCATATTACATTTATTACATGTAAATATAATTTATTAATATAAAATATGGCCAAAAAGAAAAAGTAACCTTTTTATGAGCAAATGTGCTTTTGTTGGTCCAGTCGGACATTATTCTTTCAAACTGTAATTTAAAGCTAAAGTAAATATTTTATTTTTGCCTCTCCAAAGAAAAGTTAATATAAGGCCACGATGGTGCATGCACCGAAAACATCAAATTCTCAGCACGTAAGACATCAGGACAAGTAGGCCTATATGTTTCCATTATAGGCCAACTCATTCTTTGAATAATTTGGAAATGAATTATCCTGAGTACAAGCAATAATACTCGAGTCGTTTCTCAGCCTGCATAAAACATCAAATTATAAAGAACGGCGCCATTTCATATGTAGGGATTTGTAATTATGGATGTTTGTGTAGGTCTTAATTAGTCTTTGTGTGTCCTTTCAATCCTCTAAAAACTAATGCTGTGCCTCCTAAGCTGTTTTCCATCACTTTTCTGTATGGTTTTTGGCACATTGCAAGGCATCAATAATACCCTGTACAGTCCTCTGGTTTACAATCCAGTTCCGCTGTGGACAAAAAGGTTCTTCAGTTTGTCTGTATCACTTTACAGTTAGGTAAAGTGAACGATAAACAATACTTTTACAACACTTGAAAATCTGTTTTAACATCAATTTCAACATATAGGCCTAATAATATATTTATACCATTAAAAGTTGTCTTCCCCCCCCCACCCCCCCCCACCCCCAACTTAAAATTAAATTAAAATAAATAAAATAAAAAAATAAATACATAAAAGCAACATTTTATCTACTCTGTAGACTTACCCCTCCTTCCGTGGGACTTGCAACCCATTTCAGTTCGCCTTGTACAGTTCTCGAGTCCAGCAGCGTCACTGCAGAGAGACAAGATGTCATGAATCACTGATGATGGATGATCAACGTCTAGCATCCATTATGACTAGATCAAAGTAACTCATAAGTCACAACTTGTTTCTGTTGCTACACTATTTGTTCCGAACTGTATAAGTTTTTTTTTTTTTTTTTTTTTTTACACTTTACCACGTATTTCCATGAAGTAAACTGATTTAGGATTATGTTGTGTATTCGTCTGCTGTTTTACAAATGGGTTGTGAATAGTTAATTAATTCAGACGCATATTTGGCCTAAGTATAATGTATATTTTATAGGGTTGCTTGATAATGTAATGTTTTAATCAGTAAGCCGAGTTCTGCAGGCACAATTAATTCCTCTGACATAGGAAATATAAGCAGCGGTAATGAATGTCCAGCGCTATAATAAAGGAATGTGTAGAAGGCGTGTGTTTACAATACACAATAGCCTATCTTTTTATTACTTTCTATTTTTTTAATTATTATTATTTCTAAGCGTTTCAGAATTTATGATTCACTAGTAGTTTCGATAAGCAGTTAAATTTGGCTTCGTTGTGATTGCAGATGACTGTGCTAATTCTAATAGCTCTCTTAAATTTCGAGTGGTTTTTGTTTTTAAATATATGCTAATGCCCAAACAAATCTAGCTATAATATACTAGAATCCGGTAATTAAAAGCGTGCAGCCAGTGTTATGTGACAGTTCCAGGAGTTTAAGCGAGACCGTTAAATTAGTCTGAAATGCATGTATCATTTGTCTTTTGCGCGTATCTGTTGATTACGCTGAACAAATGCTGTGAATTTAGGTTCAACACTCCACAAAAATCAAACACTGTCGCGAAAACATAAGTGTCCGTCAATCCGTTAGCAATACGCTGAATGTTCCATAGTCATGCCTGTACATTATATATATATATATTAAATAATAAATTAAAATAAAATAAAAAATAAAGAAGTTGAACCAGTGCGTGTTTAGTGCAGTCTAGAGTCCGAGTTTGACTGAACTTCGTTTGATGAAAACAACGGCTCAGTCTTCGACTAGGGCTGCGGATCTGAGAACGACAGACAGTTGGAGATGCCCAAAGGAACTTTAAGTAAAATTGTTATAATTCCTTTTTCGTCATCGCGATAAAGTCCCGAAAAAAAGCAGATGGCATTAAGAAATAGTGGTCACTCTACACTGTTCCAAGTCATAGCCCCAACGAAAAAACAAAAACTCTTGCAGAATATTTTGCTCATTCGGTTTGGCAATACCTTACCTTCATTAGGAGGGTAGACCCGTGCGGATAATGCGAAAGTCGGTATCCAAATTGTTAGCGCAAAAGTCGCAGTGAATACAAGCGCAGCCATTGGTGTTATTTCGGTGTGCGTCTCCTTCGCTCCGCGAACGGACCGAAGTTGCGTCTATCCCAGTGGAATAAGCGTTTGAGAGTGATGCATAGAGCGCTCTGAACACCGCCAAGGGGCGGATCTTTTTTTGCCTGACGCGCCTGTCACAGAGAGACACCAAAAGTCAACAGACTGTCCGCTCGGGTAAATAGCCAGCCCATTTGTCGGGTAGCCTATATGGTAACTTAAGAATGTATAAGTATAAAAAAAAGTATTATTTTTTTCCAAGCCTTTGCGTTTTACATAAACTTATACGCGTGTAAGATAAAAAGAAGATAGGGGCTATTTTAATGCAAATTCTGTTTTAAATAGCCTACAGAACATGGTTAATAATATATGGGAAATACCCTGATCATAATTATTATTGCCGTATACGTCACACATAAAACTGCATTGGTCTTAAAAGTCCTGAAGTGAAGCTGGACGGTCTCAATAGTGGGAAGAGCAAGTGCGCCTTCTAGTGTTTGCAATACCCACAACACTCAACAAAAAGTGAAACGTTTTCAGTCTGTCAATCTGTAAATATTTGTATCAGTTGACATTTTACTTTTGGAAAACAAAATTAATAACTAAATTATTGCATGCTCAAGGCTGCGTTAAACGCCATGCAATGAGGAAAATGCTTAAAATGTAAATCGACTTTTGTTGCATCCTGATGTAAATTTTAGTGTTTGAGTTCTACAGTTTTTCTAAGTATAGATTTTTTTTTTTTTTTTTTTTTTTTTAAGAGGAGAGATAATTTAAATTTTTAACGGGAATAAAAAGGCATATTTTCATTCACGTCAAAAATCAAATATGGCGTTACTCTGAATAAGGTCCATTGCTGCAAAGCAAGACCAAAAGTTATCTTTGTAAATGTTTGTCCCTTTTATGCCTCCATCCTTTATCCACTGGACGCCTACACTTTACGACCCCTCCGGCCCCTGTCAATCAAGCGTTTACATGACGCCCACAATCAGAGTTTAGCATTAAACGCGTCTTTTTCACTGTAGAATTCCATCAATAGCGGCAGATGCTCGTAGATCGTTTTGGATTCACGCTCTGCGCTTTGACTTACTGCATGCTGCCCACCTGATGAGCCAATTCACATCCTGTAATGGGTGGCGGGGTTGACTGTGTGCTGACAACTTTGACAACAGTGTGTTTGCATATGGATGGCCTTCAAGGGAGAGTCTGAGTTATTGGGTGCCGCCCTCGAAGCTGACGGAGCTGAAAGAGCCAAGCCAATATTTATACTGTTAACATTAACAGTTGTAGCACTTCATTGTTTTGTCAGTAGAAGATTAACGTTCGTGCCTGGGATAAAGAGTGATAGTAGGGCAGTGTTTTTGTTCTGAAACGGCAATAATCTCTCTATCTATCTATCTTTCTATCTATCTATCTATCTATCTATCTATCTATCTGTCTGTCTGTCTGTCTGTCTGTCTGTCTGTCTGTCTGTCTGTCTGTCATTTGTAAGATGCTTTTGATAAAAATGTATGCTAAATGACTAAATGTAAATGTAAGTCTACCCATCCATCCATCCATCCATCTATCCATTCATCAGCATTATGTACTGTATACAGTATAACTTATGTATACATTGTCCGATCCTTTTTAACTGCTAGATAACCGGAAATAGACCTGCCAGTTCATGTATACAATGTAAATGTCTCAGTTTTACACATACACACACTGAGCACTTTCTTAGGAACACCATGTTCCTAGTAAAGTGCTCAACATGGTCTTTTGCTGTTGTAGCCCATCTGCCTCAAGGTTCGATGTGTTGTGCATTCTGAGACGCTATTCTGCTCACTACAATTGTACAGAGTGGTTATCAGAATCAGAATTAGAATGAGCTTTATTGCCAAGTATGCTTGCACATACAAGGAATTTGTCTTGGTGACAGAAGCTTCCAGTGCATGAACAATACAACAAGACAGAGATAATAATAAAAATAAATAAATAAATTAATTAAAAAAAAAAATAGAATAAAAATAAAAAGTGAATAGAAAATATAAGGATATCTAGAATTACACAATGAGACAATATATATATATATATATATATATATATATATATATATATATATATATATATATAGACTTGTGTACAAATGCAAATCTGTTATATACAGATGCGAGGGAATGTGTATTGCACACAATTTGCAGTTTTAACTGTTCATGAGATGGATAGCCTGAGGGGAAAAACTGTTCATGTGCCTGACGGTTTTGGTGCTCAGTGCTCTGTAGTGCCTGCCAGAAGGCAACAGGTCAAAAAGGTAGTGGGCTGAGTGAGTGGGGTCCAGAGTGATTTTTCCAGGCCTTTTCCTCACTCTGAAAGTGTACAGTCCTTGAAGGGAGGGCAGTGGGCAACCAATAATATGCTCAGCAGTCCGAACTGTCCTTTGTATTCTTCTGATGTCCGATTTTGTAGCTGAACCAAACCAGACAGTTATCTGAGTTACAGTAGCCTTTAGTCAACTCAAACCAGTCTGGCCATTCTCTGTTGTCCTCTCTCATCAACAAGGCGTTTCCGTCTGCAGAACTGCCGCTCACTGGATGTTTTCTTTTTTTTTCCATTTTATTTTGTTTTTTTTGGTATCATTCTGAGTTAGACTGTTGTGCATGAAAATCCCAGGAGATCAGCAGTTACAGAAATACTCAAACAAGCCCGTCTGGCACCAACAATCATGCCATGGTCGAAATCACTGAGATCACATTTTTCCCCCATTCTGATGTTTGATGTGAACATTAACTGAAGTTCCTGTCCCGTATCTACATGATTTAATGCACTGCACTGTTGCAGCACGATTGGCTGATTAGATAATCACATGAATAAGTAGGTGTACAGGTGTTCCTAATAAAGTGTTCAGTGAGTGTCTAAAGGCAGTGTAATATGTGCATATAGTTAAAAAAAAAAAAAATATTACATGATAATGATGTTTTTTTTTTCTAAACCATAGCTGAATTTAAAATTAATATTTATTCATTTAGAAGATGCTTTTATCCAAACACAAGCAATATATCATAAAGGATCCTTCAATATTAGCAATGGTGCAATGGCAAGATTCAACAGTAACCCAGAATACAAACAAAGCAAGAGCATCAAGAAAATGTAACAACAGTAGAAAGAAAATATAAGTTTTACTAAATGGTAAAAACATGCTTTTATTATGGTTAAGAATAAGTGCTTGAGGGAAAGGTCTTCAGCTGTTTTTGAAAGCTGTAATGGTCTCAGCTTGGGTGAAGGCTAGAAGCTCCTCATTGTAGCCTATTTACCCATTTTCTTAGTTGAGGAACTGGGCACAGTCTTTTCGTACTTTAACATTCAAGTTTCGTATGGCCACAGCTAGCATTTCCTGTTTATGTATAGGCTGGAGAAGTTACGTTTTTGTTCTTATCCATATGCGGTGGGGCCTCTTTGGGATTTCTCATTTTTAATAGCATTAGACTGAAGAGCAGGTGACGTTCAGGACTTTGTCTCTAGGGCCATAATCGAGACGCTTTGTGGCTCCGGCGTTGCTCCGGCGAAACCATCTCGCCAAGCATAATGAAGTCAGGCGGAGCATCTGGCGTTCCGAAATGAGAGCCCAACATCAGTTGTCACTCAGTTTGATGAAGAGAATGGTGTTTTATTTTCTTGATGTGCACGAAAGACTGCGCAATCATAAAGGCCCAATTAGCCAGCGAGGAGGCGGTTTGCTTTTAGCGGTCTCAGCCAATCCCTTCTGCTTATATTACTGAAGGCCTATTGATCATTTTATAGCCAGTGGGCGGGGAGTCGCCACAGGCAGCAGTGACAAGAGGGGTGTGTTTGTGCAAGGCTTTGCTCTGGGCCGCTGTGTTTGGTCATTTGTGTCACACTTTTTTGATTAATTACATTAAGATCATTTTCCATTCTTTTCCTAGATTCTCAGGTCTCCTGACTGAATTCCCTGAACAGTGCCCCCACACTCTGTTTTGTTCTCCGAGCCCCAGATGGCATCTGCCCACACATCTGTATTGTGTGATGCTAACACAAGTCTCCAGACATAGTACACCCAGAACCCCAAAGGGACACTGTGCGGTCTGTAGTTGCCAACTTCGAACAAGATAACGGTCATCTACTCTCTGTAAGCCCCACATTCTGGCCTTTCTCAGAAGCTTCCACACAATGTACACACATGTCCAATGGAACTCTTCTTTAATATGTACATCCTGAGCACATACAGTACAAACACTGAATGAGTGATGAATTAGTTAAAATGTAGTAGAGGATGTATAAAGAGGGTTGAATGCAGGCAGGCCAAATTAAAAGGACAGGCTCAGCAGTCTGGAGAAGCGTGTGGGTGTTTGTGATAGACGAACAAAGGAATCGAAGGAGAGGTTCAGCCTTTTCTTGGGGGCTACATCTCCCTTTTTTAACAAGAGCTTATAATACAGCACAGGTGGTGATTTCAGCCATAGCTGGAAGATTGAGATGTGACTGAGTCCAGTAAAATAAGAGATTGATTGGTTTTAAATCTTCAATAAAGATGTACGGTTACTACATGTTTCTATAGCCATTCAGAGGAACCAAATGTAGAGAGAAACGTCTTTGTTAGAATGTGCCTGTCTTTCAGTATATCCAAAAGACCTTGCTGAGGGTTTTGCATAAAACCCTCTTCCTCCTTCCGATAAAGATGAGAATTGAGTCATGGTCCCCATATCTCTTTTTCTTTGTCTCTATACATGATTCTTCCCTCGAGCGTGTGAATGGATTCCAGACTCTGCAAATCAAACACAAAGCTATCAGCCCTGCTCTGTCTTCTCAACCATTCATCCCTAGGTAGAAGAGAAATCAATGGATAGCATAGGAGCTTCTAATCACCAGCAGAAGAGGGTCCCTGATGTTTTCCCAACTACAGTATCAGATACTCAACAATCAATGTATTGGGCACTCGAATGGAGTTTGGGCAGTTTTTATGTAAATGTTACATACACAGCATTAAGGAAGCTACTTTAAATCTGTAGTTGTCCAAGCTATAAGCTTGTCATAATTGAAAGTAGGTAAACTACAGTCAAGCTACCCTTTTGTAAAATAGTTACGTAGCTATACTACAAGTTGTTACTGATAAGTAACCAACTACACTGAAGCTACAATTAACAATATTTTTTACAGCATACATTAATCTTTGTTAATTTCAACATATGCAACTACATTTTTAAACTAAAAATGTGTATAAGTTAACACCACTCAATGCATTATGAACTAACATAAACTAACAATGAACAGTTGTATTTTCATTAATGAACATTAACCTAGATTAGTAAATGCTGTAATACAATATTGTTAGTTGTTAGTTCTTTATACCTAATGTATTTACTAATGTTAACAAAAAGTACCTTAATATAATTATTTGAATGTATCAAATTATGTAATCTGACAACATAAACTTTAATTTACTTTAGTTTAAAAGATCAAAGCAGTATTGGGCACAAAAAACAATGGATAGCATAAATCTTCAAAACATAACTTTAAAAACGACTAGTAAAACTAAAAATCTTAATATATATACTTTAACTAAAACATATGATAATCAGTAGTAGTAAACAATTAATTTCAATCCAAAAAAAATAAAAAATACTTCTGTTTGGCAATTAGATTCATTTGAGTTACTAAAATGATTGAATTTTAGTTACTTACTGTAAGTATATAAACGATTTGTTATTTTTAACCTATTCACTGAAATGAATTGTCTGATTGAACCGAGTCGCTAAAATGAATCAGATTTCTCAACGTGGGTTGACACAGATTCGGTTGATGTGTGCTATAATATTACATAATAACAAAATATGTAGCATTTTGTCAAGCTACACTTTTTTAAAAGTAGCTGAGTGACTATCACGTTACTGAAAAATGTAGTTAACTATTCCCCAGCACTGATACACAGTCAAGCCCAGCTTCTACCACTAATTTGTCACATCTGCTTTGAAGAGCTTCTCCTACATGTCCCGATCACTCATTTCCCATTTTCTCAGAGCTTTGGAGAGTTTTCAAAACCCCATTGGCACTATCACACTTACAGAATCACCAATCCTGAAGTGTGACCACCTTTAGAATTGGTGCTTTATTTCTCCAGAATGCCATTGGTAAACATCCCACAGTGGTGTAGACTTAGCACCACACGGCCTCAAGGTTTGCAGTAGCATGGCTTCTGTTTGCTATTTGTTTTCCTCATAAGAGTTTTAAATAACAGCCTAGTGCCAGCCACAACCCCACAGCAGTAAAGCAAGCTTTAGATGTGGTGGAGTGGCTCCTAAGAAAAGACAGATAGAATGTGTAACATTAAGGTTGTCCTACAGCACGTCAAATATAAGTGGAGTCATTAGGAATGGCGAAGGCATCACAGTCGGTCCCATCACACCAGGCAGCTGTCTCGACTGGGTGAAGCAAAAATGTAGGATGAATGAGAAACGAAAGGGAAAGGGAGAGTCAGCCATGACTGTAAAACACATTACAATATTCTGAATATGATACTCCAGAAAGCTGCATAACCTCTCCCTCTGACTTATGTATACCATAGCTCAAAGAGCTGGACATCTGATCTCTCATGGAATACTGTATTCTGCCTTTTGTCATAGGACTAAGCAAACTGCCACAACCATTTAGTGGTAATCCTAACCTTGAATTAATCCATCCAGTCTCATATCTCTTTGTTTAAATATCCTGTGCCATTTGTCTGAGCCAGTTCCATGCTCAGTGGCGCTGATTGGTAAAGTTTGACGTGCAAACAGAGACTCAAACCGGCAGCAGGTGCTGGCAGAGAGGCAGGAAGATGGTGAGCCATTTTGTTGTTTCAATTGAATGAGTCTCAGTCCAACATGTGAAGTCACATTTATATGAACGTGCTCAGTTACGGTCATGCAAAGACATAAACATACACAGACATATGCACACAAAGACACCCAGACAAGCAAACAAAGACATACGGAAATGAATACAAATCTGCATCCACACTCATACATGCACACACATATACAGTATACATGCCAAGTAGCAAAGAGACATGCACGTGTACAGCACACACCCGCCAAGCAGGGAGGAAAGCAGCCAGGTAGGAAGTTTTGCCAGTGCCAAGAATGTAATAAATCATCATACGCTGGGCTTGAGGTCTTGAGACTCAAGATTGAATGGATCTTGGAGCATCAGCCACCTAGTTAGATATGTAAATATCGCAGGATGGCGTAAAGAAATCCATCCACAATGCCTTCCATCTGTTCATATTGGCATATTGATTTTTAAAGCAGGGCTTGGAACATGGAAGAGCCCTCCGCTTTTCAAATCGGTGCTTTCATTTGTCAGAAATTACAATAGTTACACTGTGAAAACCCCTTCATATATCATTCTATCTTTACATGGTTTCATATGTCCTCTTTTACTAGAACAAGCTGAACGCAGCACCTTAGCATTGCTTAAAGGCAGAAATACGGCTTAAATTTTAGCAGCTTAAACAATTGATTTCAGCATTGTAGAGAATGCGGGAGGGAGAAAGAAAATGAGGGATTTGTGCTTACAGTTTTAAACATGGTTCAGTAGCTGTGGAGGTGAGTTGCCCGTGCCTGGTCTTCTGAGATGAATGAGAAATCCATAATCTGTCTGAGTGTTTTCATTAAGAAAGAGAGAGAGATGGGACGGCAGTGTTAATTACTGACAGTAAGGCAGTGCTAAGCTGCCACAGACATGTGCGATCAGAGCAGTTTTTAATTACAGCTGTCGTGAAGTGAGCCACGTTTACAGTAATAACATGATTATGATATAAATATTGCAGTGCGAGTGGAGGCACCATCTCACACTTGGTAATTTTTTATGCAATGACTGCAGTAATTAGTGTGGTAATCGTGTTGGCATGCTTGCTGATAAACAAACAAATTATTTTGGTATTACTGTGAGCTTCAGAGAGGCCTTTAATATAGTTATCTTTGGTGGAATTGAGAGTGTATGTGTGTTTATTTTGCAGAGAATACATCAAAGTATGGGTGAGTTTATATTGTTCAGAGGACAAAGAGAGTGGAAAGTAATTTTTCTGGGATGAAAGTGATATATATGGGTATGTGCTCATGTTTTACTTTAAAGCAAAGTAGTGAGGTGGTGTGTGTGTGCGCGTTTAAGTGTGTGACAACAAGAACGAGTGAGAGGGACTGGTGAAAATAGACTTGCTGGTAGTCTTGGTTATGTCTGACTGTCAGCAGGACGCCCAGCAGCACCGTGAGGTCACCCCTCGACTCCGCCGGCTCCACCACTCTATTTGGTTCCCATGATGCCCGCCGATTCCCTTTTCATCACCTGACCTAGCAAGGTGAAAGACCGACTTTAAGCACACACCCGCCAAGCAGGGAGGAAAGCAGCCAGGTAGGAAGTTTTGCCAGTGCCAAGAATGTAATAAATCATCATACGCTGGGCTTGAGGTCTTGAGACTCAAGATTGAATGGATCTTGGAGCATCAGCCACCTAGTTAGATATGTAAATATCGCAGGATGGCGTAAAGAAATCCATCCACAATGCCTTCCATCTGTTCATATTGGCATATTGATTTTTAAAGCAGGGCTTGGAACATGGAAGAGCCCTCCGCTTTTCAAATCGGTGCTTTCATTTGTCAGAAATTACAATAGTTACACTGTGAAAACCCCTTCATATATCATTCTATCTTTACATGGTTTCATATGTCCTCTTTTACTAGAACAAGCTGAACGCAGCACCTTAGCATTGCTTAAAGGCAGAAATACGGCTTAAATTTTAGCAGCTTAAACAATTGATTTCAGCATTGTAGAGAATGCGGGAGGGAGAAAGAAAATGAGGGATTTGTGCTTACAGTTTTAAACATGGTTCAGTAGCTGTGGAGGTGAGTTGCCCGTGCCTGGTCTTCTGAGATGAATGAGAAATCCATAATCTGTCTGAGTGTTTTCATTAAGAAAGAGAGAGAGATGGGACGGCAGTGTTAATTACTGACAGTAAGGCAGTGCTAAGCTGCCACAGACATGTGCGATCAGAGCAGTTTTTAATTACAGCTGTCGTGAAGTGAGCCACGTTTACAGTAATAACATGATTATGATATAAATATTGCAGTGCGAGTGGAGGCACCATCTCACACTTGGTAATTTTTTATGCAATGACTGCAGTAATTAGTGTGGTAATCGTGTTGGCATGCTTGCTGATAAACAAACAAATTATTTTGGTATTACTGTGAGCTTCAGAGAGGCCTTTAATATAGTTATCTTTGGTGGAATTGAGAGTGTATGTGTGTTTATTTTGCAGAGAATACATCAAAGTATGGGTGAGTTTATATTGTTCAGAGGACAAAGAGAGTGGAAAGTAATTTTTCTGGGATGAAAGTGATATATATGGGTATGTGCTCATGTTTTACTTTAAAGCAAAGTAGTGAGGTGGTGTGTGTGTGCGCGTTTAAGTGTGTGACAACAAGAACGAGTGAGAGGGACTGGTGAAAATAGACTTGCTGGTAGTCTTGGTTATGTCTGACTGTCAGCAGGACGCCCAGCAGCACCGTGAGGTCACCCCTCGACTCCGCCGGCTCCACCACTCTATTTGGTTCCCATGATGCCCGCCGATTCCCTTTTCATCACCTGACCTAGCAAGGTGAAAGACCGACTTTAAGGCCTCTGGGAGTTTAGATAAGACCCGCCTCTAAAAAATACCTCTCAACAGCCCAGAAATGCTCTTCTGTCCCGTGTGTTCCTAGCAACAAGGAAAAATCCTACGTCCAAACCTGGAAAACAGTTCTCAGCGTAAAGTAATTTTTTGTTCCATACTGAAAGTAATCCTGCACAAAGCAACCAAATTATTTGATGTTTAAAGAGTTTGTTGACCCAAGAATGAAAATTTTATGCATAAATTCTACATAGCAATTTTTGAATCTTTAAATGAGTGCAGATTTGACTGTTGCAGTCACTACAGTGGAGGGAGATGAAGATCATTGAACAAAGAATTAAATTTGGATCTATTCCTCACAAAGTGCTTTCATATGGCTTCCAAAGAGTTAGATAATAGCGCACAAATATAATGAATTATTTTGTGATTGTTTTATAGTGCTATTAGTGTATTTTATGGTCTTTTTTAGCATCAGCACATTCTGAAAACTCCTTTTGTGTCTCACTGTAAACAATATATATATATATATATATATATATATATATATATATATATATATATATATATATATATATATTATAAATTAATGATTAAACGATTAAATAATTGTTATTTATTTTAACATTTAAAAGTTTAGTCTTGGTTTAAGAGATGAATACGTCACCAGAAATCCCACAGAACAGAATAAAACTGTTATAATGCCAACTAGGTCTATGTGTCAGTTGCGTCAAACAAATAATTATAATTTTCTTTATTTATCACACATTATACATTTGCACATATACAGTGAAATTCTTCTTTTTCACATATCCCAGCTAGGCTGGGGTCAGAGTGCAGGGTCAGCCATGATACAGTGCCCCTGGAGCAGATAGGGTCAAGGGCCTTGCTCAAGGGCGTAACAGTGGCATCTTGGCGGTGCTGGGGCTTGAACCCCCGACCTTCTGATCAGTAACCCAGAGCCTTAACCGCAGAGCCACCACTGCCCAAATGTGATGGCATTTAATATTTAATTAATCTAACTGATTGTAAATATAATAAAATCAACCTATTAATTCCAGGAATTAAAAAAATAATGGATTTATTAAGGATTTGTAAACATTTGCACGGCCTTTAATTGTTCATATGTAAAATAATTGTTTTAGATGCTGTCAATACTTTGAAATTGTACGTTTCAGTGTCTATGCAAATGTAAGCAAATGTAATGTTCATGTGCTAGAACCACATTTAACGTAAGAATACATACGAATACTCATAAGATCAGGTTGGTTCCACTGAAGAAAAAAGTTATGGGGGTTTGGAATGACATAAAGGTGAGTAAATGTTGGCAGAAATACAAATTTTGGTAAGACTCGCTGAATATTAGTCCTGCTCCAGAATAATTTTGTCAAGGAAATTTCCATTACCCATCGGCGTATCTACACAGCTAACAATAAATAACACAAACCAGAGTCGAAACAACAGCGAAAACAGGCAACTCTGCTATACACTGTAAGCTTATACATAGAAAAGCTCAAAAGTTCCGGAGGAAAATAGAACAGGACTTGTGTGATTTAAAGCGTCTCCAACTCCAAAGTATGACTGATGTCTCTTGCATCGTCTTTATTCCCCACCACAGCAATTTACTGGAGGAATGCAGTTCCTTCTGCTTGGACTTTAAATTCCACTGTTTCTTATGTGCTCTTTCCCTTCGGCTCTGTCTTAAAGTTCGGTTTCCATTTAATTGCTATAGTGGCTATCCTTCTCAGCGTGCCTTTTCCGAAACATGACTCTTTCTACAGTCCATTTGTTTCCCTCCACCTTTCCTTACCTCTACTTCGCTCCAATTAACTCCCATTTGCCAGAGTCCATTAAAATTCTTTAGTCCAATTTTGGGTGAACAGTCTACAGTGAAAGACTTTCTTTGCTTACTCCAGGCACTGGGGCATATTGCTAAGGAGTTAAAGGCTTGGCTTTATTTCATAAATTGTTGTTAACCTTTTTGTCTCCATCTATACTTTTTTATTTTTTTATATTACCATATTTTTTGGATATAATACTACAGTATTACCCTGCCATTTGGACACTACATTATAAAAAGTACCATGATATTGGTGTTTCATTGGCTATCACTGACTTTGCTCACAATTGCTGCCCAGTGGGTACACCTATATTGCTGGCACAAATTGGAAAGCATCACTTTATATTTTAAACATCATACTTGTGCACAAACATCTAATAAACATCTTAAATTTTATGAGTTGCATACATTCTAAAAAATAAATGTAGTGAAAAAGTCTTGAATGACATCTTCCAATATATGCTATCAGGCTTATCAGCATAAGTGCTAAAATAGCCTTTGCTAAAGGTGAGAAACACAATTTGCTATATATAGCAAGTAAATAGAGATTGTGGTCTGTCAAGAAAAAAAAAAAAAGAAAGAAAAAAAAAACATACACCACATTAAAATCTTTTGAACCTCAATGGTTCTTATTGTGTCTCGTGACCAAACTTCATGACGTCATGTAGCAAGAACCAAAGACGTTTGATCAACTTAAAGGAATATTCTGGGTTCAATGCAAGTTAAGCTCAATCAAAAGCATTTGTGGCATAATGTTGATTTCCACAAAAACTTTCTTTAAAAAAAGAAAAAATCGAGGATACAGTGAGGCACTTACAATGGAAGTGAATGGGGGCCATTTTGTAATGTCAACAAACTCTAAAACCCTAAAATGACTGTAAAAATGGTGATTTAAATGACTTTGCTGCTCAAATATTACACAAGTTTTAACAGAATAATTAATGCAAGTGCTTTTACAAAATTATAAGCTTCAAATTTCTGTTTAAACCCTCCAAACATTGGCTATGTTCACTTTCATTGTCCCCATTCACTTCCATTGTAAGTGCCTCACTATAACCCAGATTTTTGCTTTTTTAAAGAAAACATTATGCCACAAATTCTGTCAATTTAGCTTAACTTGTATTAAATGTGGAACATTCCTTTAAGGCCTAGCTATACTCACGGAGAAGTTCTTCTTCGTTCTTCGCTCAGAGCCAAAAAGAAGTTAAAAAAAGCTGTGCAATGGGATACTGTTTGAGAACATTTAGGCACAATTACATAAAGAGCAACTAGACTACATGTAAAACATCAACTAATACGGCATTAAAATATGTTATTATTGACTATATGCCTCATTCTATGAGTAGAATTCACACAAGATCAGAAGCTATTTTAACCACTCGATGATGATTTTAAGTAATATGTATGCTGTCGATAATGTGTTATGTGTCATAATGTGTTACATTCTGCATTCAAGGCGCTAATGTGCTAACAAGCTATACGCTGCTGTAATATTCGCTGGTTACACTCTGTTATTGTAATTAATGATGACACTGATACTATTGCAAAGATAGGTGTATAAAAGAGTGTTAATGGCCAGAATACAGACAAAAGTATGATAAGTGAGGCATATATCACTTTAGGCAGAATGGATGTACGAATGGATTTCCACTACAGACGGCACATGAATGAAGCAGCATATCAAACAACAGAGTGAATAGGCACTTAAGAGTATTTGAGTAGATTTCATACTTTTTGCAGATTTATTAAACAAAACAAAAATCACATATCTCTACAAAATGTCTCTTCACGAACGATCATAGAGATGCAGGTTAGTCTGCACCAGCTCGCTAATAACTCTACACGCCGGCACCAATGGCAGAAAGAAGCCGGTGCAAAGTTTTCTTGAAATTTCGCGCTGGAGAGCTGTTCCGAACCACTGAGATGAACTCAAAAACACCTTCATTTTGACCAGAATTTGATCGAAATGACGTCACAGCTGTTCGTTCTTCTATTTCGTATGAAGTATGCCGGGGCATCTAGCTGTCTTATTTGATTTACAGAGTTTATTAATGATTTGATTTGAGAGTGAATAGCAACTTAAATTTCATTCTGTTCATCACACAAATGTTTTGCATGGCTTCCAAAGACATTAAAATAAAATGTATGAGTCCCACCGATTATTTATTATGTTTTTTTGTTTTGTTTTATGACAAACCGGAGTCACCATTGACTTGCATTATATGGCAAATAAACTCACAGACTTAAAAAATTAAATAATGAGTAAATAACAGTGAGTAAATAATGACAGAATTTCCATTGTAGGTTAAATTATTCCTTTTAGTTAATCCATCAAAGTTTGGGCACAAAGTGGCATTTTAAGGGTTGTTTCAGGGCTCAAGGGTTCTTGAGTGAATTAAATAAACCAGATTGAGGCTATTTGTAATAGATTAGAATGCTAAATGTTCTCTGCTACACCAGAGTGTTTGCACTCTCCCTACGTACTCTTGAAGTCAAATATTTAACTTTTTCCCTGTTGTTACACATCTTTCTTCCGAGTATACACGCACACACACACACACACACACACACACACACACACACACACACACACACACAGTGCATTCATCCCCGCTGGCTAAAAGACTGTACTTTAATACTCATCTGTCTTGCTTGTTTGAATTGTGCCGATGATGAATGATATTTATTCAGCTCTGGACCTTGAGGTAGCCACATTTTAGCAGCCATTAATAATGTCGATGGCATGCCCTGGCCACAGTGGGGCTTGTAATCTGCGGATGGGTGTGGGGAAATGTGGTCTGGGGGTCAGTACGTTTTCCAATGCTTACTTCCAATCCGCACTCCGGTCTGACACCTTGATCTCCCTTTGGACGGAGGCTACTACGGAGTTAAAGAGGGGTGAAAGAGAGAAAGAGGGAGAGAAGAGGATCACTGTGGGGTTGTTTTGTTCTGGACAAAGTGTGTTTAAAGCTTTACCTGCTACCAAAGGGTGGATACAAGGGGTATTCAGCTGTCCTCCCACTCCCTGTCCTGGCTCTTCCTGATGGGAGGGGGGTAACAAAGAACTGCCTCCCCCCTGCGGTTTTCTTCAGAGTATGTGGGAGTACCTGTGAGAGGCAAGGCCTGGCTCAGCATGAATCTGTGCTCTCAGATCTACACACAATTTTCCACAGTTGTGTCATGACATCTGAGTAAATACCTCCATATGGAGGCCTAAACACAGTCACACACATATAAACAACTCAAACAAACACCCGACCAGAGAGTGCAGAGTCATATAGAATGCACTTGCTAAATTAAAAGCATAAAGTACACTGTTGCCACTAGACTGTTGTGTGTTGAGCCAAAACATACACATATGCACACAAACGCAGGCGTGGTCTAAGTCCCATATTTCTAGGCAGACCATGAACCACTTCCATCTCGACTGGAGCTGGCAAGCAGTCGAAAAATCAGAATGTGGTCTGAGGGGAACACACAAACCACAGTACTTCAGATCCAAAATAAACTCAAATGTGTTTAAACACACACACACACACACACACACACACACACACACACAAATGGACATAGAATCACAGAGAAAAATTACACTTTTACAGACCTTGACTACACTATATTTAATCAGTGTTTTTGTCTTGTTTTCCAATAAAAATACCTATCCATACTTAAAATAAGATAAACTGTATTAGGTAAATCATCTGCAATGTGACATATTATACTCAATATAAAACTATTTAAACATTTTTTGAATTTTTATATCATTATTATACAGAATATGCTGTTTATATGGCATATATATCATTTTACATTGAATGTCTATATGGAATATTTCTGTTTTTAAAGATTATATAAAAAAGTTAATATATGAAAAATAGGAATATACATTTTAACCTAAAATCTTAAATACATACATTTAAACCTAAAAAGTTGAAAAAAGAAAAAGTTATATATATATATATATATATATATATATATATATATATATATATATATATATATATATATATATATTCCACATTTCTCTCCTTCTTTTTTTTTTTTTTTTTTTTTTGCCAGATTTTTTGTTTTGTTTCAAAGGAATATTCCAGGTTCAACACAAGTTGCTCAAGTCATCCCTCCATTTCTTTAAAAAAAGTACAAATGTGGGTTACGGTGAGGCACTTACAATGGAAGTGAATGGGGGCCAATCAGTAAATGTTAAAATACTCACTATTTCAAAAGTATTGCCACAAGAAATAAACTGTGTGTTAACATGATTTTAGTGTGATAAAATCGCTTACTAATCTTTTCTGTGTAAAGTTATTTCCAATCTTACAACATCGTGGCCATAACAACGTAAAATTACTGTAAAAAATGACGATTTAAAAATTCGTACAGCTCAAATAATACACAAAGTTTGAAGAATGAAAGTAAGTGCTTTCATAACATTATAAGCTTTATATTTCTGCCTTTAAAACCTTCAAAAACTGGACCCATTCACTTCCATTGCAAGTGCCTCACTGTAACCTTGATTTTGGCTTTTTTAATGAAAGGGGGGACTAGTCGAAATAATTTTTTTTGGTAATTAACATTTTGTCACAAATGCTGTCGACTGAGTTTAACTTGTATTGAACCCGGAATATTTCTTAAGCATAAGCTTCATTATTTTGTATTAACATTTGTATTTGTATTTTTATTAACATTTTTAATTTTAATTTTCTGTGACTTTTTTATTTTATTGATTTATATTTCTATTAACCCATTAACATTTAATTGTATTTTTTTCTAACAGCCATTTTTGCCGAGTTTTACATACACACAGAAACACATTTTTGTTCTTTCTGTTGTACTTATAATGTTAACAAGACCTTAAAGTGGTCTTCTGTGCAGACTGAGTGAAATTGTCATGTTTCTGAGCTCAAAGATGACATTTCAGTCTCTCATTAGCACGTTTCTCTCCAAACCATTAATCCACTGTAATCTCTCATTTCATTTCAGATGATTGTCATGCGCCCTTGTATACAGGGTGGTCTCTTAGTGCTGTCATCATTCATGACAATGACTTTACATCTGCGCTGAGCAAACATAAATTACGACTAGATTACAATCCCTATTCAAACCCTGCGTAATCTCAGGGTAATCAGCATCAGGCTACTGCTTAGTCCATCCATCGCAAATCATTAGGCTTTAGGGTTTTTGGTTCGGTGCTTGTACAGAGGATGACCCATTGACAAACAGACAGATTGCATAGCAACTGCACCTCATCAATGTCATTTCCTGTCCTGTATGGAAGGTTTTTACTGTCCTATAGATTTAGCACCAGTACAATCTTTGAGAAATACAAACACACCCGAGTGAATCTCACAAAACCTGTCAAGATCATGTCTGGCTTATATTTCAATTAAAAGAAATAAAAACTATTTTTATTTTGCATAAAGAAATGAAACCTTTTTTAGGACTGTAATTTATTTTATTTTTTATTTTTTATTTTTTTTATTTTTTTGCATTGTGAAACCATTTTCATGACTAACCTTCAGAGAATCAATGTAGCAAAACTGCAACAATTGCCTAAAGCAATTAAATAATGTAACATTTTTAATAAATATGAGTAAAATAAATTTTCACAGAAACATATTCAAAATTTGAGTGTTCCAGCAATTCATGCCACAATGTCACTGTCTACTGACACAATTTTTGACTGTTTTGAATCATATATATATATATATATATATATATATATATATATATATATATATACATATACTGCATGTATACATATGGACGTCCCAATCAAATCCGATACCACACTCATGTACTTGTACTCCTGCTCATAAAAATGCTCCGATACCAAAAACTGATTCCATCTGACGTACAAATGTTATTACGTAAAATTTCAGCTCACAAATTAAAATCACATGTCCTAAGGAGATTATTTAACCGCAAAAGCTGCGTTTTAATGAGATAAATATATAGTTTGCATGTGCAGTGCGCTTCAAATGTGAGCGCTAATGTGTGGAGAGGAGACAGTTTTGTGCCGGCTGCACGTACCTTTTAAAGTTCCTCCTTGGCTTATACAGGGAAAACACCGTCATGGGCATCGAGCGCTCTGTTGGTAACAGATGACAGCAGGCAGAGCACTCATTCACTTTGTAGCGCAAGGCATACAGAGTACAGAGTACATACTTCATTAAATGCAGTTTAATAATCACTTTGAGTCACGTAGCAACCGGGTTTTCCGGACTGAAAAGCTATCATTGTAAAACAGAAACACTTAAAAAAAAAATTACATTTAAATGAAAAAAGGTATGACAGAAATATATCACTACTGTAAAGTTATGTAATATTCACTGTATTACTACTATAACTAATAATAAATAAATAGTAATTATATTATATTTGAGCGATATATCACATTTGTGATGCTCGTTATGCAGCACTTTATTTGACAAGATTGTGCTGTGAGGTTCTGTATATAAGCACTTAATTTGATAAAAAATAATACAATATTATGTTGAAAATTAATTTTAATATTTTCATTTGTTTAAAGTTTTAATGAATTAATTTATTTAAACACCATTTTGATGATTTAAATTTAAATAAACTGTTGATATGGAGTTCAGGAAAACTAAAACAAAAAATGAGGTATCGGACTCGGTATTGCCGAGTACCAAAAATTAAGTATCGGTACTTGTACTTGTTCTAAAAAAATAAAAATAATAATAAATAAATAAAATGGTATCGGGACATCCCTGATATATCTGTATTTTTGTGGGCTTTAGTGGTCAACATTTTTTTAATATTCCAAATATTTTTTGACCTAGAGAGTGAGCAGCTCTGAGATGAACTTACTGATGTTTCAAAAAAGAAAATCTCAATGCTTGGGTGTTCATTTTCCCATTACCGTGATGCAAAATCCCCATAAAAGTCACTATAGTTTAAAACAGTTAGGCCTATATATTATTTACTTTATTGCTAAAAAAAATTGTATGACAGTATTTTTTTTATTGAAATACTGTAAACATTTACTGTATTACAGCAATGAGAATCACCATTGAGAATAATAGGAATTGCAAAAAAATAAATAAAAAAATGCAAGCACATTACGATAATGCAGTTTTGGTTGCTTAATTGTCATGAAAACTTCTTAAAAAAAAAAAAAAAAAATCTTAAAATTGAGGTACTTACAAATGTAATTTTTTCAGATTTGTTATTTATTTTTGGCTTGAATTTGTTTTATTTATCTGTATATTGAAATCAATATATAGATTAGGCTGAAATATGATCTGTACCTGTTTTTGTGAGATCCATTCAGCCACTGCTGACTGCTAGTTAATGTACAGGCTTTCATATAGCCTATAAACACACTTCAGTCTGCTAACACACCAGAGACACATCCTCTATTTACAGACTGAAGGACTCTCTGTCTGTCTCTCTCTGTCTCTTCCTCTGAGCTTCAATGACACAAACACAAGATAGAGTGGCATCAAAAAATATACATTCTGGCATGGTCTTTTATACACAAACAGCTTCTTTCCTGCATACATAAGCAATACACATACTGTATATGTACACACACAGCAACCCAACTGTGGACACACATACACACAGACTGGAGCTGCCGCCTACACTGTGTGCTGAAAGGGGGAGGAAGTGACAGTTAGCTGTGGAATTCCTGCTGTGTGTCTCTCACTTAGCATGCATTTTTTGTTTCTCTGACATACACACACAATGACAAAAACCCATGGACTCTCACAGTGACAGGACCCTCAGAAGTTTCCAGCATGTATTCTGGAGAAGAAAAAAAAAAAAAGACACTGCGATGTAGTCTTCACTCCGTGGAGTATATGGGCACTGTTTCAGTGGGTTAATGTACATCGGTTGTAAATTTAGTCAAACATAAAGTCAAAGCATTTTCAAATATAGCCCTTGAGTTTTGAGTAATAAAACACAAAGATAGCCTGTGAAATATGTAAACGACCCCTTTGGCAGTATGTCTAATTTATGGATTTTATAATTGCACATGAATATACACCAGGGATATGATAATGAATGGCATTAACCTCTGATGCACTAATTTGGAGGATGATATTGAACAATCACATAATTGCTTGGCCCCTCTGACCATCTCCCAAACCATTGCTCATTTTTCTGGAATTTTGGACAGGATGCCCCATTTGTCCTCCTCCTCACACAAACATAAGCAAAGGGTGTATTTGTGTAAGCGTGCATGTGTTTCTGTGTGTTTCAGTGTGTGTGATTGTCTACCAAACTTTAGCTTTAAGTCTTTTTTAATTTATTTTCTACCTTCATGCTTTGTGCCTCGTCTGAGTTATGTGTGTGACCTCACATATTAAAATATGCACCAAATATAATTTACTGTTGCAGCACACTGAAGAATCAACTGTTTTGGCCACGCTACTTAAAAAATGTGTCTAGATAAACTTCTAACTTATATACAGAAAAACATAACCAAGCTGAAAGCTACCATTTAGAGAAAGTAGCTACACTACAAACTACATGACATACTAAAAACGCAACTTCATTTATTTTTTATAAATATGAAATACTGAAACTAGTCAGTTGTAATGTGACCTAACATCCAAGTGTTATGCTATGTTATGTACAGTATCTCCTAAAGAAGGTAAACATATGACATGACACAGCAATAGTTCAAGTTTCTCTAAATTTCCTTTCAGAAATGTAGCATAGGCCTACTGTGTCGGTACCATGGTACATTGATGGTATCAGATACAGTACTTTGATATATACCATGCTACTGAATGATTACCATATTCATGTACCATGTATTTACATGTACTTCAAAGAATAGCATGGGACATGTCCATCTTTTTTATTTCAAATGTTATATGTATGCATATCGTGTTTTGAAATTATGCATATCGTGTTTTCTGAATGGAACATGTCTTTCTCTGCAGTACAGAGTCATTCACAAGCTGTATATGCACGTGATGAACTTAAGAACTTCTTCATTTTTGGCAAACAACAGGATGCATTTGCAGGTTTTGTTTGAATGGATTGTAGATAAATATCCACCTAATCCAGCGCTTTGTTTGTTCTTTATGTTCTCTGTGTTGACTTGATTGCTGACATCAGAGAATCTATAATGTTATTGCGTGATAGACCATTAGACCATAGACCAGGGTTCCCCAATTAGTTTCATCAAGGGCTAAATTCTGTCAAGAACACAAAGCCAAGGGCCACCACTCTCGATGTTATGACAGTGTTTGTGCTACTATTATTATTATTATTGTTGTTGTTGTTGTTTTTATTCTTTTTGTTGATAAAAGAGTGACAACATAAATATTCAGATTTTTTATCGGTTCTTTTTCTCAGTATTAGTAGCCTGTAGTTTTTTTTTTATTTATTCAAATAATTATGAACATTTTGCTTGTATACAGATACACAAAACTACACAACTTTGGCTGTTGAAAAAAACAAAACAAAAAATTTTAATGAACAATCTGGATCTCCACGTCCTCCATGCGAGTCAACTGTTCTTGCTCATCTCCAAATGGGATCTCCTCCCTGCACTTTCCCTAATTGCTGATTAAATTATTATACCTATTAGCTTTTGTTACAGCTTAAAGCCCTAAGTATACTCCATTTTTGATGCAAACACTGAGTGTCTGCGTACAGCTGAACGCTCACCTTTCAAAGTAGCCTACAAATTCACCTGACTGTGCGCATAGAGAGGCGTTTGGCGCATGCACGCTACGACTGAGATATAGGACTATTTCTCTTCAGGAGTTTAGACACAAAGATGTCTTTACATTCCTTCAGACTCGTTATACAAATGCAAGTACGTCCTGACCTGCTCACACACACATTCATGATGTGCACATCCACTGTTGTTGTTTCCAACTTCGTCTCCTGTTGTTTTACCGGAGATTACATCTTTTAGCGCTTCTTCATGAAAGTGAGCGCTCAACAGTGAGTGTTTCCACCTTGTGGACCCTCTATTTAGTGCAAATAAATCCACACGCATACCCATTCTGCGCATTCAAAGACGCGTGGTTAGAAAAATCGGGCTGTGTGCGTTATATCTTTAAAGTATCCTTTATTTATTAAAGTTTAAATAATAGGGAAGCGGGTTATGAAATAAACTCAGAAACTGGCATTTCTCTGTGTGGTCAGTGGCGCGTCTATGATTTGAGTGAAGTGACCAAGGAAGAGATTAAATCCTCTCCCGGCCGATGCACACTCTGGCACTGGGACGCTCGTCACTCGCGAGCATTTGCTGCAGCTAGATTATAACATGATGGCTTGCGACATAGTGAATCATAATATATGTGTCATGTTCACTGTGTGTATCTTATCATGAAGAAAATCAGCGCTACGCAGCTCTATTAAGAAGAGAACGTTTGTTAAATTTGGATTGAAGTGAACATAAAGGTGAGAGTCTTAGCCCATTATACACTGGAGCAAAATACATTTTTGATTAGTCTTTTTTGGCTTGTTTTCCAAAATAATATCTAAAACTAATTTAAAACAACATACATTTACTTTAGGAGCTATACTGCAGAAGAAAAAAATTGTCATCAGAGAATGTTGCATACAATATTTAATCAGGGCTCCACATTAATGCTTGTCCAGGACAAGTGGATTTTTTAAGGGGCAGGTGAAAGAGAATTTTACTTAAGCAGACTGATTAAAATGTCAATAATCAAAAACATAACTGGCTATATTTGTGATGGCCTAGGCCTGTGTCACTTAATATAAAGTTCATATTCTTATTCTGCTGTTGAAAGTAATCCAGACTGCATAGTTTTATAATTCTCTGGCGATCTAGTAACAGCAGCGCCCTGTTTGATTGACAGGCGGTGTATGTGTGTGTGCTGAACATGCGCGTGTTCCGAAAATGCTTGTGCTAATGCGCGCCTGAACGGTCAAATACATTTCAAACTTCTTCCAAGCTGCCCGTCTTGCAGAGGTATTCATGTAAACACAGAGAGAGGTGTCTAAAGTGAATTTAAACAGCGGAGAAAAGTGGATTTGTATTAAAATGTCAGACTTGTTAATATAAATGTAAGATAATAGACCTGCTGCTGTCTAGTGTAGTGTGTCATTATAATAATCAAACAACCAGAACAAGAAAACGAGAAAACACTGCTCTTGACTGTGTAACTTTAGTAGCTTTAAAAATTATTAATGTATTATAATCATACAGTGAAGACCAGTAGTAGTTTTATGTTGCATTTCATTCTGAATGTTTACTTGAATGCTTGATACTGCTGTTAAAAACTTTTAAAGCTGTTAAAAAAGCACTGAATTTTCTTCATTTGTATTTTTTAATTTTTTTTATTTTTTTTTATTCATTGCTGTTTTTTATTGTTATTTTATTACTGACTGTTTACTAGTCTTGAATAATTACTTAAGCACTTGAAACCATTCTTCCATAATTAATAAATTAGTCAGTGTTATTATTTGTTGTGGTATTGAAGCTGGTATTGAGAATCGTCAAATTTCACTACCGACTACTGAAATTTTGGTATTGTGATAATGTATAGCCTATATTGTACATGGTAGATCTTGCTGCAATAACATGATGAAAAAGTAGATCTCACTGCATAGATGTGTGATCACCCCTGCTGTAAATGATGGTGATGGAGGCTTTCCTTTATTTGACTACCATACGTAACATAATTACCATAAGACAATAGCCTCCTCCCCTACCCAATGCAGTTTACATTTCAAGTTCAAATGTTAAAAAGACAAGTTTTATAAAAGTTCAATAAATGTATGATGTTTCCAAAGTCAATGAGTAATAGTGTTAAATAATCATGATCTCAGTATTGACCAAAATAATCATGATTATGATTTTTGCCATAATCGAGCAGCCCTATAGTTATATAATTATATTCATTATTCATAATGTATTATTTTCTCTAGCGATATTAATGATTTTATTAGTGTGAATATGTACAAATACCTATTTTGTATGTTCATATGGCATTGAATGAATAATAATAATAAAAAAGACAATTTCTGCATTTCCATTGGCCGTTTAGAAAATGTTCATAGACTCTCTTCAAGGAGCCCTATTTTAAAAAGACAAATAAGACAACTTTACAGCTCAAGCAACAAACTTGTTTTAAGTGCGTTTTAAGTCTGTTTTTCACAAACTGACGGACGAGTTGAAATTATTTTCTGTGGTAATCGACAGCATGTCAATGATGCTGTCCTTAGATCTTAAGTTGTAAATAACCCAGAATGTTCATTTAAAATGCAGAAGTCTGCAACTTCAGACTGGCCTGACTTAAGATATCTGATCTGTTTGCTTTCAGTTGTAAGGTTTCAAGTGCTTTCCACATTCTCTGAAGGCCAGAGGATTGTGATCCATCTTCTCTAAAAATGTCTAATGCTTCTTCCATTCTACATAAAGGAGATATCAACATATAGAATTGAGGATATACTGTACAGTCTTACATGTAAATATACACATGCAAAGACACTTCAGCAAAGACATCAGACTAGATTTATACCAAGCTAGCTTACACACATACTCACATATCCATAAAGACACACAATGCCATAAAGTGTTTGCATTAAATTTCCATATATCATGATGATAAATAACCCCATAAAATTCTAATAATGTCCGAATGATTCATTTAGAAGGGTTTGTACATTATGTAACTGCTAACACACACACACACACACACACACACACACACACACACACACACACACACATGTTAGTGCAGCTATCATTATGAGGACTCTCCACAGACATAATGATTTTTATACTGTACGAACTATAGATTCTATACCCTAACCCTACCCCTAAACCTAACCCTCACAAAAAACTTTTTTTTGTTGCATTTTTACATTTTCAATAAAACATCGTTTATTATGTTTTTTAAGCGATTTGAATTATGAGGACACTAGAAATGTCCTCATAAACCACATTTATAGCATAATACCCTTGTAATTACCAGTTTGTAACCTAAAAAAAAAGTCCTTGTAAACCACTTCAACCTGCCCACACACACACAAACACACACACTTTTATCTAAACTTGTTTTTATATCATTGTGGGGACTCTCCATAGACTTCCATGCATTGTATTGATTTTATACAGATCTAATGATAATTTCTATCCCCTAACCCTACCCCTACACCTAAACCTAACCCTCACAGAAACCTTTTTGCATTTTTACATTTTCAAAAAAACATAGATTACTATGCTTTTACTAAGCCATTTCCCTCGTGGGGACCGCTGGCTGGGCCCCACACTGTAGGTGATCTCAGGTTTTACTATCTTTTTGGGGACATTTGGTCCCCACAATGTAGCATAAACATGTATATGTGCCGCTGCTACTGTAGAGTTGCTTAGGCAAACACTTCAGTGATCTGTGCAGCATGCTAACATTTGCACAACACAGTCCTCCTGTGCAACAGAAAACAAACACACGCTGCTGCCCCGGTGGAGCACGGGCCAGAGCGGCACAATAAATCAAAGTGCCAGCTTTGACACACATACAGAATCTGCAAGCAGAATGCATCTTGACAAGAGCCTTCCCAGCGTGGGTGCTTTGTGTTTTGGTGTTGGGAGCTGAGGAGTAACACAGATAACAGATGGATTTATGACAGGGCTTAGGCAGGGATTAGGGCACCTCAGCCCTAGATGATTGCACAGCTTATCATGTCACCTTTAGCTTTATCACAGACATGCGCTTCTACAAAGACAAGAAGAGAGAAAGAGAGAGGGTGAGAGAGAACGGCAGAACAAGAAAGAAAGAGACTATGTTTGGAATAGAACACAAGCTTACTGCCATGCTTTTCAGAAGATGTATGTATGTATGTATATTGATTCACATACACACAATTAGGAGTTCCTGTAACTCAACTGGTTGAGGCATGGTGCTAGCAACATCAAGATCATGGGTTCGTTTCCCAAGGAACATACAAACTGATAAAAATTTAAACATTGGATGCACTGTAAGTTGCTTTGGATAAAAGCATTTGCCAAATGTTTAAATGTACAATGGAATGAGAGATGAGACAATGAAATTGAAAGAGAAAGTATAAATAAAAGAAACAGAAAAAAGAAAAGGCAAAATATATATATATATATATGATAATATAAATACAAATCTAAGTAAGGAGACAAGAGAATTGAATTGCCTGAGGAAAAGCCCTAGTAAACAACTAAATTGCTAATTGAATAAATTGCTCGTAGGTTGTCCAGTAGAGAGTTCCAAACTTGGGACCATATATAGACCAAGAGTAGTATCAAAGTATTAAGTAGTAGTAGTATTATTGTCACATGATCTCACATTTTTAATTCAGCGAGTGGTGTTCAGTTATCATCTCAAGGAAAAAAAAAATGACTGTTTTGTATTTTTAATTTAATTTTGCATAAAATTGTCTTTTGGCAGTCCAGTCAAATAAGTCAAGAAAGAAATCATTGTTAATATTGCTTATAGATTATTTGCTAGAAATGGAAGGTGTGCTCTGCTCGTTTACTGCACATTTTGGCAAATGTAGTAGGTCATCGGGGTATTCCATGCATACCAAAAATTCCCATACTGTGCAATATATACATAATGCATGCTGCAAGTAGTAGTGTAGTAGTGTGACATTTCAAACAAACCCATAGAGAGAGAGCAAGAATAATCTTGTTTCAGTTACACCACGATTTCAGTCAGACTAAAGCAATGATTTAATAATTAAAAAATTATTTAATAATTTTAAAAATGTTATGTAAGCGCTTTAGTCCGAATCGTACCAGTTTTTTTGTGAAATTGAACTAACAGACTTAGATAAGGCGATTGTAGCTCAGCTCCATCCAGCATATATACACATTAATCGGACCACAATTGGCCTCTGCGTTATGTGCACGCTCAAACAGAGACAAACAGAGGTGCAAGCGACGTGTATTTAACCCAGAAGTCAAACACAACACAAACCAGAGAAGAAAAGCAACGCAACGCAAATGTCCCTGCATTTCAAACAAGATATATCATCCTCCTAAGGGCACTTTGTGTCAGGAATAAGAAAGGCTCAGGACCCGAACGCAGTTTAAAAATAAATGAATTTATTAATACAAACAAAAGGGTAAAAATCAAACTAAAACTCCCACAAGAGGGAAAAACAAACATAAACATCCCGTAGGGGAAAAACAACAAAGGAAGTAATCCAGGCTGGGGAAGACGGTAAACGGGGCACAGGACCGACCGACCAGACTGAACAAGAACAAGGTAGGGGAACAGGACAGACATGTAATGTGACCAAAAACACATATAGGACCGACTAGATCACAAGATGAACTGCCACTGGAAAGAACACACGAGGAGACAAAAACAGGAAGAGAAATCAAACAACACACACTGAAGAGCGCATGGCAGGGAATACAACCGAAACTGTGCACTCCCACAAAGACAGACACTTTGAAGGGAAAACAATCATGCTGTGAGATCGCTTCAAACTGAATTTCCAGTAAAAATGACTTAAAAGGTGAGTTCCAAATAAATGTTATTTTTGAGCCCCACACCTTTCAGCCCTCCAAAGCTCTCACAGTGATTGGTAAAGTCTTCAAAGGGAATAGGGATTAATAGCATAGGGATTGGCATAGGGATGATCACTTCTGAATGGAACACTCCTTGTATCATGGTGAACGCTAGAAATGTTCATTAGTAGTCTGTAAGCCATACACACATTTGACACATTGATGTGCCTCTAATTATTATTCTTCTGCCCATTGACTAATCCCCTTATCTGTTTGCCATAGTAACGCCCATATCACCCAACATCCATCTTTGCAGTAGCATCAAATACCTTTCTTTAAAAACAAGCTTAAACATATTTTTTATGTAGTCATACGTGGCCACACGTATTAGTGTGGACATGGCCACACTAATACATTTTCATTTGAAAATGCATCTTTTTTGTTACGTTTTTGGCCTTCCGTCCTAACTGAGACAACGTTTTTGATAGTGAAAACTGAGCTTTTTGAAAACACTCTCCCAAGTGAATAAATTTGAAAAAGCTGTCTTCGCATTGTAGTGTGGACAGGGAAAATGGAGATATCTGAAAATGATGACGTATTTGTTGTCATGTGACGCAGTCATGTGATCCATTCAACCCAAAACAATCAAGATGGAGGCCCATGTTGTAGCACCATTATTGTGCCTGCTATTACTTTGATAGCATTGTTAAAGAAAAATGTTACTTTGATTTTTTCACGTGCAGTGAGGGGATTTAAGAGTTTCATGATTTGTGTGGACGAGCAACTTTTGGAAAACACTTGAAAATGCCGTTTTCAAATTTGTGGACGTAGCTTACGTGAACGATTTTACAAATTCCATCATAAAATACAATAAAAGACGGTAACAGGTGCATAATATGGCCAAGGTTAGCATGCTAGCATTATCATGCTAGCATTCCTCAGCTGACATCCGTCTTTCAGCTTTTCGATCACACATGGTGTCATGTATACTTGGACAGAGAGATGAAGACCCACGGCAGCTTGATTATAACTGCCCATGTAAACATACTCACTCAGTCTGTGTTTCCTTTTCACTGCAAATGAAGGACTGCAAAGGTCTTACAGGCTCTGATGTCTCTGAAAGCTAAACTTTTACACTGACACTTTTATAGAGTTAGAACTGTGCTGCTTCTGGCACAGGGCCCTCCTCACGAGAAACGGGCCTTAAATAATCATCCATTCTTTTCAATGTCCTGTACATCCTTCATAGCTGTCATCTTACTCATTTTACTGGGCAGAATTTATTACAAACTACAAAAATCATCCCCAGAATGAGAAATATTTGATTACTTTAAAGTTGGAGCGTAGCCCAAGTTTCAGCAAGAGTAGGAGGAATGTGTTTTGTCAGTGAAACGTAATGCCTGCTTTGATATTCATCTGCAGATTTACGGTTCTGCGTCCACTCTGTCTGTCCACATTGACAAATCTCCTACTTAAGCAGACAGGTTTTTGGCCAAAGCCTTTGAGGTGATTTTAATGTTAAAAGCATTTTCGTTTTTCATGAGATGACAAAAGTGCACAAATGCCACCAGGACATGGTTTTATTCAGCCTGATGGTAAAAGTGGTATCAAAGTGAATGGGAATACTGATGGCCTACAAGTTAATCTACTTAGGCTAGTGGTTCCCAAACTTTTTTAAACTACAAAACCCTTTTATAGTGTTTTCTCCCCACGGCACGCCAACCACTGAAAAGTAAATAAATTCAAGTTTTTTCAGTAACAGCAGCAATTAAACATTTAAAAAAAACATAATATAAAAATATTAAAAAAGTAATAAAACTACTTAAATTATTGACATAATATTTACTGTGTAATTATTAGATATACTGTACATCAATACTGATCCAATGCTGTTAGAGTTTGACTGAGAAACAGACCTGCCATTGAAATGTATTGTGCTTATAGCTACTTAATTATCCAGCCAAGGACAATTAGTGGTTTTCTCTTTTTTCTTGGATATTTTGAGATAAGATTTTCAACCTAGTCTCATAGAAAGAACGTTACTATAAGTACATTTTTGCTAAATTAGTTTTACATGGCGCTATCTATGTTTTGCTGCAGTGTCTTGGTGAATTAGCTTCACACATACTGTGCACGGAGGGATCCACAACTCGGACATCCGAAGTATACTTTGGCCTTAAGGATGTCTGTTTTGTTCACCTTTCATTTATCTTTTAAGACACTATTGGTTAGGTTTAGGTTAAAGTTTAACGTTAGGGAGGTATGTTTTACTCATTAAAAATCCATCTAACATTCACCTTAAAAACCTTGTCTGATTACAACATAATTTCTCTCGATTTTGGCACCCCTCACTGGATATTTCACTACGAAACTGCAGCCAAACGTGCAATGAAGCATGTAATTTTGGTTTGCAAAGATTTTGCCATTGTCTCGTAAATTTCATAAGATCAGTCTGAAGATTTTTGTTCAGTCTGCATAAGCCCAAAGTATACTTTGGTCAGATGTGAACGCTAAGTGTCTGCATACAGGACGTGTGACGCAAATTTCATCACCAGCAAAATGCTCGAGCACTGAACGTATACGGGCACGTACTCTGAACGTGCAGTATGCACATGCACCTGGAATTATTTGCACTAATTAGTGGGTCCACAAGGTGGCAACACGAATGGCTGAACAATTGCTGTCATGAAGAAGTACTAGAAGAATATGTAATCGCTGCTAAACATCAGGAAACTAAGGTAGAAACAAAAAAAAAGAGGATGTGAATGTCAAGAATGTGTGTGTGAGGAGGTCAGGGGATACGTGCATTTGTATAACCTGAGTCTGATGGAATATAAAGACATATTTATGGGTCTAAACTCCTATTTAAGAGAAATAGTCCGGTGTGCCATAGCAGTCGTAGCGCGAATGCGGAAACCGTTGTGTGTGCGTGCACAGTCAAATGAAGTACACATCGAAAGGCTAGCATTCAACTGTACGCAGGCGATAAAAGTTTGCACAAAAAGTATACTTTTGCGTTCACGTTAATACATTAAAAGCTTTGTTTACATAAATATCACGTCAAGACGGCGCAGATTTTTTCCCCGTCTGCTTACACTCTCATAATACATTAAAGGTTGTGTTTACATTAATATTGCGTCAAGAGGGACATTTTGACCAAGAAGTGCATTTTTCTGTTCACACGCGCGGCTGCGTGCACCACGAGATGCGAGCGCTCTATAGAGCACGCATAGACATACGCATGAGAGCGTTTGAAAGCAGCCGGCTGTAGTCAAACAGCTACTCAAACTGAATTGAGTCAGTACTCTGTACTGCCAGTACTTTTAACATCGTGAGTATTAAAATATTGAACTGAATAGATATTCTGCAGCAGCCCTTGCCAGTCGTGACGGCACCCCAGGGGGCCACGGCACCCAGCTTGGGCACCACATACTTTGACAACCAACCTTTGGAAATTTCAGTGTTACTTTTCCAATGTATAGCCATCAATCGTTGTCAAGATTTCCGTATGCGTCTTCAAAGCAAGTCTAGGCAAAGCAAAAAAAAGCAGCCATCTCAACATCTCTTTGTCCTCTAGCACCCCCTGAAGGTAAATATTGTCAGTTAGAAAAATGTTTGCACTCTACTACAATGACATGCCTGGAGTGTATCTGGAGTTAAGATTCAAAGAAAAATGACATTAGATTCAATTCTCCTTTAAATTTAAATATAATTAAATATTTGTCTAAGAGCTGAACACAAGTAGATGTATCTAAGGATTTCTTAATACAGCTGGCACATCACATCCCGGAAGTAGTCAATTTGAAATATGTCATCTTTGCTCATGGGTGCTCAGTTAAAACTGAGGTCGATCGATTAATCTGCACCAATAGCTGCTTGACCCCCATGGTCATTTTGCCGTCACAGTACCGGTACTTACCGGTATGCAAGCAGTAGGTCCATTTTGAGCACTGGTTTACTTTAAACTGTTTATATTGTAAGAGATTGTAAATTATTGTAATGAGATTGTAATAAGATTCCCTAGTTTATTGTTCAAAGTCTAGCTGTGATGTCAAAGACAGCAAACAGGGAAATATATATATATATATATATATATATATATATATATATATATATATATATATATATATATATATATATATATTTTTTTTTTTTTTTTTTTAAGAGCTGTCTAGAAAGAAACAGTCACTGGTAAAACATCTACTGCAATGAAATGATGTATAACAATGTAAATAACTGAACAATTAACCATTTATATTTTGCTTGCATAAATATTGTCTAATCAGAGTACATATACACTTTTGAAATATTAATACCTTAAATATAGAAAGATGCTTTTGGGAATCCATATGGTGTAGTTACGGCACACCAGCAGGGGCTAACCTGGCCAAGCTCACCAGCCAAGAAATCAACAACTTCTATTCTAAATCAGGATGTATACCAAGTCAAATAAGTAACTTTTGTTTATAGTACTTTTACAATAAAGTAGCTTTAAAGAAAATAGTGCCTGAAAAACTAGGTAGGATGAAAATTAAACTTTGGAAGGAAGCTAAACTCAGCAGGGGGAGCCCATCCAGGCATATTAAATAAATGTATGTCTATATGCTAAATATGCATCACCAAAAATATATGTTCTCATACATAATGTCTTATTTCAAATTTATGTGCCATTAGTCAGACATCTTATCCAGTGTAGAGGATTACAGTGGTGATTGTAGATGAACAGATTGGTCTTATCTTTCCTATTTCACAGATGAGAAGGGTCTGAAGGGTGGCTATTTTAAATCAACTCAGATATTCTGAATAAATAGTCAAGATTAATCCCATCCACACTATATAGCTGTATCATGTCTGACCTCAAGGTCAAATGAGGGAAAATACATGTCAAGGTCAATCACTGATTGTGCCAAATGATTTCACATCTATTTTCAATCGATGTACGAGAGGTCAGGCCTGAGTATACTCACTTTGACAGGTGATCTATCAATCTTCATGCTTTAGAGGACCCAGGTGTAACATTTACGGCAAGCATTTTAATCTCAATATCAACTATTTATCGCAGGAGAGCAATGAATGAGATAGTTGGTGACCTGACATGTCTTCTATTTCTCTCTCTCTCAACCCCCCCCCCCCCCCCCCAATTCAGATTAATCATTTGAGGTATTAATTTGTTAACCTCCCACTGGGTCATTATAAAAGAATAAAAATGAGTGAAGCTTACATCCACCCACACACAGTAATTATTCAGACTGAGAGCAAACATTTGAAAAGATTGAAGTGAACACGCAGAAATGGAGCAAAGTCCCACTCGCTATGACACAGACAAGAGGGGGCGTACAATATGATTCACGTGTGTTTCGGAGCAGAGTGCGGGGGAGAGTGGAGACAGAGAGAAAGGTCTCAATAAAAATAAAAAAGCAGCAAGATATTGAGAAGGAGAGAGAGGTGTCGCAGTAATGATTAATTTTGCTTTGTGCTGTATGTAGAGACAGAGCCAGACTGCTGTTTTGACAGAGGAGAATGAATGTGTTTACTCAGCATCAGCTTACACACACACAACACTCAACCCTGCTGCTAATGCAGCATGGAAGCACACCTCAACACTTAGCAGACGTTACATAAACATCTTTATCATGTTTATTGTATATAAGAGAAGGGCCATTACTGTTTGTCTAGTCAGGTAATGTTTGCTTTATTACTTAAGGTAAGAACCACATATGATATATGCATTTAAAAACATATCATATAGTGTATTGTTGGACATGAAGTCACAACATATTGTACGCTCACAAAATGATTTTTGCAGGTTGTTTAGTTTACTTAATTAAAATGAACTAAGGCAACACAATTCTAGATCATTTTGTCACAACTTGATTTCAAAGTGTTCTATCCAATTAAATTGGTAAAATTGAAGTTTACTTAATCCATTCGAGCTACATGAATCTTTTTTGTAGCATTGATGAAACTGGACAGGGGGTTTCCACTTTCCACCATGGAAATGGATGGGGCAAACAATTATGAAATTAAGTGTTATTTTATGTTTTTTTCAGCAAGATGAAATTGGAGTAGATTTGTTAATGTTTTATGTTCTGTTATATTAGTATTTAAAAGAGTGTATGTAAGGCTGGAGTTTTGGGGGTTACCACTGTGGTGAAGATTGGCGCTTATCATCCATCATCTTATCATCTATCATCCACCCACCCATGCAGCCATCCATCCATCCATCCATCTACCCACGCAGCCATCCATCCATCTATCCATCCACTCACACAGCCATTCATCATCCACCAACCCAAGCAGCCATCCATCCATCCATCTATCTATCTATATATCCATCCATCCACCTACACAGCCATCCATCATCCAACCACCCATGCAGCCATCCATCCATCCATCCATCCACCCATGCAGCCATCCATCATCCACCTTCCCAACCAAGCAGCCATCCATCCATCCACCCATCTGTCCATCAGTCTATCCACCCACCCACGCATCCATCCATCATCCACCCAACAATGCAGCCATCCATCCATCCATCCATCAATCCATCCACCCACGCAGCCATCCATCATCCACCCACCCACGTAGCCATCCATCCAGCCATCCATCCATCTATCTACCCACGTAGCCATCAATCATCCACCCTCCCACCCAAGCAGCCATCCATCCATCCATCCATCCACCCATCTGTCCATCAGACTATCCACCCACCCACGCATCCATCCATCATCCACCCAACAATGCAGCCATCCATCCACCCACGCAGCCATCCATCATCCACCCACCCTCACAGCCATCCCTCCATCCATCCATCTATCCACCCACGTAGCCATCAATCATCCACCCACCCACACAGCCATCCATCCATTTACCCACGCAGCCATCCATCATCCATCCATTTACCCACACAGCCATCCATCATCCACCCATGCAGCCATCCATCCATCCATCCACCCATCTATCATCCACCCATGCAGCCATCCATCATCCACCAACCCATGCATCCATCCCCCGACGCAGCCATCCATCATCCACCCACCCACGCAGACATCCATCCATCCATCCATCCATCTATCCATCCACCCACGCAGCCATCAATCCATCTATCTATGCAGCCATCCATCATCCACCCATGCAGCCATCCATCTATCCATCAATCCACCCATACAGCCATCCATCATCAACCCACCCATGCATCCATCCTTCCATCCACCCACGCAGCCATCTATCATCCACCCACCTACACAGCCATCCATCCATCTATCCACCCACGTAGCCATCAATCATCCACCCACCCACCCACACAGCCATCCATCCATTTACCCACGCAGCCATCCATCATCCACCCACACAGCCATCCATCATCCATCCATTTACCCACACAGTCATCCATCATCCACCCATGCAGCCATCCATCCATCCATCCACCCATCTATCATCCACCCATGCAGCCATCAATCATCCACCAACCCATGCATCCATCCACCGACGCAGCCATCCATCATCCACCCACCCACGCAGACATCCATCCATCCATCCATCCATCTATCCATCCACCCACGCAGCCATCAATCCATCTATCTATGCAGCCATCCATCATCCACCCATGCAGCCATCCATCTATCCATCAATCCACCCATACAGCCATCCATCATCAACCCACCCATGCATCCATCCTTCCATCTACCCACGCAGCCATCTATCATCCACCCACCTACACAGCCATCCATCCATCTATCCACCCACACAGCCATCCATCATCCACCCAACCACGCAGCCATCCATCCATCCATCTATCCATCCACCCACGCAGCCATCCATCATCCACCCACCCAAGCAGCCATCCGTCATCCACACACCAAAGCAGCCATCCATCATCCACCCACCCACATAGCCATCCATCCCTCTATCCATCCATCCATCTATCCATCCATACATCCACGCAGCCATCCATCTGTCCATCCATCCACCTACCCAGCTGTACGTCCATCCATCCATCTATCTATCCACCCATGCAGCCATCCATCATCCACCCACACAGCCATCCATCATCCACCCACCCATGCAGCCATCCATCCATCTATCCACCCATGCAGCAATCCATCACCCATCCAACCACGGCAGCCATCCATCCATCCATCTATCCATCCACCCACCCAAGCAGCCAGTCATCCATCCATCTATCCATCCACCCACCCACCCAGCCTTCCATCCATCAACCATTAATCTGTCCATCAAACCACACAGCCATCCATCTTCCACCCACCCATGCAGCCATCCATCCATCCATCTATCTATCCATCCACCCATGCAGCCATCCATCATCCACCCACCCATCCATCCATCCATCTATCCATCAATCCACCCACGCAGCCATCCATCATCCACCCACCCATGCATCATCCTTCCATCCACCCACGCAGCCATCCATCCATCTATCCACCCACGCAGCCATCCATCATCCACCCAACCACGCAGTCATCCATCCATCCATCTATCTATCCATCCATCCATCCACCCACGCAGCTATCCATCATCCATCCATCCATCTATCTATCTATCTATCTATCCATCCATCCACCCACGCAGCCAACCATCATCCACCCACCCAAGCAGCCAGCCATCCATCTATCTATCCATCCACCCACCCAGCCTTCCATCCATCATCCATTCGTCTGTCCATCAACCCACACAGCCATCCATCTTCCACCCACCCATGCAGCCATCCATCTATCCATCCACCCATGCAGCCATCCATCATCCACCCACACAGCCATCCATCCATCCATCAATCCACCCACACAGCCATCTATCATCCACCCAACCATGCAGCCATCCATCCATCTATCCACCCACGCAGCATCCATCATCCACCCAACCACGCAGCCATCCATCCATCCATCTATCCATCCACACAGCCATCCATCTGTCCATCAACCCACACAGCTATCCATCTTCCACCCACTCAAGCAGCCATCCATCCATCCGTCCATCCACCTATCCAGCAGTCCATCCATCCATCCATCCATTGATCCAGCTATCCATCCACCCATGCAGCCATCCGTCCATCCATCCATCCTCACAGCCATCAATCATCCAACCAACCACCCACTCACGCATCCATCCATCCACCCACGCAACCATCCATCCATCCGTCTATCCATCCATCTATCCACCCACCCACACAGCCATTCATCATCCATCCACCCACGCAACCATCCATCCATCCGTCCCTCTGTCTGTCCATCCATCTATCCACCCAACCACGCAGCCATCCATCATCCACCCACCCATGCAGCCATTCATTCATCCATCCATCTACCCACCCATGCAGTCATCCATCCATCCATCTACCCACCCATGCAGCCATCTCCCCAGCCATCCATTCATCCATCAATCCATCCATCCAATCTAAGCTAAGGCATGGAAAAGATAGCAAAACATAAAACTCTAATTCAAAATCTTGAAAGGCACTGGTTTACTCAGATATTAAGCCTGGTTGCAATTTCTTGGAAATACTGTGTAAATGATTTATCAGAATAAAATGTTGCATGAAATGTTTTCTAACCGTATACATTATGTACATTTCATGACATAGGCAGAAATGCCTCTTCATATTTATTTAACAAAAAAGCTCATTCATGATTAGATCATTATAAACTGTGTGTTACAGACAAAGACACACATTCTAGTGAGATTATTAAAATGTATAATATTTACAGTAAATATTATATTTTAACACTCTCCCTTTACAGTTAGATTCCTGTATTGAGATGTTTTCTAGGTCATGGAAGCTGTGCATGTTAATTTGTTCTTTTGCTCAGAGGGGAAAATTGTCATTCTCACCACTAAATGGGTCATGGTAAAGACAGGGTTTAGCTAATCCTTACATTGCATAATAAACAAATTTCCCTTTGAACACATTTGGTAGCTTAAGATAAGGTGCACATTTATGTCATCAATTGCAAATTGGTTAAGTTATACCTGTAATCATATAATTGCATCTGATACAGTGAATATCTCAAACAGTCAAACAAATGATTAAAAATAAATACTAGAGATTACATGCATCAGTTTTTCAATGTAGCCAACAGGGGAACAGAAATGAATAGAATAGAATAAAATAGAATAGAATAGAGGCTACAAGCATCATAAGGAAAATGTTGATTTACATCAGTGTTCCCAATTACAAATTAATTTATCCCAACTATAGAATCCATGAGAGGTGGTAAGCAACTGTATGATGACATCAGAAACTCTTCTAAAATAACTGTATGGGGAAAAAACAACAAAAAACAAAACACATGTATGCAAAAACCTTCTCACATGGGACGTGTGTAAATGCTCAAGATACTAAGAGGAAGGAGTCTTAGATCACTCTGCACCATGTCTGTGGTTGGGACCTGCTTTGTAAGCATTGCAATTTCTGTACGCATTGGCTTTCCTGTCCCCATTTTTGACCCAGCATCTGATTTGTTATTTCTATGATAAGCATGCAACCGATCTTATCTCTAACTTGTATATAAGGCACTGCACTGACCTAACAAACATTTCTTTCTGACAGAATCGTGTCCAATAATGTCTCTGGTCGCCGTCGCTCTCTTCAGCAGCATTGTCCTTAGCTTGATTCCTCAAACCCCAGCGGCATGTAAGTTTATCATGAATTAAATAAAATTTTACTGCTTTTTTCCCTGTTTTTGTCATTGATGTGTTTTATTATGCCACATTTTAACTGTACTGCCCTACAAAGCTAAAACACAGTAACTGCACCAACACTGAAAATACTTTTTTTTTTTTTTTTTTTTTGTCATCAAATGTGGATTATCACATTTCATGCTCTGATTTCTCTGAATCTTAGCATAGTTCAACCAAACATGTCACAGGACAGATCATAGTCTAAGAGACCTGATATCAGTTTTGACTAAATTTCTACTAAATTATCTGCATAGTTATGGTACAACAGGGAGAAAGACCCCCCGGGCACATTTGATTTTATTTTCTCCCAAAACTAAATAGCAACAAAAACTACCACAGTACTTTCCTTAACACCTGTTTCTTACTATGCACTGCAAAATTTTGCTGATCCATGAGATCATTGCATGCAATGTCTAAAGTATGATTTATTATTTAAACTGATTTGTAATAATTTTTAAAATTCAAATTACCATGGCTAATGAAAATCATTGAAATTATCACATTTATTTTGAGCCAAAATACATTTGTCATTTTCAGTTTTGTTCAAGAGGATCTATCTATCTATCTATCTATCTATCTATCTATCTATCTATCTATCTATCGTTACCAGACAAAAAGCACATTTTCCTTAAGGTGTGCCTTTAGCCCCATTGTATCCTACTGCAGTTTTTCTTTGCAGGGCAGTGTAAGCCTGTTTTAACTGTCTGGTACCATGTAGAAGATGCAATACTGTATGGAGCCATTGTATGTAGGTCTATGGCTGCTCGATCTGTAAGAAAGATATTTAGTGTGTGTTGTTTCATATCAGATGGGCCGCTGAACTACGCCTGCTGTGTGAAATACACTCGAAATGCTTTGCCCTTCGGTGTAATCAAAGGCTTCATCGAGCAGAGCTCCCGCGAGGTGTGCCGCATTGATGCCATCATGTGAGTCATCATTATCTGACCACAGTAATGAGTCGGGGTTCACCCACTTACACACACAAAGTGGTTACACCAGCACAGGCATATTTAACCACACATTTAAATATGAGCGTGCACAACCTAGACAAAACCCCAGCATTAATGATGTATTTGTACCAATGAAGTGAGTCCTAGGATGTCATACTAAAACATACAGGGACGGATTAACCACCGGGCTAATTGGGCCATTGCCCAGGGGCCTCTAATCCCAAAGGGCCCCGAGCTCTAAATCAATTATTTATTTATTTTGAGATACCTATTATAAATCCACGCCAATGTCAGCCTTATGTGAAATACTATTTGTTCGGTCGAATGCGTGCTGGATGACAGCAGGGTGAGCACAGGCACTCGAGTGCACACTCAGGGAATCTTTGTCTCCCAGGTGCAGCGCGTTTATTTGAAGGACTACAGAGGTGCAGTTTACCCTGGCTGTGTACAAAGCTGATGGTTTAAATTCATATTAGCGGCATAATTCGTGCAACAGTATAGGGGACTTTAAAATGTTAACCGTGCTTTTATAAATATGAAAGTTATTTTAAACTTTACAGTGAGTTGTGGCACAACGATCAAAGATGTCCATCCAGTGTGTGTTTACATGGCCTTGACGCACGTGTGAACAGCCCGTAACTCGCCCTATAGCCTAGTTGAAAAACGGACCCGAACTTGGCCCAAAACCTGTAGGTTTGTTGGATACCGTCAGACTCAGATCGGGTTGAAGACCTCTAAACACGTGCAGAATAACCGAATAGTGATTTTGGTATTTGAATACCATACACATCCCTATTAATAATGCATGATTTTGGATCGGTTCATAATTAAAAATTACATATAACTGGCCGTGTAAGACATTGCTCCATCAATTTGAAAAATCCAACCAAATCTGGCAAGTGTCCTGTTGCGCATAAAAGTGAACATAGTCACGTGACACGTCATGGGGGGCCTCCATGGTGTACCAGCGCATGGGCTTCTCAGTTCTTAATCCGTCCTTGATAACATATATCACAATAAGCTGCATTTAGAAGAACTTTTTTGTTAGCATTGCTTTGTCTCTGAAATTTATGTCATGGTCTTTCTCTTCCTAGTTTTTTTACCAAGCATAACAAGAAGGTGTGTGCTAGCGCCAAGGATGAGTGGGTGAGATCAGCACTTGCACATCTGAAGTAAGGAGGACAAAATTAAAGTGTGACATTTGAAAAAATTCACCTCAAATCACCATGGCGACATTTAATGTAACATTTGTTATCTTTGAAAAGCGAAGAATATAACAAACATGAATCCGCATTTGTTTATTTAATCTTTTATGGGGGTCAAAACAACATTAACTGACTTCTATTCTAAAATTAACAGATTTCTATTGTCTTTCCAGGGCAAAAATAAATAAATTGGCACAGTCTGGATCTCAACGCCACATCAATGTTAAAATGAAAAGTAAGATTCACACCAGCACCACCACTACCAGCAGCACTAGCACCAGCAAACCATGAAGTTTTGCAGAAAACTGTGATTTTAAGTAATACATTTCATTCCATTCATTATTGATGATTATCCACATTATACTATTCTGCTACATATATTCACCCCAAAAAATTTAAAAAAGAATAGAAATCTAAATAAAACTTCTGTCTTCTAAATAACTTTATTTTCTACTTGTATGTATCATGTATAATGATAATTCAGTCTGAAATAAAGAGATTTGTCCTACAGATCAATCCTGAAATAAATGAGTAAAACATTAAAGTCATTCAAAGGCCTTTTCTATATCACTTTAAAAAACAAACCCCTTTTCAGATAGGATAGTTAATGAATAAAACTGACAATCATTACATTTCATTTATCAAGACAGCATTCATCACTCTGTAATTTAGAATAAACCATAGCACATTTGTGAAAAGGGGTCTGCTTTTGCTACACCAGAGATTATGTTCATAATGGCAGGGTCTTTGTCATCCTCAGTCTTAGGAGCTCTGGGTACAGGTGTCCCAATTGTAATATTGTTCATCAGCTGAGAGGGAGAAAGAATAAATAGCATTAGATTTAAAAAGTTTTTGCATTAGTTCATTATAATGTTGTTCTTATTATAACCTGAAGATACTCCTCAAAGTTTATGGAGTTAGACTGATGGGTGTCTACACTCTCAAACATCGCTCTTCGCTGCTCGGGAGAGGACTGATCCTGAATGAAGTCTAGAGCCGTATTGCTGTCCCAGAGTTTATGGTGCAATAACACAAGCAAGGGAGAACAAGAGAAACAGAAAACAAAAGAGAGATTAATATTGATATATTAAACTAATCCAATGCACAAAACTGATCTATAATTGGTCACTTGGTGAGAATGACTGCTTGTAACAGTTTATGTTTGAGAGTGCTGCCACCTAGAGTTGAAACAATTAAAACACTTGATAAAACTTACAGATTACAGCAGTAGGACATTCTTTGACAAATATTTGTCTGTGTTTACATTTGCAATGCAAAAGTTTTGATACTGGTATTAATTTTTGCTTCAACTTACAGCTCATTATAATCAAGAAGCTGTTCAACATTTTTGTCAAACACCTCAAATTGATGTCTAAGGTTCAAGAGGTCTTCAGGTGTCCATTGGGGGGAATTCTCCTTTAACTTCATAACCACATCATTCCAGTTCTGCCTGTATTCTGAAAAACAAAATTACAATAATATGACTTTCTTTTAAATTTAATCAAATGTGGATTAACACTTAAGGCCATTCATACTACATAGTGTAAATACTAATGGGAAAATATATACTTTTATTTGGAATTATGTGATTTATTTTGAAATAAATCTTCCAGCATTAGTAACTAAACACAATGTGTGTTTAGAAAAGTTTAGGAACATACAAAAATGTCACAATGATGAAATTTACAGTTCAAAAGTAACATTAAACCACTCGTACCATCAAACCTGGTCTGTTCATTTCTGGATCGCATCCTCTTCCAGACCGTGTGTTTACAAGACCTAAGATTTACTTTATGTACTTCTGAAGAAAGATCTGTTTGATCTTCTGTAATGCACAAATCAACAACATGAATTAAAAATTATTAAACAGTAGCATCCATGATTGCAAATAAAATTCAAATTAGCAGTATTGCATGTCTTCATGATATTCTTGTCACTATATAGAGCGCAACAGTCTGGTTTCGGAAGTAAGAATCCTTTTTTCTTCATAGACGAATTGGTTTTCAACTACACCTTATAAACCTTTAAAGACAGACCTACCATGAGCTCTGAGGTATTTATCAATGGTATATACTTCCGTTGAATCCATCATTCTGCTTTATTTCAACTTCACTGTTTAAACATTGTGTTTGATAGCGGAATTCATGGTAAACAAAATGATTCATGGGATTATAGTCCATGCTTTTATGAAAGACGGTCTTACCTTTGTCTTTTTGTCCAATTTTCAAACACTTTTTGTCTCAAAACAAAGTTTGTGATGTTGTGATTTACCTCAAAGCTGGTTGGTTTGGTTCATGGCTTACAACTCTTTTATAAAGTATTTTATGAAAAGTCTATGAGAAAAAAGAATGGGAAACATACTTCTAGAACCAAGACGGCTGAAAAGGTGTGCGGGAACTATTGCGCTCTATTTTGTTAAAGGTGCTGTAATCGATTTTAGCCATTCTGGAACTTCCACCAGACAAGCTGTGAATTAGCCACGCTCCCTCTTTCCTAAACTCCGCACTCCAAAGACACACACGCACACACAAACACACTAGATACTGTTGTGTTGGAGCAGATGGAGGGAGGAGCAGGACCTGTGAACGCATACAATGACTGACAGCAGGGTTATGCAAAATTCTGAATTAACTCCCTTTCAATTCATGAGTTGGAATTTTAATTGAATTGGCCACGCCCCACAGGAAGTTGAATTGGAATTAGAATTGGAATGATAAGAAGTGGAATATACTGAATTGCAATTCAAAAGACATTCAGCACAGTCACACTACACAATTTCATTGGTCAAAGACACATTTTGTGACAAATGATTAGGTTATCGTTTTTGACCAACCAATATGTAGAATTATTATTATTATTTATTTTTTTTTTTTTTTTTTTTTACAGTGTAATACCTCATTTGTTATGCATATGATAACAAGTTTCATATTATGCTGAAAAATCAAATGTACTATTCAAAAAATAAACTTAAAAACAGTCATATGGGGGGCCTGGGTAGCTCAGCGTGTATTGACACTGACTACCACCCCTGGATTTGCGAGTTCAAATCCAGGGTGTGCTGAGTGACTCCAGCCAGGTCTCCTAAGCAACCAAAATGGTCAGGTTGCTAGGGAGGGTAGAGTCACATGGGGTAACCACCTCAATGGGGCACGTGGTAATTTGTGCGTGGATCGCAGAGAGTAGCATGAGCCTCCACATGCTGTGAGTCTCCACGGTGTCATGCACAACAAGCCACATGATAAGATGCATGGATTGACGGTCTCAGAAGCGGAGGCAACTGAGACTTGTCCGCCGCCACCCGGATTGTGGTGAGTAACTGTGCCACCACGAGGACCTACTGAGTAGTGGGAATTGGGCATTCCAAATTGGGAGAAAAGGAGATAAATAAATAATTTTAAAAAACAGTCATATGTATTTATTTGAATTTCATTCCACTTTAAATCTACTTCCTCAGATTCAAAATCGAATTGCAATTCTACATCCTTTTTGCTACCTCAGTTCAAATTCAGGAATCTTCATTCAATTATGAATGGTGCAGAAAATCAAAAATTTAAATCAAAAAAGAAAATCTTTTGATTGGCTAAACAAACTATCTGACTGCGGCCGGTGGACATCTTTCCCCTGCTGTTTACCCAGCCTAGAGCTATTACAGAGAACTGCATTGCTAAGTTCAACAACAAAATAAGTGAATAAAACTCGATTGCTGTCGCATTTCCGATTAGACATCACACACAGGCAGTGTAGACAACTTAATAAGTTAATAAAAGCAATATAGAAATTAAATTGAGTGTATATCGTGTCTCTCATATCGGTGTTTAAATTAAAAAGCCATTTAGCAAATACCTTACATAAAGTACAATTGTACTAACATGTTTTTTGGACATGTCGCATAAACTGAGCAATTTCTTATCTAACCCTTAAAATTATTTTTGTTGGTGTAATCTAATGTATTTATGTTGATTCTGTGATGTTAAAGGTGCAATATGTAAAATGTTTCATGTAATATTTGCCTTTTTTTTTTTTTTTGCCAATGTGTGAACGGCTTGTAACGCAACATAAAAAATGAGCCCTTTCCGGACTTCCTAGGTTGCCTAATAAAGCCTGTAGACTGATTTTCATGCGAAGGGAGCGGGTCGCTTTTGCCAGGAAAATCCAAAGGATGTGACGTTTATGCGCACTCCCAAGAGCCTTGCCTCAGACAGTAGCTTCTCTTCCGCTATTCAACAGCGTCAACAAACTGCAACACTAGGTAACGTTATCTTAGAGATGGAATCCAGCAAATGTCCGGTTCCCAGCACAACACCGACTCCTACACCACTGAACTACAACTCCCGAGTAAGCCAAAAAAAAAAAAAAAAAAACATTTACTGAATCCCGTCTGACTAAGCGGGAATGTGATCGTGGTCGAGGGAAAACTAGAGTGAACATCAGCAGGGCATTTTATTCCTGGAGGGACCTTCGTTGGGTTTTGGGGATCAAAACCGACCCTGAATTGGCATTCTTCTTATTGGACAGGTTAGCTTACATAACTGCAAAGCATGTGAAATATAGTGCCATAAGGATTGATCTGTGTAATTTTAGCTAACTTGATCTTGCCTGCTAACGCTGACAAATTGCAAGCTACCTTGCTTCGTAACTTTCAAATAATTTCAACGATCTTCTCTTTACACTAAAATTCAGGTATGCTGATTCACAGTAACTGACATAATGTTCATCTGTAATTATTCAGCAAGGTAAACTACAATAACACATGAAATGAATGATAGACAATGTTCAAGATAATGCAAAAAGCTCTATTCATTAGTGTAACGTAACTTGGTTATACAGAAAATATATACATTCTATTATTATAAAACAATAGCGCATCGATATATCAAAAATACAGTTGTGATGGAATCACATCAATAATGAATTGTGTCAACATATTTATAATGTACAGTCTATTTTATAAACAGCTACTGTCATCATCCACCAAATTTAGCTAACAGCTACTGATAAAGCTGGCTAGCTAGCTAACGCAGACATAGGCTATCGTATAAATGCAGTCAATGTATCATGCAAAGAAAAGTGATTACTTCAAACTACAGTCTCGCATAGTCAGACCTATATCCACACTTTGTTTTAGCCCTGTTCCATCACTGGAGAGTCAAATATAATATACAGTCTAAAGGTTTGTAGTAAAACAATCATAACTGTGTAATTTTAATTATGTTACCTCATCTGTGATCATGATGCTGTGAATAACATTCAGTCTCGCTTCCCTATGGAGTCATGCTTGCTCGCGTCCCTTTACAGTGTGTGCGCGATCACGAGCAACAGGCTGCAGTTCAATTATGCAGTTCACCACAGGTGTCATTAATAACAAGGGTTTCTGAATCTTACATACTGCACTTTTAAATAAAAATTTTGACTTGAATAAAACCAATTAAAAGAATATTCTGGGTTCAATACAAGTTAAGCTCAATCGACAGCATTTGTGGCATAATGTTGATTACCACAAAAATGTATTTAGACTCGTCCCTCATTTTCTTTTAAAAACCCCAGCAAAAATCTGGGTTCTAGAGAGGCACTAACAATGGAAGTGAATGGGGCCAATCCATAAACGTTAAAATACTCACTGTTTCAATAGTATAGCCACAAGACATAAACAATATGTGTGTTAACATGATTTCAGTGTGATAAGATTGCTTACTAACCTTTTCTGTGCAAAGTTATAGCCAATTTTACAACTATGTTTGCCATGATTTAATGTCAATAAACCTTGAAACCCTAAAATGACTGTAAAAATGATGATTTAAACAACTTTACAGCTCAAATAATACATGAGTTTTAACAGAAGAATTAATGTAAGTGCTTTTATAAAATTATACAACACACTCTCACGGCGAAATCATCAGGATTCGTACAACTTTTCTAAATTTGGCTAATTCATATGAAATCATGAGACTGCAATCGTTTGAATTCCTATGACTTTCACTACAGCCAATGACGTCGCTGGACATCGTTTCCATCTAATATGCAACAGTTAGTTGCTTCTGTCACACACAACAGCTTCCTATCATGTTTACACACTCTACTGATTGGTTAAGATTAGATAAGGGGTTTGGGTAAGGGTATAATATTAATAAGTATGTCCTTAAAGCCTTGTGCGCTGAACTCATGCTTACTTCCGCATTAGACATCTGGGAATTTGCACGTGATGTAGTCGTACGAGTTTATGCGAACAACATCGTGCAAGACCGTACGAAATAGCCAACTCGTAAATTATGTACGACTTTTCATGAGATCGGGTTGAAATTATAAGCTTCAAATTTCTGCCTTTAAACCCTCAAAAAATGGTCCCCATTCACTTCCATTGTAAGTACCTCACTGTTATCTTGATTTATCCTTTTTTTTTTTTTTTTTTTTTTTGAAGAAAAGGATGGACGAGTCTTAATTTTTGTGGTAATCAACATTATGCCACACATGCTGTCGATTGAGCTTAACTTGTATTGAACCCGGAATATGCCACTTTAAGCATATTTTTAACTTTTTTTGTTTGTTTGTTTTTTCACTGTACCATGGTGAGATTGTATTTTTTGAGCATCACAAGTATCTTGGAGAACAATACAATGGTATGTGTATGTAATCATTCAGTAACATGGTATTACTATCTGACCTTCACCATCTGATACCATGGTTTCATCACAGTACTGTACAAGGGATATTACAGTCATATATATAAATAACAGAATGGTAAAATAACATTATATTAATATGAAAAGAAATGAAGTTAAAGTGTTAGTTGAGGGTGATGAGTTCAGAGTGGAAGCAGCAGAGATAAGAAATTACAAGTAGTCATGACAAGAAAAGTCCTTACAAAAAGTACTACCGTTACAAAAGTAATACCAGGTAAAAAGGCTTAAATGCTGTAAAAGCATACAAATGAGCAATCTTATGTGTAAGTAGTACTCATTTAAATATTTGTTGTGCCCTTTTGTTATCCCCCTCCCCCATAGGCTACATGTTGGCTCGTACGGTCTCCTAAACGAATTAATGTCAGTATAAACATAGAATTTAAAAAGTTGTCTTGTGTTTAGGCACTTGTTGACTGTAAAATGGCAACACAACTAGTTCGAAGGCAAATGAACCGAAGAAAACAGATCATGAATCAAACGTATTCAACATATTTATAAAACTGATTTAACGTTGTTATCTTGCCAGTTGCAGCTATTCACTAACCGTCCTCAGACTCAGATTCAGGAAGGTCGTAACTGTCAGGCGCTTTCACCAGCGGATAAGACAAAAACGACCCCATTCTCAGCAGTTGTTGGCGGTTTTCCTGTTAGTTTCGTTAGGTTGTGTGATAGGATGAACTATGACTTCACATCAAAGAAGATATTGTACACTATTCTAAAACAGGTCAGGAGATCGCGTCAAGATGATTCAGCGCGTGCACGTCACCTTCTTAACCACGCGAAAGTTGACATGATGTTTGAATGTTATGCTAAATTGCTGACATATCTCTGGTTCATGGATTAATTAAATGAAAAATGATTTATAGATAGTAGACGGCCTCTATGCTAGATATGTCCAGTATTTTATATCCCTTTATTTAACATGATGATGATCTAACGACGTAGCGGAACTCGTGGATTTAATCAGAGATATTTAGCCCGAGAAAGACCACTTCAATTAAAATAATTGGGAGGCATTGGAACGCCCAATATGGCGGATGGAGAAACGGAAGTCCCGCCTTACAGGTAAAAGAGCCAATCGCCTTTTAGATACAGGCATCGCCTGTCAATCAACTAAAGTATACGCATGCGCATTAGCTATACAAGCCTAGAAAAATAGCGTTTTTGCGTGATCTGAGGTAAAGAAGCACAGTTTATGATTTAAGTGTTGTCAGTTTACTGCTTAGGCCTATTTAAAATATGTTATTTGATAGTCTTAACCGTTTTGGAGATTCGGTCCATTATGCCACTTGTTTCCACAGAAAATAAGCTACCCGGGAGCGTTCCCAAGATGGCCGCCGAGTGGATTGATTTACATTGAAAGTCACTTTGATTTAGTGTTGAAGAACAGTGCAGGAAAAGCAAAATGGACAATCATAGATATCGTTGTAATTTATACAGCATTTGGCATATTTTTATGTCAAGATAAAGTGCTATGAGGTGGCAGTATTGCTTGCATATTGATATGTTAGAAAAAAAGGTTTAAATCAGATTAACAGATGTTGCACAGTCAATGACAATTTATAGCATTGCCCACATATAAGCATTCACTGTTTGAGTCATAAATACAAAGCTAGATCTATTTTATATCAATGTACAACTTTATTTGCACATAATCCATCATGAAACAGGTTTGTATCTAATTCACAATTCTCACATATTATTTCAGCATTGCATAACATAGGCCTACATTGTACTAGAAGAAGTATGAACAGATGGCTTTCGAGCAGTTCACATAACTTGAATTAGTTATCAAATTATTATAGCTCATAAATTAATCTCTTGGACAACCAAATAAATATTGATGAATAAATAAATCAGATCTTTACATATTGTATACAATGATACATTATAATAAATCACAATAAATAAAACGGTAACACTTTACAATAAGGTTCCATTTGTTAACATTAGTTAACATGAACTTAAAATGAACAATGCATTTACAGCATTTATTTATCTTGGTTAATGTTAATTTCATCATATAGTAATACCTATTTAAAATCAAAATATGTATATGTTAACATTAGTTAATGCACTATGGACTAACAATGAACAATTGTATTTTTAATAACTAGCATTAACAAAGATTAATAAATGCTGTAAAAAATATATTGTTCATTGTTAGTTCATGATACCTAATGCATTAACTAATGTTAACGAATGGAACCTTATTGTGAAGTGTTACCAATAATACCAATATTTTTTTTAAGCAGACCATGCATCTTTAAATCTGGTTTTAAGAGAAGGCTGTTGACAGTGTTGTTGAGTCTGTGTTGTTTATCTTCATGCCCAATCTGAGAAATGAAAGAGCATTATTTTATTAGTACAAACTCTTCCAGATACACATTTTATCATTTAATCTTCATGTTGATAAATATATTTTCTTATTTTCGTACTATATGCAGCATCAGTAGATCTTTTTTAATCTGTTATTTGAATTAACAGTCGGTTGATGTCTTTTCAACTCCTGGACCTTTTTCTTCACCCAGTACATCCTCGAGTCACTACATCTCAGACCATCAGTTGTGTTGAAACTGCGTGTCAAGACAGATTAAGCAGAGGGATTTAGGATCATTATGTTGTTGAAAAATGATGATGGTGGAAAGAAAAAAAAATTGTTAGATATTCTTTTTCTAACAGAATGTACTTACATGACTGCTTTAACACATGGAAGGTTTTTCTCCTGTAATTTGAATCCTGTTATAGGTAATGTGATTTTCTGGGTGGAGACGGTTGTGCAGCAATCGTTAGGCTTGCCTTGTCCACCTGATAATGAATGCAAGAATGAGATTAGATGCCTTTCTATAATCCAGATATCACATACTTGAATTATGAAGTAAAATATCTGAAATACTTACTTGTCTCAACGATCATCGCTGACATAATTACTGCAATGGCAGCAAGACTCATCATCATCTTCTGGTTGAGCTGCATGTTGTGTTCCTCGTGTAGGTCCTGGGGTCTGCTGTCAATACGAAGTTAGAGATGCTTGCATACTAACACCATATGCTCCCACTGGCTCTATTTATTTAATCAAAAAGAGGTACTCAAAGTCCAAATTTACCAGTCTTTTGGACTCAAGATGGCGCCGAGTATGGCTGCTGCGTTGCGAGCTCCGACACAACTTAGCAATGGTTTGTTTGTTTTGTTTACAATTCTTATGTTTTTTGTCTTGGATGTTGCCTGCCTTATTGTCTACGACAGACAAACACTTTTGGACATTGGCTCAGCGATCTCACACCGTAAACCGGACTTCACATTCCTCAATGCCGACCCGCTGTTTACAAACACGCAAGCGGAGCCCTTTGTCTGGGCAGCACGGCCGCGGAAACGCAGGAGGAAAAGGGGAAACAGAGCCGGCGTTCTCATCAGAGTAAGACGCCGCGCAAATCGACCCCCGCTACCCACTATTCTACTGGCAAATGTTCAGTCTCTGGATAACAAGCTCTGCGAGCTGAAAGCGCGGATCTCTTTCCAACGAGAGACGAGGGACTGCTGCGTTATCTGCCTTACGGAAACTTGGATGTCTGCGGAGATTCCAGACTCAGCCATTGAACCCGCGGGGTTCTCCATGCTCCGAGCGGACAGAGTGAAAGACCTCTCAGGTAAAACTAGAGGAGGTGGTGTATGTTTTATGATCAACAAATCCTGGTGTGATCAGAGGAACATACATTCTATCAAGTCTTTCTGTTCTCCTGATCTGGAATTTCTTATGCTTCTGTGTCGACCATTCTGGCTACCGAGGGAATTCACAGCGGTCATTATCACTGCTGTGTACATCCCCCCACAAGCCGACACAGACCGGGCACTCAAGGAACTGTATGGGAGTATAAGTGAGCAGGAAACCGCGCACCCTGAGGCCGCGTTCATTGTGACCGGGGACTTTAATAAAGCCAGTTTAAAATCAGTCGCACCAAAATATCATCAGCACATTAGTTTCAACACACGAGGGGACCGGGTTTTGGACCATTGCTACTCTCCGTTCCGGGATGGCTACAGATCCCTCCCCCGCCCACCATTTGGCAAATCGGACCACTCTTCCATTCTGCTTCTGCCCGCTTACAGGCAGAAACTGAAACAGGAAGCACCCACCCTCAGAACGATCCAGTGCTGGTCGGACCAATCAGACTCTACGCTACAAGACTGTTTTGATCGCACGGACTGGGAGATGTTCCGGTCCGCCTCTGATGACGACATTGAGCTTTACGCTGATAGCGTAATGTGCTTCATCAGAACGTGTGTAGAGGAAGTGATTCCGACCAGAACTGTGCGAATCTATCCGAATCAGAAGCCGTGGATCAACAGCGATGTTCGCGCAGCACTTAATGTGCGGACCTCCGCTTTTAATTCCGGGAACGCGGAGGAGCATAAACAAGCCAGTTATGCCCTCCGAAAAACTATCAAAATAGCAAAACGCCAGTACAGGAGTAAGATTGAAGGACAGTTTAACACCACCAACTCTAGAAGCATGTGGCAGGGAATTAACATCATCACGGACTTTAAAGGGAATAAAAACTCCGCCATGAACACCGCTGCCTCTCTACCGGATGAGCTAAATACTTTTTATGCTCGTTTCGAGGGAAATAACACCGCCCTCGTGGAGAGAGCTCTCACGGCCGAAGCTACAGAGGTTAGTTCACTCTCCGTCTCTGTAGCGGATGTAACCCGATCCTTCCGACGGGTGAATATCCGCAAAGCCGCGGGTCCAGACGGCATTCCGGGCCGCGTCATCAGAGCGTGCGCGAACCAGCTGGCTGGTGTTTTTACGGACATTTTCAACCTTTCCCTCTCTTTGTCTGTAGTCCCCACATGCTTTAAAACATCCACCATTGTGCCTGTTCCAAAACAATCGAAAATAACTTGTTTAAATGACTGGCGTCCTGTTGCTCTGACCCCCATCATCAGCAAATGTTTTGAGAGACTAATCAGAGATTACATCTGCTCTGTATTACCACTCAATCTTGACCCGCTGCAGTTTGCTTACCGTAACAACCGCTCCACTGATGATGCCATTGCATCTACAATACACACTGCTCTCTCCCACCTGGAAAAAAAGAACACTTATGTGAGAATGCTGTTTGTAGACTACAGCTCAGCATTCAACACCATAGTGCCCTCCAAGCTAGATGAGAAACTCCGGGCTCTGGGCTTAAACAGCTCGCTGTGCAGCTGGATCCTGGACTTCCTGTCAAGCAGACGCCAGGTGGTTAGAATAGGCAGCAACATCTCCTCATCACTGACCCTCAACACTGGAGCCCCGCAGGGCTGTGTTCTCAGCCCACTACTGTATTCCCTGTACACACATGACTGTGTGGCAACACATAACTCCAATGCCATCATTAAGTTTGCTGATGACACGACGGTGGTAGGTCTGATCACTGACAATGATGAAACAGCCTACAGAGAGGAGGTGCACACTCTGACACACTGGTGTCAGGAGCACAACCTCTCCCTCAATGTCAGTAAGACAAAGGAGCTTGTGGTGGACTTCAGGAGAAAAGACAGAGAACACAGTCCAATCACCATCAATGGAGCACCAGTGGAGAGAGTCAGCAGCTTCAAGTTCCTGGGTGTCCACATCACTGAGGAACTCACATGGTCCGTCCACACTGAAGTCGTTGTGAAGAAGGCTCATCAGCGCCTTTTCTTCCTGAGACGGCTGAGGAAGTTTGGAATGAACCGCCACATCCTCACACGGTTCTACACCTGCACTGTGGAGAGCATCCTGACTGGCTGTATCTCCGCCTGGTACGGCAATAGCACTGCCCACAACCGCAAAGCACTGCAAAGGGTGGTGCGAACTGCCAAACACATCATCGGAGGTGAGCTTCCCTCCCTCCAGGAAATATATACAAGGCGGTGTGTGAAAAAAGCTCGGAGGATCATCAGAGACTCCAGCCACCCGAGCCATGGGCTGTTCTCACTGCTACCATCAGGTAGGCGGTATCGCAGCATCAGGACCCGCACCAGCCGACTCCATGATAGCTTCTTCCCCCAAGCAATCAGACTTCTGAACTCTTGATCTCCCATGATCAAAATACATCATCCCTGCACTTTATTACTCTTTTATCTCACACCGGACTGTCATAAATTATATTACTGTCATTATATTATGTCTCTCTTAACAACTGACTATCAACCGACAGCCTGAATGTCAATACAGTACAATACTGTACATTCTATATATATACTTTTTTCATATATATTTTAATTTTTATTGAATAATGTGTATCTATATAGTATCTATATAGTAAAAAACAAAAAAAACAAAAAAAAAACAAAAACAGCATATTGTATACTGTGCAATGTATGTTATTATTGTATATTGTTGAGTGTAATTGTGTATAACAGATGTTTAAATTGTGTTGTGTTAATTTGATGTTTTAAGTTGTGTAATTATGTATAACAGATGTTTAAATTGTGTTGTGTTAATTTGATGTTTTAAGTCGAGTTTAATTATGTATAACAGATGTTTAAATTGCGTTGTGTTAATTTGATGTTTATTGTAGATTGGCGTATGTCTCATCACTGTCACGACTGCTATGTTGATCGGAACTGCACCCAAGAATTTCACACACCATTGCACTTGTGTATATGGCTGTGTGACAATAAAGTGATTTGATTTGATTTGATTTTGATTTTACCACTTTTTTTTCTGGAGAAAAACACCCTGCTGCATTCCTGCTTACTCAGTGATTTAATTCCGGATATGATGGTACAATTCTATGACAAATGAGCAGAGGAACAGAAAGACCCACTGACAGTGAGGTATTTATTTTTTACAGAAAAAGAAAGTTTGAGGATGTACTTTGGTCATGTGAAATGCATGACTTCATTGAGAACACTGAATCATCAGTGGAACAAGAACGCAAGTGCGAGTGCTAAGGAAGGGTGTTAGCAGCACTTGCGAGTTTGAGAGAAGAACAAATTGGAAATGTGACATTAAAAACAAGTCACCCCAAATTTGGGACAAATGTACCATGCTTTTTTCAAGGTCTTCATCTTTAATCTTCAAGAGTCACTGAAGTTAACAAACAGGAACTATTGTATATTTATTTATTTGTTTGTTTGTTTTTGGTGGTCAAAACAACATTAACTGACTTGGATTTGCATTGTCTTTTAAGGTCTAAAATAAATAAATTAGCGTTTTCAGGATCTCAGCGCCTCACCGCTGTTGGAATGAAAGGTGCAATTCACATCCGCAACCCATGACATTTTTTAAGATAAGTGACAGATTGTATTAATTACATATTATTATCCTCAACAACCAATTGATTTTAATTGGAGTTTTTAATCTTTGTACTTTGTTCATAAATGCTATTCTGATCACAAGCATAATCTAATATGAAACTCACAAGAGAAAATTCTTCTAATTTTTTTCTACTAAACTTTTGTTTCTTCTTTTCTGAATCATATCATATCAGACTGAATAATCAGTCTGAAATGCTATAGAGATTTGTCTTAAACATAACAATGCCGAAATAAAGGAATACATTGATAAAAGCATTGAAAAGCCTTCTCTACATCACTTTAAAAAAATCAGAGAGGATAGCTGACAGAACACAGAACAACCCTTTTGACATTGTTATTACATTTAAGAGAACATTAATAAATGTATTCAATAAAATAAACCATAAAACATCTGATAGAGGGTGAGTTTGCTGCATTAGAGATTATGTCCTGCTGCAGGGACTTTGCCATCCTCCGTTTTAGTGGGTCTGGGAACTGGAATCCTAAGTTTAATATTGTTCATCAGCTGAGAGAGAGAGAGAGACAATAAGTAAAACAGAGAGAAACATCTGTATATATGTCATTCATTTTCTTGTCAAATATCAAAGTACTGTATATAAGTGTATATGTGTGTAATGAATATCAGCCACAACATTAAAACCACCTGCCTAATATTGTTTAGGTCCCCCTCGTGCCGCCAAAAGAGCGCAAACCCGCATCTCAGCATCACCAACAATCATGCCATGGTTGAAATCACTGAGATCACATTTTTTCCCCCATTCTGATGGTTGATGTGAACATTAACTTAAGATCCTGACCCGTATCTGCCTGATTTTATGCACTGCACTGCTGCCATACGATTGGCTGATTAGATAATCGCATGGATGATTGTTGGTACCAGATGGGCTGGTTTGTGTATTTCTGTAACTGCTGATCTCCTGGGATTTTCACACACAACAGTCTCTAGAATTTACTCCGAATGATGGCAAAAACAAAAAACATCCAGTGAGCGGCAGTTCTGCGGATGGAAACGCCTTGTTGATGAGAGAGGTCAACAGAGAATTGCCAGACTGGTTTGAACTGTCAAAGTCTACGGTAACTCAGATAACCGTTCTGTACGATTGTAGTGAGAAGAATATCATCTCAGAACGCTAAGACATTTTTGTTCTTGAAAGAAATTGATGATTCTCTTTACCACAGATGCATTTAATTGATAAAAAAAAAAAAAAAAAAAAAAAACTTGCTTGCTTGTTTTGATTATTGAATCAAAGTTTGATGTGATTTAGAAAAGCTTGGTTGGAAAATCTGTGAAAAGTGCCCTACAAACCAATTACATTTTTGGAAAGTTCTGCAGAAAGAAAGGAATGAAACTTTAGGCTTCCTGAATATCTAGAATAAATAGACTGCTAGAATGCTTTATGTGTCATTAGTGAAGAGGAGGATTCTTGGATGAACTGAAAGTTTGAAGAATGCAGCATTTATTTAAGTGGAAATAGTCTTTTTATTTTTACTGTAATTTGTGATCAATTAAATGCATCCTTTGTAAATAAAATTATTAATTCAAAATCATAATTATTTTAAAGGGTAGTTTATATATATATATATATATATATATATATATATATATATATATATATATACATACATACACACACTACTGTTCATAAGTTTGGGGTCACTTGACTGAAATGTTTCTCATGATCTTAAAAACCTTTTGATCTGAAGGCATATGCTTAAATGTTTGAAATTAGTTTTGTAGACTAAAATATAATTTTGCCAACATATTAATTTATTTAATTACAAAACTACAATTTTATAAAAATAAATAAATAAATAAATAAAAAAAAAACAGTTTTTGAAATGGATGACTTGGACCGAATAATTAAGAAAAGCAGCCACTAAGCGCCCAACATATAGATGGGAACTCCTTCAATACTGTTTAAAAAGCATCCCAGGGTGATACCTCAAGAAGTTGGTTCAGAAAATGTCAAGAGTACATGTCTGCAAATTCTAGGCAAAGGGTGGCTACATACTGTAACATAGTTTTGATTTATTTTGGATTTTTTTTAGTCACAACATAATTCCCATATTTCCATTTCTATTATTCCATAGTTGTGATGACTTTACTATTATTCTAAAATGTGAAAAAAAATAAAGAATGTGTAAGTGACCCTAAACTTTTGAACGGTAGTGTATATATACAGTATAATGATCTGTAATTGACTTAGTTATAACAGAATATCAGTTCATGATAAGAGAATTATTATTGTAACCTGAAGATACTCCTCAAAGTTGATGTAGTTAAACTGATGGGTGTCTACACTCTCAAACATCGCTCTTCGCTGCTCAGGAGAAGAGCTGTCCTGAATCAGGTTAAGTGCTTCATTGCTGTCACAGTTTATAAGGGGAGTTAAAAAAATAAAGAGAACAAGGTATAATGAGAGAGAGAGAGAGAGAGAGAGAGAGAGAGAGAGAGAGAGAGAGATTATATAAATATATTGTTTTAAGATAATCCAATGCACAAAACTGATAATTGTTTTTTCACTTGTGAATGACAGCTTGTTAGAGTTGGAGAGTGCTGCCACCTAGAGCTGAAACAGTAAACACTTGAGAATGCTCTCTTGCAGAATACATTTACTCATATTTTAAATTGAGTATTGCTTTTACTTACAACTCATTGTAGTTAAGAAGCTGGTCACCATCGCTGTCAAACACCTTAAATTGATATCTAAGGTTCAAGAGGTCATCATATGTCCAGTGGGGGTATTTCTCCTTTAATTTAGCAGCCGCATCACTCCAGTTCTGTATATATTCTGAAATTTTTTTTTAGGATTTATTTATTTATTTATTTTGTTGAAAAATGACCATGTGGACCAAAACTTCAAACAGTGATGACTGGACTTAATGGTAAGCCATTAATGTTGATGAGATTCCAACTGGTTTAGTTAAATAGAAATCAGGCACACATACCATCAGACTTGGCCTGTTCATTTCTTAAGCGGATCCTCTGCTGGACCATTTTGTAGCAAAACCTCTGATTAACTTCATGTAATGCTGTGACTAATTCCAGATCTACTTCTGTAATGCACAAAACTACATTAACTCAATGAAGATCAGTGGCATTATCTTTTTCACAATGCAATGCAAATGGACAGTTCTTTTATCAATTGCACTGTTTAAAGAAGGTGTGTTTTTATCAGAGCTGAGGTGCTCCAGACATGATTAGCTCTTGTGCTCATGTGGGTAACATAGGTTTGTGCCCAGCTTTTGTCATATCCTGGTCCCCTTCCTTCTTTTTCTCCCCAATAATGCCCACTCTTTCCACTATCTGTCTAATAAAGTTGCATTTGTAATAGTCAATATAGTCAAGTCAAATCAACAGAAGAACACAAATGAAACAAATATATTTAACATATAACATCTATCTTCTTTATCTTAGGTCAGCGATTTATTCTGTGATGCTGTTCTCCAGTCAGTTTGATTCACTGACCGTCCTCTTCAGACTCGGTAAGATCGTAACTGTCAGGCGCTTTCACAAAAGAAGAAGACAGAAATGACCCCATTCTCAAAGGCGTTTTTTCCTCGCCGACAATCTTTGTCAAAATGTGTTTCTGTCGGTTATGATATTTGTCTGGTTACATGAAATTGTGAATTTACTCAGCGAATGAAGATGTGTACGCCTGAGGGAAGGCACCGCAAGAGATTTGTCAATGACACGTGATTAAACGCGCGAACGTCAACGGTGTTCACGTGAAGAGAGCAAAGGTAGATTCTTCGGGCTGACATCCATGTGGTCTGATTTGTTATTAACAGCAGGAATAAACGAATGAATGAATGAACGATTTTTTATTTATTTATTTTTTTTTAGTTTAACAATTTGACAAATAATCTTAAAATACTGGCCTCACTTTTTGTTACACTATTTTGACTCATTAATTAAAATATAATGAATGTACATGAAAGGACACCCACAATTTCAGATCCATTTACCACTTTATTTTATCACAATTCCTCTTCATACAGATTTGTGTCAATTCTAAAACCCTAAAGTAAAATTTAATGGTATAAATATATAGACCGTAACAGATAGGAACAGATGGCCTGCGAACAATTTCTATCATAAATGGCTTTCATTAGTCATCAAATTCTAGGAGCTCAAAAAAAGGATTTTTGGAAGACCAAATACATATTGATGAATAAATAAATCAGTTCTTTACATATTTCATACAATGATAAATTAGATCCCAATAAATTAAATGAAGCATGCATAGCATTTTTAAACATACTTAAAAAATTAGACAAATTATTAATCAATCTAAGCATCTTTCATGCTGATTTCAGGGGGAGGCTGTTGACAGTGGTGTGGAGTCTGTGCTGTTCATCTTAGTGCCAAATCTGGAAACAAAGAAAAGAGAAAAAACAATAATTAACATGTTAAAATCTCAACTTCCCTGATACAAATACCATTAGTCTGTATTTTTCAAGAACTGTACTGTAGCATCAGTGTATTTTGGATCAGTAACTTACCCCTGAAGTCTCTTGAGCTCCATGATCTTTTGCCTCACCCAGTTCTCCTGCCAGTGGCTGCATCTCGGACCCTCAGTTGTGTAGAAGCTGTGTACCAAGACAGGTATAGGATTTATGAAGGCCAAAATGACAGTGGTTGAAAGAGAAAATAGATATTCCTTTTCAGACAGAAAGTTCTTACATGACTGCTTTGACACATGGAGGGTTTTTCATCTGAAATTTGAATCCTGTTATAGGTAATGTGATTTTCTGGGTGGAGACGGTTGTGCAGCAATCATTAGGCTTGCCTTGTCCACCTGATAATGAATGCAAGAATGAGATTAGATGCCTTTCTATAATCCAGATATCACATACTTGAATTATGAAGTAAAATATCTGAAATACTTACTGGTCCCTACGATCATCGCTGACATAATTACTGCAATGGCAGCAAGACTAATCATCATCTTTTGACTGAGCTGCATGTTGTGTTCTTTGTGGAGGTCCTGGGGTCTGCTGTCAATGCAAAGTTAGAGATGCTCGCTTACTGACACATCATGCTCCCACTGGTCCTCCTTATATCATTGCAAAAGAAGAACTATCTGTTAGATTAACTACCGGATTTGCACACACTTTTTCATTATATTTTTACCTAAACGCATTCCAGGGAAACACCCTCCTGCATTTCTGCTTGCTTGGTGGTTTTACTCCGGATATTTGATGATGCAATTGTGTGATTAAGAAATGGGAAAATGGAAAGATCTCCAGTCCACTGAGATGTTCATTTATGACAGAAATATTTAAGGATGTACTTTGGTCATGTGAAATGTCTGACAATGAGGACACTGAATCATAGATATTACACTTCAAATTTAAGTTCATTTGTCAGTACTTCTTGGAAATGTTGCATTATAGATTTCTGCTGGTTTTTCTGTGGACCATGTGGCCGCACAAATAGAAAAGCAAATTATAGAATGAATCACTTTTTGCGATCGGTTTCAGTGTGAATGTTTTTGTATTATACTGTATTAACTAAAGAAAAATTAAACTAATCGGATTAATTTAAAAGAAATACTTTTCAAATAAATAAGTTTGGTTTCAAATTAGACAATCTCTCTCTCTCTCTCTCTCTCTCTCTCTCTCTCTCTCTCTCTCTCTATATATATATATACTGGTGGCCAAATTATAAGTGATAAAATAAATTACTTTTATTCACCAAAGTGGCATTCAGCTGATCACAATGACATTAATAACGTGAAAAGTTACTATTACAATTTGAAAATAAAAAAAATGTCAGAACTTCTTAAACTACTTCAAAGAGTTTTCATCAAAAAATCCTCCACGTGCAGCAATGACAACTTTGCCGGTCCTTGGCATTCTAGCTGTCAGTTTGTCCAGATACTCAGGTGACATTTCACCCAAGCTTCCTGTAGCACTTGCCATAGATGTGGCTGTCTTGTCGGGCACTTCTCACGCACCTTACAGTCTAGCTGATTCCACAAATGCTCAATGGGGTTAAAATCCATGACACTGTTTTCCAATTATCTGTTGTCCAATGTCAGTGTTTCTTTGCCCACTCTAACCTTTTATTTTTGTTTTTCTGTTTCAGAAGTTGCTTTTTCTTTGCAATTCTTCCTATGAGGCCTGCACCCCTGAGTCTTCTCTTTACTGTTGTACATGAAACTGGTGTTGAGCGGGTAGAATTCAATGAAGCTGTCAGCTGAGGACATGTGAGGCATCTATTTCTCAATCTAGAGACTCTGATGTACTTATCCTTTTGTTTAGTTGTACATCTTGGCCTTCCACATCTCTTTCTGTCCTTGTTAGAGCCAGTTGTCCTTTGTCATTGAAGACTGTAGTGTACACCTTTGTATGAAATCTTCATTCCTCAAAACAATGATTGACTGATGAGTTTATAGAGAAAGCTGTTTCTTTTTTTGCAGTTTTTGTCCTTACATTGACCTTAAGACATGCCAGTCTATTGCATACTGTGGCAACTCAAAAATAAACACAAAGACAATGTTAAGCTTCATTTAATGAACCAAATAGCTTTCAGCTTTGTTTGATATAATGGCAAGTGATTTTCTAGTACCAAATGATCAATTTAGCATGATTACTCAAGGTATTGGAGTGATGGCTGCTGGAAATGAGGCCTGTCTAGATTTGATCAAAAATGACTTTTTTCAAATAGTGATGGTGCTGTTTTTAACATCAGTAATGTCCTGACTATACATTGTGATCAGTTGAATGCCACTTTGGTGAATTAAAGTACCAATTTCCTTCCGAAACAGCAAAATCTGTACATTATTCCAAATTTTTGGCCGCCAGTATATATATATATATATATATATATATATATATATATATATATATATATATATTACACACACACACAGTATATTTTTTAAATAGGACATTATATGGACACTTGCTGGTTGTCAAGCTTTGTGAAACATGCCCCCCTGTTTAAGTGCTGAACTACAACAGTGGTAACTGTGTTCGGGCACCTGTTGTGGGGAGAGTTGAGACCAGTTGTTTAAAATTAATTGGGGGAAAAAAATTCTTAGAATGGTGAAGTTCATTGTGAGAAAATGTCTTGCATATTTTGTACTTAATGCATTGAAATTCAGACTTTTTATGTGTGATTTAAGTGTCCAAAAGGGTCTAAATACTTTTGGGGCCATTGTATATTACTCCATACATTTTTTTAAAGGAATAAAAAAAAAAATAATAATAAAAAAATAAGAATAAGAAAGAAAATAAAGAAAAAAAGAATAAGCTGTTGTTACACAAGTTTCCTGTGGCCGGAGGGCAACGTTAGAGCAGTATAAAGGGGAAGGATGCAAAACTGTCACATCAAAGCCTACAGAGTAAGTAACAGAGAATAACTAAATTCAAGACTGTTTCTGGTTGGACATTCACCTATGCACTTTCCATTCTGACCTCCACAAGTGGTGAAATAATTTAAAGAAAAGCATTTGCTAAATGAGACATTTCTAACAATCTGTCCAATTTGCTATAAAGTAGGTCTAAAGTAGTATAAAGTAGGAGAGAATCAAGTCAGAAAGTATTGGGACACCTAAGCCATACTTATGTATGTATGAATTTTATTAGACAGCTAAATATTAAAAGAATATTCTGGGTTCAATACAAATTAAGATCACTCGACAGCATTTTGTTTATTGTGGCATAATGTTTATTGTACAAAAAATTATTTGACTCGTCCATCCTTTTCTTTTTTAAAAAAAGCAAAAATCGAGGTTACAGTGAGGCATTTAGAAGTAAATAGAGCCAAGTTTTTGAGGGTTTAAAGCAATAGGATCTCATGAAAATTCATACATGTTTTACGAGTTGGCTATTTCGTATGATTTCGTACAATTTTATCAAAGGCAAATATCCGGATGTCTAATGTGGAAGTAAGCGCGAAGTCTGCGCACGAGGCATTAAAGACATGCTTATTAATATAATGGCCTTACCAAAGCACCTTATCTAAACCTAACCGATCAGTAGAGTGTGTAAACATGGTAGGAAGGTGTTGTGTGTGACAGAAGCAAGTAATTGTCGCATAGTAGATGGAAACAATGTCCAGCGACGTCATTGGCTGTGGTGAAAGTCGTACGAATTCATACGAGTGCAGTCGTAGGTTATCATACGTATTAGCCAAATTTAGAAAAGTTGTACGAATCCTTACGATTTTGCTGTGAGAGTGTGTTGGTTTAAAGGCAGAAATTTGAAGCTTATCATTTTAATCAAAGCCCTTACATTAATTCTTCTGTTAAAAGTCATGTATTATTTAAACTTTAAAGTTGTTTAAATTGTCATTTTTACAGTCATTGCAGGGTTTTAGGGTTTGTTGACATTATATCATCATACCAACAAAGTTGTAAAATTTCTATAAATGTACATAGAAAAAGTTAGTAAGAGATTTGATCACACTAAATTCATGTTAACATGCATATACTGTATGTCTTGTCGCTATAGTTTATAATTTTAACGTTTATGGTTTGGCCCCATTAACTTTCATTGTAAGTGCCAGAATGGAACCCAGATTTTTGCTTTTTTTAAAGAAAAGGAGGGACAAGTCAAAATAAATTTTTGTGGTAATTAATATTATGCCACAAATGCTATTGACTGAGTTTAACTTGTATTGAACCCAGAATATTTCTTTGAAACTAAGTGTCATCTGCAAACAAATTATGCTAGACCTTTTAGTGGAGGTATGAAATCAATTGACCTGAAGTTCACACAGCTGTCCTACCAGAGTAATAGTTTAAAGGAATGGTTCACCCAAAAATTCTCTCATCATTTATTTACCCTCATGCCATCCCAGATGTGTATGAATTTATTTCTTCTGCAGAACACGCATTAAGATGTTTATAAGAATATCTCAGCTCTGTTGGTCTTCACAATGCAAGTGAAAGGATGCCAAAAATTTTGACACTCCAAAAAGCACATAAAGGCATCATAAAAGTAATCCATATGACTCCAGTGGATAAATCCATATCTTCAGAAGCGATATGATAGGTGTGGGTGAGAAACAGATCAATATTTAAGTAATTTGTTGCAAGAAATTCTTCTCCCTGCACAGTAGGGGGTGTATGCATGAACAATGTAAATACCAAAAACATAAGAAGAATAATGTGAAAGTGAAAGTGGAAATTGAATGAGCAGGGAGGAGAATTTATAGTAAAAATTGACTTAAATATTGATATGACTTGAGTCATATGGATTATTTTATGCTGATTTATGTGATTTTTGGAGTTTCAAAATGTTGGCACCATTCACTTTTTGTATTGTATGGACCAAAATTGCTGAGATATTCTTCTACAAATCTTCATTTGTGTTCTGCTGAAGAAAGAAAGTCATACACATCCGGGATGGTATAAAGGTGAGGAAAGAATGAGAGAATTTTCATTTTGGGGTGAACTATTCCTTTAACTTCTTTAACACATTAAATATAGACATGTTCCATTAAGTTTGATAACCAGAAAGTGTCTAAATACTTTTTGTCTTGATTTGAACAATGTTAATTCTTTTTTGTTTCTTTTGAACTATACACTATCTTTCTTTTAAATAAATGCAACTTATTTAAGATTTACTTTTAAGATTTTGTTATCTAATGCAATCACATTCAAGCAAATTGTATACAAATACTTTTTTGGGTCACTGTGTTTGTGTAGTAGCCTGTTAGTATAAATCATAGTGTTTACATGTGATCACATCACATGACAAGCTTTACTCCAGTCATTCTCTTTTTCTCAGGACTTGTAGGTCAGATCAGGGGTGGACTGGGAAGAGAAATCGATCCTGGATTTTAAATAAAAACCTTCCCAAAATTTGTTGAGCAGGATGGAGGGGTGGTATTTTCACAAAATTTTTTGAGGGGTGGGGGGATGTTTGGCCGTTTGGCCCCGTTCTGCCTTATTTTGCAGCCAGCCCCAGTTCTCCCTATGGCTAGTCCGCCCCTGGGTCAGATCATTTGCTTAAGGACAAGTACTTTGTGCAAATTGTGAACTTACTGCCCCTTCACCAACATCACAGTTACACAAGACTTCCAGTAACTCTGGAAGCTGCTGTTAGTCCTCACATGACCCACATTCAACATGTTGTAATTTCTTTAACCAATCACATAGAATAAATGTTGACTTTTATTCATTAGATTTAGAGTCCACTTCATAGCCGCAGATCTATTTTGCTCAATCTACACTTTTGAAAAGGACAGCTTAGACTAGCATGAATTTCCATACTTGTCCAGTCTCATATATGCTGATTTGGTGCTGGTCTAGATGGTGGACCAGCATAGCCATGCTGTCCACCCACAAAGAACATGCGTGAGTTGGTTGACAAAGGAAGTCTTGCTGGTTAAGCTTAAGAAACCTGGCTGAGACATTAGCAAGATCATCCAAAACAACATAGTGAGTAAACAAGTGCCTGTTTACATCCTCAATACACCTGGCCATTAAAACTTTGGAAGGATTTTTTTTGCTCATGCTGCTATTTTTAATGCCAGTTGTAGTTTTAATGTCAATATATAGATAAATCAAGGGATGTCAAAAGGTTGATGTGTAAATAGATTAAAATACACTCCTATGCTAATTTTTTTTTAACTTGTTTTCTGTTGGCCAGTCAGCTCTCATGGTGTAAGCTGATAGGTCCTTTGATGTGTAATCGGGTAGCCAATCAGCTTGCATACTCTCTTTTTGCCTAACATTTAAATGTGCTCAGTTTGCAAGCAAGGCGGTTTCGGGTTTCTCTGAAACCCTCCTCCTCCCCAGCTTCACAGGTCTAGATCTACTACATGGGGATTGTACAGTATTTATGTCTAATTGTGCAGCAGCACAATAGTGCACACAGCTTTCGTGTCTTTAGCAGCTTTTGCACATTAAACAGCTTTCTGGATTACGAGTAAATAAGCTATTATGATTTAATATTCACAGAAGTTATTACTCCACCCCAGTGGCGGGCTGTGCATTTAAAGTGTAGGCCTTCAGAGTGATTCATAGCATTAAGAAAACACAGTTTCACAATTAATAAGACACCCTATCCCTTTGGGCATCATACATTATGTTGCAGCTAATTAAAAAACTGACATTTTAAAAACACGTCCACACACGAAAGCCAGAACTTGAAATGACACTTAATGCTCAAGCAAGCCTAATTTTAACTGCAGCATGACTGTTTTGTGAAATGAACGTCTCCCGAACAGACATTCAAAAATCATAATTTTTCATATGAATCTACCAAGGAGGTCTATAATACCTGGAAAAATCTATCTAATAATATTTGCAATTTAAATGTTGCTTGTAATAAATTTCATTTCGTCAGGGTACACGGTTATGCTGCATTCCATTCAAGTTGGATGTGGGATATTCCTGTTTGATATCTCCGATCTCTGACCATAAATGCATTCCATTCCCCGCTCCCGTTAGCTTAGCAGGGGTTTGACTCTCATTAGAGATGTCTCCTAGCAACCCAACTGATTAACAATGCTGCAGCCCTAGCATCTGTGCTACAGGTGTAAGATTATCAAAAGAGATAATAATGTTTTAAACACCCGTTTCTACAGGCATTTGTTAAACAAGCTATAATATCATGTAATGTGGAAACAAACTCATTTATCGATATTAATTAATAAAGTGAATGTTCACCACTTACTTTGTATATCTCCCTGAGTGTCGACATGTTTGTGTGACATCATGCCCCTGCATCTCGGCGAAATCGGAGTTAAGAATTTCTACACGAGCGTACAAGTTGTAATTCTGATTTTAAGATGCATTCCATTGCATTTTTCCTAGTAGGAAGTTGTAAAATCCGACTTTCCGAGTCGCAGCACTACCTTTCAAAACTTGATCCGACTCTGAATGCTCAAGCAGCCTAATTTACACTTAGAAAACTCCTGATGTTACTATAACAATGCAAAAAGCACTTACCAATTTGCTTGAAGTGAAAATCAGTCCTCCTTTCCTGTTTAATAAATTAAGCAATCACACTGTCATGCAGAACATCTCGTGTTTTTAAATCCATAAGGATCTCTTTCTCAACGGCGATAGCGGCAGTGATGACAGCCGACTGTTAGCAAGATCTCGCACTCTTCGCTTTCATTACATCACTTAAAGCATGATTGCGTCACTCAAGGCCAGCTAGAAGGTCTTGACCGAGACATATCCTAAAGATCACACCCACCAAGAACGAATAAATCAATCTGATTGGCTGATGAATCTGACAATCTGACTTTATTTGCCCATTCATTTGCACTATTGAGGGATTCTGAAGAAATTCTGAAGGCCTGACAGGGTGGAGCTCAGACTCACACGCTGCTTTGGGTCTGCAATTTGTGAAACAGCTGTCACACTTTGTTTGTAAGCATCAAGGAAAAAATTCTGACTGGATAAACTTTTTGTTTTTCTCTATTTGTTTGTAGATTAATTAAGAGTGGAAAGCGATTAGAAATACATAGGCAAAAAGGTGATTGAGGATGAAAAATATGTATTTATTTGGCATGTTAGGCCAGCAGAGAAGGCTTTGCTGGCCCTGAGAATTCACCACTGCTCAACCCCCTGTGTAACGTCATTAACGACAGCTCTATAATGTTGAGCCAACTTAGTTTGAACAATGGATGTGCATCATAGTTACTACGGTTTTGGGAAACCTGATTTTTAATTTCTCCAACGATGCATTGTACTATGGTGGTTAAGCAGTGGGTTACGTAGTTGTATGGGAAACGCAACCCTGGTCATCCTGAAATAATGGTGTCCTGAAAATCCAAAGCCTGCAAAGTGTTTGCAGAGCACATGAGGAGAATACAAACTTGAACTGTGCCGAAGAGCAGGTTTATTAACACTTCTGAAAAATATACAGTATACTTTAGATCTGCACGACAACGACATAAGGAAGGAGGAATGCACACACATAGTGCTTCCAGATCTGACGCTCCCAGACATGAGACAAAGTTCTTTACAGTGTTTTGTCTGTGTACTCTTTACCGTGAGTATTTGATCCATAAAAGAGCCACAGTGTCTACAATTTCTCCGGGAGTGACGAATTTGTTCTTTTGAACACATGGACATTATTTGCACATTGTTTTTATGATATTATGGTTTTTAGCATATCCTGTATTGATTTTGCAACTTGGATAGAAACATAGCAACTGTATGTTCTAGCAGTAGCAAGTCTCAGTACTTTCTCTGCAGCAGCAGCAGCAGCAGTGCAGCAGATCTAGTCTGCCAAGACCAATATCCTATCAGTATGCCATACCAATGTTAATATGCTAAAAAAAAACAGTTGTCATGACTGAACTGAATATAAATTTATTTATTTTTTGTTTTGTTTTTTGGGGCCTGTCTGCTGTTTGTCACTCACTTTTTGTCTTCTTTATTATCCATGTAATATCAGAGCAGTAGTGGTCAGATCCCTTTTACTTACCGTGGAAACCACGAGATACCACTTCCACTTGAGAGTCCAAGCCATGAATTCATTCATTAAAAAAGAGGATGTGATACTTTATCTGTCTGCCTTTTTAGACTTCATTTGAAAAATGTTAAACCACTGTTGGAAACTTCATGATGTAAATAGATTTTGATTTACCAGTAATTACTGTGAGATCATGCCTTTTTGGGCCATTGTAGATGTGGTCTAGGGGGGCAATGCATGTGCTCAGTTGCACTTTTATGCAGGCAACACAAGTTCGAATCTGACATGGGTCGTATTCTGTTTCCCCTTGTTCTTTCCATCCTTTCCTGTCATCTCTGAACTGTTCTGTACCACTCTTTACTATTAGAAAGAGGCAAAAAGACCCACAACAAGAAGGAAACATATACTGTATATTTATAATAATATAAATTACATACTATATTACATGTAATAAATGTATATTTAATAATATATATTTAAATAGTCTTTTTCAATTTATTATAGGATTTTTAAATTAATGCCATAGACATTCCCTTCTCATAAAACTTACAAAGAAATGCTAATAATGTTAAGCCAGTTTATTAGGTTTTGAAGATGTTCTGATGCATTCAACTGATAAGATGACTGAAAGAGAATAATAGAGAATATACTGCTTCCACTGTAAATGCAAATGTTTGAATGATTGAAAATGAAATGGATTTATAACTTAATTTTATGCTCTGCTTGTGATTTTGTGTTCATGTCTATTCACTAGTTCTGTCTTGTTGGAAGACCATCTGTCTCACAAGCTTTCCGAGTCTCAAATGAAATGATGCAACAGTTTTGCTTAGCTGCACAATGTTTCCGGCACACCAAATCAGGCCACACTCTAGACTCTTCCGACCTTACAAGGGAAAAAAAAAAACAGCACTTGAAATGATTTAACATTCTGGGTTATTTTGCTAGGGGTCGCCATTGGCTTTCTACCTATTATGTAGGCATTGGTTGCCTCTTATCACAGAGAGGACATTGTAATGTGCCTTCTGTGCTAAAGGCTTATCAGGATGTATGATGTTTGAATGTGTTTTTAAGTTTTGGTTTGCAATGACAGTTTGACCCCAAAAAAGTGTGAGAAGATGGGGAAATGTGGTTTAAAGCAAAACTTCCACTTTCACCTCCACATCCACCCACATTTATTGTGTCTTGTATACTGTATGCACAGTCAAAATTTAAGATTTAACAAATAACACTGGCAAAAAGAGACAATACAACCACAAGAGAAAGCTGCACTTGTTATATATTTAGATATTTTTGTCATACATTTAGGTTAAGCTGATTTGCTTTCATTTCTGTCTAGATGGCCCATTAATTTTCAGGACAAAATTGTGTTTTTTTTTTACTTCCTCTTTTCACTCAGATTCTTCCGTCTAGAAAACCGACAATCTCTTTGCAAAATATTCCCTAAAATTTTTATTAGATTAGATTGTTTTTATATGGTTGCTCTTCATGGTGTACTTTCTCACCGTTAAAGAGCCTCATTGTCAACTCTTACATGCTAAAGACCCCAATGTGGTTGGAGAAAAAGACCAGGCCAGCACGACCTAAAAAATAGCACCAACCAGAAGTTACAAATACTGCGTAGTACAACTGATGCATGACGCTACTAACACATTCACTATGCCTGTTTAAAATATTGATTGTATTAGAAGTCCACCTTTCTAGATGGCAAATTAAATATCTAAATATATTATTCCTGGACCATTCTCATACACCAAATCAGTTTGGCCGTCTTTTTTGTTACACATTTACTCAGCAGCAAGCCTGTCTATTCATCTAATTGCACAACTTTGAGTCTTTACTAATAAAAGCCCATATTTCAGTTGTGACTTTGGATAATTGCAATACCCCAGTCAGCCGGTGGCATGAGAGTTGAACTATGTCAGTGTGCGGAAAAACCTTAGGTTATTCCATAGGTGTTGCTTTGATAGACAACGTCTTTCTTAAAGGTTACGACCAATCTTCAAGATGAAATTAAATGGATTATATTTTTTTGCAGTTCTGCTGCTGTGGCTTCTGGTTTTCTCAGTTGTGTTGAAAGGTGTGTTTCATACATTCTCACCAGTGGTTATTCAAATTAAGTCCTTGTATCATCACTGGATTCATTGCTGCTGCTGATGATAATGATATTAGAAAAACCTTTCGTTTACTAGTGATTGTTTGAATTCCACAACACAGAAACATTAATGCCCTGATATTTTATTCAATAGAACCTCTTTTCATCAGTACAAGCTTCCTTACTACCACAGCTACTAAAGTACCTCAGAGGTTTCTCTACAGCTACAGCATTCAGCACAAACCCTTGTTCTCTGTGACTGCTGTGAGGTGAGTCTTTATTTTAGTATGTAATTAAATGTACATTTTCTTTCTTTGATTATGCAGATGTCTTACAAACGAGAAGTTCTACAGTAGAACCAATTCATCAGCGATTTCTCCCCGGTCATGAAATAGATCCACTGAATACTAACCCAGACCACCAGGTAAGGTGTTATGAAGATGTTTTAAAAATGCAAACTATCAATAAATAGGGACTAAATGAATGCTTTTAAGACACCATGGGGTCTGTTCCAAAACCTAGTGAGCTTCCTCTGGAGGCAGCATTTTAAGACATCATAGGCGCGCTCCCGATGCGAAGGCTGTTTCAAAACGTAGGCATCCTAATTATGCTGCCTCATAAGATACCTAAAGATTTTAAGGTAGCATCATATGTATTCTTCCCGGGGTAGGCGATTTATAAAAATAAATCCAAGATAAAGGCAGACGAAGGAGAGAAATTTGGATTATAAATATACTTCTAATACATTCAATACTGAAAAGTATTGATAATAAAAAAAAATTTTTTATATTTTATATCATAGAAAACTGACTATTTTACCCAAAATGTGTATGTACTATGCGCATTTATACTCATTAGAATATCACATTGTTCCTCTGGTTTCACCTCTATTGAAATCAGTTGCTAGTTTAGTCTCGCGTGCGCTGCACGTGATGAACGTTATGTAAATGACGCGCAGAGATGCTATGTAGAGCCAAAGTCTTTCTAGCAAGTCAGTCCACTGTCGGCCATCTTTGGAACACTCTCGGGAGGCTATTTTCAGTCATGCCAGTGCAGCTCCCATTTACTTGAATGGGGGGACACCGATATATCAAAAACCGTTGGTCAAGATTACGATCAAAGAACATATTTCAAATCAACAATAAAATTTGATAATATTGGAATCATAAAATATGCTTCTTTACCTGATTTTACGCTAAAACACACAATTTTCCCGGCTTGTATAGCTAATGCGCATGCGTATTAGCAAGTTGATTGACAGGCGATGTCTGTATCTAAAAGGTGATTGGCTCTTTTACCTGTAAGGCAAGATTTCGTTTCTACATCCGTTGACCGTTGGGCGCTAGAGCTTCTTGGTTAGGCGTACCAATTTCTCCCATTCATTTTAATAGAGTGGGCCGTCTCTGCTAAATAGTCTCTGGTAGATTGTTCTAACTTGCCCTCTTATGAGGCATCATTTCAGTAAAGATGCTGACTTAGAAGACAGCTGCCTATGCAGGCAGGAGACAGCAAGGCAGCTCACTAAGTTTTGGAACAGACCCCCTTTCTTTTGATTTGACCTGAGATGTAACTGGAGTATTGAAGAAACAATCTGATTGTTGAGAGTCATCTTTGACCAGTATATTGTGTTATATTATATATTTTATGCAAGTTTATTTAGATTTGAATTAAACAATAGACATCAACTTTTTGATTGTCAAACTTTGCGTTACTCTGTGATGACCTACACCTGTGGTTGCTCTGCAACGACACCTGTGTTATCTTTAGGAGAAGCGTTTACACTCAATCTGTATACACTCTTTTATTCTGTAGATTTTGCACAATCAAAGGGGCAACAATCTACTCAGATCCCTCCTCACCATAAGCAATCAAATCTATGAAGTTGTTGGATGGAAGAAAAGGTGCCAGCCACTATCTAACATCACAGCTCAACAAAAAAGGTGCAACACTGTGCAATTTACTATGCACCAGTTAGTACTAATATCTGATTACTCATTGCAACTGGTGTATAAAGAAAAAGGTCCATCACAAAACCACTTCATCAGGCCTAAAAAGATCTTCTGCAGGCACAGAGACATTTAAGCTGGATAACCTGGGACAGGTGGAGGAGGAGCAGAAGGAATCCTTAGTAACAACACTGTCATCATCATCCACTATGAATGAACCATTTAATAACTTAATAATAACTTTAAACCAAAGAAAAAGCAAGATCTTACTTTTGTATGAAGCATTTTTAACATTACTGCAAGAAAATGATATGTTTATTCTTTAGAAACAGTAGCTGAGTTTAAGCAACTGGAATACTGGATTTTACAATTATATTTAATAATTTATTTACAGTGTACATATTCCATTTTACTACATTCTTTTCAGCTAATATGTATGAAATGAAAGATGACTTATTTCCACCCTACTAAGAACATTCCCATGCTGTTTGCAAAATGTAACAGTGCATAAATACATTTAAACATATATTATACAAATAAAAAGGTGCCTGTTTAAAATAAATAATGTCATTTTTTCCCACAAATAATTAAAAACATAACAGGGTGAAATGTGGCATAACAGGATTGACATGTCTAACAGGGTGGAAGTGGCACCACATTTTCTTTAAAATAACTTTGCTTGTCATGCTGCTATTTTATTAGTTTAACGAATTACATTGTTGTGTCGAATAGGCAGGGTTGCATTAATGCATGGGCTTACACGGGCTGAAACTACTGCACATCTAAATGCGTTCAGCGGGACACGCTGATATAAACAAGGATCTGGTGTGCAACAATGAAAGCTGTCCGTTTATCGCATGTTCATAGAATAACAATGGAGAGTCAATGGGCCCTGAGGTACATTAAAGGTGCTGTAAATGATTTTTTTCATGGAAAGGTATGCAAACAATGTCCTAGTCTCTGAAAGATATTAATGAAATGAGTGTTGTGAGATATCTCACCTGTTTCTGTGACAGCTCTAGACTCTGTAAACAGCAAACAAAAATGTGACCGCAGGCCGTGGTCTCTGATGCTTTCTGCCTGTCAACCATTTTTCACGTTCTCATAGTATTGTAATTGCTGTGAATTATTTAGGCTTTATTCAATTTTTATGCCATGTTGCTCATAACAGTTGTCAGTTGAGGGGGCTATTTTGATATGTCTCAATAAAGCTAATTTGGTATCTTTGGAGTGCGGGGCTTTGGTAAGGGAGCATGGTTAATCATGGAATAGCATTTAAAACATCCTAAAGGGCCATATTTTCAGCAAGGAAATTAGGTGAATAATTAATTGTGTGCAAAAAATAGTTATCTTTTAGACATCGGGCTAAACTGTATCATTAACACACACACACATAAACACACAGCCAGGGTGCCAACTGCTACATGTTAAGCCCCTTCAATTTGTGGTTGGAGAAAAAGAGCAGGCCACCATGACCTAGAAAAAAACGGAAATGCAGAATTGAAAACTTTGAAGTACAACTTTACAGAAGATGCACGACGCTATTAATGCATTCACTATGCCTGTTTAAAATTCTAACTGTATTATGTCTTCTTTCCATCTTTGATAAATAATTAAATAACTAAATATGTCATGAATGGACAGCTCACTTACACAGAATCAGTAGGCCAGACAGTTTTGTTACACATCCATTTAGCAAGTATCTTAACTTATCATTATCTAATTAAATCCTTAGTGACACTTGAACGTGTATTGAAATGTATGCCTTTCCTAATAAAAACCTTTACCCGTGTTCTGGTTAGTGGCTTTGAGTGGTGTTACCCCAGTTTTCAGCCTGTGCCGTGAGAGTGGAGCCATTTCAGTGAGTGGAAACACCTGAAGCTGTTCCACGAGTCCCTCTTCAGGGTTGAGCTTAAATAGACTGTGTCATTCTTGAGGGTCACATCACATGAAATTGACGACCAAGTTGGAAAATGAAGTCGCATGTGTGCTGTTTCTCTGCTGTTTTGCTGCTGTGGCTTCTGGCCTTCTCAACTGCTTCACAAGGTGTGTTCTTACTAGTGGATATTCAGATAAAGTCCTTGTATCATCACTGAATTTCTGATGATGGGGATTTTAGTAAACTATTTTGTTTACTTGTGATTGTTTAAATGTCAAAAACTGGAAGACTTATGTCCTGATTTTTATCTTCAATAGAAGCTATTATCAAAACAAGCTGCCTAACTACCACAGATACTAAGGTACCACAGAGGTCTCTGGACAGCTACACCATCCAGCAAAAACCCTTGTTCTCTGTGACGGCTGTGAGGTGAGAATTGATTAAATTTTTGACTACACTGTTGAAAAGACTACCATGACTGGTCATGGCATATGCTTTGTTTTTGGATGCTGGTGTGCTGCTGGGTTTCTTAGCTTAACCAGCCATACTTCTTTGGTCAACCAGTTAAACCGAAAAGACCATGCTGGTTGACCAACTAGACCAGCACGAAACAGCATAAACCAGCCTGGACCAGCACAAAATGTCGTGCTGTTCTCTGCTGGACTTTACAGCAGGGTAGGCTTATATTAATGGTTGAGATGTTTTAAAAACACAATCTAAAAGCACAATGAATGCTTTCATGACGACATCGTAACTCTATAACATACATACAATATAATATTTTGACAGCATATCCTATTACATTGTGTAGATTTCGCACAACCAAAGGCGCCACCATCTGCTCAGATCCCACTTCGCTCTGGGCCATAAAATCTATGAAGTACCTGGATGGAAAGAAAAAGAAGAAATCTCATCCAGTCTAAAACATCACAGCTCGTAATTATATCGCGGTGGTCCCTGCGAATTAGTCAACCACCAATATGACATCAGCTCAAATTTAACACGGACTTTTGAATGAAAATTAAAGGTATAATTGTCCAGAATCATTTTGCATTTTAAAGTGCACTTTTTCTTTTTTTTTTTTTTTTGTTGAGGAAAATGCACTTTATTGTAAGCTGTGGTGTAAATAAGCTACATGTGTATGATTGCTTTCTTTGATATTTTTTATATCTATACATTTTTTTAATCTCTCTCAAATGTCAAATGTTTTTGATAATTAAGGTAATATTGTTGAATAAATTAAAATGCTCAGTGTCAGACTATACTGCTTGTGTTTATCTCTTGTACTATAGCTGATAATATTTAATAATATTATAATACATTAACAATATTTACATTTTGATAATATTTCATGTGAATTGACAGTTTTAGCTCTAAGTTTAGGTAGATGGACCAGTGTTGTCTTCTTAGTTCAGCAAAATACAAATTCATACATTTTGTCTTATTCCTATAAAAGTAAAATAGCAACTATACAGGCAAATTAGCAGCTATAGAAATATGGTAGTTTAAAGGAATATTCTGGGTTTGATACTAATTAAGCTCAATCAACAGCATTTGTGGCAAAATGTTGATTACTACAAACAAAAATTTTTTTTTGACTCATCCCTCCTTTTCGTTAAAAAAAAAGCAAAAATCAAAGTTACATTGAGATGCTTACAATGGAAGTGAATGGGGCCAATTTTTGGAGTGTTTAAACTGAAATGTGAAGCTTATAATTTTATAAAAGTACTTTATTAAGAATTAATTCTTCTGTTAAAACTTGTGTATTATTTGAGCTGTAAATTTGTTTAAATAGTCATGTTTACAGTCATTTTAGGGGTTTAGGGTTTGTTGATATTACACCACCATGGCAATGAAGTTGAAAAGTTGGCTATAACTTTACACAGAAAATGTAAGTAAGTGATTTTATCACACCAAAATCATGTTAACATGCATATTGTTTATGTCTTGTGGTTATACTTTTGAAATAGTAAGTATTTTATTGTTTTTCATGAACTGGCCCCATTCACTTCTATTGTGTCACACTGTAACCTCGATTTTTGCTTCTTCTTTTTTTTTTTTTTTTTAAGAAAAAGAGGGGTAAGTCAAAATGAATGTTTGTGGTTATCAATATTATGCAACAAATCCTGTCAATTAAGCTTAACTTGTAATGAACCCAGAATATTCCTTTATTTCGCCACCATACAGTAGTTTAGCCATTTGGATTACCAGTGTTGAAACATCTTTAACAATAATAAACCAAATCTCAGTGCTTCTTACAAAATTTGCCCAGACATTGTAGGATGAATTAGATAAATGAAAACCTTCACAGACATCAAGAACAATGCAAAACTTTTGTGAAGGGTACATTCAACATGCCAATGTGAAATACATTATGCACGTTTCCAACTTAATTGTAAATGGTATAATGAGTATTGTAAATTAGCATTGTACATTTAAAAAAGGGCAAAACTAATATGGAATATATTGAGATTTTCTGCTCTGCTAATGTAGTTCCAGTGTACAAATAATAATTAAGGGCTTTAATAGGTCACTTTTTCTACACATCCACCTCATCAATTCTTAGGTATAGCACATGACCTAATATCTTTCCGGTGGTTACCTTGGAAAGACATTGTGGTAAATACATATATACCTCGCTGTGGTTTTCCAACTGTGCTAAATGGCTTGAAAACAACTCTCTACCAGCTCTCTTTTATCACACATGTGGCATAGAAGCCTGTGCCCGGTTGAAAGATACTCCTTCAGTTAGAAAAACCCTTAGTCACAATAGACTTACAATTATAAGGGATTTCAGAGCCCTGGATCCTAAGATATGGAATGTATAGAAGAGTTATTTGAGAAAAGCACACACAGTTGATTACAATAATTCTACAAGACAGGATGACCTAGTTAACGTCCCGGTTACTTGCGTAACCTCCGTTCCCTGATGGAGAGAACGAGACATGTGTCGATGTAGTGAAACTAGGGGTCACTCTCGGGAGCCCGAAACACCTCTGGTCTTTGATAAAAGGCCAATGAAAATTGGCAAGTGGTTTTTGCATACCACTCCCCTGAACATACGGGTATAAAAGGAGCTGGTATGCAATCACTCATTCAGGTTTTGTGCTGAGGAGCCGAGACAAGGTCCCGGCCATTTCAGCGGGTAGTCCAGTGTTTTGGCAGGAGGGACACAACATCTCGTTCCCTCCATCAGGGAACGGAGGTTACGCAAGTAACCAGGACGTTCCCTATCTGTCACTCACTCGATGTTGTGTTGATGTAGTGACCCTAGGGGTCCTATATGAAATGCCACAACTGCCTGAACTGTGTTACGTGAACTGGCGGTGTGTGAGACGGGCAGACCACTATGTGCCTCGTAGCCAGTGCACCAGGCCGAAACGTAACCTCCCCCAACGCTGTTATGAGTTTCGAATGGCCCTTCGGGGACAAGTCAACTGCCCAAAAGATAGAGACAGGCTAGCCCAGTCGTGGCCTCTTATCCTCTCTTTTTTTTTTCTCCCCAAAAAACAGTGAAATTTGTTAACCAACTGGGGCCACCAGGTCTATGTCGGGGGGTGTCACTCCCAAGGGGAAGACACCGCGGAGACCACACCCCGCCCGGAGGGGGGGGGGGTATTTTGAGTGGAAATACGTCACATGGTCTTGCCGAGCTTTGTCGGAAGTATGTCATGTGGAGAAGTCCCATGGTAGGTCCTACCCTATGGGGGAGGAGTTTCTACAAACATGGTGACTGTGGCAGAGGGACCTCTGCCCAAGGAAGAAGCAGTTTACAAACAGGGAAACGAATTAGCGGAAGATATACGTTGCATGGGGTTACCTATGGGGAACCAACACGTGTGGAGCACCTACCCCAGTACAGGGCATAGTTAGCACATGTACTGAGCTGGCAGCGATTTTCTCTGCAAACTCGTCTGCCACAGGGCTCGGAGGAAGTCATCCAGGGAACACAGTTTGTGAACACTACTGGGAGTCAACAGCGCACATCTTCAGCTCAGGGGAGGTGAAAGGTGCTATGCACAAGTGATACACCTGGCCAGCTGTCCCAGACTTACCCACTTGTGCCTGCCACTACATGGGAGGAAACCGGTTCCACCCGGAGATTGTAGAACCTTGCAAAGGTGTTGGGTGTTGCCCAGCCTGCTGCTCTGCAAATATCTGTTAGAGAGGCGCCACTGGTCAAGGCCCAGGAGGCCGCCATACTCCTGGTAGAATGGGCTCGTAGCCCTGCCGGGGGCAGCACGTCCTGAAAGTGATATGCCATTGCTATGGTGTCAATGAGCCAGTGGGCGATCCTCTGCTTGGAGACAGTGCTTCCTTTCCACTGTCCACCAAAGCAGACAAAGAGCTGCTCAGAGACTCTAAAGCTCTGCGTGCGATCCAAATAGATGTGTAAAGTGCACACCGGACACAGCAACGTCAGGGCTGGGTCTGCCTCCTCCTGGGGCAGCGCTTGCAGGTTCACCACCTGATCCCTAAAAGGGGTCATGGGAACCTTAGGCACATAGCCCGGTCGGGGTCTCAGAATCATGTGAGAGTAGCCCGGACCAAACTCCAGGCACGTTTCGCTGACAGAGAATGCTTGCAGGTCTCCTACCCTCTTGATGGAAGTGAGCGCAGTCAGGAGGGCAGTCTTCAAAGAGACTGCCTTAAGCTCATCTGACAGCAGGGGCTCAAAGGGGGCTCCCTGTAGACCCTGAAGAACTACAGAGAGGTCCCATGAGGGAATGAGGCACGGTCTGAAGGGATTCAACCTCCTGGCGCCTCTCAGGAACCTGATGATCAGGTCGTGCTTCCCTAAGGACTTACTGTCCACTGTGTCGTGGTGTGCCGCTATAGCGGCTACATACACCTTCAAGGTGGAGAGGGATAGCCAACCTCTCCTGCAGGAAGGAAAGCACCGATCCGACTGCGCATCTCTGGGGGGTCTTCACATCGGGAAGAACACCACTTAGTGAACAGACGGCACTTCAAGGCATACAGGCACCTCATAAAGGGGGCCCTAGCCTGAGTGATCATGTCTACCACCGCGGGTGGTAGGCCACTTAAGTCTTCCGCGTCCAGTCCAGGGGCCAGACATGGAGATTCCAGAGGTCTGGTCGCGGGTGCCAGATGGTGCCCCGCCCCTGTGAAAGAAGGTCCTTCCTCAGGGGAATTCACCGGGGGGGGGGGGGGGGGGGGGCTGTTGTGAGGAGCGTGAGGTCCGAGAACCACATCTGGGTGAGCCAGAAGGATGCTACCAGGACGACCTGCTCCTCGTCCTCCCTGACCTTGCACAGGGTCTGTGCAAGTAGGCTCACTGGGGGAAATGCATATTTGCGTAGTCCAGGGGGCCAGCTGTGTGCCAGTGCGTCTATACCGAGAGCGTACCAGAGCGGGCAGTGGGAGGATTCTTGGGAAATGAACAGGTCTACATGTGCCTGTCCAAATCGACTCCAAATCAGCTGGACCACCTGAGTCTCCACTCTCCCCTGAGGGTAACCTGTCGTGACAGCATGTCCACTGCAGTGTTAAGGTCGCCCAAGATGTGAGAGGCTCGCAGCGACCTGAGGTGCTGCTGACTCCAGAGGAGGAGACGGCGGGTGAGTTGTGACATACAACGGGAAAGTAAACTGCCTTGACGGATGATGTATGCCACCGTTGCCGTGTTGTCTGTCTGAACTAACACATGCTTGCCCTGGATCAACGGCTGTATGCCCATTGCATACAGTGCCCCAGCTCATTTTGGAGGCATCTGTCGTAACCACGACATGCCTGGAGACCTGCTCTAGGGGAACGCCTGCCTGTAGAAATGTGAGGTCGGTCCAATGGCTGAAGAGGTGGTGACAGACCAGCATGATGACCACGCGATGTGTCCCATGGCGCCATGCCCATCTCGAGACTCAAGTCTGGAGCCAGTGCTGAAGCGGTCTCATATGCATCAACCCGAGCGGACTGGCCACCGCTGAGGATGCCATATGCCCCAGGAGCCTCTGAAACAGTTTCACTGGAACTGCTGTCTTCTGTCTGAACTCCTTCAAACATGTCAGCACCGACTGTGTATGCTCGTTCGTGAGGTGCGCCATCATTGAGACTGAGTCCAACTCAAGCTGAGAAAAGAGATGCTCTGAACCGGAAGGAGCTTGCTCTTTCCCCAGTTGACCCGAAGCCCTAGTTGGCTGAGGTGCGAGAGCACCAGGTCCCTGTGTGCACACAACACATCCCGAGAGTGAGCTAGGATTAGCCAATTGTCAATATAGTTGAGGATGCGAACGCCCACTTCCCTTAACGGGGAAAGGGCTGCCTCTACGACCTTCGTGAAGACGCAAGGGGACAAGGACAGGCCGAAAGGGAGGACCATGTTCTGATACACCGACTCACGAATGCAAACCGCAGGAAAGGTCTGTGTCGAGGTAGAATCAAGACATGGAAGTACGCTTCCTTCAGGTCTACCGGCGTGAACCAATCTTGATGCCGGATGCTCGCTAGAATGCGTTTTTGTGTCAGCATCTTGAACGGGAGTCTGTGTAAAGCCCAGTTCAGTACTCGCAGGTCCAAGATTGGCTGCAACCCACCGCCTTTCTTCAGTACAATGAAGTAGGGGCTGTAAAAACCCCTTCTTCATCTTGGCCGGAGGGACAGGCTCTATCGAACCCTTCCGTAGGAGGGTAACGATTTCCGTGCGCAAGGTAGCGGCGTTCTCGCCCTTCACCGAGGTGAAGTGGATGCCACTGAACCTGGGCGGATGCCTGGTGAACTGAATCACGTAGCTGGATCGGACGGTCCGGACCAGCCATCATGACGGGTTGGAAAGCGCAAGCCACGCGTCGAAGCTCCAGGCGAGGGGGACCAAGGGGACAATCTCGTCAGACATACCAGCAGGTGGGCCTCGCGGCGGGGCCTGAGGTGCCACGTCGTGCTGTGGCTGTGCTGAGTTGAGGGACATCGAAGCACTTACCTGGCTCCTTGTGACCACCCCCGGAACAGCCTGGGATGAGGGAGGAAGAGGCCTGTCCTCGTGACTCGTGGAGACTGTCACATCGGGGGTGGATTTGTGCCACAGCTGGGCACGCAGGGGCGGGGAGACTGCCGCTGGAGCACCAAACCTGCCAAAATGGAATGGTGGACAGTGGTCGTGATGATGGCCGTGCGCACCGGGTATGTGACCCAGGGAACAAGGAAACTGCTCTTTTGCCGAACTCTTGGGTACTGCAGCCACTTGGGCATGCGGCGAAATTAAATGAAAAGGTAACAAAAGATTCTCCTCCCAGCCCTCCACTGGGGGATGGAGTGGTCTGCTTACCAGCTCCAGAGCAGCGGGTTTCCTCGTCACTAGGGGCACTTCGAAGCCTTTCTCGGGATCTTGGCAGCCGGCCATGAGATGGGTGGCGTCTGCTTCCTGCGGTGGGCTCCACGCCGGGGCCGGGCTGCAGGGGCCAAGAACTGCTGGGCAAAGTCCTCGACAGTGTTACCGAACAGGCCAACCTGGGAAATGGGGGTGCCAAGGAACCGTGCCTTCTCGGCCTCTCCCATCTCAACCAGGTTGAGCCAAAGGTGGCGCTCCTGGACCACCAAGGTGGACATCGCCTGCCCGAGAGACCGCGCCGTGACCTTCATCGCCCAGAGGGCAAGGTCGGTCGGCGAGCGCAGCTCCTGCATCAATCACGGGGCGGAACTACCCTCGTTCAGTTCCTTTAGTGGCTTGGTGGACTTGCAGGAGAGCCATGGCGTGCAGGGCGGAGGCGGCTTGTCCAGCGGCACTGTAGACCTTAGCCATCAGGGACGATGTAAATCTACAGGCGTTGGACGGGAGCTTTGGGTGCCCGTGCCAGGTGGCGGCGCTCTGCGGGCATAAGTGCACCGCGAGCGCCTTATCCACCGGGGGGATCGCCGAATAGCCCTTGGCCACCCCACCATCGAGGGTAGTGAGAGCGGGGGAGCTGAAAGATCAGGACCAGGCAGTAAAAGGTGCCTCCCATGACCTTGTCAGCTCCTCATGCACTTTTGGGAAGAAATCAACTGGGGCGGGGCCTGGCTGTGAGCGGTGCCACAAGCCCAGGAACCAATCATCGAGCCATGAGGGTTCAGGGGAGAGCGGAGGGTTCCACTCTAGACCGACGCTCGCAGCTGCCCGGTAAAGCATGTCCATCATCTCCGCGTCAGCCTGTGATTGGGCGACTGTACCCGAGGGGGGATACCCGGCGGAGGTGGTCCCATTGGGGTCCCCAAATCACCCCCAGTGCTAGCTGTGCTGGCCTCATACCCGTAGGTAGAAGGACCGGGGCGGGGAGCCGCTGGGGTGGCTTACGAAGGCAAGCCGCGACCGCGTCGTTGCCATGGACATGTTCTCGCAATGAGTACATGACCCATCCATGAAAGCTGTCTCCGTGTGGGCAGCGCCCAGACATGAAAGACAGCGATTGTGACCATCAGAAGGTGAGAGATAACAACCGCAACCAGGAATAACACACAAATGGAAGGGCATCTTTAAAAAGACATTCAGTGTGTGCCGCTCTTTTAGAGAAATATACTCTTTTAGAATATACTCTTTTATTTCTGCCGAAGTGCCCAGGGGCGTTCTCTGCAGTGCACCAGTGCAGAGGGGGGAGAAGCTGCTGAAATGCGCCATCAGATCCAGCAGAGGTGAATGAACAATCGTGAGAATTCAGCTCAGTGAGCATCGACCATTTGGCTCCGAATAGAAAATCTGAATGAGTGGTTGCATACCAGCTCCTTTTATGTATTACTGCAAATACCACTCGCCAATTTTCATTGGCCTTTTAACAAAGACCAGAGGTGTTTCGGGCTCCCAAGAGTGACCCCTAGTGTCACTACATCGACACAACGTCAAGTGAGTGACAGATATGGAACTGACATCATACTATGCTATGGCATCATTTTAAGACTACATAATTAATGATCAATGAAGGAAAGTTGCAAGCACAATGCTCTCTCTTTCCATACGTGTAGTGTATTGGGTGTGGGAGAGCAAACCTCACTGTGAGAGCTCAATGTGTAGGTTAAATGGAGGCGATGCTAGGAATCTGCAACTGCATGATTGTTGTAGACCACACTGTAGGAGGAAGAACCTGCTAATACAGAGCTAGGACCGGCATGGAGGGGTTTTCCCCCTTGTTGTGTTTCCACTCATGTTATTTCCAAGACATGTGCTTCAACATTCTCCCTTAGCAAAGTATGTTATATGTCATAACAAATATGTTCTATTTAAAGACTATGCATTCATAATAGTACTTTTAATTCCATTTAAAATCTGTATAAGCATGTACTGTATGCAGTATAGATGCCTGACAATATTATGCTTTATGTGCTGTCGGTGACAGAAAGTACAGTGAGTCGGAGATAAGCCAAGCAGCACTTTCACATGTCAAGGTTGCAGTTGGTTTAGAATGGTTGTGAAAGTCAACCTGTGGTTTATTGAGGGAAGAGCTGTTTCCACATTTGCAGGCTTTCCTTTTGCATGTCTCATTTTCCTCTCTTACTGACTGTCCACTCGTTGACTCATGCACGGACAAAAATTCTAAATAAAGTACTTATATACAGGTTTCAATGACCAAGAAGAAAACTATTATTAACATGTTTGATTGCACTCAATACATAATCTAGAATATTTTTAATTCTTAGCTTGATTTTTTGAGATATTGACAACCCTACTGATTATTTGAATATAAGTAATCAGTACTTACAAAAAAGTGTCATCATTTACTCACCATCATGTTGTTCCAAACCTAAATGCTTTCTTTCTTCTGTGAAAGACAAAAGAAGATTTTTTTGTAAAATGTTAGGGACTAACAGCCTCAGTCACCATTCACATACATTGCACCTTTTTCATACAATGAAAGTGAATGGTAACTGCAGCTGTTAATCTGCCTAACATCTCCATTTGAGTTTCACAGATGAAAGAAGTCATTTAGGGGTGCATTCAAAAAAACATTATTAGCCAAATATTGTCGCAAGTTCCATCATTACCAACATAGTTCAGTGATTTTGTGTGTTTCCCGAAATGGTTTCAGGAAACAGCTGTCACTAGCTAGTTAATTTCTCCAACGATGCATCATACATATATGGTGGTTAAGTAGTGTTACGTAGTTGCTCGGGAAATATACCCCAGGTTTGAAACAACATTAGGGTAAGTAAATGGTGACAGAATTTGTATTTTTGGGTGAAAAAATAAGCAAGTTGCTACATTTTAACAAAATACTACAAAGACAATCACTTTTTTATTTGGAATAATGTGCACCAATGAATCATGTCCAAAAAGACTAAGAGCATACATTAAGAAAGTAATTAGGGTCAATGTTGACTTAAAGGCCTCAACAGCTCCATACGCAACTGGATTCTACATCCTTATCGAAATATAAATGTAACCCTTGACTGCAAAAATGGACAACAATTAAGGGTCCCATATTTAGTCACTATGTTGTGTTTATCACATCAGACCACTGGGCATGTATTTTTGCTATGACTACTTTTTAATTCCAGACTGTGGGTGAATAAATAAATCCTCTATCAACAACTGAAGCCCAGTTTAAGTCATGTCTTCCAGTGGGCCACCATGTTACCACAAATAGAACTACCTGTAATGGGTTGGCAGATGTGAGATTTTCTACTCCTTTAATAAACTTCTCATCAAAGTCTGGTCAGGGGTTTCTGTGTCATTTCAGGATGACAGTGGGAATAGGTCATCATTACTCCGACACCATAAATATATCTTTAAAGCCCTCTAGTTCAGGCAAAAATTTCATACCTCAGACTGAAAAACGACTCTCAAAATGTGTGGGAAAATATGTAAATATGTGGGTGGGTATTATGGGCGGGAAGAGGGAAAACGGAAGGGGGTCAAAAGCTACGTCCAAAAAAAGACACAAACAAAGATGTCTGAAACTCACATTATGAGTGGATATAAAAAACAAGATTTTTGGGTTGTATATTAATCATGGGACAAAAGTGTGAAGAGTGAAGATGATAGAACTGTTTGCAAATCTGCAAAAAGATTTTATAGAGTTCAACTCTACTGACAACATTTGTGGCATTATGTTGATTGTCAAAGAAAAAAAATTCAACTCATCCCTCTTTTCTAAAGTAAACAATTGCCTTCAGTAAGGCACATAATAAGTAAATGGGTCCGATACACAAAACATTACATACACACTGTTTTTAAAAGTATAGCCAAAATATTTAAGCATAATACGTTTTGACATGACCCTAGTGTGATAAAATCGCTTACTAACCTTGGCAGCATTTCCCAAAAGCAACATAAGCCTAAGTCGATCGTAGAAACCATTGGCGCCTATGGTCTCTACGATCAACTTAAGTGTGCAATGCTTTTGGGAAATGCAGTCCTTGTCTGTATCAAGTTATCCAGTAATTAAACTCCATTGACATGACAACATGACACCACCAAACCATGTTGCCATAATTCCCGGAAACTTGATGTAAAGTAGACCAAAAATAGAGCTGACATGACTTTAAGTTTTCGGTTTTCATAATTGTCTTCTGTTTTTGAACAAGTCGTTGTTTTATGCTGCGTATGATGAGATGCATGGTGAGAAGACATGATTGGCACAGTCTAATTATAACAGCCTCCACAAATACACTTGAAATACGGCCGGCCAGCAAACCTGCTTGGTTTGGTTCTGGACTGTGGTCCATTCTGACATGTAATTTCAATCTTATCAAGTCCATGATCTGACACACAGAGGATGAGCAACGGAATCAGCGCTCGTAGCCCTCCCTCATAATCAGCATGTATTGAAGCCAAGAAACGCTCGCGCTGGTCCGGTTATCAACTGTGGTGTGTTTTGTGGAGAGATTTTGATCTGATCATGGTGCTTTGTGTAAAAGTCTGCTCTCATGTCTGTTCCCTGTGTGCTGTTGAAGTCTCACTTCTGTGGAATAGCTGTTCCATCCATGAGTTTGAATTCTGTGATGTGGCTGTAATGCAGTGGTGGGCCATGCATTTAAAATCTAGGCCTTCAGTGTGATTCATGCCATTAAGAAAACACAGTTTCACACTGAATAAGACACCCTATGCCTAGACACCTTGGTATTGCAGCTAACTAGCAATACCAATTGATATTTTAAAAATACGTCCACGCACGAAAGCCAGAACTTGAAATGACACTTAATGCTCAAGCAAGACTAATTTTAACCGCAGCATGACTGTTTTGTGAAATGAACGTCTCCCGAACAGACATTCAAAAATCATAATTTTTCATATGAATCTAATGAGGAGGTCTATAATACCTGGACAATCTATCTAATAATATTTGCGATTTAAATGTTGCTTGCAAAAATTTCGTTTCGTCATGGTACAAGGTTACGCTGCGTTCCATTCAAGTTGGATGTGGGACATTCCACATTTTTTGTGATTAACATTTTTATTGATTTTTTCAAAGCAAACAAAAAAAAACAAAAAAAAGAAGCCGTTACAATATGCCCAACAACACCTTGACACGCCTCACAGCTTCTGGCACACTGTAATTTGGAGTGACGAGACCAAAATAGAGCTTTATGGTCACAACCATAAGCGCTATGTTTGGAGAGGGGTCAACAAGGCCTATAGTGAAAAGAATACCATCGCCACTGTGAAGCATGGTGGTGGCTCACTGATGTTTTGGGGGTGTGTGAGCTCTAAAGGCACAGGGAATCTTATGAAAATTGATGGCAAGATGAATGCAGCATGTTATCAGAAAATACTGGCAGACAATTTACATTCTTCTGCACGAAAGCTGTGCATGGGACGCTCTTGGACTTTCCAGCACGACAATGACCCTAAGCACAAGGCCAAGTTGACCCTCCAGTGGTTACAGCAGAAAAAGGTGAAGGTTCTGGAGTGGCCATCACAGTCTCCTGACCTTAAACGAATAGTTCACCCAAAAATGAAAATTTGCTGATAATTTACTCACCCTCAGGCCATCCAAGATGTATCTGAGTTTCTTTCTTCATCAAAACAGAATTTAAGACTTCTAGGATTTCATTTCAGGCCTCCTCCTCTAAACAATGCAAGTGAATGTCCTCCATTTTTTGATGGTCCAAAATGCATATTTAGGGTGCATCAACATAATCCACACGACTCCAGTCGACAAATAAAGGTCTTCTGAACCCAAACGATTGATTATTTTTAGAAACAAAACAATACTTATTTACTTTTTAACTACAAATGTTCACTTCTGTACATCTCTGTGACATGCACTCATGAGAGGGATAAAGTAAGCTCGTTGGTAGGGTCACACATCACGTGGAGGAGGAGTCAGAAAGCGTGTCAATGTTTACAAGAGAAACTTATGCTGTTCACAAACCAAAACAGTCCAAAACAATTTAAAAACAATATAAAATGTAAAAAAATAATTTCCAAATAATAATAAAAAACAAACAATGTAAACAATGACGAGCTTCCTGACTCCTCCTCCACGTGACGCATGACGTTACCAACGAGCTTACATCATTCCTCTCATGAGCGCACGTCATAGAGATGTACAGAAGCGAATATTTGTAGTTAAAAGGTATATAAGTATTGTTTTGTTTCTAAAAATAATCAACCATTTGGGTTCAGAAGGCCTTTATTTGTTGACTGGAGTCATGTGGATTATTTTGTTGCACCCTAAATATGCATTTTGGACCGGCAAAAAATGGAGGACATTCACTTGCATTGTTTAGAGGAGGAGGCCTGAAATGAAATCCTAAAAGTCTTAAATTCTGTTTTGATGAAGAAAGAAACTCAGAATCATCTTGGATGGCCTGAGGGTGAGTAAATTATCAGCAAATTTTCATTTTTGGGTGAACTATTCCTTTAATATCATCGAGCCACTCTGGGGAGATCTCAAACATGCAGTTCATGCAAGATGACCAAAGACTTTACATGACCTGGAGGCATTTTGACAACACGAATGGGCAGCTATACCACCTGCAAGAATTTGGGGCCTCATAGACAACTATTACAAAAGACCGCACGCTGTCATTGATGCTAAAGGGAGCAATACACATTATTAAGAACTTCATTTCATTTTTTTCTTTGTTGCCATGTTTTGTTTTATGATTGTGCCATTCTGTTATAACCTACAGTTGAATATGAATCCCATAAGAAATAAAAGAAATGTGTTTTGCCTGCTCACTCATGTTTTCTTTAAAAATGGTAAATATATTACCAATTCTCCAAGGGTATGCAAACTTTTGAGCACAACTGTATCTAGCCAAAAGCTTCCCTGCTTTGTCCCCTTACTCAAAGTATGACTGTCTTGCCCTGAATAGCCAAAACTCCATTTTCTGCAATACAATAATATTATATCTGTATTTCAATCGAGTCAGCTCTCTGAGGCCATCAGACGACATTCTGCGCTTCAGTTCTGCCTCTGCACTTTTAATATTCCCTTCCAACTCCACAAGTTCTTGTGCTTTTTCTTGCGCCTTAAGTGCCTCCCAAGTCACGCCCACAGAGGATACTGATGACCAGTTGGTCTCCATATAAACACTGATTTTAGTCTTTAACATTTGTTGGAAATCAGGATTTTGCAAAAGGGATACATTAAAGCAGCAACTATATGATTTCTTTTTCTCTATATGTGGCAACACCTCTAAACTCACCAGGGCGTGATCTGAGACTAAAATGTTTCCAATTGAGCAATCAACAACAGATGAAATGAGGGACTTAGATATATATATATATATATATATATATATATATATATATATATATATATATATATATATATATATATATATATATATAAAAATCTATTATAGAATGAATCTTATGGACTGATGAAAAAAATGTATCTGCAAGACCAACATTTTTACACATCCTGTGAAGCGTCAATGTTGCTGGAGGGGGCTTACACACTTTTGCTTCACTATGATCAAGGACTGAGTCCATCAAAAGATTAAAGTCTCCTCTCAATATTATATCATGAGGGGTGCCAGCGGCTTGCAACATCCCTTCAAGATCTATAAAAAAGCCCTGATCATCAGCATTAGGTGTGTAAATATTAGCCAAAATCAACATTTGTCCCTGAATTTCTCCCAAAACAATAATGACTCTTCCTAATTTATCTTTAATCTGTTTGAGAAATTTGAATTATAGATGTTTATTTATCACTATAATGACTCCCCTGCTCTTACCTGAGCCAGCAATAAAGAAAACTTGTCCACCCCATATCTTCCCAAATGTTTCCGCTTCCTGCGAGAGATGCGTTTCTTGAAGAAACAGTATATAATATTTCTTAAAAGATATAGAAGAAAAGAAATAACCTTCCTTCTTTTTATGGGGTGCCCCAACCCATTCACATTCCATGTGGAGAGAGATAACCTACTTATAATAACATTTGACATTTTGATTTAATAGAAAAAATAAACTGTGTATCAAAAATAAGATTATACAGACCACATTCCCCATTAGTGCAACAATAAAACCCCGAACAAAACAAACAGAAAAAAGAAAAACATGCGCATTAAACCCGAGCACGACAGCGCCAACCAGCGTCAATCCTTCTAAACACAAAAGGTCCATGTATTCCTACGAGAACCCCCGCGACATCTTTGCCATCGGATTTCTCAAGTCTGGTGCTTCTGCACAAATTTTATGAGGCAAAATTACATAACAGAAAATACTTTGTAAAACAGACCCCAGCCAACAGGCAGAATAAACACATGTAGATTGTAGATTCATTCACAGAACTGTCTCGAAGGTGTGTTCCTCCACAAAACAACTTCCAGCTGATATAAAGCCGTTCAGTTTCCTCAGACAGACAAACAATTGTTCAGTGAGCTGGCTGTTATGAGTGTAGCAGATGATGTAATCATTCTAATGTCCCTTAAAAATATTCCACAAAAACAAACTCCAGCCAACAGGAGGCACAAGCACAAAGAACGAACAGATTCATCCACAACTGTCCCGAAGCAGTGTTATTCCACAAAACAAACTCCAGCCGCTAGGCAGAACCAGCACAAAAATAAACTAAATAGGCATCCCGGTTCCTCAGATGATCAAGAGTCAAATTCACTCGGAGGCCGCGTAGAAAAAAAAACAGCATGACTTACTCAGTCCGTCAACTTTAGGACGTCCTTTATATGAGCATGTAGATATTTTGCGGTCATCCATAGTGACCATTCTCAATCTGGTCGGGAACTTTTGAGTAAAAGCGATCTTCCATCGAAGCAAAAGTTTCTTGAAGGAGTCATGCCACAAAACAAACTCCAGTCGCTAGGTGGAGCCAACGCTAAAAGAAACAAAAATGGCGCCCAGCTTCCTTAGATAGTCGAGTCACTGAACAGCGAGTCAGTCCACTCACATAAGAAACGCCCAATGGTTTTACATATAGTTTCTATATAGACCAGTGCCTTTTTGGGGCATAAAAATACTTTGCTGCCATCCTTGGTGTCTATTCTCAGTTTGACCGGAAACATCAGTGCAAAAGCGATCTTCCGTTGATGTAAGAGTTTCTTACATTCCTTGAACCGATTGTGTTTCTCTCTTGTCGAATTCGCAAAGTCCGGGAAAAAGAAAATATTGTGATTCTTCCAAGAAAGCTTTCCTTTGCTCCTCACCTGGTGCAACATGAGATCTTTATCGGATGATCTCAGAAATTTGGCCAGAATTGATTGGGGCCTGTCTCCCTCAGCAGATCTGCGAGCCGGGACTCGATTTCCAGCTTATGGCCTGTTATGTCGAGCAGACTCGGGAAGAGCTCTTCTAGGAATTTCACCATATCTCTGCCTTCTTCATGCTCAGGAATTCCAACAATCCGTATGTTTTTCTTTCGGCTCATATTTTCGAGATATTCCAGTTTTTTCAAAATGTGATGCAAGTCTATTTTGAACACGGGCGGAATGGCGGATAATTCTCGCTCCGATGATTCCAAATAATCAATCCGTTTTCAACATCTGCCACTCTTGTAACCAACTCAGAGAATTTTGTTTCCATCGCCATAATCGATCAATGTATTACAGCGAGATCCTCCAAATCAGCAACAACCTTCGACAGCATCACCAAGATGTTGGACAGTTGAAGCTGAATTTCATCTCCTTCTAAATCGAATCCCCGGCTCGCAGGCCCGTCAGAGGTTTCAGCTAGAGCATGTAATTGTCTTTTAATGTCTCCAGAGTCTGAGGATTTTGACTTCTTTGCCATGTTTACCTCAAGGAGCAAATATGTAACTAGGTGTATCGAATCTCGCTGGATTATAACATGAAAATAATTTTAAAAAACTAGCAAAGTGCGCAGAGCTTGTCGCACACACGTCTGCCTCTCGCATGGCGTCACATGACCTCTCGGGACATTCCTACTTGATATCTCCTATCTCCGACCATAAATGCATTCCATTCCCCTCTCCCGTTAGCTTAGCAGGGGTTTGACTCTCATTAAAGATGTCTCCTAGCAACCCAACTGATAAACAATGCTGCAGTGCTAGCATTTGTGCTTCAGGTGTACAATTATCAAAAGAGATTATAATTTATCATGTTTTATACACCTGCTTCTGCAGGCGTTTGTAAACAAACTTTAATATCATGCAATGTGGAAATGAACTAATTTATCGATATTACTTAATAAAGTGAATGTTTATCACTTACTTTGTATATCTCCCTGAATGTCCACATGTTTGTGTGACATCATGCCCCTTCATCTCTGCGAAATCAGAGTTGAGAATTTCTGCACGAGCTTACAAGTTGTAATTCTGACTTAAAGATGCATTCCATTGCACTTTTCCTAGTAGGAAGTTCCAAGACCACAAGGAATCCAACTTTCCGAGTTGAATGGAACGCAGCACTACTTTTCAAAACTTGACCCGACACTGAATGCTCAAGCAGCCTAATGTACACTTAGAAAACTCCTGATGTTGCTATAACAATGCAAAAAGCACTTACCAATTTGCTTGAAGTGAAAATCAGTCACCCGCCAAGAACAAATAAATCAATCTGATTGGCTGATGAATCTGAAAATCTGACTTTAGTTGCCCATTCATTTCCACTGTTGAAGGATTCTAAAGAAATTCTGAAGGCCTGACAGGGTGGAGCTCAAACTCATGCGCTGCTTCAGATTCAGGCATGCGATTTGTGAAACAGTTGTCACACTTTGCTTGTAAGCATCAAGGAATAAATTCTGGATAAACTTTTCATTTTTCTCTTTTTGTAGATTAATTAAGAGTGGAAAGCGATTAAAAATATATAGGCAAAAAGGTGACTGAAAGGATGAAAAATATTAAAAAATATATAAGGCCTGCAGAGAAGGCTTTGCTGGCCCTGAGAATTCACCACTTCTGTAATGTGAGCTCATGCATAAGGCAGCGCTGTGATTTGATGGAAGCGTTCCTTCTCATGAATAGTGTGGAGAAATGCTCAGAATCTAGTGACGTGCATGTGTGCTGTCCTACCAATCATAACTTGGAGTTTATGCATATACCTTATTTTTGTGACGTTGCTTTAACTTCCATTTTGAAACCAGAAGAACAAAATGGCTAAAAAAAAAAAAAAAGGAAAAAAAATAACAACTTTCCTATTAACAATAAACATAATTAGTGCTATCATTGTTTTCAGTGATGTGCAAGCGATGTGCTACCTTTTCATACAACTTTTTTACATGTTGCAATAGAGGAATGTCACCATTAACTTTTTCATAGGGAAAATTTCCCTGGGGTAACCTTGCTCAAGAGCACAATGCTGATGGCTTGTGGCTGGCTCTTTGTGAGGATCAAACCAGCAACCTTCTGGTTACCAATCCTGAGCCTTAGCCACTATTCTGTACCTTCCTACCAAACCTTCACTGGACAATTATGAACTGAGCATGGGCTCTTTTTCCATTGGTCAGTAGGATCACTTTATATGTATTTTCACAACCTTTATTCCAACCTATGGGTTAATGAATTAACAACTAAAACCTAGTTCAAGTCATGTCTTCCATTGGGCACCCATGTTACCACAAATAGAAGTGCTGTGCGTAGTCGGTAGGCAGATCTGTGGTTTCCTCCTCTATTAATGCCATCACCCAAGTTCAGTCAGAGCAGTTTGTCCACTCTACATGATCAAGGTGATGCTGATTCTCACCATTTGTGTTTTATGGGTCATTCTGGGATCTTTCAGTGTGTTTGCTGGTGAGTTTGTTTGTTTTTTGTTTTTTTTTGTAAGCGGTTTTTAGAGAGTAAAGTTAAAGCTTGTGCAAATGTGGTTTTGAGACTTTAACTCTGCAGCTCTGATTGTGGAGTGTTTTTGTGTACCTCTTTCCTTGTGACAGAATAAAAAAAGAAAACAGAATTAGGAATTAATTTTTGAATACTCTAAATAAATAAAAAGAAATATGGAGTCGTTTGTATGTGTTTTTTCATATACCGCTGATGAACCTCCAGTAAGCTGTTATTTAAGACTTGGACACAACAGACTGCCTTTGAACAAAGTATTGGACAACAGAATTCAAACTAAACTGATGTGTACCATAGCAGCAGTTGTGTAAGCAAACTACCACAGCCCTCTATAGGAGGACAAAAATGGCCTGCTGATTAATCATAGTTAAAATATATTATATACCATCTCTTGGCTTGACTTTGCTATACTGTATATACACATAAATTGCAATCACAGTGATACACCTACTACAAATCTCTGTAGTATGAAATGATTATTACTGTATATTCATAAAAAGAGACACAACCCTGCTAAAAAGACTACATTGGACAAGCATGGACAACCAACCAAAACACAACATATGCTAAAGACCAGCTAATGGAGAAAACCATTTCTTTTTTTTTCTTTCTTTTTCTTTTTTTTCTCCCCAATTTGGAATGCCCAATTCCCAATGTGCTCTAAGTCCTCATGGTGGCGTAGTGACTTGCCTCAGTCCGGGTGGCGGAGGACGAATCTCAGTTGTCTCCGTGAGTGAGACCATCAATCCGCGCATCTTATCATATGGCTTTTTGAGTGCGTTACCACGGAGATATAGCGTGTCTGGAAGCTTCCCGCCATTCTCCGGCATCAACGCACAACTCACCACGTGCCCCACCGAGAGTGAACCACATTATAGTGACCACAAGGAGGTTACCCCATGTGACTCTACCCTCCCTTGCAACTGGGCCATTTTGGTTGCTTAGGAGACCTGGCTGGAGTCACTCAGCACACCCTGGATTCGAACTCGTGACTCCAGGGGTGGAGAAAACCATTTCTAAGGCAATAAATAAGCAAACGATGAGCAGTAATCGAAAACCATTCTTCCATTTTCAGGGTTCAGATGGTATCTGGGAGAAGTTTCTGTTCTGATCCTAACAGTGACTGGACAAAGAAGGCAATGTTGAAGGTGAACACAAAGAATAAAGGAATTCAGAACAGAGAGCAGGATCCCGTATCTGCAAAAAGAGCAGTTAAAAGAACCGAGTTGCCATTGAACAGCCAGTTGAGGACAAGCTTTTTTGTAGAGAGAAAAGCACAAGATTGCTGTCAAGAGTTTTCAAAGATAAGATAACCAATCCAACGGATCAAAGATGTTCGCATCACCTTGTCCTACCAGAACTGTTGTTATGTAAGTTTAAATTGGACATGCTATGACAGTGATCTTGCATAGATTGATAATGCAGATATGATTTATTGCTGTTGATTGCTGGATTGCTGCTGTACATAGATGAATGGTTTAGTGATCAGGTTCTGCAGTCAGTGATTTTTTATTTTGTATTATTGTGACGGTCCTTTTCTGCATATCGCAGCCCCCTTCAGCATATCGTGGCACCGTTTTATGGCCCTCTTCAACCAGTTGCGGCCCGTTCTGCAGAACGCGGCAGCTTATTACCGCCTGTTCGGCACTGTTCGGCCCCGTTTCTCTGCCGGCCCACTGGGAAAAGTCCCGGTTCTCCCTATGGCCAGTCCGCCCCTGGCTTAATGTGAGAAGAGAAATAGATATAGATGAAGCAAACAAGCTAATGCTGTGTCCGGCACATCAACTCCAGTGTATGAAGAATGCTCACTGACCAAAGGCAAGACATCAGAGCATCAAGTTACAGGATAAGTAATGGGGAAATACTGTCGATGGACCAGGTAGAAGCAGATAGAAGAAAGAGGAGTGACACAGAGCTGGGAACACAACTCCTCTCTGTCTCCATGTCATCCCTGTTTACTCTGACAGTCACAAGACCATGTATGCAAATGTTGTGTTTTGGACTCTGGTCCCCAGCATGGGATGCTGGTATGCTAGTGTCCCTACCAAGCTTCTTATACTTATCTGTGTAATTTTTTAAATGTTAAAATTCTCATATCCCAGAGGAGTTATAACTATAAGTAAACCATTTTTAGGTAAACTTGACCTGAAAGTGTATTTGGAAATAAGAAACACAATTTTTATTGCATTAAGTGGCAGTCTGTTGCAAAATGATATAATTTGAGATTTCAACAAAGCAGAGATAACCAGAAGTACATTTAATGCAGATTGTGCAAATGGGGTTTACGCAGACTATTCAAAGACTTTTAGGGGCACAGTTAAATCCAATAATTGGTCCTCCTAACTATAAAATAGAAAATGTGATAACATATTTCATTTTTTTTATTTGTTTATTTTTTTATGTAAAATTTCACTGATTACAACAAAACTTATAATGTATAGGTTTTAACTACACAATGTCATCAATTAGAAACATAAAACAACCAGTCAGTAACTGTTTGTGCTGCCTGAATTAAGTTTCAGGAGTACACTGCTTGTGCTGTAGATTCAAAAGAACCAGATCATAAGAGTAATTTGTTCGTCACTTGAAGCACTGTGTGTTTCACGCTGTAGATTTAGTAGAAAGTCAGCTCTGCCACTGAATAGTACTACAGGAAACACTTTCAGATTATTTTAGCTTGGCGTTGTCAGAGATTGTATTATTTACTGAGATAACAACCTCCGCTCTTTTACCACAGAAGAGAGCGTAATGGTCAACCGGCATATAACGACAGTAAGTCACCATTTGCGGATACCATACAAATTAATGGGGAGAGCTGTAAACTGACACCTACCTGTTACAAAACTGTTCATGACTTCTCTTATAAGACAGCAATTTTATCATAGTAAACTCTACACAAAGTTAATTCCAAAAGGATTGTTTAATGTAAAACATGCTGAAGATTGGCAGACAGTCAGTCAATTCAATAAGTGATGAGCTGTTTCCTCACAAATGCAGTTTATTCAGCGCACTGAAGCATCTCGTCCATAGACATCCATAAAAAAATAAAATAAAAAAAACATCTTGTCTTCTCGCCAGTGTACCGCCCGAATGTCTATGGGACTGCCGTGTTATGCTATTTTATGCTAAGCTTGTAGGCTCCCCTATGAAGAAGGGTTCCGGTGTTGTGTCCGCATCAACAGAAAAAAATGCATTCAAGAACCATTAACGGAACAGAAAGTCATGACAATCAGACGGTTCTGCTATTTTTTTTTTTTTCACTAAATTGAACTGGTTCCCAATAGGAACTGGTTCTCATTTCCCAAACTACTGCATGTTTACATGAACACCATGTACGCTGATAACTATCAAAAATAAGCTTATTCAGAACAGAACAGACCATGTAAGAAACCCATGTTTATAAGAGATTTGAAATCATTGAATTATTCTCTGCTTTTGATGTCAAACTGTAAACAGTCATGCGCACAACATTTGCGTGCAATGGATAAGGTGATTAAAGGTGTTTACATGCAATGCAAAATCGGGGTATCAAACAAAACTTTACGCTTGCTGATCGGTTTTGCTTAAACCATTAATGACCTTACATTTACATACTGTATAGTCCATTAAACAGATGCTTTAATCCTTAGCGATATATCCCGATAAATGAACACTGTTTAAGGCATTTATATGATCTTATTGTCAGCTTATTAAGCATAATCAGTGTAAGAATATGCATGTAAAAATGCTAACTTTAGCTTTGTGGCAAAAACAATGCTCATTTTGATTGATGGGCCTGTTCAGCCCGATGCAGCAACATTGGCTTAATCAGTGGAGTGCGTTTGTGGCAGAACAATGTTTGTAAAACTAATTTTGGCAAGACTAGCGGCACAGAAATTAAACACTGAACCAGCAATACTTCCTCAGCCAGCCAGCATCCTCAGAAAGATATGATTCTATTGCTGGTCCACTAAATAGACCAGTACCAAATTTAAATACTTGTAATCAGATTACAGTTACTATCTATACAGTATAGATTATGTGATTATATATTAATTAGGCAACTGCAGTAAACCGTTCCCAATTTATTGTTCCCTCTAATGATTTATTTTAATATTTTTAATTCTAAATCAGTTTACTGCTAATACTTCCGGTTAGACTTTGAGTGTTTTTGGAAGAGAGGGGAAGGGTTGAGGAATTGCACAGACATAGCCACTAGCCAGGTGGTTACAATTACACTGAAGCTGGAGCATTCTCACTTAGCATTTTACCACTGGATTAAAAAAATTATAATAATATTTAACTTTTAAGGAGACACAGGGCATAAACTTTACTGTGCAATATAAACTCTGCCATCCAAAACTTTGTATCCTGTACACTGAAAACTATACGTCAAATAGAAGAAGCATTTGGAAGTGTGGTTGCATGTTTTCTCAAATTTACATTGCAACCAACTCCTGACAAATGCATTTAATGTAGGTTAATGTATTTTGATGATGGGAATTATTCTTATTATAATTAAATATTCTTTTTTTTTTTTTTTCACTCATTAACAGACAAATAGCAAGTAAAACACGCAAAAGCATATGTGACAAAGTATGTAGTGTTAGGAGAAATCATGATAAGTATTTCCTAACCATGTATACAGCACTTACTCACCCGAATGAGATTGCTGATGTGGATGTGAAAGACCTTCCTCATCATATAACCTAGCAGATTAACCCAGTAGAGACTTGCATAATTACTTCAAAAAGGATGAAGTTCACTCTTTTTATTGCTCTTCCTTTCTCCATAAATTGGATGGCGGTTATGCCATGTTATTTAGTTTTGATCATTTTAATTCTATTGCTCCTCAAAAATTGGCACTGTGGTCTGTCTTAATTAGAGGTCACTTGACTGAAAATTTGAGCTGAAATGTTATTATACTGTGAATGTAATAATAACTCAACTGAATAACATTACTGATTTGCTTCTCCAAGTGGATGGACATTTGCCAAACTGCCGTGATGTTGTAAAGGACACCAGAATACCAATTACAAACATTTTGGATTATTATATTCAAGATACAATGATTTGTGCTATCAAAGCTGTAGTGTAAGTTTACAATGTTATAATATCACAATATAAAGATTTAAGTTACACAAGACTCATAGTTTAGCTGAGTTCTGTGTAACTGCTAAAAACAGATTCATTCATGAATGGATACATAATTGAATGATGAAGCCAAAATACCAAATATAATCATAAAATAAAAGTGTGAGACTTGCGCTAGTTGTCATACGGGGAAGTTGTCATAAAAGCTCATATCTCAGTAACTCTTAATTTACTCTTAACTTAATTTTTAGTCAAAAGTCCAATAACAAAAATGAGTGTTCTCTCTATAGTGCTTTTGTTGATTTATTAACACCCAGTTCAAAACCTTCCTGAAATGTTAATAATTTTAGTGAATTCTGTCCTCCACACTAAAAATACAGTATCATTATGATGTTGTAAAAGGCTATCTGGGTAAACAAGTGGACAAAGTAAAACCACACTGGCATACACTGGCATACATTTTTTCCTGGGCAACAACAGTGTAAATGTTTAATACCTTTTTAGTTGCCAAGACTTAACAGTACGTTCACTTTAAGAAATTTACTTCAAAATTTAACCTACCCTGAAAAATATTTAGTGGTGTAAAAAAGTGTGACAATTAACCCTGGTCTTTTTTTAAACTTACAGCTTCCAGACCATATAATAAAATCATATGTTAAGATAAGCTTAAGATAGACAATAATTATAGTTTTTGCTGAGTTCTGGATAACTGCTAAAAATAGATGCATTAGGAAATGTGTACATAACTTAATTATGAAGACAAAATACCAACAAAATAATAATAATAATAATAATAATAATCAGGTTAAAGGTTGTCACAAAAGCTATATCTATCTATCTATCTATCTATCTATCTATCTATATATATATATATACTATATATATATATATATATATATATATATATATATATATATGATAGAGACAATGAGACAATTTGTTCTTCTCCAGTGAAGAACTGGGTACAGGATTACACAAAGATCTTGGACAGTAGAAGAAAAACAACTGAAAATCCAGACAATGACAGAAATTTTTCCACCACGAGAACCAAAACTTTGGTGCAGGACCTAAGTTCTACTGTAACTACAGAGACATTTCAGCTGGATGAAATGTACATGGTGGAGAAGAAGGAGAAGGAGCTAGAGTCCTTGGTAACATCAATGGCATCATCATCCATAATGAATGATCCATTAAAAATGCCAATAATTACTTTTGTTTAAAGATAGAGCAAGCTAAATACAGCTCTTACTTTTGTTTAAAGCAGCCTTAAAACTGAGTCTAGCTGTTTGTAAAGGTTCAGCAACAATTTATAACTTTATGGCAGTATGCTGATATTATCAGGATCACTTAATAACTTCTGTAAGTGCAATAAAATCAGTACGGTTATGGTAATGTGGCTGGAGCAGATGTTTTCTCCAGAGTCAACACACCAATTTTGCTGATTGATTTGCAAATTCTCCATTTAATTCACTAATCACATTGTTTTGCGTGATCACTTGCATTTTGTGTATTTTTTCTGAGTAACATACACACACACACACACACACACACACACATATATATATATATATATATATATATATATATATATATATATATATATATATATATATTTTTTTTTTTTTTTTTTTTTTTTTTGTATGCCAGGTGCTGCAGAGCATATTTGGTACAGACTGAAAATTAAAGGTGTTAAAAAAAAAATGTTTTGTACTTTTAACAAAAACCAGTCATGCCAGAGGACTAGACAAATCTATTTTGTTCTATATAATGCAGTTCACTCCATCATGTTTGCTGCAATATTAAGATCACATGTCCAGCTGTCTAGTCACTTTTTCCCAGTTGCCCCTGCTCAGTGGGATGATTTAAGTATTAGCATATATTCAAATTGTAACTATAATTATAAATCAACTGTAAAATGTTCCAGTGTCTCAAGCTGGGATACTGTACAGTAATTCTGGTCTGAGAATAGTGACAGGTCTGATATGTACACTTTGCCCACTAGCTCTTTGGTTTACTAGAGGTTTGCACTGATGTACAGTTGAGTGCATCATAAGGTGCAACATAGCTGTCACTACTTCCTCTCAACTAACGGAGTGTGATGATGCTGTGGTGTACCATCTCTCCTCTGCATAAGGACTATCTACAAATAGTTCAGAGGGCATAATATGGCGTTTATCTTGCGTGATTTCGAAACAGGAAATGCACATGTGGTTATTCATGTAGCGCCTCATATTTACTTTTACATAATAACAGAAAGGGCCAAAGTAGTAAATAAGCCATAGTAAACAAACTTATAAATGTTAAACTTTATTTTTTTGTATAATCACATTAAATAATTTGCATTTGTTTGTTTATATCAAAGTAGTATCTTTATGTGTCTCAGTTAAAATGTTGGTGAGTGATGGATGGGAGCTGGTTTTGTTTTAAAGGGATAGTTCACCCAAAAAATAAAATTCTCTCATTATTCACTCACCCTCATGCCATCTCAGATGTGTATGGCTTTCTTTCTTCTGCAGAACATAAATAAAGAATTTTAGGAGAATATCTCATCTCTGTAGATCCATACAATGCAAGTGAATGGTGACCAAAACATTGAAGCTTCAAAAAGCACATAAAGGCAGCATTAAAGTAAACCATAAGACTCCAGTGGTTTAATCAATGTCTTCTGAAACAACTAAATCGATTTTGTTCCAGGTCTGTTCCAGAAACAAAGTCTGCTTCCAGCTCTCACTCGAGTCCCCTGTTGTGCCGAAATTTGAATCCCCGCTATCTGATTGGTCCTTATCCCACCATTACACCCACCTCTATTTGGTCCTTAGCCCACCCCTAACCATAACCATTGTAGGGAGTCATTGGTCCCTGTCCCTAAAGCCCACCCTTAAACCCAAACGTAAACATAAGGATACTAGAGAGAAAAAATCAGCACAACAATAGCTCAGGACATACAACAGCACTCACATTGGTATTGTTTCATTTATGAATTGATATGTGGTCTGTCACCCATCTATTTATCATCTTGTATCTCTGTAAATTAACATTACACTTCACTCAAAGGACATTATACAATTTGCTGTTCCCCTTGTTAGATCTGAGACCCCATTTCCACCTGGTATTAAGATGCGTTTCAGGTGATCCAATCATATGTGGTCAGCCTAAATACAGGTCTAAATGGGGTCTAAAATGTTTTGTGATTGGATAACAAAAACCACATACAAATGTGGTCAAAAATGCATGTGACTGCATTACATTTGAGGTTTCAATGCTAATCCGTCCTGTATGCGTCCCGGCAGCAGTGAAGCACCACCCCTCGCCTGTCAATCAACTGCTGCTCTAAAACAAGAGTTTAAACTTTGCTGTTATGAGTGGCTTTAAAAGGAAATAACCGTCTGATCTGGAAATGTTAAAAATTACATACAAAATCATGAGAGCTTCACAGATCTTCTTTAGTGTGTCTGATATCAACACAGATGACAAGCAAGAACACCTGAAGCTCCTTTAATACAGTAATACACTAAAATACTGGATAATTCTACTTGACCTGTTGCGTTTGAGCTTATATTAAATTGAAACCGCATCTGGAAGAAACAGCGCACAGATTTTTTTGGTGCGCTTTCTTTGTCTTTTCTGACTTGGTTGAGCTTTACTATCATGTAGTAACACAATGACATAATGACTGATGTGTTGTAATGAAACAGAGACCCTCCCCTCCAAATCTGAACACTAGTGGTCAAAGGAGATGCATTTGAGTGACCAGGTGTAAACAGCGGTGTGTCTCACATGACCACATGTGATCGGATCACCCGAGATGCATCTTAATACCAGGTGGAAATTGGGTCTGAGATGGTAAAAAGGTTTTAATTTTAATCCCAGAGTTTTTAAATCAATTAGTTTTCTATTCTTAATAAACACTACTTGAAAAAAAGAAACTCAGTCTGTCATAGTGACAGATAAAGATATTTCCAACAGTGACAGCATGTATATTACACATGCAAGTTCATAATGTTAAAGCAAATTACAATTGTACTTTTTACAATTAATTTTTCACCCTAATTTTTTTAGAGGCTTAAATGCGAATAAATTGTTGTAAACAGAACATAAAATAAAACATTTTTACATGTATATATGTGTTAAGCTAAACTTGAAATTGAAAAAATATATATATATTCATTATTGTTAAATAAAGAAAAACAAAATCTATCAGGTAAAATGAGTTTAGATTTGAGATCAAAATGAATGGAGACTATTGGTTGTGAGCACATAGCAACCTGGAAGAAACAAGGAAGCTGATTGGCTATTGAAACTGCACATATCACATAGAACCAGGTGTGTTTGTGATTACTAGCATGCAGAGGGATCTTTGTTTGCAAAGTGAATGTGCTTCTCCTACCCAAGTTGGTGTTGTTGCTGGTTATAAAACCAAAGGAGAAAGATTGCTGAAATCTGCATGGTTGTAGCCAATGAGTTTGGAGTGAACCACATGCTGAGTTTGTTCAAGGACAGCTGGGAAAAGCCACAATGTGTTCATCAACTTTAAGACGCTACTGGTAGGATAAAGACTCATTTTTTTAGTGACTACAGACTGTTTAAAAGAATGTTGTATATGTCTTGCAAGTTGTTTATTAATGCTAGAGGGTTTAGCATCTAATATGCTAACTGGCCATGTGCAGTAAGTGCATTTGATTTAGTTTTGTTGTTGAACTGCTATGTAAATATATACTTTGTGATTTGTGCGTATTCTACTAACATTGTTTGTAGTTTAAATTAGTTAAATATCCTTAAATGGTCTCATTGCTGTGTGTAGTGACTCATATATATGGTTTGTGTTTTCTCTGTATAGGTTATTAAGCTAAACATCTGAATTAAGCACTGAAAATAAGCAAAAGAAGATCAAGTTGTTGCTGAAAGATTTTCAGTAAATTGCTTCGGTGATGAAGAATAAGATGTTTTGAGTTATTCCATGCACATTTGAAGCTGATTGAAGCCTTTTTCAAGTTTGGGCAGACATTGAGGCTGAGAATCCCTGTATAACTTGACATTTAATAACCAATGCTTGTGGATAGGAAGATTAAAGGCTTCTGATGGTCCAGAAAATATAGCTGGTGCAAAGCATAAGAATCAACATTGTCAACACAAGTCATCGGTAAATTAATTGAGCTGTTTTAAGGCAATGTATCATTTAACTTGAAAATAAGATGGCAGAAGAAGCTTTGGGGAAAACAGTGAACCAAATTAAGAGAGAGAGAACCACTGCAAAGATGTGTTTTACAAAGCAAGCTAACCTTCTCATTTGAGAGTCAAGTCAAATTATTGAATCTGAACTCAGAAAGGAATTCCAGAAGGAAAAACCCAAGTTGGACTTTTAAGGGAAAGTGGGGTACAAGAACTACCTGTCATCATGATGCTCATGGAAGTTACAACCAATGTAGGGCAGAAGATTAGAACTTTAGTAGACCTTGCATCAGATACCAACTATATAACCCACAAGGCTGCAGAAAGTTTGAGGTTAAGCAGCAAAGATGTCACTCTGATAGTGCATGGAGTTGCTGGAATGACCATTGAGGTGAAAACCAAGTGATATCTTCTTGGAGTCAGAGTCAAGACTGATGAGGACAAAGAAAGAGCGCTTGACCTTCTCTGTTATGGCTTGGATGAAATTGCTAAAGTGCATAAAGTCATCAAAGCTAAGCAATTGCAGAGGTTCCTCCCAGAAGTCAAACTTGAAGAGCTAGCAAGACCTAAAGAGATTGAACTTCTTATTAGCCTCTGAGAAGGGAGATTAGCCCCACAAAGAGTGAAGGTTGTGGGGGATCTTGTCTAATGGGGCAGTCCTTTGGGAAAGACAGTAGGCAAAGCTCATCCAGACTTATTTGAAGAAATAAACATAGCTGCATATGAGTCCAAAACACATTTTGCTTGCACAATGAGAACAGCCGCAGCAAAATATGAAGAGAAAGTGGGAGAACCTGAAATGCAAGTGATGTCTAAGTCAGTCCAACTACTTCAAGAAACCAGAGCTGAGACTAACATTGCAGCTGTTAGCAATCGTGAGTTCTTTGAATGGTGGGGACTCAAGATGGCGCCGAGTATGGCTGCTGCGTTGCGAGCTCCGACACAACATAGCAATGTTTTGTTTGTTTTGTTCACAATTCTTATGTTTTTTTGTCTTGGATGTTGTCTGCCTTATTGTCTACGACAGACAAACACTTTTGGACATTGGTTCAGCGATCTCACACCGAAAACCGGACTTCACATTCCTCAATGCCGACCCGCTGTTTACAAACACGCAAGCAGAGCCCTTTGTCTGGGCAGCACGGCCGTGGAAACGCAGGAGGAAAAGGGGAAACAGAGCCGGCGTTCTCATCAGAGTAAGACGCCGCGCAAATCGACCCCTGCTACCCACTATTCTACTGGCAAATGTTCAGTCTCTGGATAACAAGCTCTGCGAGCTGAAAGCGCAGATCTCTTTCCGACGAGGGACTGCTGCATTATCTGCCTAACAGAAACTTGGATGTCTGCGGAGATTCCAGACTCAGCCATTGAACCCGCGGGGTTCTCCGTGCACCGAGCGGACAGAGCGAAAGACCTCTCAGGTAAAACTAGAGGAGGTGGTGTATGTTTTATGATGAACAAATCCTGGTGTGATCAGAGGAACGTACATTCCATCAAGTCTTTCTGTTCTCCTGATCTGGAATTTCTTATGCTTCTGTGTCGACCATTCTGGCTACCGAGGGAATTCACAGCGGTTATTATCACTGCTGTGTACATTCCCCCACAAGCCGACACAGACCGGGCACTTAAGGAACTGTATGGGATTATAAGTGAGCAGGAAACCACGCACCCTGAGGCCGCGTTCATTGTGACCGGGGACTTTAATAAAGCCAGTTTAAAATCAGTCGCACCAAAATATCACCAGCACATTAGTTTCAACACATGAGGGGACCGGGTTTTGGATCATTGCTACTCTCCGTTCCGGGATGGCTACAAATCCCTCCCCCGCCCACCATTTGGCAAATCGGACCACTCTTCCATTCTGCTTCTGCCCGCTTACAGGCAGAAATTGAAACAGGAAGCACCCACCCTCAGAACGATCCAGTGCTGGTCGGACCAATCAGACTCTATGCTACAAGACTGTTTTGATCACACGGACGGGGAGATGTTCCGGTCCGCCTGTGATGACATTGAGCTTTACGCTGATAGCGTAATGTGTTTCATCAGAACGTGCGTAGAGGAAGTGATTCCGACCAGAACTGTACGAATCTATCCGAATCAGAAGCTGTGGATCAATAGCGATGTTCACGCGGCACTTAATGTGCGGACCTCCGCTTTTAATTCCGGGAATGCGGAGGAGCATAAACAAGCCAGTTATGCCCTCCGAAAAACAGCAAAACGCCAGTACAGGAGCAAGATTGAAGGACAGTTTAACACCACCAACTCTAGAAGCATGTGGCAGGGAATTAACATCATCACGGACTTTAAAGGGAATAAAAACTCCGCCATGAACACCGCTGCCTCTCTACCGGATGAGCTAAATACTTTTTATGCTCGATTCGAGGGAAATAACACCGCCCTCGCGGAGAGAGCTCTCACGGCCGAAGCTGCAGAGGTTAGTTCACCCTCCGTCTCTGTAGCGGATGTAACCCGATCCTTCCGATGGGTGAATATCCGCAAAGCCGCGGGCCCAGACGGCATTCCGGGCCGCATCATCAGAGCGTGCGCGAACCAGCTGGCTGGTGTTTTTACGGACATTTTCAACCTATCCCTCTCTTTGTCTGTAGTCCCCACATGCTTTAAAACATCCACCATTGTGCCTGTACCAAAACAATCAAAAATAACTTGTTTAAATGACTGGCATCCTGTTGCTCTGACCCCTATCATCAGCACATTTTTTGAGAGACTAATCAGAGATTACATCTGCTCTGTATTGCCACTCAATCTTGACCCGCTGCAGTTTGCTTACCGCAACAACCGCTCCACTGATGATGCCATTGCATCTACAATACACACTGCTCTCTCCCACCTGGAAAAAAAGAACACATGTGAGAATGCTGTTTGTAGACTACAGCTCAGCATTCAACACCATAGTGCCCTCCAAACTAGATGAGAAACTCCGGGCTCTGGGCTTAAACAGCTCGCTGTGCAGCTGGATCCTGGACTTCCTGTCAAGCAGACGCCAGGTGGTTAGAATAGGCAGCAACATCTCCTCATCACTAACCCTCAACACTGGAGCCCCGCAGGGCTGTGTTCTCAGCCCACTACTGTATTCCTTGTACACACATGACTGTGTGGCAACACATAGCTCCAATGCCATCATTAAGTTTGCTGATGACACGACGGTGGTAGGTCTGATCACTGACAATGATGAAACAACCTACAGAGAGGAGGTGCACACTCTGACACACTGGTGTCAGGAGCACAACCTCTCCCTCAACGTCAGTAAGACAAAGGAGCTTGTGGTGGACTTCAGAAGAAAAGACAGAGAACACAGTCCCATCACCATCAATGGAGCACCAGTGGAGAGAGTCAGCAGCTTCAAGTTCCTGAGTATCCACATCACTGAGGAACTCACATTGTCCGTCCACACTGTGACGGACACGTTGTGAAGAAGGCTCATCAGTGCCTCTTCTTCCTGAGATGGCTGAGGAAGTTTGGAATGAACCGCCACATCCTCACACGGTTCTACACCTGCACTGTGGAGAGCATCCTGACTGGCTGTATCTCCGCCTGGTACGGCAATAGCACTGCCCACAACCGCAAAGCACTGCAAAGGGTGGTGCGAACTGCCAGACACATCATCGGAGGTGAGCTTCCCTCCCTCCAGGAAATATATACAAGGCGGTGTGTGAAAAAACCTCGGAGGATCATCAGAGACTCCAGCCACCCGAGCCATGGGCTGTTCTCACTGCTACCATCAGGTAGGCGGTATCGCAGCATCAGGACCCGCACCAGTCGACTCCATGATAGCTTCTTCCCCAAGCAATCAGACTTCTGAACTCTTGATCTCCCACGATCAAAATACATCAGCACTGCACTTTATTACCCTTACTCTTATATCTCACACTGGACTATTATAAATTATATTATTATTATTATATTATGTTCTCTCTTAATAACTGACTATCAACCGACAGCCTGAATGTCAATACAGTACAATACTGTACATTCTATATATATATATATAATATACTTTTTTTTATATATATATATTTTTATTTTTAATTTTTATTGAATAATGTGTATCTATATAGTAAAAAAAAAAAACACACAAACACACCAGTGGAGCGTATTGTATACTGTACAGTGTATGTTATTATTTGTATATTGTTGAGTGTAATTATGTGTATAACAGATGTTTAAATTGTGTTGTGTTAATTTGATGTTATTGTAAATTGGTATATGTCTCATCACTGTCACGACTGCTATGTTGATCGGAACTGCACCCAAGAATTTCACACACCATTGCACTTGTGTATATGGCTGTGTGACAATAAAGTGATTTGATTTGATTTGATTGGTGGAAATGGGATAGTATTGGGGCAGCTTGTGAACCGATGTGTGGAGCCTGTCACTGTGGATACTGTCAGCCAGGTGGTAAGGAGATGACATTGGCAGAGGAAAGAGAACTTGAGATTATAATAGAGTGTCTTACCTATGTAGAAGATGATGTTCACAGCAAGTCTCCTCATTGGCATGCAAAATATCCCTGGACTGAAGATCCAGCTTCCCTTCCTAATAATAGAAGTGGAGTTGAGGCAACATTTCTGAGAACAGAAAAGCAGCTCGAGGGAGCCAGAGTGGCAAGTCGCTTATGCAGCTCAAATTCATGAAATGGTGGAGAGAGGAGCAGCAATCAAGCTCACTGTGGATATAATTAATTGCTGGAATGGACCAGTGTGGTATGTGAGTCACCTGATTACACTAAATCCTCATTCAGTTACTAGTGCGCTTGGTATCGAACAGCAGTCAGAAATTTAAAGGAGTATGAATGATCTTCTGAAAGGCCCAGATGTTCTTAATCCGATCAGAGCTGTCCTTCTAAGGTTTAGGAGAGGAGTTTATGCTGTCCTAGGAGATATCAGGAAGATGTATATCTCTGTATGGCTGGAGGAGAGAGAAGTGCATCTACATAGGTCTCTGTGGAGAGATGATCAGAGTAAAGAAATAGGAGAATATGCAATCACCAGAGATAACATCGGTGATCGACCAGCAGGGTGCATTGCACAGTTAGCCGTGCGAGAAACTGCAAAACATCTACATGAAGAGCGCAAAGTTATTGAAGAGGATAGTTATGTAGATGATATTCTAACTTCCCACAATGATCAGAAAAAGCTGGATGAAATAACCAAAGGCATTGAGGAGATCCTAAGAGCTGGAGGGTTTTTCTTGAAGCACTGGATTTGGTCAGAACAAAGTTGGAAGCCTGGTGATGGTGAGTCAGTAAAGTCAACAGTAGAAGACAGAATCCTGAAACTTCCAAACCAGTTGAGGAATAAAGACAACAAGGCCCTTGGAGTTGGGTATCTGGCGGAAGAGGATAAACTTTACATCATAACATCAATTAATTTTTCCAAGCGGAAAAAGAAAATGAGAGTAGGACAAAACCTCATTAAAGAGGAGGTCAGGGCCAAGACTCCTAATCCTTTGACTAGAAGAGAGCTACTGAGTCAGGTGGCTGGACTGTATGATCCGATTGGCCTGGTCACACCTGTTAAGCAAAAAGGGGCTATCCTTGTACGAAGGGCATTTCAGGAAGCAGGATGTGGAAATTTGATCAAATATATTATATTTATAGTAATATATTTCAGGTGGGAAACAGACCAAGGCATTGAGGTGAGGCTAGTTGAATCCAAGGCCAAATTGACTCCTTTGGATCAAAAAGGGGAAGCAGTCAAGGCTGAAATGTGTGGTGTAGTTTATGCAGCCAGGCTTAGAAAGTACATTGAGAAACATTGCCAAGTGGAGATTGACCAATGGTTCCATCTGGTGGACAGCCAGACAGTGTTGGGAGCTATTCAGCAGGCTAGCTATGGCTACCAGTCCTTCTTTGCAAATAGAATTGGAGAGAACTACACCTGTTAAAGACTGGTGGTGGATCCCAGGTGACTTAAACTTTGTGGATATTATCACAAGAGAAGGTAGTCCAGAAGGCCTAAAAGAAGATTCTACATTGCAGAGAGGGCCAGTGTTCTTGAAGTGGCTAGTGGAGGATTGGCCAATAAAGTCAGCTGCTGAGGTTGCAACTGCTGCAAGAGAAAGTATTAACAAACTCCAGAGAAAAGCATTCTTTGCAGTACTAACCAGACAATATGTGTGTATGTGTCTGTGTAATTATAAATATAGTTACACTCTTCCCAGTCCCAGTTTAGCACTCAAACAATCTGCTCATCTTAAGAATAACACATTGAGTGAATGGCACGAAAAGATGGCCAGAGGTGTCATACAGAAACATTTTCAATGATTTTGTGTTGTCTCTTGGAGTTTCATGAGCACAGAAGAATATCAGTACAGCCAGAGAATGAAGGTAGGATGTGTATTTATGAACTAAGTACTCTTGTTTCAGAATCTCTGTTCTGCTTCCAATTGTTATGACAACACCTGAACACCTCAAAATACTCAAAGCTTTTGACAACTCTATAACCTGTAAATCCACTTTGCTAGCTAATTACACTTTGACATCAACACTATAGATATATATATATATATAGCGACCGCTAGAACTGAAGTTCTGAGACAAAATTTTCAAGATGGCTGCACGCTAGTTTCTCTGGTGCATAAGGTAAATAGGTATCAGTAAATCGCATTCAGTTGACATATGGTCAGTGGTAAAACAATAAATGAATACATCGCGGACAGGTGTGTAAACAATAAAACGGGGAAAAGAAAAAGCCCGCACACTATCGTATAGCTTTTAAATCTATAATACTTTACATCGTTTCGGTCAAAGACCTTCTTCAGACATTCTATAAATTTCTTTGAAGATTGTTCCTGTTGCAAAGGAAGTATATCACTGTACAGTCTTAAGTTTCTCCATGCGGTCAATGCACTCAACTGAACCAGAGAAGGTGCTGGACATCCACCTGTCGTCATGAACTGAACATGTTTTACAGTAAATCTTCATGTCAGACCATTTATATTGACATCTTAGACAGTTTAATTCACAAAAGAACCTCTGATGACAGCAAATATGGTCCATGTTAGGCTTTGCAGTTGATTTTTCAGACCATACCAATCCAAATACAAAAATAGAAAAATGGGTTGAAACTTTCATTATTCCTTTTTTTCCAGTTACTTTACGGATGGATAACTGACTTTTTCCTCTCCTTTTCTCCAACTGTACTTTTTTCTAAATTGTGATATAATAAATTAGTTTTTCATATGACTTGTCACCATTTTTCTATTTTTAAATTGTAAAAAAGCCCATGCTCAGTTCAAGTTCATCTCATTGTAAGCACCATACAAAGAATAGATTAGTTGCTGACTTGAGTTGGTGGGCGTGGCTTGGTTGCGGTTCCTGCGAATGCTGCTGTCAATGGAGCGGTTCAGTATTTGATGACGTCTGAAAGAAAACTTGCTGTCATTGTCATTTTGTATTAATATGAAGTGAAATAAGAAAATAAGGTGAGAGTGCCACAGATGATTATATCAGGATTTCCCAACGAAATAGTAATCGAAGAGAAACGTACCTGTCAGACTTTCTAACCTTGGCGATCCGCTAATTCTCACCCTCGGATCTCTCTCAGCTGCACATACATCTCGTGAATTGAGGAGAAAAGACAAACAAGCTATGAAAGACAGATGGTGGAGTCTGTCTGCCACAAACATCTCACTGTTGCTTTTTTCGCGTGTGTTATTAGTGTGCGTCATTGAAGATTAAGTTCATAATGATTATTAGATTATTATTGCTTGGGCAGAAAGATCGTTTGCTGTTTATCATTGCTAAAGTAAAGCTCTGTTTATGTTGACTGCCCAGTGATAGCCTTATTTGACTTATGAGTGTAACCAATCTTTATTATTTGAGGTATTATTGTAAAATACTATGTTAACTATTGCTACAGTAATCACCTGTTATTAGATTGTGTATTCCAGCCTTTTCAGTGTTGAATTAGCATTTGTATAATTTGTGCAGTACACACTGTATATTTGTGTTCTGTTTGTCAATGTGTTTATTGATTTCCATTATAGAACCACACACACCTTCCTTCATCCATCTGCTGAATTACATTGTGATCTACAACACCTGCCTCCTACCTGCTTCATCGTATAACTTTCAATCATTGGTACCTTGTTTTATGCACATATCTGTTGTAATTGCACACTTTCATTTAGTTTATTTTGCGTAGGCCTACGCTCTTACATGTAAATTTATTTCCACTCAACGCATACTCATTCTTCATACATTTTTGAACATGCTGTCATTTATATTGACCTACTTTGTTGTCACCTTGTAATCCAGTATTTTTTTTAAATAGATAAATCTGTTTTCATTTCACTGCCTCTAAGTCATAATTTCTTATTTCCCAATTGGGCATTTATTGTGGTAATTAGACCCTCTAATTGGCACCAGAATAGAAACTAGTGCATTTTATTTCCTCTACACATACATTTTTGCATCTTGCAAGTTGCACTGTGGACTGTACCATTATCACGGGGATGTGTGTGGGCTGGGGAACAGACTGCTTATTACTGCAAGGTTGCTCAGGAGTTGCTTAAAAGGATGCAGGGGTCGGAAACCTATGGCAAGCATGCCACTATTGGCACGCAGTGTGGTAATTATTCGCACACGGGGCGATAGCGAGAGAGTAGACAAACCTCCTTACACTCTCACTCCAAGGAATTACAAATCCATTCTCTTGGATCTATTTTTGTGCATTAATACTTCATGGAATTAAGTTGTCATAACAATGGTCTATTAATTACCGAACTGCCGTTCTGCCTAGTCTCGCCAGCCACAATTGCGTTAAAGGGGACTTATTATGCAAAATTAACTTTTACATGGTGTTTGAACATAAATGTGAGTCAGCAGTGTGTGTACACAACCACCCTACAATGTTAAGTCCACCCACTCCTCTTTCTTATATTTCTATTAATCAAAAACAGTGTCTCAAAATGACTGGTTTTCGTATCTGCTCTAAAGTGACGTCACTTTAGAGCAGGCCACGCCCACGACTGGTGACGGACTCCACCCTATTATCATAGATCCTCCCCTGAGTGATCCATACACAGTCCGCCATTTTTTTTCATGCTCTGGAGCAGCTACAGTGAGAAGAATAATGTCTCAACTTCGTAAGCATCATAAGTGTTCTGTTGTTGGCTGTAAAAATGAACATAAGAGTCTTCATGTACTCCCCGCATCAGAGCCACTTTAGACACAGTGGACAAAAGTTTTGTTTTTGAAGAAAATGTGCCCCAAAACATACCAAAATTCGTGTATGATTGTGCAAATAATTTTACACCGGACTGCTTTGTGAATGAGGGTCAATATAAAGCAGGATTTTCAAAAAAATTGACTCAAGCATGGATCAGTACCAACTGTTCGTGTTCCAGCTTTATATCCTGAAGATGTAAGTATCGCACTTTATATTTTATGAATGTTTGCAAATCGCCTTTTCGAATGTGCTTGTTAGCTGATTCCACGGCTAATGCAGCTAAAGTTACCATTGTCTCTGATTGTATTCACGGAGACCAGAGCTATGTCGTTAGAGCTTGTTTGCACATGACGTCACGTCACTGCGTTGCTGTGGCGTGAAATGCAGATGATGGGCAGGAAGTGATTTTCTACATAAGAAGCACTAACACAAACTCAAAATGCCTATGTCTTGCGTCGTTTACGGTTGCTCATACATATATGGCTGAACTCCGGTATTTACGGTGTCAGTCATATTGGTCCGAAGCACGAGCTGTAAAGTCACAGCCCTCTTCCGGAAAGGAGGCAGGGAGCAGCAGCTCATTGCATTTAAAGAGACACACACGAATACAGAGTGTTTTTGATTCCACCCAAATAGAGGTATTTACAACATGGTATAATAAATGATCCGTGGGGTATTTTGAGCTGAAACTTCACAGACACATTCTGGGGACACCTGAGACTTATATTACATCTTGTAAAAAGGGGCATAATAGGTCTCCTTTAAAGAGTCCAGAATTTTGTATTTATTGTTCCAAAATAAATAGCCTACGTTAATTTATTATAATGAATCTATTCTTAGCCTGTAAACTGCCTTATAAGAACTTGTGATGAATTTTCGAAATTCTGAGCTCTTTACTTTGCCAGCTACTCCTGAACATCCCTGCAGTAATAAGCAGTCTGTTCCCCAGCCCACACACATCCCCGTGATAATGGTACAGCCAAGCGCAACTTCCAGACGCAAAAATTTAAAAATAGAAAATTGGTGACAAGTCATACATAAAAAAATAAATAAATAAATAAATAAAAATAAAAAAAATTCTTAAGTCGCAATTTAGAAAAAGTTACATTGAAGAAAAGGAGAGAAAAAAGTTAGTTATCCATTTGTAAAGTAACCGGAAAAAGGAAATAATGAAAGTTTTCAAACGATTTATTCTGTTTTTGGATTGGTATGGTCTGAAAAATCAACTGCAAAGCTACACGGACCAAATATGACTGTAAGTTCCTCAATTTATTTTTAGATGCGAGTGTTTGCTAAATCAATATTTTACGATGTGAATGCACTCTATTAAAAAAATAAAATAAAAAAATAAAATAAAAAATAATTATTGTTCACACATATGTTAAAAGCTTCCAATTCTCATTTACTAGCGAATCAGAAGGCTTCTTTATGTGGCGTTTCATGGACGTGGATTATGATAAATGTGAATGAACGTGCACGCGCGCTCAATTTACAAACGTTTGGAATTCACTAACATATACCAGTTGTACTAACAAATATGGGGAATACGAAGCTTTTGTGAATCCGGCAGAAAGTTTTTGGGAAGCTCAATTTTACGCGGAAATTACTCCCAATTCTTTCGTGTATATTTACAAACTTTTCATGAATGAGGCCCATATTTTTTTAAAGTGGGGGGAATAGATTTATGAAAAATATTTAAAGTGGGCTCACATTGACCGATCTAATAACAGTGGAGATGTATATGTTTATAGAATACTTGAGATGTTATGAAATGCCAAATATGTTTGAAATTAACAGGAAATTGTGCACCCTTTCTGAAGTGGCTATTTAGAATAAGCAGTATCTTAAGCTGTTTCAAAAGTATTTGCATTAGTTGACAAATTTTGCAATATAACTATTCCCCGTATATCTACAGAATATCACTATAAAGTTATAAATTAAGCTCAATTGCATTTGCAGCATACTGTAATATTGATAACCACAAAAAGTAATTTCGAATTCTCTCCTTTTCTTTAGACAAAAAAAAAAAAAAAGCATACAGTAACGTCGTAAACCCTGTAATCCCACATGTAAGATGTGCTCCCACCTCTGGTTGTAAAGTAAATCATTGTGAGACAGTCTTGCTAGCTTTATACATCCACTTAAAAAAAACAAAAAACATTGTGAATTATGGACACATATACTGTAGGAATGTCATGAAATTCTTTGAAATCACTTGGAGGACTATTTAAACATCATGGTGTATAAATGTGGTAATCATTCAGTACCATGGTATTCATCAAATATCGAGGTATTACCATCTGATGTCATCGTACATTTCATAAGGGTCATATTGAACCCTGTCTTCCGCTGGTCACTCATCTTTTCCTGTCCCTGACCGAAGTGTCTGTATAGATGATGAAAAGTGATCAGAGAAGGTGGTGAGCTTTGTGGGCTGAAAGACCTCCTGCAACATAGACCCTTCAACACAGTAGAGTTTCATAATTAGAAGTGTGCAAGAGGACAAGATGAAGTTCATTTATCTAGCTGCTTTTCTTTGCTCTCTGGTGGTGATGGGTGTTGAGTTAGCAGGTACGTTTTGGTCATTTTAATTCTGAAGCTTTTTAGTAATAAACATAATGGTCTGAGTTTAGTTTTAAAATGTAGAGAAAGAGAATGAGAAAGAGAGAAGTGAGAGACAGATTTAAGATTGTGCCTCTGAAAATGATGTGTGTTGTAACCTGAATGCTTGTGTGCTTTTTTTTAAAAAAGGGAATGATGGCCCAGAACCAAACTGTTGTTCAACGGTTAAAGACACCAGAATACTACTAACAAACATCAAAAGATACAGAATTCAAAACACACCACCTTGTTCTATCAGAGCTGTAGTGTAAGTTTAACTCGCTCATTGTATTACAATGGTCTTGGTTTGTGTCACTGATATCACACAGGTTATCCTTCATTGTGATAATCTACTATTGCTGTAGAGCATAGATGAACAAAAGGACAGATGAACAGGTTCAAATTTTTTTTTTTTTTTTTTCCTCTCCACAGGTTCATGACTGTGTGGAGTAAAAGTATATGCTCTGATCCAGAAGATAGCTGGGCCAAGTGGGCTATGTGCGAGGTGGATAGAAGAACATCTAACAAACAGCCTGCCGATGGGTGCAGGATAATATCTCCAACTTCTCCAATCAGCACCTTAACTCCAGTGAGTACAGAGAGCACACAATTCTCTGTGGGTACTACGACACCTGGACCCGAGAAAAATACATCACAGATCACATACAGCACATATAAAGCGACAAACAAAGTAACAACCCTTGCAGTGGTCACCACTCTGTCACCTACATACAGAGAGAAAGAAATGTCCAAGGACTATAAAGGTGACAGTTTATTTAATTGTATGTCTTAATGTGGAATAAAAAAATAAAATATATTGGTGATATGTTTGGTCTTTGACAGAAAATGTGTAGGCCTACATTTACATGCGTAAAACAATGTTGTTGTTTAATATTATTATTATTACTATTATTATTATATACATTGATCAGTCTTGTGTTTTCTTTTTCACACAGTTGTTACCTCTGCAGAAGAGTGCTGCTTGACAGTAACAAAAAACAATCCAGTGTTTCATGAAATTGTGGACTACAGAGTTCAAGAAACACCACTGTGCTCTTTTAGAGCTATACAGTAAGTTTACAATAGCATAATGTCACAATGTAAAGTTTTAAGTATTGAATAAGATTCACAATACTCATGGTTTTTGCAGAGTTCAGTTGCTAAACAGATGCATTAATAAATGTATACATAATTTAATGATAAAAGCCATAATACCAAAAATAATCATTAAAATAAATAAATTAATTAATAAAAATAATCAGGTAAAAGAAAAGATGTACGGGAGACCAGAGCTAGTTGTCACACAGGAAAGTTTTCACAAGAGCTATAGTAACTATAAGATTTGGAGTCAAAAGTCCAATTACACAAATATGTGTTTTCTCTAGCAGTGTGTTTTCTGGTTTTTGAACTCCTAATTCAAAACCCTCCTAAATAAGGATAATTTTGTGAATTCTGTCCTCCAAACGAATAATTCAAAATCATTGTATTTTTTTTAATATCTGGGTAAACAAGTGAATACAATGAAACAACGCTTGCATACACCGGCATATATTTTTATTAATTTTTTCTGGGCAAAATAGCTTTTTTGAAGTCAAAACTTAAAGGTACGTTCATATGCAGAAATTGACTTGAAAAATAAACCATGAAAAATATTCACTGGAGTGAGAGTTTGACAATTAACCCCGGTCTCCCCTAATTAGTTTTTTTCCACTTACAGATTCCAGACCATAATAAATAAAATCATATGTTCAGATCCAGAAAATAAATGGGCTAAAAATGCAATGATGGATGTGGATAAAAGAAAGATAACCACAGAGGCTCACATAACAAGTAAACTGTCCTCTTTGAGTACTATGACACAGAGCACTGCAGGTGAAACAAAGTGGATCTCAATTACAGCTGTGTCACCAACAGAGAAAACTATGACAGAGACGATGTTCAGAACACCCAGACTGGATGGTTTGTTTTATTTAAATATGGCTAAATGTGAAATAAAAAAAAAATATTGGTGATGATATGTTTGGTCTTTGACATAAAATGTGTAGGCCTATATTGGCATGTGTAAAAATGTTTTTTTTTTTTTTTACTTATTGCCTTACGTTGATATGCCTTGTGTTCTCTTTATCATACAGTTGTAACCTCTGCAAAAGCGTGCTGCTTGACAGTTACAAAAAACAAACCAGTGTTTCATGAAATTGTGGACTACACAGTTCAAGAAACATCACTGTGCTCTATCAGAGCTGTCGTGTAAGTTCAGTTCTGTTTAAATCAAATAAAAGCAAGGTCCCATTTTCTTCAAATTACTGTTTACTTGGCCACCATCACACATTTTGGATTTATCAATGTTATATTTCTACTATTAATTAATTGCTTATTCTTACTGGTCTTTGAAGAAAATTATGTTTTAAATTCCAAACAATATTTTATATACAAATTTACAGATTCATAACTATGGAGAGTAAGACCATTTGTTCTTCTCCAAAGGAGAACTGGGTTCAGGATTACATACAGAACTTGAACAGAAGAAGAAAAACAACTGAAACAACAGATAATGACAAAGAGTTCATTATCACAAGAACCAAACCAATAGAGCAGAACCCAAGACATTCTACTGAAACCACAGAGACAGCAACAGCAATGTCATTGTCATCTATGATGAATGACCCATTTCACAACACCAATAATTTATTTTGCGTAAAGAAGGAGCCAGCTAAATACCCCAGCTCTTATTTTTGTATCAAGCAGCCTTAATACTGAGCCTAGTTCTTTGAAAACTTTGGACAGCTACAGTATTTATAGCTTTATGGCAGTGTGGTTATGGAAGTGAGGCTGTAGAGGATGTTTTCTCCAGAGTCAACACACCGATTTCGCTGACTGATTATTCATCAATTCTCTATTTAATTCACTGATCAGATTGATTTGAGTGATCACTTTTATTTTTTGTATTTTTTCTATGTAAATAAACAGTTTACAAGTAACACATTATGTTGTATGGTAGCCTATGTTTTTTGAATGTCAGGTGCTGCAGAAAGCTTATTTGGTAAAGACTGAACTAAGGTGTTTGAATGTCTAAGGTGCAATATGTAACTTTTGACAAACATTTTTAAATCTCCAGTCATACCAGAGGACTAGAATTTTTTTTGTTTTTTGTTCTACATAAGGCAGGTCACTCCATCATGTCTGCTGCCATGTTGAGATCACATAACCAACTGACTACTCTCCCATTTGCACCTGCTCAGTGGCAGGACTTAAAGTATTAGCAAGCATTCTAACTGTAACAATATTATGAATCAACTTTTTTTACAGGGACTCAAGTTAGGCTGATGTACAGTGATGCCCAGTAGCTTTTCTTTAGTTTACTATAAGTTTGCATTGATGACCTCTTGAGTGCATTATAAAGTGCAACATAGCTGTCACTACTTCCTCTCGGCTAACAAAGTGTGATGTTGCTGTGGTGTACCATTTCTCATCTGCACCAGTACTATGTACAAATAGACCAGAGGACATTATATGCCGTGTATCTCTTAAGCGATTTCAAAACAGGAAATGCGCATGTGGTTATTCATTTAGCACCTCATATTTACTTTTACATAATAACAGAAAGAACCTGCATAGTAAATAAGACCATAGTAAACTAACTTATAAATGTTTAACTTATTTTTTTTGTATTATTATTATTTTTTTTTTTATAATCTCATTGAATAATGTGCATTTGTTTGTTCTGAATATCATGAAGAGAAAACTGTCATATCAAAGTAGCATCTCACATGTCTCATTTTAAGTGTAGGTGAGTGATGGGTGGGAGCTTTTTTTTTGGTTTAAGGCCTCATTGAAACGTGGAATATCCCATTTGGGGTGAATTAAACGACTGTGGTTTCATGACTGCAGCCCCTTTAAGGCCTTTGTAGTTTCCACACACACTCAACAGACCCACATTTTATACTGATGCTTTCAAAGTGCACAATGCTCCATTTGCTGCATGAAAGTAAAAAAAATTCAATTTTGCTGTTACATTGTACTTCAAAGCCTTCTCTATCTTGTGTGCATATGCTAGTTCTGTAAGCACATATGGTAACATGAGTGAGGCCTCTGATATTTTGTGAATATGTAGTAGAGTAAATTATTGTGATTTAGGTCTATAGGTATAGACAAGGATATAGGGATAATATATGAAATGGTAATCATTTAGTATTGTGGTATTTAAAAAAGTACCGTGGTCATAACTCCTGATAACATTGTAGCAAGGTACCGCCACAGTTCTTTTTTTTGTAATAGTCCTATTGAAGCTTAAACACTGTTTTAAATTAATTTTAACTGAAATATCACTCCATTCAAACATTTTAATGCTTAGATCACAAAGTTTAAACAAAGATTGATTATCAGAAGGCCACGTGAACTAAATTCAGCCACGTTGAATGATCCATGTGAATGATGTAACCCCTTATTCTCCGCAGAGTGGTTGAGTGCATCACTCTCTTTCTTTCTATGTGTTCCACTGCTCACTCATCTTTTCCTGTCCCTGACTGAGGTGTCTGTGGGTCTAGGTGATGAAGACAAGTGATCAAAGAAGGTGGTGAGCTTTGTGGGCTGAAAGACCTCCTGCAACATAGACCCTTCAACACAGTAGAGTTTCATAATTAGAAGTGTGCAAGAGGACAAGATGAAGTTCATTTATCTAGCTGCTTTTCTTTGCTCTCTGGTGGTGATGGGTGTTGTGTTAGCAGGTACGTTTTGGTCATTTTAATTCTGAAGCTTTTTAGTAATAAACATAATGGTCTGAGTTTAGTTTTAAAATGTAGAGAAAGAGAATGAGAAAGAGAGAAGTGAGAGACAGATTTAAGATTGTGCCTCTGAAAATGATGTGTGTTGTAACCTGAATGCTTGTGTGCTTTTTTTTTTTAAAAGGGAATGATGGCCCAGAACCAAACTGTTGTTTAATGGTTAAAGACACCAGAATACTACTAACAAACATCAAAAGATACAGAATGCAAAACACACCACCTTGTTCTATCAAAGCTGTAGTGTAAGTTTAACTCGCTCATTTTATTACAATGGTCTTGGTTTGTGTCACTGATATCACACAGGTTATCCTTCATTGTGATAATCTACTATTGCTGTAGAGCATAGATGAACAAAAGGACAGATGAACAGGTTCACATTTTTTTTTTTTTTTTTTTTCCTCTCCACAGGTTCATGACTGTGCGGAGTAAAAGTATATGCTCTGATCCAGAAGATAGCTGGGCCAAGTGGGCTATGTGCGAGGTGGATAGAAGAACATCTAACAAACAGCCTGCCGATGGGTGCAGGATAATATCTCCAACTTCTCCAATCAGCACCTTAACTCCAGTGAGTACAGAGAGCACACAGTTCTCTGTGGGTACTACGACATCTGGACCTGAGAAAAATACATCACAGATCACATACAGCACATATAAAGCGACAAACAAAGTAACAACCCTTGCAGTGGTCACCACCACACCCCCACCTATGTCCACAAGGACTTCAAAGGAGAAAGTGACCTCAGCAAAACCTACTACCAAAACAACTGTTGAAGAACCTTCAACTACAACATCTTCATTGCCAATCACTCTGACCACCACTCGACGTGGACTTACAACACCATTGCCAGTGGATGTCAAAGAAAATACCATCTCAAAGACAACGGACAAAATACAAAATGTTTCAGGGGGAAAGAATCTGAAAAATAAAAATATAATGAAGAAAAAAAGAGGTAAAAGCAAGAAACAACTTCACAAATTTCAGATGAAATTAAAAAAAAAAGAGTAAACATTCAATCTAAAATATTTGTTGGAACTGAAGCTGGACTAGGTAAATCATATGAATATTTTACAGTTGAAGAATGTTGAAGGTACTCAGGAAATGTGAGGTTATGTGAGGCCAAAGCACTACATAGTATCCATGCTACATGTCTAATGTTAAAAAAAAAAAAAAAAAAATGTGTGTGGATTCTGAAATAATGTACAATAATTTGCTTTATTTTTGAGTGTTAGTAACTTAATAAATATTTGTATGTATGTATATATTATTATAAAATCCATACCAATTATTTTATTTATATTAGGCCATCATGAGAAATGCCTTGCATTGTAAACATCACTTGTGCTTCTTACATAAAATATTTGAGCAACAGATATGTGTGTTACAGTTTCACCACAAGGGGACACACTCATCCAGAGCTGCAGTGTTGGGTATCTGCACTTCAAATCCTGCATCTGAACATTGTAGTAGTCTGAGGCCCTTAATATCTCAAAATCAACAGAGTTATATCAGGAAAAAAGCACACATACCCACACACACCTTTGTGGGCAGTAAAGTATATATATCCAGTTGGAGTCTCAAAATTGGAGTATCAAATAGAGATGAGGGCAGTGTGTTTTAAGGTTTAATATAAGAGTCTTAAGTAAGATATCAGTGAGTCTCAAAGCTAGTCTCAGTGGGGCGATAAAAATTCAGTTTTTCCGATGGCACAATGGAAGGTTTGTTGCACAGGCAGGAAACTTGGTAAAGTTTTACTTGGTAAAAAACCCTAGAGATTGTCAGATCTGTCAGACCCTTGAAAGAGACCCTACTAATCTAGAACAAGATGTTAAACCAACACAATAATGTTGATTTTCATACACAGGAGGCTGGGGTGTCTTATTTTGCTTCTTGATTTCCTTTCTGTTTGTTTTGGCCCGCTTGTTGGGTCACCATTTGTACGGCAGACAGAAATTAGATTCTTAATAAAGCTTGCGATTGGAATGAACATTTCAGGAAATTACAATCAATACTTGGCTTCAGATGCTCGTCTGATATTGAGCCTTTTTTTTTTATTTATTTATTTTATGAAAAAATGCATTGCAAAATGTAGGAAACACGGTTATATTGGAAAGCAAATAGATGCCTGCTGTTATCAAACTTGAAGATACCGTTGATAAGAGGCAGAATGGATTTTATTTCGATCTTTAAACAAGAGGCAAACAAAACAATTGGATTGATTGAGATCATATCTCACAGGTGTTGAGATTCAAAAATACCGGTCCAGAAATCAGACTGCTGTTGTCTTCCCCTTTCCCCCATGCGTGCACTGTTGCCTGGTTCATGTATTATAAGTGATTTTGGGCTTGTTTTTTTATTAAGTTACTTCTAAATAAGGGCAGTCAGGGGTTGCGTTTTTCTGGACTTATAGGGGAGACCAGGCTAGTTGTCACACTTTTTAACTCTAGTAAATATTATTCACGGTAGGTTTATTTTTGAAAGTCAATTTATGTATAGCCACAGACCTTAAAGTCTTGACTACAAAAAAGCTATTAAACATTTTCACTGTTATTGACCAGTAAAAAAAGATACTTTTCATTGAACACATGTTGATCTAATAGCAGGGCATGTTGTCACACTATATGGGCAAAGCTGTTACAGTAGAACCTGTCATTAAACCAGTGGTGTAGGTTTCATGTGAATATTGGACCCACTGCAAAAAACAAAAAGCAAACTGTACGCCTCTCTTTAAAGCTACGCCTGAATTTAACAGCCCATTATAGGATTTTCAGCTAAAATTAAACTACTAAATTACGGCTTTGAACTAGATGTTTGAAACCAACATACAAAATCACTGCTAGAGAAAATACACATCTGTGTAATTGGACTTTTGAATCAAAACCTTACAGTTACTGCGATGTAGCCTTTGTGACCCCTATTTATGAAAAGCTAATTTATAAATTAAATAAGCAATTAAATTAAATAAATATTAAGGACTTGTTTTGTCAGACCAGATTTCTTCTTTTTTATGCAACATCTGGCAACACTGTCTGAGTGGATCACCCTACATCACAAGGACATCTTGACAGAGGTCTAAGCTGCATATTGTCCATAAAAATTTTGTTGTTTTTTTCCAATAACAACTAAAAACTGTGCTGAAATCAATCAATACCTTTTTATATCACAGCTGTTAAAATTCTCATATAAATGTGTGAATGTTTACAGTTGTCTATTGTGAGTCCGTATCTTTCACACTGGGATGGACATGCACATGTTGACACATACAGCAGTTTTCTTCCTCAGATTTTTAACGGCTTGGCTGAGCTGAGCTACTCATAAATCTATGGGAAATAAATGCCAGCAGCTCTTTGCCTAAGCTGGCCATGCGAAAATGAAGGGAATAAAACAGGGCTTAATAGCACAGGGCAGGTAATTACCTTCTCTGGCCTGCTCGTCCGTGAAAAAATGATAATATTGCACACTAATAAGACAGAGCCAAACTCCCACTGCCCATGTAGGGAGGGTCACTGTATTTTGTGCTGAAGCCTGAGTTCATATTAAAATTTTGGGATAATTCTTTGTAAATTATTTTCATGTCTGACAATATTAATAGTAATTGTGAGAGATATGACACTGTAGTGTAGGCTGTTAAAGGGATTGTTCACCTAAAAATGTACAGTATGTCACACATTCTGTCATCATTTACTCACACTAATGTTTTTCCAAACCCAGATGAATTTCTTTCTTTCTTGGAACATAAAAGGAGATAATAGGCAGAATGACAGAATCAGTCACCATTCATTTTAATTGCATAGATAAGGATTAGGGATGTCATAAAATATTGATAAATCGGTTATTGATCGGTATGTTATTTTAACAATATATTTTTGAGGCATCGATATATTAAATTAGAAGCCTAATTTGCATGCTTTCTAATTCACTCAGTTTGTCTCTGTTTAACAGTTTGATGCAATAGCATTGGGAGACCACAAGAGGGTGATATAACATTTACTGAAGCCGGTCGCAGTAAGGAAAGGCACAGGTATCACACACAGGGTGCTTCTTTTTTTACATTTTGTTTTTTTTTATTGTTGTAAATTAGAAAAATACACTTGTATATGTGCACAATATAATGATTAAATAAACCAATTCTACAACTGACCTTAGCATTGGACAGATCTTCTTACAGCCTTGTATATATACATATATACATACATACATATAGTATATAAAGCCATGTATTAAATACTGGTAAATGTATCAATATATACATATACATATACATATACATATACTCACATGCATACTTAAACTTATATAAAATAAATAAAACAAGAAAATAACACATTTTAGCCAGTACCTGTCTCCTTAAAGTAATGTAAGAAAGGACCCCATGATGGTTCTTCTGAATTATAAATGCAATTGTTTTCAAGTTTGAGGGCAAATAGTAGGTCCGGCGGGGAAGTTAACTTCCAATCTATAAGTCGCCAGGCCAATAGTGTGGAAAGTGCTATACTATCAATTTCCAATGCTGTTAATTTAATATTTTCTGGAAGAATGTCAGATAGAGCTGTCAAGGGATGGGGGTCTATTGCTTTAGCAAACATTTCTGAGAAACAGCAGAAAATGTTCCCCCAAAACCCTAACAGTTTAGAACTAGACCAAAAAGAATGGAGCAAGGAGGCTGGCTCAACAGCACAACATGGACAGATGGGGGCCAGATCAGGAAATATTTTTCTAAGTTGTGCTCTTGACCAATTAATATGATGTACTACCTTAAACTGAATAAGGTTGTGCCTAGAATTAATTGAAGAAGTATGTATTCTTTTCACGACAACATCCCAGGTTGCATCTTCTAATGTCATTTTCAAGTCCTTCTCCCAAAGAGATTTTAGAGCCTTATTGGAAGGGGCTTGTTTCTTATTTATTATATTGTAAATTCTAGAAATAGCACCCCTTTTACATTTGTGCTGATCTAAAATGCACTCTAGAATACTGTTAGGTGGTATAGAGGGAAAATCTGAGAAGTGTTTCCTAATAAAACTCCAAACTTGAAGATATCAAAATAAATGTGAGTTGGGCAAATACAATTTTTCTTTAGGTTGTTCAAACGAAGCAAATTTATAATCTATAAGCTAATTGATTGTAACTAATCCTTGTGCTTTCCAAATATTAAACACTCCATCAAAAAGAGATGGTGAGAAGGGGGGCCTGGGTAGCTCAGCAAATAAAGACGCTGACTACCACACCTGGAGTCGCAAGTTTGAATCCAGGGTGTGCTGAATGACTCCAGTCAGGCTTCCTAAGCAACCAATTGGCCCGGTTGCTAGGGTTGGAAGAGTCACGTTGGGTTAACCTCCTCGTGGTCACTATAATGTGGTTCTCGCTCTCGGTAGGGTGCGTGGATGCCTCCACACGTGCTACGTCTCCGCAGTAACGTGCTCAACAAGCCACGTAATAAGGTGAGTGGATTGACTGTCTCAGACGTGGAGGCAACTGAGATTCGTCCTCCGCTACCCGGATTGAGGCGAGTCACTATGCCACCACAAGGACTTAGCGCGCATTGGGAATTGGGCATGCAGAATTGGGGAGAAAAACAAAACAAAACAAACAACAAAAAGAGATGGTGAGAAAGATGCATTGCCCCAGATATAGGTGAGGCTGGAGAAAGACCCTTAAGCCCTAGTGCTCTGCAGAACTAAGACCAGATCTATAAAGAGTGTTTAAAAATGGGGTCCTTAATTGAAACACTTCTAGTGGGTGGGATAGAGGAGTAGAGAAAAGATGTCAGTGTAGCTGGGGAAGAAGATATAGTCTCCATTTGTACCCAGAAAGGTTTACACTGCTGCAGGTCATATTGTGCCCAGTACAATAAAAGTTTCTAAAGTTGGATGCCCAGTAATAAGTTTGAAAGTTTGGCAAAGCCAGACCCCCCACTTCCTTGGGCTTCATAAGATGTCTTGGATGTATTCGTCTGGGCTTGTTGTTCCAAATAAAATATTAAATGTTTTCAGTAAAAAAAATATTTAGTGAAGAATATGGGTAAGCATTGAAATAAATACAAATATTTGGGAAGAATATTCAATTTAACTACATTTATTCTCCCTATCAAAGAAAGAGGAAGGGGTTTCCATGATATAAACAGAGATTCCGTACGACTGAATAAAGAGCTAATATTTGCTTTAAACAAATCAGCATTTTTACGAGTCACTTGAACATCCAAGTATCTAAATTGACTGTTAACAACTTTTAATTGGACAATATGAGCCACAGTTCAGTTAGTTTTTATCTTTCTTGAGGAGTAGTGAAATCATTGCTTGATAGAAAGTTAGGGGTAGCTGAGCATTTTGGAGTCTCTCTGAAAAGACTGAGAGCAGTACTGGGCAAAGTAATTTAGAAAAAAACCTTATAGAATTCAGACAGAAAACCATCAGGACCAGAAGCGTTACTGGTTTTCAACAATGCAATTGCCTCAACTATTTCTTCAATTTGTATGTCTTCATCTAATAAATCCCTAAAATATTTGTCTATAACAGGAAAATCTATTTTATCCAAAAATATATTCATTGAGGATGTGTCCTGTGGAAGTTCGGAAGTATATAGATTTACATAGTATTGTTTAAACTCAGAATTTATTTCCTTATAATCAACAGAAGTAGCTCCTGAGGATAATCTGAGCTAAGGTATCAAACAGGACATCTCAGATATACTAATCTGATGGGCTAATATTTTACCAGTTTTGTCACCGTACTCATAGACCCTATGTTGGGCACATAAAAGTAAATTCTCAGCCTCATCAGTCGAAACCAAGCCATGTTCTGTTTGCAAAATCTGATGTTCTTCATAGAGTTTAGGAGAAGGACTTAGTGAGTATTGATCATCAATGACTGCTATTGAGAAGGATAATTTGTCAAGAGATTATTAAACCACGTAGATAACATTTCAAATTTCCCCAAATATTAGAATAAGCCATGCCTGGTGTGACATTAAATTCAAGAAAAGATGTTATATTAGAGGAAATAAATGTCAAAATGATTAATCTGTTAAAAGACTTGGATTAAGGCACCACTGATGACTCTTTGGAGGCATTTTTGGAAATTGAAGCTCCATAGTAACAGGAGCATGGTTGGAAATGACTATGCTTTCATATGAGCAGTCCTGAAGAGAAGGAAAAAGTTTGTGATCTAAAAAAAAATCAATTCGGGAATAGGTCTGATGCACATGAGAAAAAAAACAAATGTCTTGAAGGATTCAGAAAATGAAAAGTGTCACAAATACCATATTTCTGCAAGAAGGATTGAATGATCATCGCACATTTTGAAAGTGCTATAGATTTTTTTGAGGATTTGTCGAGCCCTGGGCTTATCACACAGTTAAAATCACCATAAAATGGTCTTGAGATGCATAGTACAACAAAGAAAAACAACATAACACTCTTAGCGCAAACCTGCCCTCCACCCCCAAAACCCCCACCCTCCCTGTGCTTGTAAACTAAGCTTTCCAGGACTTCTGGGATGCTGACCAAACAGAGGCTGCTTCTACGGAACGGCACACGAAGTCAATGCATTTAGATTGCAATGCAGCTACCTCCTTCTGGAGAGAAGCCACCGTGGGCTCAAGTGAGTGAAGAGTGGTCGTCCATTCCAGTGTAACATTTTCTAAGCCAGATATGCAATCTCCTTGAGGATTGAGATCCCTCTTCATGGATGAAAGTGCGTTTTGCATTTCTTAACGCATTAATGTAATTTCACAACGAACTGTGGCGGCATGTGCATCAAATTTCTCATAGATTCCATTCTCTAGTGTTTTAATTGCAGCCATTATCGCGACGGATTCAGGTGAGGAAAGTTCGTCATACTTATCCATTTCTGGCAATGAGCTGCACATTGCAGCCGAGTCAACTTTCTTTTGCCGTTGGGCTTTCTTAGACATTGTTGAAACCCAGATATCCAACACAAAAGTTGTGAAAGTCACCTATGATTATGTAGAACATGAAAGGTAGCGCTGTATTCAGTATTAAAACAAATTTGAAAAAAGTGGTTTGCAGAGCTCCCGACTTGCTTACTGTGTGTTTACATGTATTCTGAAGTCACAAATAAGGCCTATGCTGTGTATTCATAATCTATGGATGTGTCATTTGTGCTTTGTATTGTTTAACATTTGTACTTTCACATGAAATAAATGTGTTTTTTTGTGTGTGTGTGTGTTCTGTTTAAATTATCACATGCCCCTGGGTGTTACGGATGTAACATGCTGAGAGAGTGACAGTAAATTTGGCATCTTCTCCCATTTTAGTGTCTTAATCCACCACTCTCTATTTTTTTCCTCTTCTGGAAAGTCATTCATACGTAATAGTGGATTTTTTTCTTTTGGTCTTGGAGTAAATGGGTAAGTGAAAATAATATTTGCTGTGATCTCCCATTCACCGCTGTTGATGTTTACCCTGCAATCGTTTACTTCCACGTTCCAACACACAGAGTGTGAAAAAGGTCTATTATCCTTGCTCTCCCCTATTTGACTAATCATGTGATCTCTCAACATGGCCGCCACCATGTGTGCTAATGTAGAAAAAAAGAGAAAAAAAAATCTTCTATGCAACTACTACCACTGGAGTCTTTTTCTCATGTGAGTGTACATCATTTAAATGTATTTGCACTCTTGTCTTTAGATGTAATACTTTTAAGTGGAAAAAAACTACATGCTCTGAAAAAGCCTAAATATCTTATGCAGTGTAGCTTCTCAAGTAAATTTGTTGTAAGGATTTATTCGATTTTTATTTTATTTATTATTTTACAGAAGAAAACAAAATCTTATTAAGAGTAATATTTTTGCAGTACATCTTTGCACTAATATAAAAGGTCTTACAAGAGTGGAAACAAAGAGATCTTATGTGGATTTTCTTGATAGAATTAATTATAAAATATAATGGCAACTCATAACAGGTGCATCTAATGGCTAGAAATACCATTATACCTTGACTCAATGCTAAATATTCAAATGGAAATTTACACAAGTAACTATTTCTGATGCTCCAAACACACTTCAAACCCCCACAGAGTGTACACAACAACATCATCTTCCGATTGTTTGTGGACTCTGTTCATAGGACATTGCAGAAAATCTATTATTTATATGATGCTACATTGTTTTGTATTTCTCATATAAGCATCCTTTATTCTTGTAAAAATACTCAAACAGCATAAAAAATGGACAAACCATATAGCCTTGTAATCATGTATTTATTGGATCTATGTTTCATCTGTCAGAGCATTTCTAACTGATTTTCATTGCTATAGATCCTCAGTGGCATCAGATCCACATTTTCACTCATAACAATATGAGTGCACCCTCTGTCTGCTCCTTTCACTTTACTTAACTGTTCAAATGCTCCTCAGATAGCTTCATTTAAAAGCAGCAGTGGGCCATGCATTTAAGTCTAGGCCTTCAGTGTGATTCATGCCATTAAGAAAACACAGTTTCACAATGAATAAGACACCCTATGCCTTTGGGCATCATATCGCAGCTAACTAATAATACCAATTGATATTTTAAAAACACGTCCACGCACGAAAGCCAGAACTTGAAATGACATTTAATGCTCAAGCAAGCCTAATTTGAACTGTAGCATGACTGTTTTGTGAAATGAACGTCTCCCGAACAGACATTCAAAAATCATAATTTTTCATATTAATCTATCATGGAGGTCTATAATACCTGGAAAAATCTATCTAATAATATTTGCGATTTAAATGTTGCTTGTAATAAATTTCATTTCGTCAGGGTACACGGTTATGCTGCGTTCCATTCAAGTTAGATGTGGGATATTCCTACTTGATATCTCCGACCATAAATGCATTCCATTCCCCGATATTTGGAACTGCAACGCTCCCGTTAGCTTAGCAGGGTTTTGAGCTAGCATTTGTGCTTCAGGTGTACGATTATAAAAAGAGATTATAATTTACCATGTTTTATACACCTATTTCTGCAGGCGTTTTTTAAACAAGCTTTAATATCATGTAATGTGGAAACTAACTAATTTATCGATATTACTTAATAAAGTGAATGTTTATCACTTACTTTGTATATCTCCCTGAGTATCGACAGGTTTGTGTGACATCATGCCCCTGCATCTCAGCAAAATTGGAGTTGAGAATTTCTGCATGAGCCTACAAGTTTTAATTCTGGCTTCAAGATGCATTCCATTGCACCTTTCCTAGTAGGAAGCTGTAAAATCCAACTTTCCGAGTTGAATGGAACGCAACACTACTTTTCAAAACTTGATCCGACACTGAATGCTCAAGCAGCCAAATTTACACTTAGAAAACTCCTGATGTTGCTATATCAATGCAAAAAGCACTTACCAATTTATTTGAAGTGAAAATCAGTCTTCGTTTCCTGTTTAATAAATTAAGCAATCACACGGTCATGCAGAACATCTCGTGTTTTTAAATCCATAAGGATCTCTTTCTCAATGGCGATAGTGGCAGTGATGACAGCCGACTGTTAGCAAGATCTCGCGCTCTTCGCTTTCAGTTACATCACTTAAAGCATGATTGCATCACTCAAGGCCAGCTAGAAGGCCTCGACCAGGACATATCCTAAAGATCACACCCACCAAGAACAAATAATCAGTCTGATTGGCTGATGAATCTGACAATCTGACTTTAGATGCGCATTAATTTGCACTGTTGAGGGATTCTGAAGAAATTCTGAAGGCCTGAGGGGGAGGAGCTCAGACTCACACGCTGCTTCAGCTTCGGGCATGTGATTTGTGAAACAGTTGTCACACTTTGCTTGTAAGCATCAAGGAATAAATTCTGACTGGATAAACTTTCAGTTTTTCTCTATTTGTTTGTAGAATAATTAAGAGTGGAAAGCGATTAAAAATACATAGGCAAAAAGGTGATTGAGAATGAAAGGATGAATATTATATTTTTATTAATATTTATTTATTTGGCATGTTAGGCCAGCAGAGAAGGCTTTGCTGGCCCTGAGAATTCGCCACTGTTTAAAAGCATTAAATGTTATTCCAACTGAATAGACTAAATATAAAATTAAACAAATGGCAATAAAATGCAAAGTAATCTCTTCAGTATTCAAAATTCTTTTTGATAGGATGGAGTGGTCATGGCATAGTGGGCGAAAGTACTGAACTGGTTAGCAGAAGGTTGCCGGTTCGATTGCAACAGCCACCACCATTGTGTCCTTGATTAAGGCACTTAACTCCAGGTTGTTCTGGGGTGATTGTCCCTGTAATAAGTGCACTGTAATTTAATTTGGATAAAAGTGCCTGCCAAATGCATAAATGTAGATGATAGTAACTGTATTCTGATTACCAATGATAATCATATTCATATCAACTCATATTTTTAGATTTTAAATACCGTTACATGTATTCCGTTACTCCCCAAACCTAATTTATAATGTTGTTGCTTTGGCAGTAAATAGTGTTTATCACAAGGGAAATGTATCAAAATCACATTAAGTGTTTTAACTTAACCTGTACTGTATTGTACCTGTGTACTTATAGTGCTGCTGTTTTTCCTCACAGTCATTTAGCTCTCTTCTCTCTTCCAGAACAAGCACATACAGTGTATGCAATGCAATATAATGTCATGTCATGAATTATTTTTGTAATCACAGTGATGAGAAACATTTATTATACACGTGAATGCTATATTTTTGACAAAAATTTCCTGCATCTGACTGAAAACACAACAGAAAACATTTTGCTATAGTCACTCATCTTTCCCTTGGCCTCGTCTGTCAAGTGTGGCATCCGTGTAACGTTTAACAGCTGATATCTCACACAACTCATGTGAAAGATGTGTGTTTCAGGTCCATTTCTCTCAGTTTGTGAAACATTCTCAGCAGTTTGGGTGTGAGACAATAATATATGGGACAAACATCCTTTATGGATTTCATATGGAACGCAATTTTGATCACTCCAATATGGGAAAATCCTGTATTATATGGGACAGTTTCATATTATACAGGACGGTTGGGAACCCTACTTGCACAGCAAAACATTACAAGAAACATTTTAACAGTAAAATATAGTGTGTATTGTGTGTGAGAAAGTAAACACATGGCTTGTGCTGAGAAGAGGGTTTGAAAGACCTGATGGAGATGTACTTATGGGACAGAGCTTAACTTGAGAGGCAGCAACAAGATCGATTTTGTCTGACACAGGGAGATTACATCCAATGACTCACCTGTATTTGACAAGGGCACAGGCAATCGAAGAACAACCACAAACCTGGCTCACCCGCACACCACAGAACCTTAAAACAAGGGAAAAGAGGACTTATGTGAGACTTGTTTGAGATTCACAATGATGACAAAGAGGTTTGCAAATAATATCACAGTTTCCCATTGAAAAGAATAAATACTAATTATTTATACCTTGTTGGGATTTTTGAAAGGGGTACTAAAAGATTCGAGACACTAGATGGATGTATGGTTTGATACCATACCATACCATACCATATGGTAGTATGCCATTCCGAACTCTTCCGCTTCTATGTTTAGAATGGAATACTAGCATACTGCTTACTGCATACTACACAGTATATACTGAATGCAGGCCTTCTATTTCTTTTGGTGTGTGAAATAAATTAGTAGATATTATGGAACGTTAAACATTTCAAACAGTATTGAACGCAGTATGGCGTCCAGCTATCATCTCTAAAATAAGTATGATTATTTTGCATTTTTAATCCAATTTTGTGTTAAAATGTATGAACTCTTGGCAGTCCAATCAAATATTGAGTTAAAAAAAAGATATAAAAAAACATAGCTGATATTATTTTTGATTTATTTGTCACACTGAAAATTAAAGGTCAAATTGGGCACTTTTTATTGTGGGATACAGCATTCAGTGCAGTGTGTTCTGTTTGATACTGCATATTTTGGGAAATGTACTGTAGTAGGTAATCCGAGTATTCCATGTATACCGAACATTTGCATACTGTGCACATTATATACAGTATAGTGCATTCAGAAATAGTAAAAGGAGCATAATATTATACTATTCTATAAAAGCCAGAAACTGTTTGAAGCACTTTCAGTGACATGCAGATCAGATTTGTAGGTCGAAATTTTCCAGTAAGATGTCTCTCTTAAAAGACCTGACTCTATTGCATGTAACACCAAGCTGCAATGTGACTGCTGTGCCAAGTGAATTCTTCTTTTATCCTCTATAAAAGTTCAGAAGATTCAGAGACACAAAAGGCATTCTGTGAAACAAACAAGTAAACAAAATAAAAAAAAGAGAAAAATATACTAACTGTTAACACAGGCAGCAGCCGTTAGTACAGACATCTATATATATGTACTCTGCTATGGAGAAGATATAATACAGATTGAAAAACTAGCCAGAGGTTGGATACAGCAACAAAGCCAATTCGATGTGGTTTAATCATCCCTTTCAGATAGAGATGACCCTGTTTGAATTCCACTTTAGGTTTATTTCTTTCATTCTTTCTCTCCTCTACCCAATTCGTTCATGTCTGATTGTCCTTTGTGTATTACCCTCTGGGTAAAGTAGTTTGTGTGTTTGTGCGAGTGCCTATGTGTCGCATATCTTCACTGCACCTCTGTTCACTTTGTCCTCCTATGATCAATGAGAGTGGCATCCCTGGAAGACAGGATTAAGAATGACCCCTAGTAATGGATTCTCCTCTCTTTTAATCAATAGCCTGTCCTGCTTGTTCTGTTGAAGTGTGGCTTTACTTAGATGCTTCCCAGTTCTTATTTAGAATAAGATAAATAGACAGACAGACAGACAGACAGACAGATAGACAGATAGATAGATAGATAGACAGATAGATAGATAGATCTTTTGTGTTGTTAGAAAGGTATGACTAATATTATTTATATATATATATATATATATATATATATATAAAATATACACTCACTGAGCACTTTATTAGGAACACCTGTACACTTACTTATTCATGCAATTATCTAATCAGCCAATCGTGTGGCAGCAGTGCAATGCACAAAATCTTGCAGATACTGGTCAGGAGCTTCAGTTAATGTTCACATAAACTATCAGAACGGGGGAAAAATGTGATCTCAGTGATTTTGACCATGGCATGAATTTGGTGCCAGACAGGCTGGTTTGAGCATTTCTGTAACTGCTGATCTCCTGGGATTTTCACGCACAACAGTTTCTAGAGTTTAGTCAGAATGGTGCCAAAAACAAAAAACTTCCAGTGAGCGCCAGTTCTGTGGTCAACGGAGAATGGCCAGACTAGTTCGAGCTGACAGAAAGGCTACGGTAACTCAGATAACCACTCTGTACAATTGTAGTGAGCAGAATACATCTCAGAGAACACAACAGATTGAATCTTGGCAGATGGGCTACAACAGCAGAAGACCATGTCTGACACTTTATTTAAGACCATAGTGTTTCTAATAAAGTGGTCAGCATGACTGCTGTGTGCATTTTGCATTTCCCTTTTTGATTTGTAACTAGTAGCACCTAATAAACAAGCAACAAAAAAAAAAAAAAAAAAAAAAAAATCTTAAAAATGCATGTCCACATATGTGGACAGTGAGACTCCGTTGTGAAATTTTAAATAATACCAAGCTATAGAAAGTCATATTTTTAAATCAAATTGTTTATTATGTTTCCAGGAGTGTTGGTTATTCATGTTTTGAGATGTTACAGACATTACAGCTGATTTTCTGTAAAGCTGAGTAAATAATTCTCATTCAATGTAATGTCCAGCATCATCCAATCATTGTCAACCATGTTAAAATAAAATGCAGCATTGTAAAATTCTGAATCTATGTACTGATTATCACTGGCCCATGTCTGCCAAACATGTTGAGTGGTCCAAACATCATCTGCAGCCTGAAACTGAACTTTTGGTTGGATTTTAGGATTGAATGCACTTAGCTGCATAGAAAGCTATAGGATGCTCCCTTGCTCCCTATTTAGTGAATGACTTAACCCCCAGTGTGGTCTTTGTCTGCACTGATATCAGAACAGTTTAAAATGCATCTTATTTTCATCCTAACTCCATATAAAGCCTCTGAAAGCAACATTTTTCAGCTTTTGGATGGACCCATTTATTCTCAATGAGAAAATGCACAGTAAATATACATATAGAAATGCATTGTCTAATGTTCATGAATAGAATTGTATTGCACAGTGGTAACAAAATGAAACATAACAAAATGTATATTAAAATGAAACTAAATAACCAACAGATGTGTTAGAGTTTAAAGTTATTCAAAATAACTAACATGTTTTTTTCTACTTTTGAGTAAATCCGGTGCCAGTTTCCACATATGTGGACATCGTGTTTATTAAGACGCTGACGCACGAAAAATGAACTGATTTTTTAAAGCAGCATATCAAACAAAACTAGAGACTCTACTCTTTACAACCAAACAGTGAAAAAAAAAAGAGAGAGAACTTAAAAGAGATTTCTTACCAGAGGCACTTTTGTTGGCACTACGTCCGTAGGAGCTTTTCAAGGAAATCGACGGCATATTGTTGTGTCACGTGACTCAGTGCAGCAGAAGTTAACCCTTTAAATGACAGTCTAGAGTCTTGTGAACAGTATTCAGTCTGTTTTATTCATTTAAATTATGCATTGCATATAGTGAATCCAAAATACAACGTCCACGCGTGTGGACACGGGGTCACACAAGGTTAAATCTCTAAAATTCTCATCCTCCACAATATTAATCTGCTGGTAGACTGTGGCTATCCACTTTGCTACAGCAGTCGTGAAGCCGTGTTCATGATGCACGTCAGGGTGTTAACGCCAGCGTCAAGCACTGCTTTAAACTCCACATTAAAAGCGTTTGCAGAGAAAAACGTCTCAAAATTTGGTGATAGTTAAGGCTTGGCATGCTTCTGTGGTAATTAAAATGCACCTTACATAGGCTGAAAAAAATAAATACTTGATTTCTATCACAAGTCCCACCTGGGCTTGCTTTGTACATCAAATAGCATTAAGAGGTCCTGACGTGGAAGCGCTGTTGTGTGTGTGTGTTGTGAAGTGTGCATCAGTGTGATGACTCCGGCGAACACATTACAAAGGTTCCGCCCTACTAACCAGTGTGTATGCTGGTTTATGTTGTATTAGCGGTAAATGCATAAATCTCAATGAATAAAAATTAACATGTTAAACTCTTTTAATTTATCGCATGCGTTAACGCAATAATTCTGACAGCTCTAATATATATATAACTAATCTTTTTATATATATAATGCCTTATTTACAGATATATATAAGACAAAAATAATATTTGAAATAGTTTTGAATAGTCAAACATTTTTAACGATGAAAAAGTATGTGGACACAAGGAGTCAAGGCCAAACAGTGGAGTTTAAAACTGTATTACAATTACAACAATTACATTGTATAATGGTATTCCAGCCTGTGTGTGCGTGCATGTGTGCGTATGTGTGTTCATACTGTATGAGCAGAGCATTAGTGAATACTATTTTCACCCAGTGAGATGAGGAGAGGGATATTTATTGCCAAAGCGAGCAAGAAACTCACCACAAATGAGGCTTTCTGGGACTAAGGGCTGTCAATCATATGATAGCTGATGGGATCATGTTGGTTGACCATGAGCCAATTACAGTTCACAACTAATGGACAGGCCCTTCTTTCAGCTTTTTTTTTTTTATTTTTTATTTTTTTATAAGATTCTGTCAGGTTTCAGTATCTCATCCCCAAATAATCTAAGTTGGATAGAAATGAACTCTATCCTGTTATATGAAAGGTTTGTAGCTGGTGTGCTCGCCTCTGAGAATCTGAAGAAGGTCATCGAAGCCATCAGGAGACAGAAAATTCACATCTATATTTTCTTATGCCACAAGTACCTTTCTCAAATCAATACTCAGACCTTTTCTTGGCCATTGATCTGAAAAGCTGTTTTTCTAATCCTGAGATTTCATTTTCTCTGTCTTTTTTTATCTAATTGTCTGAACTCTTCTTCAACCACAAAGACCTCCAGACCACCGGTTGGTGTGAAGTTTATTTCCCACAAAATTCAAAAAGTCATTTTATCTGTTGGTGAAGGAGGAAGGTTGTCAACACTTTTTTTTTCATCTATACTGTATATATCTTTTCATCAACTTACTGATTTACACACATGTTTAATACTAATGTTTATACATTAATCACACAAAAGCCCTTTTCTGAAGTTTTATGGTACCCTTTACAGGGCCCAGAAACATGCAATCAATAAGCAGTTAAATTGTTGTCCGCCTGCCCCAGATTTCATGGTTCACTGCCACTGAAAGCCACAGCTGATCCAGAAATGATTAGATACCAACTTCACTCGCTCCACCTGTTCATCAATGGTAACTATTCATATTAGTCTCAATGGTGTTCTCCATAATGAACGACAAATGATCCACACAGAGTGCAACTGTGCAAGGGACTGCTTAATGAAATTTTTAATGATGCAAATAAACCTATATTCAACAATGTCTTTACTTCCATCCCCCGCCTTACTTTCTCTGCACTTTGCAGTGTTAAATGAGGTCAGAATCAAAGGCCTGCCTGCCTGCTGAAAAAGGGGCCCCTCTGTTGGGGCAGATTATGCTGTGAACCTCACTCACTCATGACGGACTGTGTGCTGTGTTTGAAAACACTGGGCGTAATTGTGCCCTGGAGTCACAGCAGAAGGAGGGTCTACTGATGACTTTCAGCAGATCTCTCTGCCAAGGTCTGAGGGCAGTTCAGGGCTTAGAGATGGCTGGTTAACCTAATGACCATGACAGGTTCCAAAATGGGTTGAAGAACGTGCTGAAAAATGTTGGAATTTTCAACAGGCTTCTATATTGTCATGGTTCTGACTATATGATCAGAATCATGGCAAAATCTATCAAATCTTGTTATTCATGAGTAAAATACACACTTTACCCTGGACCCTGATAAGTTATATTGGCATAAAAACACTACCTATAAGCAAGGTTTCCCCCAAAGTCCCAAAATAATTAATAAATAAATAAATAAAAATCCAGGTCAAGTGAATTGGTGGCCCAGTGGTTAGCACAGTTGCTTCACAACAAGCAGTTTCTGAGTTCAAATCCCAGCAGGCACTGGGCCTTTCTTTGTTTTGAAGTTTGCATATTCTCCATGTGTTGACATGGGTTTCTTCCAGGTGCTCCAGGTATCCCCTACAATTAAAAAATATGCAGGTCAGGTGAATTGGAAACTCTAAATTAGCCATGAAAGTGTTTTGAGATTACTTCCTCGCTGAAAAGTAAATTTTAAACCAGCATGACTTCCCATGCTGATTAGTGCTGTTTTGGTAGTGGCCTAGCTGTAAACATTTATTTACATTTAGTAATTTAGCAAACGCTTTTAAACTAAGCGACTTAAAATTAGGAACTTAGCAACCAATCTGTCATACAAAAGTCAACAATATCTGCAGTATCGGACTGCCAAGTTCTCAGAGTAGCTGGAAAAGTATAGAAGATAGCAAGGAAGAAAGAGACAGACAAGGAAAGTTGTGTAATTATTAAATTAAAAAGTAAGTGTAATTATTGTGGATTGGTTAAGTGATCTTGAAATAGATGTGTTTTCAGCTGGTTCTTGAATTTTGAGATGGTTTCAGCAGATCGTGTGGAGGTTGGAAGCTCATTCCACCAAAGAGGAATAGGGAAACTGAATGATAAAGAAATGTAGGGGAGGACCTGGAGGGGAGGAATGAGTTAAAGTAAGAGGGTGCTGTTTCATTGGCTGTCCTGGAGGCCAGAGTCAAAGCCTTGAATTTGATAGGGGAAGCTACTGGTAGCCAGTGGAGTGAAATCAAGAGGGGGGTGACATGAGCCCTTTTTGGTTGATTGAAAATTAGATGCGCTGCTGCATTCTGAACCATCTGCAGCAGTTTAATCGCTTAGTCACCGGCCAATAGAGCGTTACAGTAGTCCAGTTTTAAAATGACCAGCATTTGGAGCAGGAGCTACACAGCATATTCTGCCCCCACTGGGGGCGCATACGCGGGTGCTAACACTAGACGATGGTGTGCTCATGTGTTTGTGTGTTGTAGTTCTTTTTTAGTTTTCGTTTTTTAAAGATCTTTTTACAAGTTGTTTGCATTAAGTTTTAGGCTCGACATGTTTCTTTAGCTTATAGTCACGATTTGCATTTTAAAATGCGCTACCGAATTTGCTTGCACGCTCGGAGCGGAGTCAGGAGGCCTAGGGAACAAAAGACTAAAGAAGGCAATACACAATGACATGACTCCACTGAATCTTCTTTATGGCCCTGCTGAAATCATCTGCTTTTCTCATTCTACAATTCATAGAAGGAAGAAAAGGAGAAGTTCTAGAGGTGGAATTCATAACAGACTCAAACAACGTGGAAGTTGGTTTCCTGTCCCAGCAATAACTTTATTTAATGTTTGCTCACTCCAAAATAAAATGCCCGAACTTACAGCGCTGATTAAATATAATAGGGATTTTAACAGAGCCAACCTGATTTGTATTACAGAGACATGGCTGACAGAGTAGGTTGACAATATAAGCTTGGATGGATATTCACTCATTGGGCTGGACCAAATCTTCTAAAACTATTGGAGGAGGACTGTGCATGTTCGTTGATAGTAGATGGGCAAAGAATATTACGGTACGTGAAACATATTGTTCAACTCACTATGAATTAATGACTGTTTCCTTCAGACCATATCATCTGCCTCGAGAATTGGGACAAATAACAGTAATTCTAGTTTATGTGCCTGGGCCGAACTTTGCACTTGCTGCTGAATGCATAGCTGCCAGTTACAACAAAGCGCTGTGCAATTCTGCTGCTGACCCAGTCTTTTTGCTTGGAGATTTTAAGAAATATGATGTTTCTATGTTGTTGCCAAATCTTGAACAATATATAACCTGTCCGACGAGATTGGGTAAGACTCTGGATAAATGTTTTGGCAACGTGGAATGTGCCAAGGTCGCACCCACCTTTGGGACGCTCGGCTCATAATGTCACCAAAATATAAGTAGCTATTAAAGAGGACTAAGCCTGCCGTTCGGCAGATTCAAACATGGACAAGGGATTCAATTGAAGAGCTAAGGGTTGTTTTGAGAGCACTGAATGGGATGTATTTTTTAATGATCAAGATTGCTGCAGCAATTATGAATTGTTAAATGATACAGTCACTTGTTGTCAATTTTTTTTTATAAATTCCATTGTTCAAATGAAGAATGTCAGAATTTATCCAAAGAACAAATCATGGATTAACAAAGATTTTAAACATTATTTAAATATGAAAATTGCTTTCCTGCAAAATGACTCATAGAAAGTAAAAGAGCTAAATAAGGTGATAAAACGTAAGATAAAACATGCACAGAAGGAATATAAAGAGAAGGTTGAGGAGAAACATAAAACTGGAAATGCAAGAGATGGAGAGGACTAAATACAATGAAGGTTGACAAAGGAAACCAGTCCAACAGTACAAGGACCCTTTTAGTTTTGCAAATAATTTCAATATTTTCTATTCAAGATTTGACAAAAACAATCTGAGTGATTTGACTGTCTGTAGTGATGACTCAATCACAACCTATGATTATAAAGGAGAGGGAGGTTATCACCATTCTTCGTAAGGTTAAACCTCATAAGGCACCTGGCCCAGATGGTCTGTAGGGGAAAGTTTTTAAGGAATGTGCAGCAGAATTAGAATACTTGTGCATGAGGATGTTTCAACATTTTTTAGATAATGGTTTTGTACCCTTGGCCTGGAAAAATACCACTGTCATTCCAGTGCCCAAGGCACCCCATACAAAATCTTTTAAGTGACTTTTGGCAATTGCTCTCACATCAGTTCTTAGCGAATGTATGGAGCGTATAATATGTAAAGAACTGTCATCTCAAACAGGTGGGTCCATGGATCCCTTGCAATTCGCCTATCAAGCTAATCAGAGCACTGTAGATGCCTCTCTTACTCTCTTGAATAAAGTTCAATATCATCTGGATTAAACTAACATCTATGTTAGAATTCTATTTATGGACATTTCATCCACCTTTCATCAGAAATGAACAGCCCCTATTATTTTAAGTATACTGACAGTCTTGTCATTTGGTTTGATAATAGTTTTTTACATCTTAATAACGCAAAGACAAAATAGCTATGTTTTGAGAGTCAAAGTAGAGCTGGAAGCATAGGCCCTACTTATAAATCAGTTAGCATAAAGGGCCAAGATGTAGAGTGGGTGTCAAATTTTAAATATCATCTAGGTACGATAATTGATGATAAACTCAATTTCCAAGGTTATGTAGATTTTATCCATAAGAAGGCAAGGCAACGCCTTGCTCCCTCAGGAAACTGATGAGTTTTAATATTAATACACATACTCTAGCCATGGTTTATAGATCAATGAATGAAAGCATTCTTACATTTAACATTGTTTCATGGTATGGAAATCTTACAGTTAAACAAAGGAATAAACTCTCACAAGTCATTAATCAGGCAACTAAGATCATTGAACATAAACAATTTGCACTTCAGGGTTTATTTTTTCATTCCATGTTAAAACAGCAATTGAGTTATTTAATGATTACACTCATCCCCTTCACTCTACTTTTGAGATGTTCCCATCAGGGTGTGAACTTAAAATTCCTATGGCCAAAAGAAATGTATATAAAACATTGTTTGTTCCAATGGCAGTGATTATTTTAAACTACATTATTTTTTTTAATTAAGATGATGGTTGGCACTATGGTAATATTTTTTTAATTGGTTTAATTTACTAATGTTATTCTAGGATGCTTGGAAGTATGTTTAAGAATCCTGTTGTTAGCTTAATCTTAATCAATTTTGTGTTTACGGGTATTTTGTGTTAATGTGTATGTATTATGTGTGTATGTATGATGCCAACATCAAAGACACATTTCTGCTCTGTGACAAACATATTGGATAATAAAGTTTAAACAAACAAACAAAGGTCTGATTTTCCTTATGTTTTTAAGCGCGAACCTGCAAGACCAGGCAGTTGATGAGACGTGGGCGGTGAAGTTAAGCTGGTCATTAACCACCACTCTCAGGTTCCGGGCTGTGCTGGTTGGCTTTGGTGTAGTTGAGTCAAGATGAATAGTGAGGTTGTGGTGAACAGACAGGTTGGCTAGGATCACTAACCAGCATAGCCATGCTGTAAACCAGCCAAAAGTGCAAAAAGATGAGCATGGTGTTTCTGGTTATGAAACCTGGTGGGGGCACCGCATCTCATACTGGGTACTGGGTTGATTTTCTTAATTTTGAGGCCTCTAAATCATAATTTTAAAATTCCCTTATAATTTCAGGTTGTCCATGACCATGGAAACCCTGAATAAAGCACATCTCTCTACACCATTCTTCCAGTTTCCTCTTCATCTTCCCTTAAACTCTGCTGTTTGCAGTTCTTACCTTTAGTCTGTTTACTTTTTATTGGTCATGCCAAAGAAGCACATATTCAGTTACTTAGGCAATGTGTGCATTAATCAGCAGGAAAATAGGAGGGAGATGCAAAGGAAGGAATGATGGAGTGACAGACGTAGTGGTAGCGGGAGAGAGAAAGATGAAAGGTGCTGATGAGACCCTGTGCTGGCCCCAGATCTGATTATGGTCCGCTGATGTTCGATAGATTCACTCTCCCTCTCACCGAGGAAGTGTCTTAATGGGCCTCACCCGTCTTGTTCCTTATCATTGCCAACATCATTGCTGCAGTTACCTCTCTTTATCTGACTAACGCAATTATCTTCGAGTCCTCTAAAGAAGTCTTGTCAGAATGTTTTGTAAAATAATTACAATGCTTCATTTTCTTTTATACAATTTAGCTGGACTGCTCGGTGTCCAATTTAAACTGATTAATACTGGTACCACCTGGTTTTTATACAACTGTACTCCAATTTAAACTTATAAACTGCACAAGACACTGCATATAGGATGGACCAAATATAGCTTGGCTTCTAGCCGCCATCTATAGGTGAAGATATAGGTGAAGATGATAAGTTTGTTTTCTCCCAGTCTAGACTATGTTAAGCATCTCTGTAATGGTTTAAAATGTGTCTGGGCGTTGATGGATCGTAATGCATTCACTCATTCACTCAGGCTATGTGAATGTCCTTTGACGTCTAGCTGCAGGGCAGCCTGTCGATCGTGCCTCCTGGGGATTTTAAAACCATGTTACCCGCGGCTATCCATCATGGTGTTAGAAGAGAGTGTTGGTAGACATTAGCTTTAGCATCTTTATCTCTCTCTGTCTAGCACTCTAGCTGTAATGTATGGCTCTAATTTGTTTAGCATGCACAGAGTGTCCATTAGGGATGGGCCTTGTGTGCCTGGGTGCCTAAGTCTGTGGAAATGGTGACAAATCACACGTGAATTTTTTCTCAGTGTACTGCTGGCAGTGTACCACATTGTACTCTGTCAAAAATGAAAATTATGTCATTATCTACTCACCCTCATGTTGACTGAAGCATGTGAGTTCAGTGCTTTAAGTGGAAAACAAACAAAAAAAATCTTAGAAAAATTATAGCACACCTCAATAACTCAAAGGATTTGATGTATCATTCATGTCTGTAACACAAACTGTGCTGGACCAGTTGCATGCCAAAGTTTAATACTTATAATTAGAAGTTAGTTCTATAAGTGACAGTTATAGTAATGCTTGCCTCAGAAAATGACTTAAATTAAGGTAGTTTAGTACTAACCTGTATTTAGTATGTGTAAAACTTCATGTATCAGCAGCAAAGCCATAAATTACCCTCCTCCAACATGCAGACACTGTATTGGCTGTATGGAAAGGGAGGTTTCATATTCCCTTGCAAGTCTTGGTCAAGTGTGTTTAGATCTTGCAATGTCTCAGGATTTGTTCAGGACCTTTTATATACAGTGCTATATTGTTGTCTATAAACTTCTAAAGAGAGTGAAAATTTGGATGCATTTCTCAGATATACAAACAGACAGTATTAAGACATTAATTTTGACATTCTAGCTTTGTAAGGGGGCTACACTCAAAGACCAGGTATAGTAATACACTTTGTAACTCCAACAGAGCAATGCTGAGAGAGAGCTGTAAAGCAATACATACAGTAAGCAAAAGCTGATTGACAGCACCCCTTAAGCCCACTAACCATTCAGGAAATTACTGTGGTTTCCTAAAAGATAACCCAGTATATTGCAAAAAGTTAGTTTCAGATCTGTTTAGATACTGTAAATAACTGTGACGCAAATATCCTGTTTTGTACTGTGTGCTTTGTTGCAAGACAAGAAGGCATTCATGATTTCAATATGAAACTAAAATTGCACTGTCCTGCAGCTACTTGTGTGTATCTGTGGTAAATCTTTTCATAGAAAATGTCATATGTGTCCAAGCTTGTTGGTTTCCCTAAACATAGTAGAGTGACATAGACATAAGTAATAGAATTCTCATAAATAAAGCTTTGTCTAGAAAAAGGCCAACAGATCAAGCTTTAAGAGGCCAGGGCCATCTTGATGATTTTTTTCTTTGAGTCTTATCAAACAACCACAAAGCACAGCATGGACTTGACAACATCAGGTGTGAAAAAAAAAAAAAAAAACAGATAGAGAGAAAAAGAGAGAGTGGCTGGCAACCAAGATGTCTACTTAACGCAAAGTTTTTTATTATCCCGTCTTTCTACTTGTTGGATGAGGCTGAATGGCTGTCAGCTCCACAGTGTGGCAGGCGAAGTTCTGGGCTCAGAGAGGGATTCCTTAGTAGATGGGAGAGGAGAATAGGGGGTGGGGGTGGGGTGTTTATGGGGGAGATTTTAAACTTTCATTGTTTTCCTGGGCTTTCCCACACTCTCACTATTGTGTGTGCAGTCTTTTGCAAACTCTGACATGATGAATTACCTGCATGCTGCATGCCATGTGGTTCAGTTGCGTGGGAGTTAAAGTACCAAAATGCAGTTCCCTCTCTTTGCTACAGTTACACCTCCCCCGCCCCCAAATCATCTCTCAATTTGTTTCCTTCCGTTCATGTACAGACTATCACTCTCCCTCCCTTCATTATGCTCCTCATGCTCTAACGATCTATGTTAGAAACCAAAGCATATGGCCCCACACTGTTCACCTTTCTTTCTTTCTTTTTTTTTTCCATTAGCCTCATCCAGCCCTCCCCTCATTGGCAGCCAATGTCCGGAGGTTCTCTGGATCACTGCTCCCTCCTCCCCATAAAAAGCCTTTATTTTTCTCTAAATGCGAGCACCAAACTGCTGGACATTAAATGTTTGGTCTGCCACAATAGAGACATTAACACATGAGTGAGTAACTCTGAAAAGCCTGTTAAGAGTGTTTGGTGGCTTTAGCATGGCAGACGACCCTTTCAGCGAGCTATGCAGTACCATGGGCCCAGTGGCCTAAGCTGACACAGTTAAACATTTAAACCTGGGCTAAACTGTTTTTGTAACTTCAGGGTCTGAAGATCCTAGGGGAAAAGAGATGCAATTGGTCAAGAATGATAATGTCTGTCTTACTTGATCTATGTCAGTACTAACAAAATTGCATATTACACTGGGAGTCAGTTCAATTAATAAATTTAAATGTAACATTTTAAAGGGGTCATATCATGAGGAATCAACTTCTAAAATATCCTTTATCTTTTGAAATTAATGAGTTCACTGTATTATGAAACACATGAATCTGTCCCAATGTAATGCTAACTTTGCAAAAAGGCAGTTTTTAAAAAAAAGTGGCAGTTAAAAACTATATTGAACTCAGCAGCAAACCCACATTTTGCGAGTAAAAGTGCAGTGTTGTTGCTCATGTGAGGAGGGCATTTACATAGAAGTCTTATAGGCACAGCAGCAAATTATCTAATTTTAAAGGGTCAGAGAGGGGGATAAAAAATTTTCATGAAAAACTATGACTGTTTTAGTGCAATAAATAAATAAATAACTTTACCTAAAAACATTTGTAATATGACCTTTTAAAATGATCAAATGTCAAAAGTAAATGTTATAATTAAAAATGGCTGAAATGCACTTATTTTCTTGCATACCTTGCCCTATTTTTGAGGTCAACTAAATGCTTTATTGTGTGGCTTTGTGTGCACATGTTTGTGTGGGTGTGTGTGAGAGTTTCTTGCCCTCTTCCCCCAGCAGTGAACCTGCACTGCAGCACAACCTTCACAAAAAGAACATCCTCCAGTATGAAGAGTTGGATTTGGCCCTTAATCCAAGCCAGTAAAACAGACTGATCTTTGAGGTTGAAATGGGTAGAGAGATGGTGACCATGGTTCAATCTGTTTTGAACAGGGCTGAAAGGTAGAGACTGAAGCATTTCCTTTGGATAAAAAGTTAAACATTAAGCTTTTAATGCAGCTCAAAATGACATAGAATGGCAGGAATGCACAAATGGCACATTAATTAGTCTGAATTGTTGTGTGTGTATGTTTTACTGACTGATGCTAAATGTACACAGATCAGTGATACTATGAACAGCTCTAACAGTAGCTCACTACCCTCCTCTAATGGCCATTTGTGTTATGAAAGAGAGGAATATTACAGACATATTTAATACAGTCTGCCCAGACTTCCAGACTTTCTTCTGAAGAGCAAAAGCTGACAGTGCACTTTACTGTAGTGTTCAGAGACAATACACAGAGATCACAGGGATTGTGAGTGTGTAAAAAAACCCCATCTAAAACACACACACACACACACACACACACACACACACACACACACACACGGCCTTAGAGGGGGGTTGGTGGTAGTTGAAGAGTCTGGAACAGGGTTTTGTTACTGGATGAATGCAGCCTTCTAAAACCTTTTCTTATTTTACCCCATGGGGAAATTAGGTCATTGGCATGCAGCCTGTACGGAGTGTAAATTGCTGTCTTAATTGGACACTTACCGAATCCCATTTGGAGGAAAAAGTGATGGATAAAGTGATGCTGGTTTTACTGATGTTCTGCACTGAATAAAATGATAAAGATTCTGAAATATGTCCGAAATTTGAAATCTGTTTGGATGAGCCACGTTCAAAGCTGTTGTAAATTCACTTCAGATTTAATTCTATGTTAATGTGCCTACAAACAATTAAAACAGATGAGAGGCTACAGCTAGGCTAATGAAGTATATTACTTGGCAGGAATGTTTATTGCAGTATTATCATTAATAGATTTAATTAGTTATTGAACATTGTTTTTCTTTATCATATTGCTGTTGCTCCCCATTTATTAAAGCGACTCGTTATGTGAAACCCGAAAAAAAAAAAAAAAAAAAGAATTTTAAATTGCCAAGCAGCTTTTTAAAGCTGCACTTTATACTCTGATAGATTCTTGTCTATTGTGAATATTAATTTAGCTGTATACGAACCACCGCCCACACAGAGGTCACTGCCAAACCAAGCAACTTCCTATTGGTCAATGCAGCGAATTCGACAGTCAGAGTTAACCAACCAGGGGAAATTCTTCACCACCGGAAGACCATTGCGCAAAATTCCTGTGGATTTCCGTTGAGATTTATTTAAAGGTAAATGTAACCGTGCCTTTACAGTGATTTTACAACACACTGTAAAACGTAATAAGTTAGCAGAATCTAAAGCTCAAAAATGTTTATGTTGTCAAGTCCAATCAGTTACATCAAATTTTTAAAGTTAATAAACTCCCTAGTTTAAGTTAATGAAACTTTCAGATTTTAATTTTGTACTTCACATGCAAGTTATTTGCTCTTAACGTTAAATATTGAGTAAGCTATCTCATATATTTTGATGGCACTTAAAATGTAACTCTTTGGCTGAGCGTAAAACTAACAAGTAATGTCAATACTTCAAGTAGAGGAAACCTAATTACGAGTGAATGCCTGCATGCTGAATGCATGCTGATTGGTAAAACTATGCTTTGATTAGCATAGCAATTGCTCAATGAGTAATATAGAACATCCATAACTTGTACCTGTCCTCAACATAATCTCAAGCTCCACTATTCACCATAATACAACAAAACATAAACTCTTAAATAACACACACACACACACACACACACACACACACACACACACACACACACACAAATAAATTAACACTAACAGTCTCCCCCTTTACATTCATAATTGCACAAACATTTACTCTTAATTTCAAGTGCCATGCAAAGCATGCTGGGAAATAGAAATCCCATGCTCAGTTTCAGTTAAATTTAAGTTCCTGTAAATTTAGAGAGACAAGTTAATTAAACTCAAAACAATAAAACAATTCAGGTTACTTAAAATGTGTCAGTTTCATGAACTCAAATGAAAGAGAAAATTCTAAATACTCACCAAGGTTAATTTATTTTAGGCTAAACTAATTGTATGATTTAATTTTTCCCTCCTCAAAACAATTCATTATTTTGAGAATAATGGTTTACATTGTAAAGGGGATTTAACTACTCATGTCTAAGAACACCTTTTGGCTTATTTTGTCTCTATGCTGCATGTATGTTGTAATACTAAACCATGTTGTAAAAACAGTTCAAACCAGTCTAAGATGGTTTTCTGGTCTTTGCTGGTCTCCCAACCTAAAAAAGCTGGTGATTAGCTGGTTTAGCTGGTCAGCAAACTTGCCTTCCAGCCTGACCAGCTGAAAAGTTCCCAGACCCCTTCTAAAATCAGCCAAGAGACCAGCTAAGACCAGCAACCCATCTTAGCCTGGCTTAAGCTACCTTTTAATGCAGGAAAGTCATGCCAAAAAGCTTTGTTTCACAGTAAAACAACAGTCTCAAAGCCTGATTAAATAAATATATCTTAAAGTGAAGGACTTCATTATGGGCGCAGCAAAAATGTTTAGAATGTAAACAAAATCTTGCAGCATTTTTTTCTGTGCTGTGTGCGACGTTTCACCCTAATAAAAGCAACCTTTGAAATTGTTTAACTAACAAGCCAGGTGTTGATACATCTAAAATTACCTCAGAAAATAAGATTCGAACAGTTTGAAGTCACTCGAAAATGAAATTTGGCAGCGGTCATCGTCCGCGCTTCCTTCAGTTTCTGTGTGGCAGTTGAGGTCTCTATCGAGTTTGCGCCTTTAAATGCGCCCGCGAGCGCGCGCTTCCCGCCGAAGGCTCCCTGCCCTCCGTTTCCCTGGCAGCCCGAGGTGATTGACACACCGAGGCTAGTCCCAGACCCTCCCTCTCGTCTCCTCTTTCGTCTCCTCACACCTCGCTCCGCTCCTCACTCTGATCGCGAGCCTCAGTAACTTTCTACAGCGAGAGGGATGCAGCGCGCGCTCAGCGCAGCCTGAAAATGGCAACCCTTTGGATTTATCCGTCCCTTCTTTTCTTTCTCTTTACCTCCCTCACACCGAGTCAAGCCTTACGGAATTACCCTGAGAATGAAGGTAAGAGTGGTTTGTGTTTGATAGCGAAAGAATAGGACTAATTAATGAATGAGGTTTGAGGGAGACAGTTTACTTGAGTGCGCTCTGAATGCTGTGGTTCCAGTAAATCATGCATAAGATGAGAGAGGCGAGCAGAGAAAAATAAAGCAAGTGCATGTTTTTTGTTTCTTTTTTTTTTTTTTTTCTAGTTAGGTTTATTGGAATTTCTGTGTACAACATGCCAGTCTAGAAGAACTGGGCGATATTGCGAGGTCCGAGTTCAAGTGCGTCCGCAGGAGAGCAATGGGACATCTCTAATGGATCTTACACTATGCACACGTGCAAATTATTAGAACAGTGAAAATGATGACAGTGTAAGAATTAACACGAGTGCACATTCTGACTACCGAAGCACGCAGATATGACAAAGCTGATATAATTTCAGGACTTTTTGAAAACAATGGGATATAAATAAACAATAATAAACCAATTTTAACCAAGCTATGAAAACATGTGTAAGTCATTCAGTTACAGAAGTTGTAGGCTAAACTATTGTTCAAGATTCAACATTTTATTTATCAATACATAAAAGTGCATCAATACAAAAAAGCAATGTCCTATACAAAACCATTGGAAGAAACATGATAAGGGTTATATTTTATTGATTAAAATAAGAACAAAAATTGATGCTGTTTGGCAGAACTGTTGTATGTCCTTGGTTTACACAGTGTGTTATGTCCAAAGTGCAATGTGCTGTATGGTCAGCTACAGAGAATTCCAAAAGTCCTTATAAACCTGATCATTTAGCAGTGACGATAAGGTGATTTGTTAATGGGGACTGCAGCTCGCCTAAACAGTAGTCTCATTGCATGCATGTTGGATAAAACTGTTCCCCATCTGTTAAATTTAAGATGCAAAAAAATTCTAAAATACTATGTAAAAGCCAGTTATTTACAAAATAATTAATTAATATAATACTTTTATTTCAATTCATATTTCATTTTATCTTAATATACTAGACATGTGGCAAGGTCTGCCTTTTCTCAGGCATAGAAATGGCGAGATTTTCTTTGTTTGTTCCAGAACTGTGAGCTGTCTGGCAAATATTTCAATATAATTAGCTTTGAATGAGAACTGTGTTTTTTTTTTGTTTGTTTTTTTTTTGTTTGTTTTTTTGTGAAAAGATAGTCAGACATTATGAGCAAGCTTCCTCTTTTGGCACAGCTTAGCTCTTGTTTTTCTCAAATGTTAAATGCTGGAATTTTAGTTCAGGAAAATACATCCTAGATAGACAATAAAGATAATGCATCCACAGAGACAAGAGAGCTTTTTTACAGCAATTTGCCATCCCAAGTAGATAAGTGCAAGAACTTTTTTCTTTGTTTTCTCTGTGAATTTAATCAACTCACAAAACCTGAAGAAATTGCCTTTTTTTAGAGTAAAAATACACACACCGAATTACGAAACTGTGTTAAACCAGTGGAAATCGGAGTGGGGCTTCAGTCAAATAACTTTGTGTCCAATGAAAGGAGAAAATATTGCTTTTCACTCTGTTGGGTCACTCTGGAAATTCGGAGACTGGAACTTTTACCCAATTTTTCCTCCAGCTGCTATTCTCTTTCTTTCTATCTCACTCTTTTCTTGTATTCCTTCTCAGCAGGGCTTGTTCATAGCCTCCTCTTCCTTATTAGTAATGTTTTCTGCTGTCCTCTCAACCTTCCCCTCTGTTATCAGCCTAATTGGCAGACCCTAGTTGACTGCTCCCTGTCTTTGTGTATCGCTGGATGTTTGTGTGTTTTTGTGTGTATGTGAGGGGAGTGCATAACGACTCATCCAGTGGCTGCCAATGCCAAGGGATGGTCTCTTCAGCTTTGTGTCTGCTATGCTTCGCTGTGCTCCATGTGACTGTAAAAAACCATCCTCTCATCAGGACGCCCACTGTGCCTGCTCGCTGAGCCGAAAGACCGGCCATCATTTGTTATTTTAAGCCGCAGTGGGCGTGTGGGTGCCATGTTACACTGGAGAAATGAGAACACAATGACACACAAGTTTTTTGCCACATATGAGCGGGACCAAAATGTGGAAGTCATAGAAGGAATAAATCGAAATGAGAGGTCAGAGGACAGAACATTAACTGTTTTAAACAGCAGAGGGTGCCCTTTAGCATTCTTTTGTTAGGCTATTGTTTCGTGACAGATCTAATGACAGTGATACAGATTTAGAAAAAAATTGAAAATTGCCCAAAAGTTTGGGTAAAAAAAAAAAAAAAAAAAACCCCCCCCCCCCCCTCCAAAATAAAAATTAAAATAAATAAATAATACTAAACAAAATGAAAAATGTTTTATGTCACTTTATCAATCAGAGGGATTTTGGTTAAGATTTAGGTCTTCATTCATAGAAAAGGCAAGGACATGATGTAGACAAAATAATAGTGTTAAGAAATCAAAAGACATGACTCATAACTGATTAAAATGTTTTGTCCCAAGAAAGTTACAGTGAAAAGAAGAACTCAATCTGAGGTGAAAAACTATTCAATTTTAGCTCTAACCCCAAGTCTAAAACCATAGGGTTTATACCACCTGCTTGAGCAAAGATTAGATAGAGTCTGATTCGAGTCGGCAAGCTTAATTCCGTTTAAAGGCTCAAAAAGAGCTTTTAATCTTTTTTTCTGAACCCCTGGAATTGCCATCGATTGATACTTGTTTCTTGCTTTTCTTCAGATTCGTATTCCACCACTGCTCTGGTCTATATTTCTTTCTTTTCTTGTGGATTTTGGGTGACCTGTCCCTGTTGCATGCTTTGATTTACTGGGTGGCAGGATTAGTGGTTCAGCTTCCATCCAAGGGGAAGAGGGGCTGTTTGTAAAAGAGCATATGTTCTCTGCATTTTCTTCAGGTTTAAACAGTCTGGAGTAGAGTGGCCCCACAACCAAATGCCTCTGCTACAACAAGCAAGCCATGATCTCATCATCTATCTGATTTGTGTATTTGAAGTCAAGGTCATCTGAAATTAATTCAAGATATGAAAGTAAGGCTGACGAAGTCTGCATCTTTCAACCTGGTCTCATAGAATCAAATTACTTACTATACCTTCGTTTTGCAAAAGGATTTTTATGTGGCTCATTGTATGTATTGCAGCAATTTCCTGGTGAAATAAACACTAGAGACACCACAACAACTTTTATTCACTTTCACACAAATCACTAGGAAAATGGCAGATGATCAGATCATAAACATCTATATACTGTATCTATCTAGACAATTGCTGACATAACAGTAAAAGTATAGTGCTAAGAAATTTAAGTAGATAGCATAGCTCAGATAATTTGCTCTTGGAAGAATTTGATGAGAACTGTTTGTGTTCAAATCTCTGACTTTTGATTGCAGACTGGTATCTTGGCAAATCTGATTCTTTTGTCAATCTATCAATCTTTCAGAATTGTTTGTACACATAATCAGCGCAGGTTTCATAATATAGCCTACAGTTTTAAGATAAATTACATAGGTGTAATTGGATTGGTTTTATCACCATCATTATTTATGTTCATGACCTTGAGCTGATGTGGACATCATTGATTGGCCACCTCACCGCTCTGATTCACCTCTATTACTGGGAATACTGATGGATTTGCGCTGTGTAATAACAAGAAAGACCTTTTAGAGCCTCTTAATTTCCCACCATAATTTCAAACCATTATTACGAAATGCAACCAAAGGCCTAGAGTGAAATGATTTTCTGGACCCACAATGGCCTAATGCAGATAATTAATTGCTAATATTATTTGTAATGAAATTACAATAGGTGGAAAGGTAAAGACTGGAGTATTGATTTCAGGAACCTGGAATGTTTTTTCTTTAAACAGCAGTAATAGGCAGATGGCACACAGCAAAAAAGGATAATTTTACTTGTTTGGTTATTTGTTTCGGTTGAGCTCAATTTGTTTGGGCAAAATCTATTGTTTTTGTAAAGGAACTCTTCCTGTGACATGCTGGGCTGCTGACCTATTCACTAGGATGCTCTCTGTTCTGCGGACCCAAAGCATTGCCCTGTCAGCTAAAACTTCTGTCTTCTCCGACAAATGAGCTGCCCTCGCCCTCCCTCTTTAAATCTGTCACTCTTTCCTTTCTGTTTCTACAAATTAACGCATCTGACACTCATGTTCGACTGCTAGTTCTCTCACTGGAAGCTCATTAGTGGGCTAGTCAATACAACAGCAGAGCTCTAAACGTCACGCTATGTGCCCCGCTCTCCCTGTGCTCTCGCTGGGTCCCAGTCTTGACCTTTTTTTTATTATTGAATTCATCTGTCTGGTCCCGGTCTCAGCTTCTCCCACATTTGTGTGGTTTGGAGAGGCGATTGGACTCTGAGAATCGCCGCCATAACGCAGCGCTAAACAAACAGCAGTTTTTTTTCTTCTTCAGTTTGCTCAGCTTGGTGTTATTGACTGGCAGTAATCTTTTAGTGCCTCTATCCTGCATGCTTTGAATGTCTGTTTTCTGTTTGTCATAGCTGATTGTGGGCTGTTTGCTCAGCTCATCTGTGCTGACCTTTCATGTGCGGCGGGTCAAATGATGGTCGGATTTACATTTCGATGCGATGCGACCTTGGAAGTGGCTTCTCGGCTCACCCATGGAGCATATTTTTCAAAAGCCAAAACCAACATCCTGCTTCCTGGGTCACTCTGATATTCAGAGGTCTTTGAGACCTGATCCAGTCTCATGTGGTTCTGGAGAAGACACTTTAGACAGTCAACACACAGTGATAGAGGATGGGTAATTCAAGTAATGCACCTCTTAATGGAAAAATAATACAGCCTGGTCATGTTATAAAGACACTGGGGCTGCGTTTTAAGGAAAAAAGTAAAAGTGATACGATAATGAACCACAAAACTATTGGTGGTTACCAGTAAGTGCACTCAAAATGGACAGATTGAGGGTTTTGAGATGATGGTGTATGTGTGTATTTATATGTGGGAGAATTAATTCTCGGTTTTCCTTTAGATTCTGGTTTAGTGTAATACCAACCACTTTTACAATGACAAATGCTCTGTTCCAAAACCTAGTGAGCTGTGTACGGAGGAAGCAATTTAAGGCATTATAGGCATGCCCACGCAACATGATCACAAGGGAAATCAACATGTTGCTACTGAATATTCCGGTACCCTGACATCGACCCCATTGTGCCGAGTTACTGACGAGTGCCATCTCCCATCAGACATCTTTGCATTAATTGAAATGTTTTTACCTTTTCCTGTGGTGCTACTGTAGACTGTTCTGGTCCCATGGAAACCAGGAAGTAATCGCTTTCACATAATCAATGATGAGCATGATTTGAAGATTGCATTTTCCCTTTAAGATTACGTTTTTACTCCACTGACGGTGGGTTAGGGTTAGGGCTGGGGGATATGGTAAAAAAAAATGATCATGATTTTTTTTTTCATATCGTTCGATATCGATATTTATCTCGATATACAGCACATTTCATACCATTAATGGGGGCGGAACTGCATTCCACATGTTTGTTAGACATGAATGAATTAAATGAATTAAACATAACTTGTTTGTTAACAAGTAAACTCCAGAGGATAAGTTACCTTTAAACTACACTCAGTTTAGGATTTAATCCTACATAAATTGAGTGTGACCTCTTTTCGATGAAATTTCGCAAATTTCATCATCTTCAGCATACGTTTGACTCTACTGAAAGACTTTCTTGTGTTGCACCAAACTACAGCTCAGTAGGTGGCGGTAATGTACCATAAGCTAGCTAGCAGCTACTGAGCCTCATCTGCCTCATCTGGCCTAATTGCTGGTTTCCATGACAGAAGGGCAGCCTGCTAATACTTCCTATCAGGGTGATTTCATGACTGTGATTCAGTTAGTTAATTGTGTGTATAACTTTGCCATACTGCTTGCATTTTTAGGGACACATGCAGTACCTAAACAGATCATCTAATCAGGGGTATTCAGTTAAAGTTGCAAGAGGTCTGGCCTTTAGATTTCTTTCCCAGCAAAGTTTCCGGGACAATAACTTACATGGTGTTAGTAGCCAGTATAGCTATGAAATGACATAAGGAATGTTAATTTTTTGAAATAGTAGGTCTAATTGTACATTTCCAAGTTGACAGTAATAGTACTTTGTAACAGAAGAAAAACAAATCATCAAAAGTCAAAACAGTCTCTTTAAAACTGGGCAAGGATTAGCACATTGAGGCTCCAGAGACAAAGCCAAAGTAGTGGGGTTTGGGGGATCTTCTACCAAAAGATTAAAATATTTCAATGAGTTCATCAATCGAGAGCACTTTGTTATAAATATTAAAAGATAAAATCAACTGTTCATTTTGAAGCTGAATGACAACAATCAAGTATTTGTGTTTGAATATTTGTAGACTTACTGTATGTTGTTTGGGGGTTCAGGGGTATCCTCTGAGAGAACATTTTGAAAATGTACAAGTCTGTATAGACCATTTTTATATTTTCCTTAAAATGAAAATTTACCAACAACAAACAATGTACAGCAAAATAGTGAAGCTTAAATATACTGTCAGCTAAAGTAGGCCTATAAATGGAATATAAATATCAAATAATGGAAACGTTCTCATGAGAACTCCACTATGCTACTAGTAAAATCACATTTTTGGTTGTTTTTCCTTGCCATTTATGCAAGAGATGATCTTTGATTTAATTTTCACAAAAAAATAAAATAAAATCTGTTTGTGAAAGGCTCGAAACATGATGATTTCTAAAGCTAATTTTAGACGGAAAAAAACTTTATAGTTTAAAGGCGCTCTGGAAGCACACTGTCCTGTCACAAACCTGTTTTAGCTAAACGGTCGGATTCATTTCAGAAACATCAAGTTGAATTCACTTCACTTCATTCTCGATTTCTGTAGTGTGTTTTACGAAAGATGCCAGAATCCATCTATATTGCTGCTCACTGTATTTCTCCGCTATGGTCTGCTGTCGTTAAAATAACCGCATCTGCAACTCTGCGCGCAGTGTGCGAAAGGGTATAAGCGTGTTCTGTAAGAGAAAAGTATTCGAGGATTCAGTGCTGAAAGACCAGTGCTATTTGCGCCCGAGTGCTTGCGCTGTACACAGCTCCGTTGTTTTGTCGCGCTGATCACTTGAAGTATGGAAACAGTGAGATGGGGTAGCAAATGTTAAGACGTCTCACGATCCGGATGGAACCAAGTTGAGGTCCGTACCTGGACTCTGGTCTGCTATTTAGTGACTGCTGGTCTAGATATATAACAGGCTTAATAAATTACTCAAAAGTTTATCATTGATATCAAAAAAAAAAATTCTCGATAAATATTGATATTATTTTATCGCCCAGCCCTAGTTTGGGCCTATGTTTAATAAAATATGCATTCCTGTTGACTGTATTACTTCATTTACAACTAAAAACATAACTCTCTTTTGGTGATGGAGCTCAAACGTACCAGTACTTTCAACAACACCAGCTTCATCCTCTGGGGGCAGTGGTTTGAATTTTCGGAAAGCACAGACCGATTTTAGCTGAAGAACTTTCGACCCATTGTTGCCGAATTCAGTGAGATCTGTATGGCCTATATGCTATGTATTTTTATAATTATTAGAGTATTGCTGTTACCTTAGCAACATCTTGAAGTAAAACTCTATTGTGAGTTGAGTCTCCCATGCAAAGTGCTATTTTGTGTGGCTCGAGGAGTTGCTGCCTATGTAGTGCCTTCCAAATCAGTCACTTATGTGGCTCCATGATGGTTAGGATATGGCCCTAGAAGGCAGATGCCTATGTAGGCAGCGAGGTACAGTAGCTTACTAGATTCTGGACAGAGCTAAAATGATCTTGGTCTAGAACTGAAAAGCATAATTTTCAAAGAGGAATATTTAAAAATAAATAAATAAATAAATAAATAAATTCAGAGCTGTATAAATTAATATTTTATTTAACAGTTTGGGCTGTTACATTATTAAATATTTATCTCACAGGGCTCATCATGAGATTACTCAGGGTTTTGAATATAATCCACTGTTTTTATCTAACAACCAAGTTATCTTGGGATTTTTTTGGTTGCTCTTTTTGTTTAGTCAGTGTGGAGCAGGAATCAGCAACCTTTTTGACATGGAGTGCCATTTTTTATTTTCCTGGAAAATGGCTTCCTCATGATCACACAGCGTGTTTTCATCAGCTGAATGGGAGACTAAACACTATTAAAGTGTGACGAGACATGCACTGCGCATGCAAGCCATTCGTGCATCACAAGCCGATCAACTATTTAGCCCTTTTTGGTGAATCGCACATGCAAAATACTAAAACTTTATTTCCAGGTTTGGGTTTATATTTACTCTTTGAATCGTTTAATGTAATTTTGAGTGTTACCATGGTTTAAGGAGGGTGTACCTGTATGCTGGGTTGGAAATCTCAAGGTTTAATAGTGGTGTTTTCCTTATTACACCACGTGTTGTTCTGAAAGCAAAAAGAAAAAAATGAAACACGGAATGTAGGCTGCCATCCACGTAGCCTGACCAAAGCAAAGTGGGTGTGTTTACTCACGTGATTAACCGAAAGTGAAGCGCTGCCGGCTCGTGATGCACAAATGGCTTGCGCGCGCTGCATGAGTCTGTTGGGCATACTGCAGTCTCGTCACATTTTAACTCTTTGTTTAGCCTCCCATTCAGGTCATGAAAACACAATGCGTGATCAAGAGGAAGGATTACATCAAGATGTAGATTGGAATGTATATAAATAAAATAATCTACTCCTCTCGCCGTTGCTGGCATGCCAGTGATTACCCCTCCGCGTGCCAATGCTGGCACGTGTGCCATAGATTGCCGCCCCCTGGTGTAGAGCCTGTTGGCCAGTGGGAAATGGCAGATGAAAATGAAAGAGATGAAAAGGACAGAAAAAGAGTGGTCATTGTCTGAGGGCATAGTTCTCCTTGCATTCTCCAGGACATGGCTGATGTTGGCAGCACGATAGCAGGGTGACCTGGCAGCTGATAGGGGAAAAGGAGGCAGAATGGAGATGTGTTTGTCTGAAAATCTCTCTCTGTCTGTCACTCTCTCTGTCTGTCACTCTCTCTCTCTGTGTCTCTCTCAGTCACTATCACTCTTTCTTTTTCAGCATTCTGTTTCTTTCTTTCTCTCTAACTGTTTCCCCCTGGTGGCCAATTTTTTCCAGAGGGATTTGTCTTCTAAAGCTTTGTGTTCCCATGACTCCAAGCTTTGTCCTCCTGTATGCTGGTCAGGATGTGTGTGCGTAAGAGAAAGCATTCCGTTTGCCCTCTCTCCTGTCCTCAGTTTTATGGTACTCTAGTTAAAAGCTTCAGATCTATCTGTCTGTCTGTCTGTCTGTCTCTCTCTCTCTCTCTTTCTCTCTCCCTCTCTCTCTCTCTCTCTCTTTCTATCTATCTATCTATCTATCTATCTATCTATCTATCTACCTACCTATTAGGGGTGTAACAGTTCTTGGTAAAAAAAACTCACCATATGCTTCGCCACCCACGGTTCGGTAAGCATTGGCACAGCGATTCACCTCAAGTGAGGTTTGGTGAAGAAAACAGCGTCAAACAGTTACAACCTCCGCTAATGCACCTGTATGGCTCTGTAGATGGACGCTCCGCCTGTGTTTCATGTGGGTCAACTTGATGACATCACAGTTCTGCACGCGTTGTGTGTAGTTGAAAAGGGCAAGCGGAGAAATCGAGCCTCTGATAGAGAAGCGTTTCTCCTTTCTGGGAACATTTTCTTTTTGCAGTCAATTACAACAGCGATGGTCAAAAAAACTTTTACAAAACAGGCACTGTTTGCAGACATCGCTCTATATGTCGCTCTATATGTCAATAATGCGTGCAAGGGTTTAAAACGCGTATGAGAGGAAACAGTTCTTCCTGTTTCCACGTGTGGCTGTAATCTATCGTGAGCGTCAATAATGTGCTTTGATTAATGGCATTAAAATGCCATTATAGTAATACATTGATACATAATCATTTACGCCGACATCACCAAGGGAAAGAGCTGCAGGTGAGCTGAAACTGCACACACTCCCTTCCATTTTTAAGCAGGCACTCAGTGCTAATAATAAGACATAAAACAATAGCTAAAGCGCTTGGGGTGTTCATGTGGGATTTACACGTATGATTAAATACTCAAGCAGCATTATCACAACATCTCTTCTTGTATCCATTTTAATAGCAAGGTTTTTCCTTCAGTAGTGATGTACAGCTTCTGAATTGTGAATATATGTTGAGTTGAGTTTGAAATGCAATTTATGTTCATGCATGTAGCGTAATAGTGCAGGTATTAAGTTAAAATATTGATTTAGTAATTAGAGAAATGTTTTTTTTTATTTTTAGTTAAGGACCCTGACAAAAATTAACCATGGTTTTACTATAGTAATATTGCAGTAAACATGACTGCTATCACCATAGTTTTCTGAGCAAAAATCATGGTTTTGATACAATTAACCATGGTTTTATAACAGTAATACTTTAGTTTCCATATAGCAACCAACAGCAAACCTGTTGAAGTGTTTACCAAATAGAGTATTCTTTGGATTTGGCTGTAATATTTTTTTCTGAACAAAGCAAATACTGAACCGTACTGAAACCGTGACCCTAAAACCACACCCCTACTATCTATCTATCTATCTATCTATCTATCTATCTATCTATCTATCTATCTATCTGTCTGTCCGTCCATCCGTCCGTCCGTCCGTCTTTGTGCCCTATAAAATCTGTTTTATTTTACTCCAAATTCTGTTTTATTTTTTCCAAAATTCTTTCTTTTTTTTTTCTTCTCTGAATTATGGGTTACATTTTATCATAAAAAAAAAAAAACTGTATAATCAAATTAATTCATATAATTGTAATCAATTGAGAACAGAACCATTACTTTTCAACCAACCATTGCATTATTTTTTTCAAAGGAAGAGCTTCTATACTGATCCTCACAGCACAATCAAAAACCCCAAATTATTGGTATTTATTTATTTTTGGTCAAATACAGTGCTGCACAGTAGAGCATCACTGTATTAATGAAAGCAGTGATGAAACTCTTGCTTGTGTGATATTGCTTACATTTAATGTAATTATTAATTATATATTATTATTATTATCATTATTACTACTACTACTACTTAATTGAAAATTACATTTTACTATACAGAAGTAATATATTTCTGTCGCATTTTTACAATTTCATTTGTCTAGTTAAATGGAGCTTTTATTTTGGCACTTTGGAAGAAAATCAGATTTGTTTGACGACTTCACTTCTCACCTCCGGGAAGTCAGTTTGCTAAATATGCTAATTAAACAGCAAAAGGCTATGATTTTATTATATACAATTACAGTATAGTCTGCATGTGTTGCATTTTACAGTGAATAAAGTGCTCCGTTCTTTGTCATTAATACACATACAAAGCACACGTGATGTTAATGATGCGGTTAGTGTATAAGCAGCAGCTTCTCACATTCACTCTCTGTTGAAGAACACAGCTCATGTAAACCATATTTTTGTTTAATTAAATCTTAGTTTTTTGTGGTTTAAGCATCACACTAGGACGTATCACATTTATACATTCATTTTATCCCAAATCTGTCAAATTCTGTGACATTCTGCATTTTGTAGGTAATTCCATTTTTATGACTGGATTCTGCGATTCTATCCGTGTTTTCCACATCATGGAAATCAAAGGGCCCTACTGTCTGTCTAAAAATGGACTGTTTTTAAAAATGGCCAAGTCTGAGCAATTACTATAAAATATGCTAATATTGGCCCATACCAATATGGCCACTGATATACTGTGCATCACATTTATTCAGTAATTCACCTAATTTCAAGCCAACTGCTACAGTAATATCATAGTTGGCTCTAAGAGTCTGGGAGAGTAAAGGGACTCCTCCATATGCTTTTCTGATGGCTTTGGCTCATTAGGGATGCAGTACATGATGCTGGTAACTGCATACAGGTACATTGGCTCGGTCCTCAGCAGTGATTATGTGCTCACTAATGTGCCATTGGCTGCCGACTGACCCAGTATGGAGAGGGCTGACCGAACCCAACAGGCTCCAGTGTTCCTTAATGTCTTACTGGAGCGAGATGCACATATCTTCAATTTCCCCCTCGCTGTACCCCTGTTCCCTCCAGTTACCACGACAACACCCTGGCCCCTGCCATGGAGAGCGTAATGAAAGGTCCAAAGCACCATTCACTGCCTTATTGAGATTAGGATTGAGGGAGGATGAGAGGGTTGTTTGTGTATGTCCACGTGTGTCTGCATATGTGTTTGGTTCTTATTGGGATAGTTCACTCAAAAATGAATTTCTATCTTGAATGAAGCACAAAATTAGATGTTAGGCAAAATGTTAGTGTCTGACAGCCTCAGTCTCCATCATTCACTTGCATTGCATCTTTTTCCCACACAATGAAAATGTGAGGCTTTACACCTTTATACTTGTATGTAGGCTGTTACTGTAACTCTTCTAATTGCATATTGACTCTTTAAGTTTGTAAGTTACAATATATTTGTTCACACCTGTGTCAAAGTGTGTTTTCTTGGCTGCCGCCGTCATTGTGAAGTCTGCGGCTCTGCCCGAGATATTGGAAGGGCTGGCGGGGTGTTTGATTGCTGGCAGGTAGATTAAAGCAGCTCTTCCATTGGGATTAGAAAGCGAAAGGGGATGGAAGTGCTGATCACAGCCAAAGAAACACTGAGCTCTCCTCTCTCAAAGCTCCGTAATCACCCCTGGCCTGACAGGGGTACTTCAGCAGCAGGCGAGAGAGAGAGCATCATGAGGGATCTGGAAAGAGAACAAGATAGAGCAAATGTTTAGTGGTGGTCTCAATTTGTAGATGTGTGTGGTTATAAAATATTAAAACAATAGCTTACAAAGATCAAAATTCAATCAAAATCATATACTCACCCTCATGTTGTTGTAAACCTGTATGACTTTCTTTCTTCCATGCAACACGATAGGAGATGTTAGGTAGAATGTTTACGCTGCTTTTTCCATACAGTGCAAGTGAATCCGATGGATGCTGTTTTGACACAATCAAAAATGACAAAAAGCACCTTAAAAGTACTTGTGCACTATATTCCAAGTCTACTAAAGTCATACACTAGATTTGTAAGAAACAGACTGAAAAGTCATTTACAGCAAATCTTCCCCTACACAATAGCTCTCTTTGTGTGCATTAAAATGTGGTGTATTAAGACGCACCATGCAGGTTTGACATCAGTAATGGCAAACGGCATTGGTTTGTTGTGTGTGTTATAACTGATCATATTGTCACAAGTTTAAATAGATTTGAAAAGAGGGCAAGGTGGAGGAGGGCAAGATATGACATGAGAGTAGGACTGGGTGATATGGCCAAAATTAACATGATATTTATTTTAATATCAATCGATAGTGATATTTATCACAATATACTGTACATTTTATACAATTAATGGGAAAGGAAATGCATTCCACATGTTTGTTAGACATTAAGAATATATGTGAACATAACTTGTTTGGTTACAAGTAAACTCCACAGGGTAAGCTACCTTTCAATTTGAAGTTTAAGAAATATACTCAGTTTAGGATTTAATCCTTCATAAGGTGTGTGACCTTCAGCAGACTCCACTGAAATACTTTTTTGTGACACTCCACACTCAAGCTTAGTAGGTGGTGGTAATGTGCCATAAGCTGGAATGCCAACTGCCAAAAACATCACAACAAGAAGAAATACTTTCTTGCCTATGTCTAAAATGTACGGACGTGACAGCGCTATGGATCATGATTTTTTATTTTTTTTTTTTTTAGCTAAATAGTACATGAATAGACAGCAATGGTGTTGATGTCAGAGTTGCTGTTCAATCGATAGCTGTATTGCATTTTTAGTGCTGTCTTGTTCAGTACCGAACGATATTATATTAGCTGGATAGCTAGGTGCTATCTGTCGGCTACCTTGCCTCATTACTGATTTATATAACAGCAGGGCTATGTAGCCCCCCAGACAGCTAATACTTCCTGTGATACAGTTAGTTAGTTGTGTGTAGGTGCGTCAGGTGCGTTTTTAGCAAAAAAGCACCTGATCCAATCGTCTTTGTAGAACATAGGCTAAATATTGTAAATTACTGAAAAGTTTATCATCGATATCAAGGATTTTTTTCCCCTGATGAATATCGATTGTGTTTTATCGCTCTGCCCTACATGAGAGTGAGTCATATTTGCGTGAACTGTTAAACAAAACCTTATAAATGAATGAGCGACTGCCATTGGAGCAGGCAAGCTGCTGGTTGATATGCTTTTATATATATATTGTATATATATATATATATATATATATATATATATATATATCATCACCAATCCTGCACCAAATTTCACAGTGGGTGCGAGACACTGTGGCTTAAAGGCCTCTCCAGATCTCTGATTAACCATTAGACGACCAGGAGGATTGGTGATGATCTGGGGGTGCTTCAGCAAGGCTGGAAACGGGCAGATTCATCTTTGTGAAGGACGCATGAATCAAGCCACGTACAAGGTTATCCTGGAAGAAAAGTTGCTTCCTTCTGCTCTGACAGTGTTCTCCATATTTTCACATTGCTATTATTCTAAAATGTGAAAAAAAACAAAAAAAAAAAAATGTATAATAAAGAATGAGGAAGTGTTTCAAAACTTTTGACTGGTAGTGTGTGTGTATATATATATATATATATATATAATATATGGTGGCCAAAAGTTTGGAATAATGTACAGATTTTGCTGTTTAGGAAGGAAATTGGTACTTTAATTCACCAAAGTGCCATTCAAATGATTACAAAGTATAGTCAGGACATTAATGATGTAAAAAACAGCACCATCACTATTTGAAAAAAGTAATTTTTGATAAAATCTAGACAGGCCCCATTTCCAGCAGCCATCACTCAAACACCTTATCCTTGAGTTATATCATGCTAAATTGCTAATTTGGTACTAGAAAATCACTTGTCATTATATCAAACACAGTTGAAAGTTTTTTGGTTTGTTAAATGTAGCTTAACATTGTTTTTGTTTTTGAGTTGCCACAGTATGCAATAGACTGGCATGTCTTAAGGTCAATATTAGGTCAAAAATGGCAAAAAAAGAAACAGCTTTTTCTAGAAACTCGTCAGTCAATCATTGTTTTGAGGATGAAGGCTATACAATGATTGAAATTGCCAAAACACTGAAGATTTCACACAAAGGTGTATACTACTGTCTTCAAAGACAAACGACAACTGGCTCTAACAAGGACAGAAAGAGATGTGGAAGGCCAGATGTACAACTAAATAAGAGGATAAGTCATAGATATCTTAAATGTCCTCAGCTGACAGCTTCATTGAATTCTACCCGCTCAACACCAGTTTCATGTACAACAGTAAAGAGAAGACTCAGGGGTGCAGGCCTTATGGGAAGAATTGCAAAGAAAAAGCCACTTTTGAAACAGAAAAACAAAAAGAAAAGGTTAGTGTGGGCAAAGAAACACAGACATTGGACAACAGATAATTGGAAAAGAGTGTTATGGATCTTAACCCCATTGAGCTTTTGTTGGATCAGCTAGACTGTAAGATGCGTGAGAAGTGCCCATCAAGACAGCCACATCAATGGCACGTGCTACAGGAAGCGTGGGGTGAAATGTCACATGAGTATCTGGACAAACTGACAGCTAGAATGCCAAGGATCTGCAAAGCTGTCATTGCTGCACGTGGATGATTTTTTGATGAGAACTCTTTGAAGTAGTTTAAGTAGTTTAATATATTTTTTTTTTTTTTCAAATTGTAATAGTAATTTTTCACATTATTAATGTCCTGACTATACATTGTAATCAGTTTAATGCCACTTTGGTGAATAAAAGTATCAATTTCTTTCCATAAGAGCAAAATCTGTACATTATTCCAAATTTTGGCCGCCAGTATATACAGGTGCATCTCAATAAATTAGAATGTTGTGGAAAAGTTCATTTATTTCAGTAATTCAATTCAAATTGTGAAACTCGTGTATTAAATAATTACAATGCACACAGACTGAAGTAGTTTAAGTCTTTGGTTCTTTTAATTGTGATGATTTTGGCTCACATTTAACAAAAACCCACCAATTCACTATCTCAAAAAATTAGAATACATTATAAGACCAATAAAAAAAAACATTTTTAGTGAATTGTTGGCCTTCTGGAAAGTATGTTCATTTACCGTATATGTACTCAATACTTGGTAGGGGCTCCTTTTTGCTTTAATTACTGCCTCAATTCGGCGTGGCATGGAGGTGATCAGTTTGTGGCACTGCTGAGGTGGTATGGAAGCCCAGGTTTCTTTGACAGTGGCCTTCAGCTCATCTGCATTTTTTGGTCTCTTGTTTCTCATTTTCCTCTTGACAATACCCCATAGATTCTCTATGGGGTTCAGGTCTGGTGAGTTTGCTGGCCAGTCAAGCACACCAACACCATGGTCATTTAACCAACTTTTGGTGCTTTTGGCAGTGTGGGCAGGTGCCAAATCCTGCTGGAAAATGAAATCAGCATCTTTAAAAAGCTGGTCAGCAGAAGGAAGCATGAAGTGCTCCAAAATTTCTTGGTAAATGGGTGCAGTGACTTTGGTTTTCAAAAAACACAATGGACCAACACCAGCAGATGACATTGTACCTCAAATCATCACAGACTGTGGAAACTTAACACTGGACTTCAAGCAACTTGGGCTATGAGCTTCTCCACCCTTCCTCCAGACTCTAGGACCTTGGTTTCCAAATGAAATACAAAACCTGCTCTCATCTGAAAAGAGGACTTTGGACCACTGGGCAACAGTCCAGTTCTTCTTCTCCTTAGCCCAGGTAAGACGCCTCTGACATTGTCTGTGGTTCAGGAGTGGCTTAACAAGAGGAATACGACAACTGTAGTGTCTGTGTGTGGTGGCTCTTGATGCCTTGACCCCAGCCTCAGTCCATTCCTTGTGAAGTTCACCCAAATTCTTGAATCGATTTTGCTTGACAATCCTCATAAGGCTGCGGTTCTCTCGGTTGGTTGTGCATCTTTTTCTTCCACACTTTTTCCTTCCACTCAACTTTCTGTTAACATGCTTGGATACAGCACTCTGTGAACAGCCAGCTTCTTTGGCAATGAATGTTTGTGGCTTACCCTCCTTGTGAAGGGTGTCAATGATTGTCTTCTGGACAACTGTCAGATCAGCAGTCTTCCCCATGATTGTGTAGCCTAGTTAACCAAACTGAGAGACCATTTTGAAGGCTCAGGAAACCTTTGCAGGTGTTTTGAGTTGATTAGCTGATTGGCATGTCACCATATTCTAATTTTTTGAGATAGTGAATTGGTGGGTTTTTGTTAAATGTGAGCCAAAATCATCACAATTAAAAGAACCAAAGACTTAAACTACTTCAGTCTGTGTGCATTGAATTTATTTAATACACGAGTTTCACAATTTGAGTTGAATTACTGAAATAAATGAACTTTTCCACGACATTCTAATTTATTGAGATGCACCTGTATATATATATATATATATATATATATATATATATTCAATTTAGAAATAATAAAATTCATTTAGAAATACTTGCTAAAATATTATGGCCATTATTTACAAGGCTGTCGGTAGATTTTGACATTGACAAAAGGGAAAGTTCAGAAAAACTTCTGTTATTCTGGTAAGTAGTCACAAATTTTTGGCATTTTCAATAATGACTAAATATTGTCTGAATTATTGGCCTGCTCATTTCATATATATCAGAAAATAACAGAAACATTTTCCTTTCAAGGATGTTCTTTAATTCACTATCTTTCCTGAACTGACTCACCAATACAAGGAAGTGAAAGTAAAACAGATCAATGGATTATGATAAAAGTGTCATATCGATTTATTCATCACTGCAAAATCCTGGAGTGGACTTGGCTTGTCTCTGTGGCATCCTGTTCCAGTAACACAGTCCCATAGTCTCTCAGATTTTCTTCTTCAATGTTAAATGCTGCCCACCGACGATAATCGATACATGAGGATGGCTGCTGGAAACCAAAACCCTGTGAAGAGCCCATGCAGTCTGTTCAGGGCAGAAAGCACAGGTGGTCGTGAGAAATTGATTCAGACGGTGTTAACAGAGAGGGCTGTATACCGGCAGCAAAAATGAATCCCACACTCCAAGTACAGTGTAAAAAAGTGTATATGCGCTCACTCTAAACTATCCATTTTATCCAACTGAAAAGACCAGCTTAGACCAGCATGAATTTCCATGTTTGCCCAGTCTAGTTTTTGCTGGCTAGTGCTGTGGCCTATGTCACAAAGCAGGATTAAGCAGCTAGCTAGATAAGTTTAAACTTAGTTTAAGCGAACTCTGAATTTGCGGTACCAGTAAAGTGGTTAGGCTTTTATCGGAGTTCCTCGCCATAGTAACATAAGCTAATCGGCTAACTTGCTCCGGGGCAGGTTATGTTCCTGATACTGGACCAATCAGCTGTGAGCAAAGTGACAAAATAAGCTATTTATGATCAATATTTAATGCAGTAAATATATTTTTATATTATATTTGTTTAAAGACACTCATGTTTTCCCAATCATTTTCCCACACTGGCCATAAAATATGTATGAATAAATAAACCTAAAATAATTATATAATTTCAAGTAAGATATTAATACAATATCAATAATAATCGAATGAATTTAAAATATAAAAACTTAATCATTCCACAATATTGCCTTCCCTATCCCTTCGCCAGCTGAGGAAGTTCAATCTGCCACACGAGCTGCTGACACAGTTCTTCTCAGCTGTCTGTCCTGTGTACATCTATAACTGTCTGGTTTGGTTCAACCACCAAATCAGACAGAAGGAAACTACAATGGACAGTCTGGACTGCTGAGATGATTATTGGTGCACCCTGCCCACCCTCCAAGTCCTGTACGTCTCCAGAGTAAGGAAACATAAATTAAATTGTGATTAAATGTTTTTTATTGATTCGTATATTAAACAAATAAAAGCAAAACATATACAAACAGAATCAATACAATACTTAACCCCCCCCCCCCCCCACAAATCCCCAACCCCACCCACATGATAATAAAAAATAAAAATATATATATATAATAATCACACACATAACAACTACACCTCTCTCTCCACTGTCCCTCCCCGAGAGTCCTCAAAAACGCCAGATATTTGCCCCACTTTCCCACAAACAAGTCCAAATTTCCCAGTCTTCCAGATAACCCTTCTTCAAAAGCTACCACCCTCCCCATCTCCTCACACCACTCCGGAAATGATGGTGCTCCGTCCGACTTCCAACCCCTTAAAATAATTTGTCTGCCAATCACAATGGTAGTCAGAACCATTGTGGGCTAGCCCACCTTGGCCAATCGGCCTATGTAACTTGTTGAAATGTAATCTGGGATGTTTACCATTCCAAATAAAGGACTTCGCTATGCTATCAAATTGCTTGAAATAAGAGAGGGGGACATCTACAGGGAGAGATTGTAGCTGGTAGTTGAATTTTAGAATACAATTTATTTTAATAACATTAACCTTCCCAATCATAGATAAATGTAATGAAGCCCACCTACTCACATCACTCGAAAACCTTTTTATTAAAGGGTCGAAATTAACTCTAACTAAATCACACAAATTCGCTGGGAATAAAATGCCTAAATACTTAATGCCCTGTTTGGGCCACTGGAAGTTGCCCGGCTGAAAATCCGTTACTGGGCAGTACACTGTCAGTGCCAAAGCTTCGGATTTAGACCAACTGACTCTGTAACCTGAGAACTTAGAGATGGAACTAATAATCCTGTGGAGGCAAGGCATAGATCTAATGGGGTTAGAGACAAATAATAAAATATCATCTGCGTAAAGCAAAAGCTTATGTGCCACACCTCCCACCCTCATCCCTGGAAAATCATCCTTCTTTCTTATCGCGGCTGCAAATGGTTCCAGGGCAAGACAGAACAATAATGAGGAAAGAGGGCAACCCTGCCGGGTGCCCCTATCCAGAGAAAAATTATCTGAAATGAATCCATTTGTTTGTACTGCTGCTACCAGGTGTCTATAAAGTAACTTAATCCATTCAATAAAAGTATTCCCGAACCCGTACATTTCCAAAATCTTAAAAAGATAATCCCATTCTACTATATCAAATGCCTTTTCGGCATCAAGTGAGATGGCAGCGACCGGAGTCTGATCATTCGCCACTGACCACATGATATTAATGAAACGCCTAATGTTATCAGAAGAGCTTTGGCCCCGAATAAACCCCACCTGATCTATATGTATAAGAGATGTCATAACTTTACTTAAACGGTTAGCCAGAATGTTTTACAAAATTTTAACGTCTAGCTGGATCACAGAAATTGGACGGTAACTCTTACATTTGCTTGGGTCTTTGTCCTTTTTAAGAATCAGACTGATCCGGGCTTGTGTCATGGTTGGCGAAAGCTTTCCGTTCTTTAATGATTCCGTATAAACTTCTAACAAAAGTGGAGCCAGTTCTGTAGCATAAGATCTAAAAAATTCAGTGGCAAAGCCATCTGGCCCTGGAGACTTGCCTGTAGGCAGGGCCTTAATTACCTCGTCAAGCTCCTCCAAGGTTATCTCAGAATCAAGATAATTTTTTTGCTCAGTCGTCAGTTTAGGGAGATCTAATGGTTCCACAAAGTTTCTAATATCTTCATCAGTAGACGAAGATGTGGAACTATAAAGCTCAAGATAGAATTCTTTAAAAGCATTATTAATATCAATGGCAGAGGTAAAAATTTCATCACCAGCAGATTTCACTGAGGGAATGGTACAAAAAGATTCACTCTGCTTGCTATATCTAGCCAAAAGCTTCCCTGCTTTGTCCCCCAACTCAAAATATGACTGTCTTGCCCTAAATAACCAAAACCCTACCTTCCGTGACAAAATAGTATCATATCTGTATTTCAATCGGGTCAATTGTGTGAGGCCATCAGATGACATTCGGCGCTTCAGTTCTGTCTCTGTACTTTTAATAATCTCTTCCAACTCCAAGAGTTCTCGTGCATTGGATTTTTTGATGAATGAGGCATACTTTATGATCTGACCCCTAAGAACCGCCTTAAGTGCCTCCCAAGCCACGCCCACAGAGGATACTGAGGACCAGTTGGTCTCCATATAAACATTGATTTCAGCCTTTAACGTTTGTTGGAAATCAGGATTTTGCAAAAGGGATACATTAAAGTGGCAACTATATGATTTCTTTTTCTCCATATGTTGCAACACCTCTAAACTCACTAGGGCGTGATCTGAGACTAAGATGTTTCCAATTGAGCAATCAACAACAGATGAAATGAGGGATTTTGATAAAAAAAAAAAAAAAAAAAAAAAAACAAATCTATTCTAGAATAAATCTTATGGACTGATGAAAAAATTTATAGTCCCTACCAGATGGGTCCAAAAGTCTCCAAATATCTGTAAGACCAAGATTTTTACACATCCTGTGAAGTGTCAATGTTGCCCTAGGGGGCTTACACACTTTTGCTTCACTATGATCAAGGACTGAGTCCATCAATAGATTAAAGTCTCCTCCCAATATTATATCATGAGGGGTGCCAGCGGCTTGCAACATCCCTTCAAGGTCTACAAAAAAAGCCCTGATCATCAGCGTTAGGTGCGTAACCTCCCCTGCTCTTACTTGAGCCAGCATTAAAGAAAACATGCCCACCCCATATCTTCCCAAATGTTTCATCTTCCTGCGGGGAAAGATGTGTTTCTTGAAGAAACACTATATCATATTTCTTATGTTTAAGAAAATAAATAACCTTCCTTCTTTTTATGGGGTGCCCCAGCCCATTCACATTCCACGTGGAGAGAGACAATCCACTCATATTAACATTTGACATTTTGACATATTAGAAAAAATAGATTGTGTGTCACAAACAAGATTATAAAGACCACATTCCAACATTAGTGCCACAGTCAGACCCCAAACTTCCCCCAGAAACAAACGAACAGAAAAAAGAAAAACGTGCGCATTAACCCCACGCACGACAGTGCCAACCGCCGTCCATCCCTCTAAACTCAAACAGTCCATGTACGCCTATGAGATTCCCCGTGACAACTTTGCCATCGGATTGCTCAAGCCCGGTGTTTCTATACAAATTTTGTGAGACAGAATTACATAACAGAAAATAATCTATAAAACAAACTCCAGCCAATAGGCAAAATAAACACAAAGAGCGTGTAGATTCATTCACAAAACTGAATTGAAGGTGTGATCCTCCACAAAACAAACTCCAGCCACCAGCAGAACCACCACAGAAAAAAAAACAAAAAAACATTCAGTTTCCTCAGACAGTCAAACACATGTTCAGTGAGCTGGCTGTTCATGAGTGCAGCAGATGCCCTAATCCTTGCAATGTCCTGCAAAAATACTCCACAAAACAAACTCCAGCCTATAGGAGGCATAAGCACAAAGAACGAGCAGATTCATCCACAACTGTCCCGAAGGAGTGTTATTCCACAAAACAAACTCCAGCCACTAGGCGGAACAGCACAAAAAAGGCACCCAGCTTCCTCGGACGGTCAAGCGTATGTTCAGTGAGACAGCTCACTTGGACTCATGTGAGAAACACACCATGACTTCCTCGGTCCATCAATTTTATGAAAGACATCGCTTGTGGGCATGTAGATATTTTGCAGCCATCCTTAGTATCTATTCTCAATTTGGCCGGGAACTTCAGTGTAAAAGTGACCCTTTGTCGATGCAAAGGTTTCTTGAAGGAGTGTTATTCCACAAAACATACTCCAGCCTCTAGGCTGAACCAACACAAAAAGAAACAAAAAGGCGCCCAGCTTCCTCAGACATTCAAGTGTATGTACAGTGAGACAATTCAATTGGGGGCCATATGAAAATCACCAAATGGTTTACTCACCACATTGTCTCAATGAAAGACAATGTTTACTGTGGGCATGTAAATATTTTGCAGTCATCTTGTGTATCTATTCTCAGGTTGGCCGAGAACATCAGTGCAAAAGCGACCTTCCGTTTATGAACCCCAATGAAGCCTGATTGGATTTGATTTGATTCCAATCCTGGAATCCAGAATTTGTTCAGCTTTTTTTGTGATACATGGCACTGGTCTGGTGCTGGTCTAGCTGGTGGACCAGCAAAATTTATCTGACAAAGCTTGAAGGCAAATATAACGCAGGAATTGAGAGAGAATACTATATTGTATTTGTCTTCAGTGCGAGATGAGAGAAGATATGAATCTCTATTCTGTGAAATGTTTTGCTGCTTTTGATCTGGTATCGAGTCATTGATGGTGTTTTGTGTCAGGTTTTATTGGATAATGATGAATATGAGCTGGGTTGGGATGGTAATGGGCTCATCTTTGAGCTGTGAGAAACCGAGTCTAGGCCAAGTTAGAGTTACATGTGCAGATGAATCGACTTCCCCAGGGACAGAGAGAGAGAGAGAGAGAGAGAGAGAGAGAGAGAGAGAGAGAGAGAGAAGAGCAAGGAACATGAGAAAGAGAGTGTGAGAGGAATGAGATAAAGAGAGCAACTAGAAACAAGGAAAATATAAAATCAGATGGAGCTGAAAAGTACCATTCTAAAACCAGGAAACAGATCAGCATGACCAGGCTCAGAGAACAGCTAAGACCACCAATCAGTTTAAGCTTGCTTTAAGCTGTTTTTTTCAGCAGTGGCTTGGAAAATGAAGGATGAATAATAAATGGACCAAATTTTGGCTTTAGAAAACATGTATTTATCTCTTAAAACCTATTTATACACTGGCGGGAAACAGACAGGATGTGATTGTGTTTGTTAAGCCTCCAAAAGGAAGAGCGAGGTGTGGTGTTTAGTTAAATCAATTCTGAGGGCTGAGCTCCTTTATTTTTCTCCTACAGACTTCATCAGCAGTTGTTATGTGTAAGTGATATAACAGTTATCCACCTGTGATATCCGGCCTCTTCCTTCCTCTGTTGTTATGGAGTTGTTGATCCTCCTTTAACCTTTTAGAATTAGTGGTTCTTATTCACATGACTGTTGTATTGAGTCTTCTTCCGCCCTCCATTAGCTGGTGTGCTATTATAGTCAGGAAACTGTAGGTTTAACCAAACAAAGAACACAGAAATGCTCTTTATTCGTTGTGTGCAGTTTTAAAGAGCAATATTTCCTCAGAGAAAATGTTACCTGTTTACTGAGCAAATGGCCTCCGCAAACACGCTGACACACTTTCGCTGGAACTTTATTTATTTACAAATGTCACCATCACCAGGGTGTAATGTGTTGCATCAGGCGTGGAGCTCTTTGGAAAAGCGTTCGTCATCAATCCAGACGGTTTAGACAGGGACAGTAGAGAGGAGGAGGGGAGAGATAAGACTGGCTTACGAAGTAATTTTCTGAAAAGAGGCACTTTTCTCAGTTCTACTAAAGGGGCCATATCCTACACTTTTGTTATACTTATGTTAGTCAAGGTTTCTTGCAGTGGTTAACCGATATAGATTTTTCAATGGTCGTTGCTTTGTATCTATCTGTCTGTCTGTTTGTCAGACAGATAGATAGATACACCAGATAGCAAGGAGACATCAATTTAATGTCTATTTTAAGTTGTAAAGGTCAGGATCAGTCGTTGATCAGTTTTATGTTAGTTTTCAATGGCGTGAACAACATAGATTCAATGTGACTTCGATGAGCAAAAAGATGTGGAATCGACATCGGAGAGCAATGTCATTTCGATGCCACAAGAGACATCGATACTATGCTGATTCTATGTCGGTTTGCTACCTGTGTATCTATCTATCTACTAATACAATGTATATAAATAATTAAATCAAATGATATTAAATGTATACACATATACACTGAAATTAAACAAACACGTTCTACACTATATGCTACTTGAAATAAAAAAAATAAAAAAATTCATACGCAGAAATTGGCCATTATTCAAAGGCTGTCAGTAAACTTCGGAACTAACACGTTCATGGAAAATCTGTAAATAGGACTGAATGATAAAATTGTTTTACAGGTCTCGAAATATCATGGGAAATTAATAAAATTGCTCATGTCATGGAGAAGCCATGGAAATTTCTATTTAATATATGTGTGTTTCTTCAATTTTGGGCACTTTTAGCAGTGTGGAATTCTAGCAAGTCTAAAATTAAAAAAATGGCTATAACTTCAAACAGAAAAGGTTAGTAAATGATTGTTTTACATTACAAGCATGTTAACACGCATATTATTTTTGTCTTGTGGCTATACTTTTTAAATTTTTTGTATCTTTATGTTAATGGACTGGCCCCCCTGGGGGGGGGGGGGGGATTTCTCCCCTTTTCTCCCCAATTTGACATGCCTAATTCCCAATGCGCTCTAAGTCCTCGTGGTGGCATAGTGACTCGCCTCACTCCGGGTGGCGGAGGACGAATCTCAGTTGCCTCTGTGTCTGAGACAGTCAATCCGTGCATCTTATCACGTGGCTTGTTGAGTGCATTACCACGAAGACCTAGCACGTATGGAGGCTCACGCTGTTCTCCGCGGCATCCACACACATCTCACCACATGCCCCACGGAGAGCGAGAACCACATTATAGCGACCACGAGGAGGTTTACCCAACGTGACTCTACTCACCCTAGCCACTGGGCCAATTGGATGCTCAGGAAGTCTGACTGGAGTCACTCAGCACGCCCCAAATTTAGATTTTTTAAATAAGATGAATTTGTTTTTTGGGGCAATCAGCATTATGACACAAATGCTGTTGATTGATCTTAATTTGTATTAAACCCGGAATATTCCTTTACATTACACACTCTTCAAACAGACAATTTTTTTATCTAACTTGTTAAGAGAGCATGTGGGACCATAAAATACCTACTAATATTTACAATTTCTCAAAGAAGTGATCAAATACTCCAAAAATGTTTTGATAAATGGAAATAAAATATGGAATTATTATGAAACATGAAATTGCACTAACATGTTTTGCACCACTTCATAAAATGACCCATAAGTGCATCTTTTCCTCAGTGTGAAAAAGCACCATCTGAAGTTATTAAAAATGAATGGTTGATGATGCCGAGACCTTAATTACCCTGGAATGTGGCTCGTAGTAGGAAAACACAGTTTGAGACACTCAGGGTGAGGGAGAGAGACCGGCACCAGAATTTAAATAGCCACTTAGATGGTTTGTTGATCCAATCCTCTTGGCACACACACACACACACACACACACACACACACACATACACACACACTCCAGACATGAAAGTAAAAACCAACAATACTGTGAGGGAAAACTTTGTTTTGCCGGTAATGCTGTGAAAGTCATAAATGTGTTTTCATCGATATCTCTTATTTACAAAACAGTCTTTCTCTAGTAATGGCTTCCCAGCAGTGTTTTCTCTCAGCCGGATGAACGAGAGCATTGTGGGAGTGATTTAAACCATGGGGCTATACTCTTGCCCCTCAGGCTATGGACCTAAATGTCTTCAACTGCTCAGTGATTTACTTGCCAAATATGCAATCTCATCTAACCAGCTTGTTTTTCTCACAATATGTCATGAGGTTGACTGAACTTTAACAAATCATTACTCTTTTTCTCTCCCCTGTGTGCCCTTTTTCTCTCTCCATCTCCTCGTCTTTCTTTCTCTGTAGTTACATTGCTGGACACTATGTCTGCTCTGGGAGACCTTGGCTGGGAGGCCTACCCAGCAGAAGGGGTGAGTAATGCAAACGCAACCAATCAAAATCGAGACACAACCACACATGCCATCTCAGACCTCTTTAATCAATGCTCATTCTTGCACCCAGACAATTATGGTGCACTTTGTCCCAGCGCCTGTTTCACACTAAATGATTTAAACTATTTAGGGACCTACAAACTATCGATTTCAGACACACATTTGAGGCCCATTTAATACATTTCAACTTGCGTCCATTCATCTGTAATCATGTTGTCACTTCTCAGATGTGCTGGAACTTCACATGATCAGACCTGACCTGCACATGTATATTCATGAGTATGGATACAACATCAGTAGTGAGCTAAATCTGATAAAAAAACATATTTTGGTACGTCCTCATTTGAAAACCGATCCATACATAAATTAAATAATGCCTTTTTAAATTCTAAAAATTAAAAATGTTTTCTTTCAGGGTTAGGGTATGGGTTAGTAATATAGTAATTATAATCAGCCGTATATAAAAACAATAGAAGTCTATGGTATGTACCTATCGAGTTAATGCAAAGTAAACGTGTGTGTGTGTGTGTGTGTGTGTGTTATAGGGCTGTCAATTGATTCAAATTTTTAATCAAATTAACTACATGATGTGCCCCTGAGAAATGCCCCCAAATAAACTTTCACAAAGCGAAATATAATGGACCGAATATTACATGTCAAATAATAAATAAATTATAATTAGTTCACCCAAAAATGAAAATCCTCTCATGATTTACTTACCTTTAAGCCATCCCATATGTGTATGACTTTCCTTCATCAGCAGAACCGAAGTGAAGATTTTCATAAGCACATTTCAGCTCTTTTTGTCCATACAATGCAAATAACAGGTGCCAGTAGATGGCTGGCTATTTGATGGTCCAAAAGGTATATTTAGGCAGCATAAAAGTAATCCACAAGTCTCCAGTTGATCAATTAATGTCTGCTGAAGCAAATGAATAGGTTTGTGTAAAAAATAAACTGAATATTAAATCTTTATTAACTTAAAAAAATCGCTTCCTGCCAGCAGTCGACGCATAAGTGACGTAAGCACAATAGTGCGTTCGCGCAAGAAGTCGAACGCACACACTTTGTATACAACAGAGGAATGAACGTCATGCAAGAGTTAGGTCATTTCAAACAATAATACAGTGCTTACCGGAAGCAATGATTTAAAGTGAAGTATGTTTTAATTATCGATTTGTTTCTTACACCAACCTATCGGTTTGCTTCAGATTGATCAACTGGAGTCGTGTGGATTAATTTATGCTGCCTAAATATGCCTTTTGGACTGTCAAATAGCCAACAGTCTAATGGCACCTGTTTACTTGCATTGTATGGACAAAAAGAGCTGAAATGTGCTTATAAAAATCTTCACTTCGGTTCTGCTGAAAGAAAGAAAAAAATACATATCTGGGATGGCTTAAAGGTAAGCAAATCATGAGAGAATATTCAATTTTGTGTGAACTAACCCTTTAATGTACTTCCATAGAAACCAGCATTTTTATACATGGCTTCCATAAGAATGATTAGTCGCCTAGTTGTTCAAGCAACCCACCACCTAGCTTATGTTTCGTAATATGTAGTTTTGCTCAAACCTATTGCCAAGGTCATCTGTGAAATCTACGTACATTTGCAAGTGGGCTTTGAGAGCTTACTCCTGTTTCCAGCCAAGAACCGCTCAGGTTCGGCTTTACACCACCAACACTCTCGCTTTCTTCCAATTTATTTGAAGAAGACATCAAGATTAAGAGAGTCTACAGCAGGAAAACAGTTTCTTGTGCCAGAGAGCAGAGGAGCGAGCCGATTATTCTGAGTGGAGTAGAGGAGCCCTGCTCTGTCTCTTGATGCACCCAAAGTGGTCTAAAAATAATCAAGTTAGCAAAAACCATGGTGAGCTTAAAAGAAAATCAATCTTTGGGATTTCACAGCCGCCTTTTAAATGATTTAATAGAGCTGTCAGAAGCTAGATCAGATTGCCCCGTGCCATACATACACACAAGATGTGTCATGTAGCAGCTAAATCTGGAGACGAGCACAATTTACAAGTGATTTTTCAGCATTGCTGAAAATAGTGTGACAGTCTGTGCTCTGTATTCTCTTCTCAAACAGAGAAATATTAGACTTTCATAACAGAGTATTGCGTTGCATAACTGGCTGATATTTTGTTGGTAACACAACACTGCCACCTTGCCCTAACACAGCCAATGAATACAAAATGACAGCATGTAGAATATGTAGAAGCCAATGCAAACACTTCAAAACACATGATGAAAACAGATGCACACTATTAGCCAAACATAAGATATGAGATTCGTCTTATTTAATATTCACAATTCACAAGCAGGTCTCAATTTATATTGAGTAGATTTGCTTGGGTAAATGAGTAGAAGGGTACGGATTAGTATTTGTGATTTTGTGGTGGTGTAGTGTTGGTGAACTCAGCTTTGTAGCTCTTTGGCAGATGCAAAGAGTATCTACAGGTGCTGTGTTTTTCCTAGGCAGCATTCCAACTTTCATACTATCCTTCCTAAATAGTATGCAAGATTAGAATCAGTGAATCCCAAATCATAGTGTTTTGAAAATAGTATGCCGAAGTGCCTAGATGGCTTACTTGATGTGGTGTTTATTTGAAGTTTGTTACAGCTCTCTTGCAACTGTAGAAAAATCGCAAGAAATGCAGGTCTACATACAGTTTTTTAATGTATAAAAGTTTAGTAACTGTGAATTTTTAGGGAATACATTTAGCTAGATACTAACGCTTACATGCGAAAGCAAACAGTAAGCGAACAGGGGCTTGTGGTATTAAGACAAAAAAAAAAAATTACATTACATTAGGCTTGGGATCGATGCCGTTTTTCACATTAAGATAATCGGATGATTTACCCGATGATTATTGATATATATATCGTGATTGTTTCAGATATACTGTAAAAAGGACCACTTGTTGCACAATAGTCTTTGTCTTTTCAAACATATTTCTTAACACAACTTTTGTAAAGTATGTGTGGCAGGGTTAATTAAAGTGGGTCGCGCACCGGACACATCTGGCGGACCACATGGCACATTCTAAAATTTGAAACAATTATTTCCTATGAAGGTACATATGCACACACTGCAGGCTCACCATCTCTGGAGGTTGCTCAAAATTCTGCAGTGCCACAGAGCTCAACTCGCTTTAAAATCTACCCAAATCATTATCAAAGGACGTATATTATTTACTCTAGTCGTTACTGGATGTTATATTGTATATACAGTAAGTATCTTTCATAGAACCTACGCAATGTATTATTAGGTACAAGTATGTCTTTTTGTTGTTTGACAGCTTGAATGAATGACCTATTCAATGTTACATACAGAGAAATTGCATAATAAATGTCGCTGTTTGTAATCATTCAGTTTGCACAGTTATACCAGTTTTATACACTAACCTGCAAACTGATCAACTTCGCATAATTCTTGAATAAGCACAAAAACCTTCATTACACTGGACTGCCATTAGCTTGTAATGTGTGTGTGATCTGTCCCTTGTCCATGCCGCAACCAGCTTCAGTAAATGTTATGTCACTCCCTTGTGGTCTCCCAAAGCTATTACGTCAGACTGGAATGGAAGGCAACTGACAGTGTATTGAAAGCACACAAATTAGGGATGCAGCCCTAGTCTCACCAAGAGCTCTTAAATAGCCATTCTTCTCTTTTTCACCACAAAACCTTAACTATATTTAATCAGGATTAATTAATACATTACGATAAAATATCAGATTAGTAATCTGAATTGAAAGACTTTACCCGTCATTCCCAGTCCGTTATTGGATTGCATACCATGAATGCATTAGTTGGACATCAGAACCCTTTTCCCACATTATGTCTCTGACTAACACTTCATCGAACATTCCACCATGTCCTTGAGGAGTGTTTACCTTAGATTCAATGATAGTAAAGTCTTTTTGTTTTGCTTGCTTGGCAGTAATTTAATGGGCGTAAACTGTAAGGCTAAATCAGGTCTCACAGCTGGACTTGCGTTTCATACTTCAGGATTATCTCGTTGACCTGTAACCCAATGAACCTCCCGACATTGAAGCTTTCTGGAGAGGCTCACAGGAAAGCCAACATGTTCCCAAAGCGAGCAGTTAATCTCCATTGGATATTTACCTTACAGACTCAATCGGCTGCCACTTGACCCTCACAGGTCAAAACTAATACAGCTTTGCCTGTCCCAGATGTGGAGGGTTTGTTTTGGATCGACTCTCAAATGACTACAGTCATTTAGTGAGTGCATGTGTCTGTTATAACAGTAGACGAGAGAAAGGGGTTGTTCTTACCTAATGTGTTTTTGTAATCATCTGTGCTGTTTTTGAAACAGCAGACATATTTGCAGTTTTTTAGCATCTCGTTCAGGAGAACCGTATATTTTAGACAGCATGTCAAGTTAAAAAGAATTTCAACATTTAAAACCGCATCCTGAGACTCCTGCATTCCTGTTACTTTGGCTGCGTCTAGCTATTTTTAGTGCAAGAAAGTTTTCGGTCTGAATGGTCCCTAATAAAGCTTTCACTGTCCCAAATGTTGAAGGTCCATATGTAGAAGGTTTGTTTTGTATTGACTCTCAAATGGCCATGGTTATTTAGGGAGTGTGTTCATGTTGGTTTACTAAAACAGAAGGGAATAAGGTTCTTTTGTTTTTATGTAAACATGCTAGATGAGTGGCTTTCACCATTGCGCTGTTTTGTCAGTATCTTACTCTGGAGTGGCGTGTCTTTTTAGAAGCAGTGTCAAGTTTAAAAGTTCTGGAGACTTCTACTCCTTTGAATGTTGTGCCGTACCTTGCTTTTTTTTTGCGACACAGTTTTTAGATGCCGTGTCAAAAAAACAAAACAAAAAAACAACAACAACTTCGAAAATCGTGTCTTGAGACTCCTGTGTTTGGTTATATTTGTTGCGCTGCATCTGTCTGTGCTATTTAAATTTGTTTTTATTATATATATATATATATATATATATAATGTAAACGTGCTAGACGGCCGTCTTTGACCATTGTTTTTTTAGATGCCATGTCAAGTTAAACAGATCTCTTAGACTGCTTTGTGTTATATTCATTGCTCAGTGTCTAGCTTTTTTTAGTGCAATAATGCATTTACTCTGAACAGCATCTAATACAGCTTCTGTGTCCCATATGTGGAAGGTTTGTTTTAGATTGGCTCTCAAATAGCCACAGTCATTTAGTGAGTTTATGTGTCTGTAAATAAAAGGGAGTAATTCACACAGGATGATAGAAAACAGGTAACCCTAATAAAGTGTCCTCCAAAAGGGGCCTTCACCCCAAAAACAGACGTACTTTTAGGGATTTAAAGTCATTTGCACAAGTATCTTAAACTACCAGATGATTGTGGGATGCAATTAGGTTAAGCCAATGAAGGTCTAAGCAGACCCCCCTGGTTTGACATGTTTGCTTGGCTTCAAAGCAGTCGGACCCTGTGAAGGGTGACCAGGGAATGGAGTTAAGGTATTTCAGATGAAACTCAAGAGGGAGCACCCTGCTGGAGAGGTTAATTAACAAGACGCCCACATCACTCTTATGACTGCTACCTTGATTGAGAGTGGCTAAGCTTTACCGCATGTCCAAATAGCCTGTTTTTCACTTAATAATTGTGTGTGTGTGTGTGTGTGTATGTGTTGGAGTGGCTGTGCGTGGGAGGATTTATGAATGTTTCAGTGTATGCTTTTGGTTAGCTAGTTTCTTTACGAATATATCAATTGCATATGGCCAATTTCCTTTCAGATGGTAAAATCCTATCATACCATTCTGAAATGTGTAACTGTATTGTGTATGTGTGTCTGGAGAACAGGAGTGTGTAACACAGCACTCTAGACTTTTGTATGACCACCCATCTGTGGTAAAAAAAAAAAAAAAAAAAAAAAACTTCATGACTTCAGACAATACATCCCCAAAGAAAGTTTCCATAGTGGTTGGGTTCAGACCAACTTTTCAGAAATGCATAAACCTGCCTTTATCCCTGTGTAAATATTCTTTCAAATGACGTTATTGTGGCACTCAAGGGAAAGAACGTGCCCTTGCTTTCTGCTAGACATTTAGTTGCCATGTCACTTTGATCTGTGATGTCCGCCCATTCTCACCACTCAGCATATGGCTCAGTTGAAAGTTGAACTGCGCTAGCAATTGACCCTCATGCTTCAACTGCATTTTCAAACTGTAAGCTAATGGAAACGTGTCACACAACACCCTCATCATTATACATTGTGACATCATGAAATAAATAATAGTACATTTACTTTTACTTGAGTTGATTGAAAATGAAGTATTCAACTTCACTACAATTATTTTTCACCACAATTACAAAGTACAAAAAAAGACATAATATTTCTGAATTTTTGGGAAGAAGAAAGTTTTAAATGCTAAATCTGTTTATAAACTAAAACGCACTGTGCACGGCACCCGCAGGGCACAGCATCATGAGCACAGTAGCTTGCATAAACTGCTGCTGGTGTCCTCTCTTCTCTCTAGCTTCTTCAAAACTTTCTGCCCTGTCACTATACAAGAACTATAATACTGTAATTTTCTGCATATTTCGTTTTATTCTGGAAAGGAGCCGTTCATTCAGGTATGAGGGAACTGTCTGAACACGTTTAACCAATGATCAAACTTCACTTGTTTTTAAGGTAGGCAATGTTTTAACTGTGTCAAACATTAACACAATGTAGTTTGACATATATGTGGGGTTCCCTATCTGTCACTCACTCGACGTTGTGTTGATGTAGTGACACTAGGGGTCACTCTTGGAAGCCCCAAACACCTCTGATCTTTGAAAAAAGGCTAATGGGAATTGGCAAGTGGAATTTGCATGCCACTCCCCCGGACATACGGGTATAAAAGGAGCTGGCTCGCAACCACACATTCAGATTTTCTCTTCGGAGACGAGCGGTTGTGCTCAGTGAGCTGAATTCCTCTGCTGTCTGTACTCACCTCAATCTGCTGGATTTTACAGCACATTTCAACGGCTTCTCCCCCTCTGCACCCGTGGAATGCAGAGAACGCCCTTGGGCGCTTCGGCAAACTAAAAGAGTATATTCTCTAGAAGAGTATATTTTCTTCTCCTAAAAGAGTGGCACTTACGGGAACGTCTTTTTAAAGATGACTTTCCGTTTGTGTATTATTCCTGGTTACGGTTGTTACCTCTCCGCTTCTGACAGCCACGATAGCTGTCTTACGTGTCTGTGCGCTGCCCACGCGGAGACATCGTTGTTGGGTTATGTCCTCATTGCGAGAAAATGCCTTTGGCAACGTTGCGGTCGCGGCTTACCTTTGTAAGGGGGAATGCCACCCCAGTGGCTCCCCGCCTTGGTCCTTCTACCTACGGGTATGAGGCCACATCGGTTAGCACTGGGGCCGATTTGGGGACTTCAATGGGAGCACCTCCACCGGGTAACCCCCACGGACCTCCCATTCCTCAGCACGCTTGCTTGCCCCGATCGGGCTCTCGGATGAGACCGCCGGCTCGTCTCAGGGCGAGTTCGACCACTTAATAGGAGCTCGGGAAGACGATGGGCTCTCGATCGCAGCATCGGAGAGCGGGCTCGTCCAGTCTGACGGGGAGGCTTTGGCTGGGCTTCCTCCTTTGGGTATGGTCGCCCAGTCTCAGGCCGATGTGGAGCTGACAGACATGCTTTCCCGGGTGGCCGCAAGCGTCGGGCTAGAGTGGAGCCCTCCACTCTCCCCTGAACCCTCACGGCTCGATGATTGGTTCCTGGGCCCAGAGTGCTGCTCATGGCTGCGCCGCGCCCCACCCCGGTCCCTTTCTTCCTGGAGGTGCATGAGGAGCTGACGAGATCATGGAGGACACCTTTTACTACCCGATCCCAGTCTTTCAGCTCCCCCGCTCTCACTACCCTCGATGGTGGGGTGTCCAGGGGATATTCGGTGATTCCCCAGGTGGATAAGGCACTCGCAGTGCACTTGTGCCCGCAGAGCGCTGCCACCTGGCGTGGTCGCCCGAAACTCCCATCCAGGGCCTTTAGGTTTACGTCGTCTCTGGCGACTAAGGCCTACGGTGCTGCTGGACAAGCTGCCTCTGCCCTGCACGCCATGGCTCTCCTGCAGGTACACCAAGCCATGGTGCTAAAAGAACTGCATGAGGGTAGTTCTGACCGGGGATTGATGCAAGAACTGCGCTTGGCGACTGACCTTGCTTTCCGGGCGACGAAGGTCATGGCGCGGTCTCTCGGGCAGGTGATGTCCACCCTGGTGGTCCAGGAGCGCCACCTTTGGCTCAATTTGGTCGAGATGAGGGAGGCTGACAAGGTACAGTTCCTTGTTGCCCCCATCTCCCAGGTTGGCCTGTTCAGCGACACCGTCGAGGATTTTGCCCAGCAGTTCTCGGCAGTGAAGCAGCAGACGGAGGCTATCCAACATATCCTGTCCCGGCGCGGTTCAAGACCCCGCACCCCGTCTGCTCGTGCCCAAGGGCGTCCTCCTTCAGCAACAGCACCGGCTCAACTGCAGCGTGGCCCAGCCCCGGCGTGGAGCCCACAGCAGGTAGCAGACACCACCCATCTCATGGCCGGCCGCCAAGAACCCGAGGAATGCTTCGAAGTGCCCCTGAGATGGGCGACCCAGGGACGAGGAGACCCGCTGCTCTGGAGCTGGTGGACAGACCACTCCATCTCCTGGTGGAGGGCCGGGAGGAGAATCTTTTGTTTTATTTTCATTTAATTGTCCCTCCAGCCGAGATGAAGAAAGGGTTTTACAGCCCCTGCTTCATCGTACCGAAGAAAGGCGGTGGGTTGCGGCCAGTCTTGGACCTACGAGTACTGAATTGGGCTTTGCACAGCCTCCTGTTCAAGATGCTGATGCAAAAACACATTCTAGCGAACATCCGGCATCAAGATTGGTTTGCGGCGGTAGACCTGAAGGACGCGTACATCCACGTCTCAGTTTTACGTCGACACAAACCCTTCCTGCAATTTGCTTTCGAGGGCCGGGCGTACTAGTACAAGGTCCTCCCCTTCGGCCTGTCCTTGTCCCCTCGCATCTTCACGAAGGTCGCAGAGGCAGCCCTTGCCCCATTAAGGGAAGCGGGCATCCGCATCCTCAACTATCTCGACGACTGGCTAATCCTAGCCCACTCTCGGGATGTGTTGTGTGCACACAGGGACCTGATGCTCACGCACCTCAGCCGGCTGGGGTTTCGGGTCAACTGTGAAAAGAGCAAGCTCTCCCGGGTTCAGAGCATCTCTTTTCTCGGTTTGGAGTTAGACTCGGTCTCAATGATGGCGCGCCTCACGAACGAGCGCGCAAAGTCGGTGCTGAACTGTCTGAAGGCATTCAGATGGAAAACAGTGGTCCCACTGAGGCTCCTGGGGCATATGGCATCCTCAGCGGTGGCCACACCGCTCGGGTTGATGCATATGAGACCACTTCAGCACTGGCTTCAGACTCGAGTCCCGAGATGAGCATGACACATCCCGCGACTACATTGGCACATCAACTGCCTCGAGTTGTTGGCAGTACTGCTCGCCCTGCAGAGGCTCCGGCCATTAATCCAGGGCAAGCATGTGTTGGTCCGGACGGACAACACTGCGACGGTAGCGTACATCGACCGCCAAGGCAGTCTACGCTCCCGTTGCATGTCACAAAGTCACTGCGAACCACTCATATCCCAGGCGACCTCAACACCGCAGCGGACGCGCTGTCATGACAGGTTACGCTCAGTGGAGAGTGGAGACTCCACCCCCAGGTGGTCCAGCTGATTTGGAGTCGATTCGGTCAAGCGCAGGTAGACCTGTTTGCTTCCCGGGAATCCTCCCACTGCCCGCTATGGTACGCCCTGACCGAGGCACCCCTCAGTATAGACGCGCTGGCACACAGCTGGCCCCCGTGACTATGCAAATATGCGTTTCCCCCAGTGAGCCTACTTGCACAGACCCTGTGCAAGGTCAGGGAGGATGAGTAGCAGGTCATCCTAGTAGCACCCTACTGGCCCACCCAGACGTGGTTCTCGGACCTCATGCTCCTCGCGACAGCCCTTGGCGAATTCCCCTGAGGAAAGACCTTCTTTCTCAGGGATGGGGCACCATCTGGCACCCACGACCAGACCTCTGGAATCTCCACGTCTGGCCCTTGGACGGGACTCGGAAGACCTAAGTGGCCTACCACTCGCGGGGTAGATACGATCACTCAGGCTAGGGCTCCCTCTACGAGGCGTCTGTATGTCTTGAAGTGCCATCTGTTCGCTAAGTGGTGTTCTTACCGACACAAATACTCCCAGAGATGCGCAGTCGGATCGGTGCTTTCCTTCCTGCAGGAGAGGCTGGAGGAGCAGCTGTTCCCCATCCACCTTAAAGGTGTATGTAGCTGCCATTTCGGCACATCACGATGCAGTGGATGGTAAGTATTGGGGAAGCATGACTTGATCATCAGGTTCCTGAGAGGCGCTAGGAGGTTGAATCCCCCCAACCGTGCCTCATCAACTCGTGGGACCTCTCAGTAGTCCTTCGGGGTCTACGGGGAGCTCCCTTCGAGCCCCTGGAGTCAGTTGATCTAAAGGCATTCTCTCTGAAGACTGCCCTCCTGACTGCGCTCACTTCCATCAAGAGGGTAGGGGACTTGCAGGCGTTCTCTGTCAGCAAAACATACCTGGAGTTTGGTCCAGGCTACTCTCACGTGATCCTGAGACCCCGACCGGGCTATGTGCCCAAGGTTCCCACGACCCAGTTTAGGGATCAGGTGGTGAACCTGCAAGCGCTGCCCCAGGAGGAGGCAGACCCAGCCTTGGCGTTGCTGTGTCCGGTGCATGCTTTATGCATCTATTTGGATTGCAGAGCTTTAGAATCTCCGAGCAGCTCTTTGTCTGCTTTGGCGGTCAGCGGAAAGGGAGCGCTGTCTCCAAACAGAGGATCGCCCACTGGGTCATTGATGCCATCATGATGGCATATCACGCTCAGGACGTACCGCCCCCCCTGTGGGGCTACGAGCACACTCTATCAGGAGTGTGGCGGCCTCCTGGGCCCTGACCAATGGTGCCTCCTTAGCAAACATCTGCAGAGCAGCAGGCTGGGCAACACCCAACACCTTTGCAAGGTTCTACAATATCCGGGTTGAGCCGGTCTCGTCCCGTGTATTGTCAGGTACGAGCAGGTAAGTTCCGGGACAGCTGGCCAGGTCTACCACTTGCGCATAGTGTCTTTCCCCTCCCCTGAGGTGAAAAAGTGCGGTTTGACTCCCAGTCATGTTCACAAAGTTGTGATCCCTGGATGACTGTCCTCCTTAGCCCTGTGGCAGACGAGTTTGCGGAGAAACTCGCTGCCGGCCCAGTACATGTGCTAACTAAGCCCTGTACTGGGGTAGGTGTCCACATGCGCCAGTTCCCCATAGGTGACCCCATGTGATATATCTTCTGCTAAATCGTTTCCCTATTGGTAAACTGCATCTTCCTTGGGCAGAGGTTCCTCTGCCCTGGTCACCATGTTTGTAGAGCTCCTCCCCCCTCAGGTAGGACCTACCATGGGACTTCTCCACATGACATACTTCTGACAAGACTCGGGCAGGGTGTGGTCTCCGCGGTGTCTTCCCCTTGGGAGTGACACCCATGCGACGTAGACACTTATGGCCCCAGTCGGTAAACAAAATTCCAATCTTTTTGGGGAGAAAAAAGAGGAAAAGAGGCCACGACTGGGCTAGCCTGTCCCTATTTTTTGGGCAGTCGACTTGTCCTCGAAGGGACGGTTTGACGCTCATAAGAGCGTTGGGGGAGGTTACGTGATGGCTTGGTGCGCTGGCTACGAGGCACACAGCGGTCTGCCCGTCTCGCACCACCAGTACACGTAACACAGTTCAGTCATTGTGGCGTTTTGTATAGGGACCCCTAGTGTCACTACATCGACACAATGTCGAGTGAGTGACAGATAGGGAATGTCCTGGTTACTTTCGTAACCTCCGTTCCCTGATGGAGGGAATGAGATGTTGTGTCCCTCTTGCCGCAACACTGAGCTACCTGCTGAAATGGCCGGGACCTTGTCTCGGCTCCTCAGCACAAAACCTGAATGAGTGGTCGCAAGCCAGTTCCTTTTATACCTGTATGTCTGGGGGAATGGCATGCAAATTCCACTTGCCAATTCCCATTGGCCTTTTTTCAAAGATCAGAGGTGTTTGGGGCTCCCAAGAGTGACCCCTAGTGTCACTACATCGACACAACGTCTCGTTCCCTCCATCAGGGAACGGAGGTTACGAAAGTAACCAGGACAATATCTTGTTTACTTGCTACTATTTGTCTGTAGTATCCGCATCAGTTCGGTATTGTACTCCCGTGTTAAATTTCGTAACCGTTCGCCCCTCTTGTTCAAAATAAATTGTCCTAGCAGCAACACTCTTGCTCACGGTGCTGTACTGTACTTATCTACCCAGTGCTGCTGTTTATCTGTCTGAAAAGCCTTACCCGCTAGAGTCCAAATGTGCGCAAGTGATGGATGTTATATAAAGAAGGTATGAGAAATCACAAAACATAATGTAAACAAATGCTACAATTTACTTAATATAATATCTCAATATGTTAAGTAACCATAATATTAATTAAGACTTTATTATTACAACTGTAATACAATAATACATATACAGAACAACCACTTTTAGTGTTTGAATCAATCATATCTCTCACTAAACACTGTGTGAAATGTTTATTTTTGACTTATTTTATTCAGTTGGCATGTAGGAGTTGATATCAGTTTGCTTAATAATCTCATTCCATATCTGGCTAATTGCTGCAATATTATAGAGGATAAATTTCCTCCTCTACGATATTCCATTAAATTAGTTTTGTACAGTATGTTTTAATAGCCAAAATACTTGGACATGCGTTAATGAGAATAAACCTGAAATAGGAATGTTTCAGTAACAATGCACATTATGTAGTTTAGAGGCGATTTAGAGACATTTACAATGTTACAAATGGCTATTTCTATTTAAATAAATGTTGTATTCTTAAAATTTTCTGTTTGTCAAAGAATCCTCTTGCAGAAATGCAGAAGCTGCTAGTTTAGGGCCTGTGAGGAGTCTGTTTCTCAAACTAGAGACTGTGAATTACTTGTCTTTTTTTTTTTTTTTTTTATCTGGCTGTCCACTTCCCTCTCTATCCTGGTTAGAGATTCTTTTTTCAAAACAATAATTCATGGAATAGCCTTAATCTCTCTAAAACAATAGACTTTAGGAGAAAATAGAATTTCAGGAGAAATGTGTTTCTTTTTGCCTATTTTTAAAACCAAAATTTGACTTGCAAATGTAAAGCAACTTGTAAGAACTCCATACCTCAGCAAATGGGGAAAAAACCCCACTGTATTGTGATTTCCGCATGGTAACGCAACCATTTTCAGTTGTTCTAATAACATGAACATTTTCTTGAGTACCAAATTGGCACTTTAGAATGCTTTTGTAAGGAATATGTGACACAGTATATGTTTGCCATCACAGGTAAAGAAAAAATGGAATAAATATCACTTAAAACAATTATTTCAAACTGTAATAATATTGACAATTAATGATTTTGATAGTATTTTTGGTGAAAGGAAGCATACGTTTCTTACAAGGACAAAAATGTCTTTGTGCTCTAACAATGGAAGTGTATATACTATATATATAAAATATAATTTTCATAAAGTAACTTGTAACATAATTACTTGAGTAGTTTTTTGGCAAACTACTTATTTACTCTTACTTGAGTCATAATATTTCTTATTACTTCTACTTGCACTCAAGTGAATTATTTCTTCAGTAGCAGTACTTTTACTTAAGTAAAAAAAAAAATCAGTAATCTTTCCACCACTGTGTACAGTAGACACAGTGCAGACTGTGCAGATGCATGGAATAAAGTACTTCAAATGCTCAATAGTGCTGATGTTGAAAATTAGTCTTAAGGAGACATCTAATGTACTCCGGTCTCCTTGGCCATTTTCTTAAATGTGCACCCATATTCAGCTGCCACTGATAAAAGAACACACTGCTAATAACTTTTCCTCCCTTCTGTCAGTTACTCAATGGATTGCTCCTATCATGCACTATTCAAGACATCTGAGAGGAATGCCTTCGAATGAGAACTCAAGTGGTCAAGCAATTTGGAAAGCCATGATTCCTGTATGCTTAGAATTTGTAGTGTAGCATGTTATTCGCTGACTGATCAGTTCAGATGAATCCTGAAATCACTACAGATAATTTCTGCAGCAAATTATACAGAGAAGTAATAAAATGTATTGAGGCAAATCAGAATCTTTTTTTTAGAACCAGGCGCTCAAGAGATTGCCCTCCTCTTTAAGATTCCCTGGATTGTTTATTTTCTGAAGTGTTGCAATTGAAGGAACCTTAGACAAGTGGAAGCAGATGGCAAGATAGCAATGCCTATACAACTGCAGACA